>NW_024103529.1:1278931-1878931 GCF_003945595.2 Pipra filicauda
CGGCAAGGCTCCCCTTCTCTCTCCTTTCTCCTGCCACGGCTGCGCCTGGGGGCTCAACCGCGGGAAGCTCCCGCAGCCGGGGGGTCCCGGCCAGGTGGCACGGGAAGCTCCCAACAGCCGGGGGACCCGTCCCCCCAGTACACACACCACATGTATAAAAAAAAGTAGGATTCGCAAACACTAAAATGTGGCAATGCTCTATAGCATCTGCAATTTTTTTTCTCTTACGGCATTCTATCTACATATCATGTATTTAAATTACTGTGCTACAGAGAAATTATAAAGCCACCAATAAATCATATAAGCTACCTTTTATAAAAAGAAAATAATTATGGATTTGATGTTTTAAGTCTTTTAAAACATTACAGTTTTCAAATGTACTAAACACTGCAGATTTAAGGCAATGTTTTGCTTGAAAAATCCAAAGCTAGAACAAATACTGCATTAAATTATATTAATAATGGCTCATGAATAATGATTATTTTTGAGAAAAAAAGAAAAAAAAGACCACATAGCTATACTTCAGGAAAGTGAAGAAAACATTTTTTTTGTCATGCTCTCTGCTTCCTCTAATCATTTGTTGTGTTTAGAGGTTTCAAAATTTGCAATAAATCTCATAGGTGATAAATTAATAGGGACTGCACATTCTCATGAACAAGGTCACCAGAAAAATTGTAGGGGGTTATCCTATTTATCAGATTAATAATCCTGCATTCATGTAAATTTACATGTAGCCAGATGGAATGCAGCTTGGGTGAGTCTCTATTTAGGTTTTACCTGAAAAACATCTCAGTATTGAGGTGACATACAAAGCATGACAGAAGTATAGTCTCTTTTCCACAATGAAATGGTCCATTTGTATTTTATTGAACATTTTTATTAAAACAATGCTAAAAGTCTGCTTACCAATATTAAAAATCCAGAGAATATTTGTAATGTTCATTACGTGTGTGTACCATCTTTTACCATACAGTCAAACCTAGTTCCTATAAGTGACCTTTTCTGTCAAGACTTTAATGAGATGAACACATAGTGACTATCCTTTAAAAAAAAGTCTGGATTTTGTTCTGTTGTCTGTACAGCAAAGCACATAAACAACCAAACTTCAGTGAAAAGCCAGTGTTTCACCAGCTTCATTTTGTGAAAATAATTCCCTCAACCATAGTGAACTGTAGCAAGTTATAGTCAGAAAGCCTTGGCATCATTACTGCTTGGAAATCCTGCCTAAATAGAGGCTGCCTTCAGCATGAATGTGACAAGGTCTGGCTCTGCACATCTTTAACTTCATTTTCTTCCGGCTAGAAAAAAGAAGTTTTATATTAAAACAAGACAAAACCAAACCACTTCACAAGCTGCTTTAAAAATATATTCAAAGCCATTGGTATTTGCATAGAGATAAAACAAAAAAAGTGTAGCACTTGTATGGGCACGAACCCAGTTACTACATGAGTGCAATAACTGAATTAGTTTATTAAGAACGGACAGCAGTTTAAATACACAGATCAAACTGTAACACGTGACCTCTCAACCAATGACATTAGAGCACCACAATGAGCATGTCCAACAGAGTACAAAGAACTACAGGTTCCAGAATGCCTTGCAGCATTCTTCCCATAATAAGAACTCCTACAAAAAAGGGGAAGAATATCAATTTCTAAGGATTCCATCACTTAGGGGAAAAAATCCATTACTCCCCCACACTATGAACCTGCCCGAGGTTGTATCAAGACCTCCATATGATCTTCAGCATCTCCACCATCTGTTAGTGTATATGACCAAGAAGGTACTTGTCCAGTAAAATGAAGTTCATGAAGTTTTGTCTTTTCCACCTACTTTTCCATCTACTTTTCCATCTACTTTTCCATCTACTTTTCCATCTTATAACATGGGTCCATTTGTGAAGTTGTGTAATCCTTCACTTAAGTCAAAACGCACTATGATGGAATGACTTTGCATAAAAAGGCACATGCAAGGACACAATTTTCAAAGCAAAGAAAAAAATGTGTCTGAATTTTCAATTCACTTGAACCTGCATACTTTAGTCCTTCACATACACCCGTCCTCCATCTTATTCATGAAATATATGGGTTTCTGTTTAGTATTACAAATCAAGATGATTTTCCATTCCGGTCTATGTTGCTGCCAATCATGAGTCACCTTAATCGCATGGCTTTTTACGTGGCTAGTCCTTGCTCTTTGAGCTGAATAAATTAAGCTTTCTACAATCCTGATCTGATGTGGCCTCTATTTAACATAACTGTTTATCTTTCTAAGATCAGATAATACTAATAGACAAATGCCTAGTTTCTGAACTCCCTTACATTTTTGCAAATCTGCAGCTTTGAATCTGAATTCCATAGCATTTTTCCAGGGGCAAAGAGACATAATTTTATAAGGACTCCTTGACTAGAAACAGTACTTTCTCTTACCCTTTCTAACAAAACAAAAAAAAAAAAAAAAAAAAAGAGAGAGAGACAGAGAGAGAGAGGAAAGATGCCCAAGAATTAATAAAAATATTATGTCCTGGTCCAGTCAGCTTTCAAGTGCATTTTTCTGGAGATGGTCAGAAAACACTTTGGTTTTCTGCATTGTGCAACCAGTCTACCAGTCACGTGCCTTATATTGCTTCTTTAGAAGCTACTCTACTCTGCTTAAAAATCCACATTAGAGTATTTAATTTTCCCTTCAGTAACAAACTTGTCTTTTATCTAAATGCTTTTCACTCCCAAGCAAATTGGAACCTGCTTTTACTTTCAATTTTTTAAACAACTATGTAATAGCAATGTAAAGAACGAAAAACTATGTTGACATGTTTTCAGATTACCTTTAACATTTAGATTTAATTGTATCCCTCTTCTCTTTATTTTCAAATCACTTCCTTTCTTAGGTCCAGATAGTTATTTGTATTTAACCTTAAGCATAAAATTAATGGCACTGTTACTCTGCAGGAATGCAGGTAACCTGATAACATCGTTTTCACTAGCTCTTCAGGTTTTTAGAAAACAGGTTCTTGGTGCTGGAAGTGAAATTTTTAAGGATTTTGTTCACATCTTAGGCAGCACGGCTCTTCTGAGCACTACTGAAAATGAAGAGGTAATGGACAGAGATATTCCAAAAAAACAGTCTAGATTTAATAAGCAATTGGAATTTGTACCATGAATGGTACTTGGTTTGTCTATAAAGAATGAAAAAGGAGATTAGAAGCATCCAGAATGATCATTAGGCTGTGCCAGAGAACATGTCTGGCTAGGCTTCAACATCAAAGCTTATCAATTAATAGGGCTGACACACACACACACATCCTGATTCTTCCTTTTCAAAAGCAAGTGAATTATCTGATACTCACTTTTGGGTCTGTGTGCACTGGGCAATGACATCTCTGCCCTGCTGTCTGAGGATTTCCTGCAGGTGACCCAAGCAGGCTTTCTACAGGTGACTGCAATTGGAATTGTGTAGGGTTCTGTACAATCTGTTCCCACAAATAAACACTTGTGCAGCTTCTGCAGTGCTGCGCATTGCTAAAACTACGTAACTTTTAATGGTCCAATTTAACAATACCTTGCAGGTGTCTGCTTGAGTGAAGGTCATACATTCCTCTCTACCATGTATGAAAGTAGAAAGTCAAGAGTTAGACCCAACCTCCTATCCCCCTGCCAACACTATAGGATGTTCTAGTTGGTTCTGATCAAATATTATTACTTGTTCTGTTTTAATATTCTCTAATTTTCCCTAAATAGGTCTGGCCAGAACAATACATCAGCAGTCCCGAAGGAGGATCCTATTTTATATTTCACATTGGATCAATTTATGTTTTGAAAATATTGATTTTCTCATCATCTAAAAGTGTAAGTATTACAGGGTGTTCTGTTGGTAGTAGAACTGACAAGCAGGTTTCCTATGGTGTGGAGTCCTTTGCTCTCAACCCTCTGACAACACTCTTCCAAAGGCAAGAAATAGAACATGCGTCTGCTAATATCCAACTGTATATGTGACTGCTGGCTGGTTAATGGGCTGCAGAACAGAGCATCTAACACTTGAGTTGTCTGTTGGAGTTTTTTTCAGTGAAAGCTTTTGTTTCTACGGAGTCACTGGTTCTCATCAGGTCTGTAGGACTGTATACCTCATTCTAAGATTTAAGAGAAAAGTTGTAAAAAAACTTCATTTTAAATGTAAAATCTCTAATACTAGCCAAGCAAAAAGAAAATGTGCTACTATATACACTGTAACATCCAGCCTCTGTGTTAACTATGTCTGTGTTCCAGCTACTTGATTGCTCCAGTACCACTTATCTATTGTCTGCTTCTGGGTTGTAAACACTTCATGGGATATGGGACTATCAAGTATTATTTGCCACATATTAGTGCACTACATAGAGCTTTCAAGCCTTGTTGGTCCTTAGAAGCATCTTTAAATGTTAAACAAAAATGAAAAAACAGTGCTGATGAAGTAAATCTATCCTTCTTTTAAGCTACTCAGCTACAATTCAGTCATGGCACACTACTCATCTTTAGCTTTCCGTGGCAATCTCTTCCTCACATAAACACAGAAACCCAAAGATTTTTTTGTTAACTCCAAATATTCTATCTCCTATTCACCAGAGAGAAAAACCCAGCAACTTTACTGGTCACTGCCTTTGATAGCTTGGTTTTTAAGTAATTGGGCAATAATGTACCATCTCCCTTATAGCCATATGCCAGGGAAGTTCCCTATGAAAAGCTACAGTGACAGCTTTCTGAGAATCCCACATTTGAGTGCTGTACAGATCTATTCTCCTGGTCCATCTGTTAGAGTGGCAAGGTGCCTGCTTGCAGACCAACATGTCCCTTTTAATAAAGCAAAAATAACAATTATTAAAAAAAAGAAAAGCTTCCAGCTGATGTAATACTTCCAAGATTTGTAGTTCCACAAGGAATCCCTCCTCAGTCACAGCGATACCATATGCTTCTTTCACACAACACCTAGTGACTCGTGTGCCAAACTTTGGTGGCAGGAAAAAAGAAGACTGTGAGTTCACAACTGCCAGGATGACAGACTGTCTATAGCAGTGGAAATCTGAGCAGTACACTAAGGCAACATGTGCTGTCCAAACATGTCACAAAGAAGCACAATTGGTATCTGTGGCTGATAAAAGCATTCATCCCTGAAGTGTATCAATTGTAACTAAGATATTCCAATTTATCTTCTGTAACTCCATATTAAAACAATAAACTTTTTTTTTAACTTTTGTTTCTCAGGCAGGTCTTTTGGGCATTCTGTATTTATTATTCTCCTGGAACCTTCATATCAGTATGTCCACATTAAAATAAAGTAATTTCTGACAGGCCCAAATTTAGCATGGGATTTGAAAGGCAAACTAACTTAATTCCTGTTTGCATATGACTGTGAGAACATTGAGTAGGAACAGGGAAACCCATTGTTTTCGAAGGACTTACAAAGGTTGGCATTCGGTAAGCAACTCCATAAAAAATGTACAAAAGAAGACTTGGTGTATTCCTTTCAGATAAGTGGACTCAAAGCTTAACAGGAGAAAAAGTTGGTTGATGCTTGTTTATTCTCCTGAATCTTGTAAGCAGATCTGTTGAGAAACAAAAGCCTTTCCTGTAGTCATTTCCTGACACAGAGCAGAGTTTTTAAGGAAATGCAGTTTTGGACAAAATACTATCTGGTTACCAGTCTAGAGGCAAACTTCCAGACTAGCTGCATATATTCCAGGTTGTAATTAGCTGAGATGGTTAAAACAACAACAGTAGGGAATTACATGTCAGATTTGGAAATCTGCATTTATTCCAGACATTTAAATGACAAATTTGAACCTGACCAGGTAACAGCAGAATCTTCCATTGGAAAGTCTGAGTGAAACAGCAAGTACATATTGGTAAACAAAGCCAGCACTACATAGTGATAAATAGGCCAACAAGCACAGTGAAATAGTGACACCTATGTTTGAAAACTGTTTTCATATGGATATCAGGATGCTCTGAAAGACTTCCAACTTTATGCCCATACCGAGTCACATGCACAGGTCTTAGTGTGTCGCAGTGTAGAATCAGGACTTCGCTGACTTGGGATCAGATCCACACAGGAATATAGTCTTCACAATGCTGAGAGTACTATAGTGATGCCACATTGCCCCTGGCTTTGAAGCCTCTCTCTCTCTACCCTGCAAAGGGAGAGTTAATTATTTCAGAATGAGCACCAGAAAAAAAAAAAAAAACAACAGTACTTTGAGCAATTACTACTTACAATGGTCAATAGGAAGACTATAACAAAAGTCTTACCCTTCCCTTTCCAGAGTTTTTGGCATTGTATTTAGCCCAGCTAGGAGGCATGTTTGCAAGGAGGCATGGGGATTTGAGGGATCTAGTGCCTCAGTTGGCTCAGCCATTTATGCAACCAATGTGCATGGCTGCAACTGAAGCTGGGTACGTCCTCAATGGTCCCTGAATACAGACTTCTACAGAATGGACACCTGTGACCAGCGGCACCTTTAGATCAAGGTAAAGCCAAGACTTCTCAAGGAGAACTGAAAACTTGTTTCCTGTTTTCATGGTGAATGAAGCTATGTAATTTCTTTACAGAGAGGGTGGAATTTCTTTACAGAGAGGGTGGTCAGAAATTGGAATGGACTACCCAGGGAAGTAGTGGATTCTCCATCCCTGGAAGTGTTTAAGGTGAGACTGGATGTGGCACTGAGTGCCATGGTCTAGTAACTGCAGCAGTAGTGGATCAAGGGTTGGACTTGATGATCTCGAAGGTCCCTTCCAACCCAGCTGATTCTATGATTCCATGATTCTATGTAGGTTATAATGTACGGGGCAAAAATTGAAAACTTATTTGTGTTGCAGTACAAATGAATACCACAGTGTATAATTTATCATTTATAATTCATAGTTCATAATTGCTGTTAGTGAATGGGACAAATATTGTCGATTAATACTGACATTTTTCTTATTGCAGCCTGAAACGATCTTCTAGTCTGCAATTTGCTAATTAAAGAGGATGTGCAATCACAGAATGAAAGAAAAGCTCTGATTATCTTAGCCTATGTCAAACCAACACATTTTTTCAGTGGAACTATAATGGTGAGGGTTAATGAGCAGCTTTAGTATAAAATAAAGTTAATTCTGCATATTACCACCAGAGATAGCATTATTTCTCAACTACTGCACAGTCTCACAACTGAATATTCCTTCTCTGAATCCCACAGTAATGTCATTTAAAAAGAAAAATCTCCTGGAATTTCACATCCTACTCAGAAAGAAAATATTAAAATATACTGAATCAAGCAGAAGATCAAGGGTCATCAAATAATACTATAGAGGTGTGTGGCAGAAGAAGGAAAGGGAGAAAGAAGGTAGAAAAATGTATGTATTGAATTGATTTCCAGTTGTGTGGGCTCCTTGCTGCAAGCCAAGGCAATTTCTCCAGCCTGCCCTCTTTCCTGAGGGCTCTATGGAAGCAGGTCACAAGAAGCATGAATCGTCATGCCATCTTCAGCTTGCACCTAACTACCTCCTTTCACAGGATCCCTCAACAATTGTCACTGATTCATTTCAGATTTCTAGGAAGCATCAGATCTACCATATAAGCAGAAGAGTACTGTACTATATGCATAACTACTTTCTCTGGCTAGGGGTAAGTAAGGCTCACTGCTACCATTAGGTAAAACAACACTGCTCACAACTAGAAAAACTGGTCATTGAGCAAACATTTCACTTGAAAGAGAATCACAGAATATTCTGAGTTGGAAGGGACATAGGTATGTGTTGAAATATCCTAGATTTAAAAAGGCACTACTTCTTTCCTTGTTAGTCCAAATTAGAGAACTCCTAAGCACATCAGGACTAGGAACTTCTAACTGGGATACAAAACAGAAATGTCAGAACAGTACAGAAAAGGCAAGATGAAAGGTGCCAGTTGTTTTCTAAGCTGGCCAGGGGGAAGACACAGAAACATGGTGATTTTCAAGGCACCTCATTTGTACGTAGGCAGCAGCTTTTACAATAATGACATGCCAGCACCCTTTTCAGAATGAGAAATGCTGGCAACACAGTCAGTGCGGAGGAAATTGATACAACTTCTCAAACCTATATAGAACCAGAAGGTAGAAAAGGGATGCATCGCTCTGCAACACAACGTTGTGCTCCATTCTTATAAAGAGGAGTTGTGGTCATGGAATACATTTGCCTAGAAAACCTACCAGTAATTTGAGTACCCAGACACCATCTCCTGATTATCTGGACAAGAATAAACAAGCCCTTTCCTGCACAATAAATGAGGGATCTCTTCCACCCCTTTTCACTTGAAACTAAAGAACAGAGAAGGAACAAGTAGGGAGCCTCAGATCTGTTCAAGGGACTCTTTGAACAGAACACACCCTGAAGAAAAGCAAAGTTACTGTAATCTTTCTCACTGTTGTCCTGCCCATTTCCACAGGACTAAAAGAACCTTATTCCAAGGAAACTGAAAAAATTAGTGAAACAAAACCTATAAGCCATTTTCAAATGTGCCCAGTATCAAATTAACAGAACACTCTCCTCCTGACATCCATGCAAAGTGCTGTAATGAGACTGAACCTCCACGGAAAGAAGTTCACAAGCCACCACTTTCACAAACCACCCTAAAAACACTACTGGCACTACCACTACTACAGGGTGGTAGTTTAGAGAAACAAATAGTTATCATGTTTACTCAGTGCCCACCTTGACTGAGCTTTTCAACAACAAATAAACAGTTCAAAGCCACAACAATGATGGTAAGAATGAGTGGGTGCACGTTTACATTAACTAATGTTTTGAAAATAAAAGATATTTCTAGAATGTTGGAATGTATCAGAAACAAGTGTAGCGTGTATACCATATACACTGGTGCCAATATACACACAAAATATGTTTCTCTGAAAAGAATCAGTCCACCTACACAAAAACTAAGATCCTTTGGCTTAAGAAATGACAAATTCTCACAACCAGGAGCTGGGACAGGTTCATCTACCAGCCCCACAGAGCAGCTGAGCAGCTTACATCAGACTGCTCAGCAGAACGGTGGATGCTATGCCAAGGACTAATGTGTCATTTTCCTGCACCAGTTTAAAGTTTTCTTCTTAATTCAAGAGTAAATAGATATATGCTGCTGTGCAGATCTCTGCACCAAGCAATTCCCACACTGACTATCTGTGGCTTTTTCATTAACTGTGAGAATTATTTATAGAATAATGGAAATTTGTTATCCTAAAAGTATATTTAAGAGACCAGCCTGTTATGTGTCACTGGTGCTCAGATTACACTACAAATTACTAAATGAGTCCTCTTTTGGGGATGCTCAGAGGGCATGAAAATCTAGTTTACTGATTTGCCTGAGCCTGGGTTAAGTATTTCTTGTCCTTATTTCTACCAAATATTTGGCCCCAGAAGTACCACAAAATAAAGAGTCAGCTGTTGAATTCACACCACAGGGAGACAAGACACTTGCTCAAAATATATTTTTCATCCAGGATAACCTAGGTTATTGTCTTTCTAGTAGGGAAAGAAATCACAGAACAGGCAGTAAAAAATGTTCACTCTAAGAAATAAGCTCCAAATGCAATGTACCAGACAAAGACCTATGATACACAGTGGCTACCAAAATTTCTGAAAAAAGAAGTCTTACACATTTAACAGAATTCTTGAAGCCCCAAGTATTTTACTGGGTTTTATAATTAAACATACACAGTTGTTGAGACTACCAGCAAAGCTGAAAGGAACTTCCAAAGGGCCTGCACGAGTCAGTTGAACAGGCAAATACAACGGCAAACAAATTCAGTAATGACAAATAAAAAAAAATAAAGGAGAAAAAACCCTTTATGCTAGGTGTCCTGAAATATTTCCAATTAATATCATAATTTCTGAAGGAAATTCATGTGTCACTGTAGTCCAGTGAAAACCTTTATTTAATGAACAGGTACTGTTAGAAACGGAATGGAAACACTGAAGTCTGTTAGTGAATGAGAGTTGGAACATTAATAAAAATAATGCAGTGTTTCTGTAGAAGCCAGTAGTGCAGACTCAGCTGGAATTTTGTATGCTATATCCAGGCATTCTACCTCAAAATAGGTGAGATTATTTCCTAATGAACACAGGAAAATGTAGTAAGAATAAGGAAAAAGAGCCTGAAACTCAGGAAAGTCTTCCATGGAAAACTATTAAAACTGATAAGAACATGTCAGATGATAAAGGCACAAATCCTAAGAACTTGTTCATCTTACCTCCTAATACAAGAATATACTACTGAATACATGGTGAAAAACTGAATATCGAGTAAACAACTTTCTCATTCAAACTGCAAATACGTATGTTAGCACAAGGAGCCACAGAGACAAGAGCTTGACAAGACTTGGTCATTTCTTTGGCTCTCTAGAATATCTGAAATGCTGCTAATTAATGTTAACACCCTCTGAGAGCCATATCAAGCTTCATACTGCTGGAGGTTTGTCAACCTCTAACAATCTCACTATCTACAGGTGACTTCATATTGAACTATTGGTGGTTCATGTCCTTTCCCTAATTCAGCTGACACTGACAAAATATAAAGTACACTGCTAGACAGATCTCTGCTACACTCGAGTAATTCCTATAATCCTAGCAACTACCAGAAACTCAGCATTATTGTCCTGGCCTTATTCCTCTCCATTCTCGGCATTATACTGACCTCTGGTGGGTGGCAGGAAAACAAGACGTGAAGAAATGAAGCAAACAAAAAGCCAAGGAAATCACACTGAAAGTTTGGTGGGAATTCAGTGAAAGCATGAAGAAAGCCTGACTTTGAGAGTGCTCCAAATCACTCAACACAACAGAGCAGGAGCAATGTCACACTAATGACTCACAAATCCCTTTAGAGATACTCAGCTTCTACACATGATGCTCCCTCGAGATGCTCTCTTTATCATGTTGTAGTAGGATTTCCTATAATACCTCTAAAACATTGTATATACAGCAGCCCCTTATTCTAGGTGAGGAAAAGAAAGAAAACAACAGATGGATCTGCAAACTTTCTATGCAACACACACTTAGAACTAAAGCACAAACGTTTAACATTTCTTGACTATGGTCAGGCTATATTTAACTATTTTTGTTTATTTTATTTTCTTCTTTTGCACATTTTAGTGTACCCAAAGAGAAATCACTTGTTTTTAATAAGTCCTGCCCGTTACAGTGGCCTGTTTTGTGGCACACTGCCACAGATACCGGCACTGACAAAACTCATGGAGCAGTTAATTGATATTGGGAACAGAAACAAGAGGCCAGAAGCCAGGAAAGGCAGGAACTAGTTTTCTTGCTGAAGAAAGTACAACAGAGAATTTTAGCTTTACAAGTGAGTGTAAGAAATCACTAAGGAAAACTAAAGACACACCCAGACAGAGTGGAACAAAACACGATGTTTATCAGAGATTCAGATTTTGACTGCTTGTTAGTGCTCCCAGGAAATCGATGACTACTGAAAAGGATGAGGAGCCAGAACTGTTTCTACTACACCGCCCTTGAAGAGTGAGACTGAATATTGAACTGCAATCTCCCTTGCATGTAGTGGTAAATTTATCAAGAACAAACTTGATTTGACATTATATTTCCCAGGGAGTGGGGGGGCGGGGACCTGGGGGAAGCCGTCTTCTAAGGATGTCCGTTGCCAGCTGTTGAATTACACTTTGAAAATGCAAAATAAGAGTGAATTAAGAGATCACTGCTGATGTGAAGTATTTTATAGAGCTAAAGTCAACGCCATCCAAAATAGGCTCTTTCAGTGCTAACACAAATCCTGCCCACACACACCTGGAGACACAGGTACCTTGCTGCTGGAATGTTGCAGTGGCACTTGCAAGGTGGTTTTATGGATTTAAAAGAAAATTGTGGAGAAGTATGCATACATCAGTGAGTGTAGATATTACCACCTCTCCCTCCCATGCTTTCTCCAGTTGATGAGATGACAAGAACTGCATGCTACACTTCAGGCTAGCCAGATGATGATTTTTCAGAAAACCTTCAAGAACTTAATATTCTCTAGCCCTTCAACAAATTTGGCTGAAACCATCTTGAAAAATATCACCTACTGATAAGAAGCAAAATAATTTCAATTATTAGATAAAAAAAAAAATCTCATCAATAACTTCAAAGCCAAAAAGGCTGAGTGTGTCCTATCTTTCACTAGGTAGATAAGATATTCTGTCTTAATCACTGCAGGGTGATTAAGTCATGTCCTCTGGCTAAGTTAACAGACTGGAATAACTCAGCCACTGCATACTGCAGGTCAATGGTCTAATTCAGATTCCCCCTAAGGGTCCACAGAGTTTTGTATCAGAACAGCTAAATTCACTGCTGCTAACCATGCAATATGTGCAATAAATAATCTGAACAACAGATAGCAGTGCCCTGACCTTTCAAAGCACAACTCAGGAGCACCTTCCGCTAAAGCTTCTAGTTATTTTAATGTGGCAGTAAGGTATCTGTTTCCACCTCAAGAGGGTATTTTTATCCACTACATAACTAAGAATTGTTGTTAGTTGTGCCTTCAGTTTATCATGCTCTGGTTTCATGAGGACAGTTATAATAAATAATATGATCACAGATTCAGACATTAGGAAATTAGATTCGCTGTGATCATCTAGAGCAGCAATCATAGGAAGTAATTCCTTTTTTGAATTATGTTGCCACTTTCAGAAAAATTCTAACCATGATTGGACTCAATCAATCAGATTGAAAAAGAAAATAAATCCAGCAATGCATTAGCATCTCCCTCCCTTTGTAAATTGTTCCAATGATTATTTTTACCATCTTACAAGTTTTTCAGTAAGGAGAGAACCGTGGGATGTGTGACTAACACCCCTAATCCATATTTACGATATGAAAAGCACTTTGATCGCCATTTTCTCATGGCATCTGATTGTTTTGGCAAGTTTGCAGATACTACAAAGCTGAAAGGCTTGAGGGAAGGGATTCTATTCAGAGAAAGCTTGACAGGCTAGAGGGGTGGACCCATGAACCTCCTGAAATTTAACAAGGCCAAGTACAAGGTTCTGCACCCAGGAACAGGCAATCCTCAGTATCAATAGAGGCCAGTGGATGAATGGATTCAGAGCAGCCTTGTGGAGAAGGACTAGGGCATCCTGGTGGGTGAAAAATTGAACATGGGCCCAGTCATGTCTGCTGGCAGCCCAGAAAGCCAATCATGTCTTGGGATGTATCCAAAGCATTGTAGGCAGCAGGTCGAGCAAGGGGATTCTACCTGAAATGACTACATTTTTCATATAATCAGTTAGTGTTTTATAGGTAGAATGATTCTCACGTAGCTATTCAAGCTCTCCTGTATCCATAGGGAGGAATAATAAATGCCACAAACATTTAAAGTTTTTTCTTCATACTGTTCACTTACATAATCAAAATCTGGACTGGTTATATTTAACTTAAACTTCTCTCCAGGCAGCTGTCCTTGAGCTGCAAATCAACACCTGATTGTATCAGTAACACAGAGTTACTGATCTCCACTGATTTACTGGCTTGACTGTCATCAACAATCTCATCAGCGTCTTCCCCAAGATGGACTACTTGTATATTGTAAGTATCACTTTACTCAAAGTACTGACCTTTATGCGTGCATAAGTTTGGCTTGAAGTAATGCTCAAGATAATCTTCTTCATGTAGAAAACAGAATTTCAAGTGACAAATCAAAGCTACCAAAGGTGAATCTGCTAAAAAATTAATGTTAACATTAATTTAGTTTTGCTATAAACAGAGCCCTACTATACCCTGTCTGTTTTAGAGCTATGTCTAAGCATAATGACACAAAAACTAGTTTCTGTAAACTAATGCTGAACTCCTGAAAGTACATAGGCTTCTCCAGAAGTTTTAAGTGGTGACATTTCCTTGCCCTTTGACTTTTTCTCATATTTATCTTTTTTTCCTCTAACTACCTAGGCTGCAATAAATCATCCTCCTGACTTGGACATGTATTACAGGTTTTATATACAGTAAAATTTACATGAACCCGCCTAACTAATACATATGTGAGTACCTTACCTCTTTATACAAAGCATTGTGAATCAATACTACTGTTGCATGAGTATAATAGCTAGTCCGAACTATCTTATGGATCTCATGAAGGTCTTGGACTAATCGATGCATCCCATCACTTCTCTTTGTTTTTAGGATTGGAAGTGCTATATGGGGACATGCAAATTTCTAACAGCCCATCCTGAATCAATTTCCTTATAATCTGGGATAATCCTTTTCTTCCTTCTAGGGAGATGGGTACTGTCTAATCCGAACAGGAGCTTCCATATATAGTTTTATCAAAAAAGGTTCTATTTTTAGTCTCTCCCTATTCCCATCTTCGGCCCATACCTGTGGATTTATATCTAAACCCTCACTTAATACAAAAAGTTTAAGTTCTTTTCCCTGAAGTATTAGTCCTATCCCCAATAGCCCCATTAAGTCTCTTCCCAATGAGTCTGTCCCAGCCTGGGGCACTGTTAATAAATCCCTTTTCAATGTCTTCCCATTCCCTTGTATCAATACAGAGGGTGCCACAAAAACTTCAAATTTCTCCTTAGTTCCCATTGCAATAACTTTCTGATCAGATACTTCTACTCCTAAGGGGGGCTGAATTATGCAAGTCAGTTGAGCTCCCACATCCACCAGAAAGGTGGTGTCTTCCTCCTGGGGTCCTAATTTCAAATTTATCAAGGGCTCCCTTTCTGTTTCTAGCCCCAAGAGATAGAGCCCCTGACACCCCTAAAGGACCCCTAGTCCAAGTACTCCGAATGTCCTTCTGTTGCCTCGGGCATTCTCTCTTGAAATGTCCTCTCTGCCCACAATAAAAGCAGTCTCCCTTCCCCTCTTGGTGGGCAAGCCAAATTCATTCCTAACTTCTGCAGCACCCGAGGAGGTCCCCTGAAAGTTTGAACTTCTTGTCCCTTGCCGCCTTCATGATTACCATACCTCTTTTGTGACATCCCTGCACATCCCTGCCCTGTAACCTGTCTATCCCCCTGTTTATTCACCTCTTTAACTGTGGCTACCATCAGCCACAGTCTGTCTCTGTCTCTCTTCATCTCTCCAAACATATACTTTCTGCGCTTCCTTTAACAATTCATTCAGATCTTTTTCACTCCAATCCTCTAATTTCTCTAACTTTTTCCTAATATCTATCCATGAATGAGTCACAAAGTTAGCCTTCAGCAACTGTTGCCCTACTGGAGTATCTAACCAAACTCCAGAATATTGCTATATATCTTTTTTCAGTCTCTCCAACAATTCAGTTGGTGATTCTGCACCCAGGGTGCTGCTTCCCGAATTCCCTTCACAATACAATTCTGGTAATCTGTTATATTTTGTCTTCCTTCCTCTGTGTTCTGATTCCAATTTGGATGAGCCACAAGCATCTTCTGCTCTCCAGTTTGATCGTGCACCCCTTGGGGATGTTCCCTGTCCCAAATATGGATTCCTGTTGCCCTGATCATTTCCCTCTCCTCCACAGAAAATAATATCCCTATTACAGGTTGCATTTCATCCGATATGTACATATTAGGTCCTAAAAACCGGTCAAATTGCTCTGCCAGACCTAATGGATCTTCTAGTAGTTTCTTTATGCCCTTCCCAAATTCCCATACTTCAGTACTCGTCAGAGGGACATTCACATAGCCTGTACTCCCTTGTGCCCCCTGCATCGGGACTTCTTTAAGGGGATACAGTTCCCTGGTTGTCTCCAAACCCTCTCTCCTCCTAGCTCTACCCTGTGTCTGGGGAGGACCTGGAGAAAGTGCTGAGTCCAAGTTTTGCACCTCATTCTCCCCGGGATTATACGGGGGAGGATTTGGGATCATATTACCTGAAGGATTTTCTAAAGGATCTCACTCAAGACCCTTCTTCTTTTTCTGGTCACTTTGATCACTACTTTGATCACTACTAACTGTATGGACCAGGAACAACCCAATATATCCTACCCAGTAAGCAGCATATTCACTTTCCTCTACAGTCTCTTTCTTTTCACATGAACATTCAATGCTTGACAAATCCAATTTTCAAATGAATCAAACTGGGGCCAGTAAATATTGTCTGATCTTATAGCACCTTTAGTCCACTCATACCTACAGTATTGGATCATAACCGCCTTATCCTTATCCCGAGTCTCTCCCAGCTCGTCCGACATATCCAGCATCATACCCAAAGGGCTCTCTTGAGGAATGCCTAGGGTCTTTCCTGACCCTTTCTTTCACGGGGACCTTTTACTTTTCCCGGCCCCCATCCTGAGGAATGAACACATGCGCTCCGGGATATGGTCCTCCCTTGGCACACACACTCTCTGTACACTCCCGAGCCTACTCTTCTACTGGAGTCACCCAAAAGCCTTTTTCCTAAGCCAGAACCACTCAAAAGCCTTATCTCTAAGCTGGAACCACTCAAAAACCTTCTTTCTTAAGCCAGAACCACCCATGGTCCTTCACCCCGAGGAGTACCTCACTCTTGCTCCACAACAACCATTTCGTCCTTTCACCAGCCAGTCCCCTTGCAGGAATATGGAACCGCGGCTAGAAGGACCCTGCACTCACTTCACACCTTTTGGTATGTCTCAGCCACATACACTCCTCTGACCCAACCGTCCGGTAATACTTCGAGGATAGCTCTTCTCATTTCTTACTGGGTCCCATGCATGAGGTTTAACGGTTGCTGGGGATTTATTTTTATACCGGATCCTGTTTCCTTTCCCCCCCCTTCTTTGTTTCATGCCATCCGTCCTAGGGTCCTCAGTCGCTGCCGTCCCAGGAGAGGGCTCAGGCCTCGGGACCGCTGAAATTGGTGGGCCACGCCTTCCAGGTTCACTGATCCCCCAACCAGACCGGTGGACATCGAATCCCTGACAAGCCCCCAAACTGTGAGAAATATCTCTAATTAAAATTTCAGAGATGGTCAAATGAAGTGAAACAAAGAACTTTATTATCAGCTCACTGGGTGCACCAGACTTGTGGCCAGGTCTAAGCACACCCTGAATGGGAGAGGCGAGCCCTTTTAAGATCCCTTGATTTATATAACCACTGCCTCACTCCTCCCATGCCAAGTCCCACTTCTTCTCTTCCTTAAAAGGCAATAAAATCCTCCTCTTGCAGTCCATTGGTTGTTTTAACCAACCTACAAGGTTGTTTCCACCAACCTACCAGGTTATTTCCCTGCCCTGGCTGCATGCTCCCCTGGCAGTGAGCCCAGACTGGTCTCACTGCCTTACATACTTTCTGACCCACCTTCACACGGTAACTGTAAGCAACAGTAAGTAAGTGTAAGCGGAACTGAAAGCAACAGTAACTGTAAGCAGCTCACTAGTCCTTGACCACAAAATGGCTCCTCACCTCTTCAAACAAAATGGCTTCTAGGTATCTCAACAGGAGGTACCCATGGAAACCCCTGCTTGTAATAAAACCACCTTATTTATTTCCTACACTGTGAACTCCCTCCACCCCAGCCCCTGCGCCACCCCCTCACACTGCACTGGGCGCACACTACGCATGCACACCCGGCGGTGTTGTGGAGCTCCCCATCTCCCTCCGCAGGGTGTCTCCACCATGTTCCGGTGGGTGGCCCCGGCTGGTGTTGCCTCACATCTTGGCGCCTTTCACCAGGCGGATTCCCTTGCTCAGGACTCCATCTGCTTGGACAGCCACAGATGTAGCCTCGCGTGCGCAGCAGACCCAGTATGTCATCTCTGTGCTGCAGGAGGAGGAGGCAGTGCATGGCGTCCTCCCCACCTTTCGAGAGTAGTGGTTCAGCCCTCTGGGGCAAGGCGGGAGCAGTGGGGCACCAATCAGTCCCACAGCAGGACTGTGCGGAGGAGCAGTTGTGATCAACTTCTAATCAACTTGTAATCTTCAATTGTGGTGATGGGAACACGCAGAGCCTGCTGTCTTTTGGAATCCAGGCAATTCTTTCAAGTATTCTTTCTGGGCTCCTTGTATTGTTCATATATCTTTGTCGCTCTTCCAAGCAAAGTGTAGGGGTTTTTTCCCAGATAGAACCAGTGGAAGTCTGTCGATGGCCTCAGCAAGTACCAGCATGACCAAAAGATGTCCCGAGAGCATGGTGCGCTTGGCTTTTCTTAATAAATATGTGTTCTGTATAAAATATTTATTCATTTATTCACAATCACATATTCATTTATTCACAATAATTTAATTGTGAAATTTTAAGTATTTGGCAATTAATGAATTGCTCTTTTTTAAGTGCCGTGAGCTTGATTTTGCAGGGGTGATCAGTTCTAATACTTGAATTTTGGCCTTTGTGTTGCCCATTCATTCCTGCCCAAAGTGAGTGAGGTGTCAAAAAAGGCAAATAGGAGTTCCTGCTCAAACTGTTTTAAGGAGCTGATTATTTGTCTTTCTCCTCCCTGTTTTTGCAAGGACAAAAACCCCCCCCAAAATAAAAACCAACTTGTTGAAATTATATGGTTGAGCAGCTAGATAGTTGATTTTATACTTCAGTCTTTTAAAATGAATAATCTCACCGTTATTAAAAGAGGAAAAACTAAAATTATAATGGCCACTTTTAGCATTGTTTAGCAGACCTGTCTACCATGACTTCATACATCTGCAAATAAATAGTACTGTGTGGCCTCTAGTTTTCCTGTTGTAAAAAGATATCTACAGCTTCAGAGTACTCAGCTACAGAAAATATGAAAATCTACCTCAATGGTGAAAAAATGTGGTTTGCTTTTGTGGATTTTAGGGTTTGTTATTAATATCTGGTGTAAGAACAATATAAAGAGATTTAATCCAGCTATAGGACTGTTTGGTATTGAATAATATATAGTCTACTCTTTTTCTGGGCTTTCCCTGATGCGCTTTTGGAAGTGTAAAGTATATGTTAAGGCTGCCAGATTCGCACCAGGATGTTTAATGCCGTGAATGCTTGATACAGAGTTCTAGTGTGTTTTGCTGGGAGTTTAGGAGCTCCTGGAGACAGCCCTGTGTGGTGAAAGCCTCTGAGCATGAGAAGGGTGTGTAGGAAAAAGCCACAAAGTACTGATTGCACTGAGCTGTCCTGCAACTTGCCCCCTAGGGTAACAATAATCTCTTGTGCAGCTCTGTCCTTCAGGCTACTCCTACAATAAAGCATACTTTCTGTTGAAAAAGAAGTTTGTCAGCATGACTTTAGAGCAGAAATTAGAACTGAAACAGTGAGAGTGAGATAGCCTCATGGCTACATTCTCATTAGCAAAAGCAAAGTGGAAACCATAAAGTCGAAAAATTTGGTGTGAGTGGCCTATTAGACCAGTACGTGGCTGCCAGTGTGTCCAAGAGAAGCCTATGCCTTTTCATGTTTGTTTTAGGGTGGGTAATACAGTGGAGCAGTTCAGAATACAGGGACTGAAAACATCAAAAGACTGGCAAAACATGAAAGCTTAGAATCTTACACACAAGATGTTTTTTCACTGTAAAATCTTGAAAAAGCCAAAACCAAATTCAGTAGTATAAACAAGGCATCAATAAAAATCGCATGCATTATCAAACATTTCTTCATTGCTGAAACTGTGGTTTGTGTAACCTCCATATGCAAGGACAGGGTCAGTAATCCAAGTCTTTGAAGCCAGGAACTTCTTGATGAGTACTGGAAATGTGATGTAAGAATGATCCAGTACTACCTCACTGGGTTTTTATAGGGTTTTTTTCCAGGAAAAATTGTAGCAGAAATCTTCAGTGCAGTAATGAAACTCCTTCAATGCTCTTGAAAATACTGGCATTGGGAAGTTTCATGCAATGAAATGTGCAAATCTACTTGAGCAACATAAAAAACACAGACACACCTAATGTTTTACCACTGCTGCTTACAGAAAATGAACCTGTGAAGTCTATCCAGACCTTTGGCACTACAGACACTGAATTTTTTGCAAGGCTGAGGAGTAAGATGGGCACTCTTTGTATGAACCTGTTGGACACTGGGAGGAGAAATGTATGTGTAATCCATTATTAGCAATGTATATAATATCAGGGCTGCTGCTTGTTTTTCAACATAAAATTACTAAATCTTGTCTTTCTATTATTAGTGTTCTGTCAAACTGCCGTATAATATGTCACAGTCATATTGTATGCATGAGTAAGTACAAAACATTCTGTTGAACCCCATCATCCAGAAAGTGTTATTACTGCCACCAGCTTGTAAATAGTATCTGAACTCTTAATTAGGTGGGCAAAGAGCTCCTATCGCTTGTAGGCTTTTTAAAAATTAGATTTGCACACTCCAGTTTTTCACTTTTTTCCCAAAGAGATGAGGGGCAAGCTGATCCTTGTAATTTTGTATCAGTCTCACAGATTTAGAGGATGTTACTGAAAACAGTTATGTGCTACCATATGTCCAGTCTCACAGTGTGTTTACTTTTTTTCCCCAGGAAGAATTGTTAGAACCAGCTTGAGACCAACTGACTGTGCAGCACTAATCCATAAGAAACAAAAAACTGTTTAAAAGATGGACTATTAAGCCTGCATGTAGTAATACAAGTCACTTTTAACTTACTGGGGCAGTGTCTGGTAATGTTTATGTAGACAAAAAAAATGAAGATTTATGTTTCTGTTCTTAGAATTTCTACCTTTCCCAAGCTATAATAGCATTTGCTTCTGTTTGACAGTCCTGACTTCCTCTGAATTATTGTTGCGATACTAATGTACCCCTTTGGACTCAACAAACTCTGGGAGCTGCGAAGTGGTTGGGATGTAAAACCATTATAGTACTCAGAGATAGGGTTAGCTGAGATTTGTATTGTGGTGAGCAAAAGTAGAAATTCAAATGTAGCAAACCTGAGTTTAAAAATAGCAGTAAAGGTATCTCTACAACACGGAAAGCTGTAATCTTGGCTTATTACTACCTTGATCAGCTCTGTAATATGGTACTCAACTAAACTTGAAGTAGAGTGAAATACTCTTGAGACAACAACTGGAAATGCTGCTTGGGTTCTTTTAGGAAGACTTAACATAAAAAAGAGCAAATGCTGAAATTGTATATCTTCCAATGTCTGATTTTTCAGTATTGAATGTAGCACATTATTAATACTAAGTCTAAGCCTAAGTTCATTTTTGGTTTGTCAAGAAGGAAGGAGGTTTAGACAAGAGTAATTAATTTTTATGATCCACCATGTAATTACTGGATGCACTTGAAAGTTTAGGATTTCTGTTAGGGATTACATTCCCTGAGGATACCATCTGTTCAGGAGTTTTGCTCATGAGTCTTTGTTCTTAGAAGTATAAGACTGACAGGAGTAGCTTCTAAGATTTTATACAAAAGAACAAAAAACACAACAAAAAACACAACTCTAGAGAGCAACAGCTAATGCCAGGTTTTGATGATGGATATCTAAAATGTTAATTATCTTCCAACAGGAAAAAATGTAGAACCTTAAGCTTCAGTGTGTAATACAGGTTTCATTGTGGGGTGGAAAGTGAAAAAAAGTGAGGTAGAGGGAGGAATAGGTGGGTGTAAGGGTCACAGATTACTAAAATAGTAATGTTGGTAAACATGAAATATGGTGTTAAGCATTAGGACTGCCTTTTATTTTGTATGAGTGGCTAACTGGATTGTACCCTTGAATAAAATGTCAGACTACTTATTTATTTTTCTTTTCCCCCTTCCTCTGTTTTACCTGAATACAGTGTCTGACCAATTGTTGGAGTTAGTAGTATTAAACAGCAAAAGGGAGAGAAGATTCTGAGGTGGTTTTAAGAGAGCAAGAGAACAAAGATCTGTGAGCTAGGTGTTGTACCAACCCTCCTTCCTGTTACATGCCTCCGGCCCTCTCTGGAAGAGGGCTCTCCATACTAGAAGCTGCAAATCAGAACTTTTGAGAGGTGTGCACAGAAAGAAAACTGCCTTGTTCCAAATTACTCTTCACG
This sequence comes from Pipra filicauda, assembly GCF_003945595.2. Classification (NCBI taxonomy): domain Eukaryota; kingdom Metazoa; phylum Chordata; class Aves; order Passeriformes; family Pipridae; genus Pipra; species Pipra filicauda. Next base: position 1,300,821 of record NW_024103529.1, read on the forward strand.
TTTTAACACCCTGCACCTAAGATTAAGACTTGCTCTGTTAAATGGAAACACTCTATCTGTGGGGGCATTCTTGAACATAAATTCATTGCCCCTTCTGCCCAGCAAAGGGGCTCATTTGTAGTAAATCTAATGGTAGTAGTATATGAAGAATGTGAAGTACGTTCTGGTAGCCTCACTGAGAAAATACATGCACAGTTGTAGCTGGTTTTGAGATTTTAACATTGCAGCAAGTGAAGTGTATCATTTACATAGTGACCAGCTGGGAGGGCAGTGGTTTTCTTCACTCTTGGGTCTGGTAGAGAGGGAGTTAATTTTCCCTGCAGCAGCCCTCGTAGTGCTTGGCTCCGTCTTGGCAGCTAGAATGGTGTTGATAACCAGTGTTTTGGCAACTGCATCAAGGCTGTCTCTTCAACATTCTCCCCTCAGTAGGCTGGGGGTGGGCAAAATCTTGGGAGGGGGCAAGATCTTGTTTGGGACAGCTGACCAAAGGGATATTCCAAACCATAGGAGTCTGTTCAGCAATAAAAGTTAAAGGATAAGGAAAGGGGGAGAGGGGCATTAATTCTTATGATGTTCCTATTCTGGAGCAATGTACTATGTGTACTGGAAGTCCCAGAAAGTGGATGATGTCATGTGCTGATGGGAAGTAGAAAGCAAATCTTTTGGGTTTGTTTGTTGTTCTTTTGGTTGGTTGGGTTTTCTTTCCCCATCTCCATGTGCCTTTTGCTTTTGTTTTATTAAACTGCCTTTATCTTCACCCACAAGGTTTTTTTACATCTGATTTTCTCTCCCCTCCCGCATCCTGCTAAGGAGGGGAAGTGATAGAGCAGCTTCATGGGCACCTGGTGTCCAGCCAAGGCCAACCCACCACAACTCTTACTCAGGAGACAAACAGAGGGAGAAAACAGGCACATAAAGGAGAGAGTGTCTGTGTGTTTGGTTTGACAGCTTAGTCTGCTGTTGCTTTTCCGGTGATTTTTAGGTAAGAAAACGGTAGTGTGGATATACACTGGAAATATAAAACTTGGGCTGACAAATTCCTGCTATGAGGACAAATACTTAATCTGGAGTAACTGTATCCTCAAATGGATTTTAATCGGTACTACACCTGTTTTTACCAGATGGTGGTGTCAAATGAATCTGTGTTTCTGAAGGCTTTGCACCTTTGTGTAACGTAAATAACACACACAGGCAACCATGGCATGCCCTAAAAATTCAAGTTTTACTTGACTTTTAAATAACCTGGACACGAGTATTGACACAGTCATCTATCAACCTCAATTTAAAATAAAGCACACAGTTGCTTCATGAATACTTAATGTACATAGAACATATGCATCACATTGATATGTTTATGTATGTTGTTTTCAAACATCTTTCTAGGGAGTTTTGAATTAAACAGACCTTCCCAAAAGAAAACACACTATTTATTCGGTTCATTATTCACCTGTATAAAGGTAATGGATTTGGCAACTTAAATGGTATTGACTTTTTTTTCCAACCAACATCTTCAATATAATGAACTTGTTTAGAATACAAGTTGCAAATGATGCTGGTAAATAGGTGCAGTGTAGAAAACAGCAGGTCAAGGGTAGCCCCTAATGAAAGAAACCAGCTAACTAAGCAAAGGAACCAATATGAGATATACAAAAATGCTTTTGTGTTGTGGTTGCAAACCCTCTTATTGTATAAAACACGTTTCACAAAAGGTTAATCTATGTTGTAGTTGTTGCTAATTATTGAGAGAGTTCTGTAACTTACCAGTGCTTAGCACTTATAGACGTCTCAGAAGAGATAAATGCAGAGGCACAAAGTTATATTTGTCAGCCTGAGATCAATTCAGCAGAATTAGGATGAGAATATCTCAAATATCAGTCCTTTTTGTCCAAACGAGTAGAGGTCTGTGTAGCATCAACCCCAGGGTACATTTTGCCTGACACAGTTATGCGGCTCGTGTCTTTTGCCTGACTCTTTACCTGACCCATCAGGAGGTACAAGCATTTTGGACTGACATCCAAACTGCAGATCTGAAAATCCATGCCTCTAGGCAGTGAAATCCCCAAGAGTGCTGGGGAAGGATAGCAACAGTGGAAAGGGCAAGGTGTAGCTCAGAGCTGTAAGAGGTCAGTCACTGGAGTAGTGCTGGTTTAGATCTACAAAGCACAGCTGTGACACAGTAAGTGCTTTCAGTGATTGATCACTTGTAGGTGTCTCACAACAATAAAAAAATCATAAAAAGGGTGCCTTTCCTCAAATGACAGGAGAAGAAGCTTGAAGGGAAAGGAGGCTCACACATATGGAAGAAATTCCCTTTTCTGTTCTATTAGCTGACAGTGACGTCCCAAGTTTTGCCTTGTTTTGGCACAGACAATGTGTAATACAGGCATTATATGCTTAATCTTTCCTTTGTGGATACAAAACTGTATTGTAGTGTCCTAGACTGACATTAGACTTGCTAAAACCTGCTTCCTACACAGTCTCATTGAAGAGAAGAAGGCTTTGTCCGTAAATTTCTCATTTAAATGCAAAAAAGTTGGCTTGATTACAAAACAATTCTCTGATGACTTGAGAATTGAAACTTTTCACTATTACACTAGACAGAAGCCTATTTTATGATGTAGTGGAGTAAGTAAAATGCCACACACTTGGCTGATGGTATCCAGCAATAACACACAAAAGCCCACAGGCAGATGACAACATACAGGAAAACATGAGATTGGATATAAACCTTAAAAGTAATTTTCTTCTTCATCAATATTTGAAGATTGACAAGATATGGACAGTATGTACAGATAATTCTCAAATAGTAACAACACATATCTGCTGAAATACATATTTGCTACTTGCCTGTGCCTGAGTAGGGATTGCCAACTAACGGTAATGATTTAGAAAGCAGCAAACTACAAGCAAGTGTATAATGCTGCAGCTTGGAACACCTTCTGGAAGAAACAAGGAGTGACTTTCATTGCAGACATTGTAACCAGTTCATATGTGGTTTGCCATATTTCAGTGGTCTTCTGAAAGACTGTGATGCTCTTGATTAAGCGATGGGCTTGTGGGGGTTTTTTTGGTGTTTTTTTGGGGGGGTTGGGGTGGGTTTTTTTCTTTTTGTTTTGTTTGTGCTTTTTTTAACTGTTGCTTGTGAGAATACTACACAAGATCATAAATAGATCCTAAAGGATTACTTTAAGTTGGAGCAATGACAATAAAACCATTTTACAGACTTAAAAAAAATGAGCGAATACTTTAAGGCAAGCCCAATGATGTTCTAGGATTAAATCTGTAGTAAATTCAGAAAATTCTGAAGAACCTCCATGATAACAGAATTTTTACCACAGAGGACTTTTCACTCTTTCCTTCCCTTAGATTTGTTCACTGAGGCTGAAGAAGCAGAACTGTCCAAAGTAAGTGATCAAAGAATAGTATTTATTGAGCAAATTCGTCTTCCCTGGTAGACTGCAGCATTTCCCAACCTGCGGACCAATCTATACTGTGATAGGAATACATGAACTGTACGGCTACTGCCATGGCTACCTGGCCACCTCAGACTATGAAACAAAAAAGGATCAAAAAATGAAGTGGAAAATAAAACACATCATACAAGGCTTCACTTACTAGTTTTGCTAGTTCAAATGTGTATGGGTAATCCCTTATGCTTACTCCAGTTCTCAAACAGTATTGCTTTCCTGACAGGGCTGCAGTTCCCTAGTACAGTGTTGCTCAGGCTACAAAACACAGGATCACTGTAATCACTGTAGGTCATGGGAGTTGAGTGTAAGGAGGATAGATGTAGAAAGGCACGAGCTACTAAGGCCATTTACAATGCTGTTTGACAAATTCAGTATTTCGTTTGAGGATTACACTCAGCAAAAATTACAAAAAAACAAAGACTTTGCTAAGCTGCTTAGAAGTTCGCAGCACCAGAAGGCTCATACATGTGCTGACTGTGGACAAATGGGAGGCAGAGGAATGACTTTCAGATATTTGTACAGAGTGATAGGACAAGAGAAGAGCCAGGCATCACTTCAGATACATACTGGCAGATAACCCACTCAATGTGCAGCATCATTGAAACTTAGTATTCCTACCATGACAATAGAAAAGAACAATTATAGTTATCATACCTGAAATACTGCCTTTGTCATTTTAACATAGTAGAAATGGCTCAGAGAAAAGTGACAGATTATTTTATATGATAGGAGATTAAGGCAGATTTTGCTAATCTAGTTAAAAACTAAAATTTAAAAAGGCTATTTCCTAGCTGTCTTAAATACTACTCCACAAGTTTCATTTAACCAGCACTTAAGTGCCTTGCTAAGCAGTACTTGATACAGTGGGTCAGTACATATTCTCCAGTTTGTTTCCAGTGTGCTTTACTATAAATTGGTAAATGTATTTCTACATTTCTACATGAACATGGAATGTTCAATTAAATAGTCCCTCTACATAAAAGGACATTCAAAATTTAGAACACTTAAAACTGCCAAGGGAAAGTAAATCTGTATCATCTATGGAACTCACTGCTGCAGAGTGTTACTGAGTCTGTTATTTTTGATTCAAAATTTGTAATAAAAATATGACATCTGTTATTGTGCTAGGCTAAAACAAACCAAGTAAGAGCTATCAGTCCTTATGTCTCAGGACATAAGTTGATCCCCATATGAAATCATGAAGTTAATTCTCCCCATATCACACTGTATTGCACAATCGACCAAAAATACGACTGTTTTACTTATCTTGAAGAATCTGGTCCTGATCATGTCAATTAACAGTCACTTTTTGGAACAAGGCTATTCACTTACATAGCAGACCATGAAGCCTGTTTTGTTGCAGCAATTTTTTTTTCTTTTTCTTTTTTTTTTTTTTTTGTTCATTTTTTGAAAATGTAACTGCTGATCATTCGGTTTTACTACGACTTTTCTTTTTGGTTGTCTACCAGGCAGCTTCTCCCCAATCAGTCACATCACTAGAATGTGAAATCCAGTCAGTGATAAAAGCATTGCTTGGTCTTCCCAGTAAGAAGGCTGCACTTCCAGGTGACCTGAAGAAATTACTACCATGTCGATGTCAGTTCCTTCCCTTGCACACATAAACAAATTCTCAGCTTCAAACACTAAAATCCATGCACCATCTTCAATACACCAGTCAAGTCTCCACCTTGAAGCGTGACACCTGTACAGTTTTTATGATCTTGGTGGTGGGCTTTCCATCAACATTATTAGGGGATGGCTGAGATGTTTCTTCTATTAGACTGTCTTTAGATCCGTTCAGTCTCTGAAAAGAACAAATTAAACATGTTGAAAAAGTTTTGAGGAATTTCAATACTGTATTTTGCCAACTGTCGCTATGAAAGCCTTAGGCTATGGATACAGCAATTTACATATATATATATACACACACACACACGCCACGAATATTGAAGTCTCTACATTTATTTGATCAAACAGAACATTTTCTCCCTCTTGCCTCCTGCCAGCTGCTGCCCCTCTGTGCTATACTGCCCATTCAGGAAATGCCATAATTAATTATTTGATATTTAGCAAAACACTGCAAGCAAAGACTCACAAGGAATTAATGGCCACTGTTGTGAGGGGGCCTGGGGCAGAAGGAAAAGAGAGCTGTTTATGGACACTGAACATTTTAACCTTAATTCCTCATAAGGCATGTATTTAAGCCACATGTTATTGGATAGGAATGGAAATAAGACAATGTGGATTTTGAACAGAACAAGTTACCTATTTCTACAGAGCATGTAAATGTGCTTAGCCTTAAGTAACCCAACTTCCCCATCACTGTTGGAGCAAGTCCTTACAGAAACATCAAGGACAGCTCATCTTTTTCAGTTTCCATCATATGCAGAAATTAGAAGTATCATTGAACTTAATTCCTATCAAAGAATAGGTATTGTGTTAACTAGCCTTAATGTGAAAAATACCTGTTTATTGTTTTAAAATCGTACAAGCTTAAATTATTCTAATTGCTTACAAGATAAAATAGGACATGTTTTGCTAGTTGTATTTTGTGCAGTTTCCACACTACATACAGTATCAGCATGCAGTTTTGGTATATCCACACGCTAGATGAACAGACTTGATGACTGATATGGGAAGTTAGGTATCTGGAATTCTCCCTTCCATGTTTTGGTTTTCCTTTTGCGTGCCCACCTGCAAGTTCTTTTGAACAGAATTCGCTTCTCACATTTGAAGCTCAACAAAACTATCAAAGAAGAGAGACAGAGTAGTATAATATATGATGAAAGATAGTGATTGCATCTAGAAAAGACATATTCTGTCCTTTTTAGATAACCTAATAACCTAAAAAAATATTCAGTATTTGAGGAGGGAAAAAAAAGAAAAGAAAAAGGAAAAGAAAAAAATGCTTCAAGCCCAAGCAACAAAACTCTACGAAGACCTCTAAAAGAGGTGAAAAAATGATAGCAGGTTGTGATTATATCTGCATCACAAGCCCATTTGCATAGTTTAAGAAGTTTTGAAATTAAGTTCTCCTTCTGTGAAGAGCAGAGTATCATCTTAAGAATGTATGAAACTCAAGCTGGAAAAGAGTTCTCCAGCAGCAGAAACAGATGTTCACAGGGGCATATGCTACAGAACTACATGTATTTTGAAATATCAAGAAACTGTAAATAAAATAAAAATGCAAAATTCAAGTGATACTGCTGCTGAAAAAAATCACAGCCAGCTTTACTTTTCAGTGAAAAACAAGACTTAATTTAAATAAAGCACTAAAGCCCCACTTCTCCCTCCAAAAAAAAAAAAAAAAGGAAAATTGAAAAGGATTTACAATTACTAACCTGTTGAGTCAACTGGATGCTGGGACCTTTCACATCTGAAGATCGTGTAACAGGCAGTGGAGGGACCAGATCAGTTTTAACACTGGAATTACGATACCACAAAATGGATATTGCTTTAATGAAGTAAAACATAAGTGTGCAGAAGAAGAATAATGAAACCAACTCAGACAGCTGCATAGATCTGAAAGGTTTGTCACCTGACTTTAGATATCTGAAAGCTATCATGCTGATCCTCAGTGGGCATCTACAGGGCACAGGCCACCCCATCCCTGTCTTCTCCTGGTCTACAGAAGCAGTCCAACTTCATGCAAGATCAGAGAACCTTAGAATGGTTTGGGGAAGGGACCTTAAACATCGTTTAGTTCCACGGGCAGGGACACCTTCCACTAGACCAGGTTTCTCCAAGCCCCGTCCAACCTGGCGTTGGACACTTCCAGGGATGGGACAGCCACAGCTTCTCTTGGCAACATGTGCCCACCACCTCAGAGTAAAGATGAGTCTCATTTGAAATCACGGATGAGCTACACCTCCTTCAGGGTGCTATCTAGCTAAAACTAGCCTTCCAGGTGGGTGACATCATCAGGAAACTGCTTTTTATATTTTTAAGGCCTTACTACAACTGAGAATGGGGCTGTCACTTTTCCATTCATCACTCCTCTTCAGTCTTTTAGGAAAGACTGATCCACTCATTGATGAAGAGAATTGTACTAGACTTCCTACAAAACAAATTACAGAGTTAATACAGATAATATCTTAACTCTATTAAGGATGAAGGAATCTGGAAGGCAACTCATGACTTCTCATGCCTTAGGCAACTTCATGACCTACCACTAAAGGTAAATACAGGTTTTATTTCAACTTTTTCAGTTTTTCCTCCTTCCAAGTGGATAAAGCCACTGTGGCCCAGAATAGACCAAAAATGGTTTTGTGGTTGTTTCATTCATGTGGCTCAGAAGACATAGTATTTAGAGGATTGCCTGAATCCTGTGCCACCTATCAGCCATATTTATGTTATTTCTAATCACCATGATCTTTGAATAGCTTTTGGGCTGCATTGCTAATAACCACATTCACATACTTCACTTCAGACAGGACAGATCTTTCACCATCAGAGCACTGGGACCGCCGATACTGACGGTAGCTTCGAGGGGAATGTGAATGCCTAATGCGGATCGGGTCACCTTGAGTCCTGAGAGAGACACAGAATTCACAGCAGTAGGTTAGTAAACCAGATCTTTGGCACAAAACATAAATTCAGCTGCAGACTGAGAGATTCTCCCATTTCTTATTAAAGTATAACAGATGGCTTATTGCACTGGCTGAATTTAAAAGGCTGATGCTTTTTTTAAAAAAGCCTGTACTTGGGATTCAATGCTTTAGAAGTGCAGAGATCACAAACTGGCATGCCCATATTTCAGCATGAAGTATAAATTAATGCATTTTTTACTAAAGTATCCTTAACATCAGCCTTTTCTGTTTAGTGGTGTTGTGGAAGCACATTATAATATAAACAGGGATGCTGTTTCTGCCACATGCAGCTGCACTGACACATGGTATCCCAAATGAGCAATTATCGCAGTGAAATAGGTGTTGGCTCTCAAGGAAATAGCTGTGCCCTGGAAGCTGCCCATGACAAGCCAGGAAGGGAGTTGCAGAGGTCAAACAGTGCCTTGTGAGCAGAGTAAATATTCAAAACAAAGAAAAAGTTTAGGAAATAAATAGATTTGCTTGTTTGCATCTAATTCTCTCTGATTCTGTAGTTTATAATATAAAAAATATCCGTGGATGGCATCGGGAGACATACAGAACATACAGAGATCTGACAGATTCACGAGTGTGTGGGAGAGAGAGAGAGAGATGAAGACAATTTTTTTCATGTTTTAAAAAGAGCAAATACTAGGTTTCAAGATTATTAAGTAACCTCATCCAACCCATTCTAGATGAGCATTTGGAGTAGATAAGAGCTCAGAGATTATGTGTAAACCCATTTCTCTTTCAATATGACAGAGTACACAGTAAAACAAGAAAAATGGGCTTTTACATTCACAAAGAAAAATCCTGACATAAACTCACTCTACTTTAGTGTATGGAATTTCTTTCAACTGCTCTTCAGATAGGCCAGATGGATCCACAAGTTCCTTCCTATAAAGGATAAGTAAAAAATGTAACAGCAACTATGAAGTGCAAAAATGTTCTTATTTTTATTAGTGGGCTTAAAAGATCTACTGAAACAAGCTGTTGTCAGCCCTGAAGATATCTTGACATCAAAACAGGAAACCTATTTAGAAATAAGGGTAACTTCACCTTGATTGCTTCAACCGTATGTTGCATCCTGTTACACCTTCCTCTCACCTCCCTGCAAATCTGATCTTGTTGCTTCACATTATGATGAACATTGTGTATCCTAAACAATTAATATGCTCAGGAATAACTAAATATCTGCCTAATGGGTAGTTCTGTAGCATATAGGGTCTCGTCCTAAAAGTGTCAGTATTACAAATAAAGATATTTTGGAAGCCACAGAAGAATAAATCTCTAAAACGAGATTCTTTAATAATTCATTTACATACAAAGGCCTTCTGTATTCAGTGCATTCAGTGATCTGCAGTATCTTCTACACACAGCAGGTCATTAACACACACATAATTTACTGTGGCATATAACTAAATGAGAATGTAATGCCTTATAGCCACAGTGCAGGGCATGTGAATAATTACATTAGAGGAAAACCAAGCATCTCCCAGACCCTACAAGGACTGTACTTACTGAATATGTTTCCACAGTTCTTCTTTAGCTTGTACATCTGGGCTTCTCCTATAAATATGAACAAAGACAACAGAGGTTGAACTGTGAAAACCATAACGTGAGATGTTGCTGTTCTAGTAACTTTTAACAGCAGAGACCCTGCACAGAAATCATGATTAATGTAATCTCAGAATCCACCAATGAGTTCCATTTTAAGGTTTCTTATCTCAGAAAACGCATTAAACTTCATTGCTTTATTTCAACTGTAATTTCTTGAACGACAGGCTCTCAATCACAATTCCAGTTCCACTAACCTACAGCAAGAGTATACATAAAATATAAACAACAGCAGAATTTCCCAAGCTAAATCATGCCTCACTACTGCCACCCCTTATTCCTCCAAGGAAAACATGTTTTGGAATAACACTTCAGTAAAAGGCCTTTAGAAATGTCCTGTGGCCCACAGAGACCTTTCTGGGCAGAAGGAGGGACTGGACACACAAGGCTGATGCACCAGTAATCCCTGGCCATTCCCAGTCAGCACCAGCTGCTTCACTGCAATCACAATTGCTTTCTGGTCATCTCCAAGAAGGGTTTCTGCTCACTTTATTTACATTTGCTATCCAGGATGAAAAAAACTCAAAGTCCAAAACAAAACAAAAAAACCAAACAATGAACAAATCAAACCAGCTATGCATATTTGTGCACACAAAGATTCTACTAAGCATTTAATTCACAGGTGAAGTACTTACCAAAAAAACCCTATTGCAGACATGGATACATGGTAAAGCAAGCCTAATGTCACATTTTCCACTGAATTATGGAGTATGCTGGTTCTAACTGGATCCCCTTTATTTTTACTTTTCTTATCTTTTTTTATTGAAGGGTTAGTACAAAACCACTGCTGATGTTGAAGCTGCACCTAGAATTCACCAAAACCCATTCAGAATAATACATAATACACAGTGCCAGGGGCTACATTTGCATGGAGAGATTAGATAACTGTTCATTGGCATTTTTATACATAAACTCAGTGTTGACAGTCACATGGTTCCACACCATCTAAGATGTGAGATGCAACTTTTAGACACATTCAGCACGTATAAATGCTCCCAGTTTCTCACAGGTTAAGTCTTACATTATGAGGTGATACAGCCTGCTTTCTTTTCCTTAAACAAAAGGGCCAATCATATTCAAAGATGCTTTTGGAATGATATAATCCAAATTTAGAGGAAGATCAAGGAGAACAGCAGAATTCTGCATTTTAGCATCTACTAAATTGGTTCTCCCTCAACCAGTGACAGAGTTGTATCAGAAATAATTCTAAACTTCTCTGTATCAACGTTTTCCTATTTCACCATTACTAATATTCAGCTTTTTGCCTGACTTGAGCCTAGGAATAATGTTCAGAGACATCTACACTGCCGTAAACATTTTACAGTTGATGTAAAGGCAGAGTATTTAGAGATGGTAATGTTTGGGGGTATTTTTTTGGATTTTACAGGTGCAGAAGTACTGGGAGATATTAGTTCACTGGTTTATAAATACCAGAAAGAGAACGAAGGATGAAAAACAACCTAGCATTTGTGTTTCCCTAGTAGGACTAAAATTAACTAATCCATAACCTTCTCAAGCTCCAAGGCAGTGATGGCTTTCCAGGCAGCATGACACATTCGCCCCGGTCCTTGAAGGACTGCTGTCCTTTCCAGCTCCTCAGGTCCTCATGATGGCAACAGCCACAGCCACAAGGGGCTGTTTAGTTTTCTCCAATTTTCACTTCTACCTCTCCTCCAGTTTTTCATTTATTTCGGCTTCTTACATCTGTCCACACTGTTTTTAACTCCCTGATGCAGTGTTTTGCCCTGCAGTGGCATTTAACAGCCTTTTTCACCCCTCAGTTTCAAACTGATTTCTCCTTCCACGAAACCTCTTGCTCACAAAATAGCAGCTGCAAACCCTGCATTCACCCTGGGGCTGGGAAGATAGGCATCCTCTTCTGAGGCTGAATAATCTGGCAGTGGGGGATGAGAAAACTCCCTGAAAATGCCAGCTTCTCCAGGGAGGCTTTGTAATGCTTACAAGCCCTAGTTTGCCTGAGGAAGCAGGCCTTAAGGTCAACCCCAAACCCAGGATCCACATGAAGCAGGGTATTGTCCACACCACTGACCTATTTGATCAGCTCATGGCTTTTACTCATTCATGGAAATACAGCAGTTCAGCATGTCACAAGTAACAACAAATACCATGTGAAGCCTCACCTACAGTAAAAAATATTAATTTCTCAGGCATCGTGGAGAGTGATGAAATAAAAAGTCATCTTCATTTCTTCATTTTCTAGGACCTGTGCCTGCTGCTTTCTGTGACCAGTTCCAAGCACTTTACTCTGTGATCTCTGCCACCTTCCCTTTGCCCATCCCTACAACTACACTAATAAGAAAGACTTTGCTCTATAATACCAGTTTAGCAAATGGCATCCCATAAAAAAAAGCTAAATACAGTGACTCGCCAGAGAAAACTGCTTTTAGATTTTGCATCCTGTAATTAGTTAATTTCCCATCTGTTTAAGAAGTGTTACCATACTAACATAATCTTACAGTACATATTCAGGTTAACTCCATACCAAAGAATATAAAGAAATATGATACAGAAAAACTAACTTAATTAAAGCATTTGCTTTCCAAAGGCTCTTACGAAAGGGAATGATGGAAAGCTTACAAAAAGAAAGGTGAAATGTAAGATGAAATGTAGGTATTGCATATACTACAAAGGAAATTAATGTTTGTGTGGTTCTTAAGAGCCCAAAACAAAGCAATCTTTTTGTTAAATCTTTAAAGCCAGATCACAATCCCCCTTTCACATTGTTTTCATCTTTTTACTGTGAATTGTTTTAGAATCACAGTTGTGATATATAGGACTCAGATTGTCCTATCTCAGTATCTGAATCAATACCTTCTGGACAATTTGTATGCTAATCAGTTTCTCTAATGCACAAGAAATCTAACAGGAATTCTCAGTAAAGGATGAATGTCATGGGGGTTTTTTTGTTTATTTTTTTATTTTGTTTGCACAAGCTGGAACAGCTCTTCACAATAATAAGGTCTACATTATTTTTTGTGTCTGCATCTGCACCCCTATTAATATTTCAGTTTGAGTCACCAATGGTAAATTTAAATAGTCATGGAATTTTATGGCCATTCTTCTTAATTAGAAAAAGCCCTTTGGCTACACAGATGTTTTACATGAACTCTTGAAAGTAAACCCTGTGGAACTAGAAGTGGGAGCTCTCTCCATTTGCTGATTCCTTTAGGAGAAAGAAAGGTCAAATTCTTGTCAAATATTTTTATTCTAGAGACCAAGGAGACACCATCGCACCACCACCACCAATGACTAATATTACTCATTATCAAACAAATGAAATGCACTGTGCCAGGTACAGTAACAAATATTTCAGCCACTACTTCACTCTTCCAGAGCAAACTTCTAGTCAAGCTGGGTGCAATAATGAACCTAATGTGAAAGACTTATCTGTACTGCTAAAACGAAGGTTTTGTATGAATTTTGAAATATGCACATTGAAATGATGATATGACAGCATTTAAAACCAAAACAACTATACCCTACAGAATCATATTTCCTTTTTCTCTAACCTGTATCTAGTCATGTAAACAAAGAGTTGAGCCAAACTAAATCAAATAAATTCTCTTATAACCTACTACGGGTTAACAGTACTTTTACTAAAAGTAAAAGTAACCTTTTACTAACCTTTTTTCAAAGAATTTTGAAAGGAATTCCCACCTCACTTTTTTTAGTTCCTACTCGCATATGTGAAGGATCTCTGCCATACTTAGGAGATTTGGGCTTATTTCAAGGAGGGTTTGTTTGGTTTTTTGTTTTTGTTTGTGTTTTTTTTAACTGGAGGTTGAGATAAAAAAGAGGAACACAGGAATCATTAAAACAATAATGAAAAGAAATGAGAAACCATCCAAAATCTCCAGGATTTCCTTATTTCTTTGCTTCCTCTAGGACATTTGATTGTTAAGTAAGATACTTCACATTTATGTTTTTTGCTAATAGTAGTTTAAATATAACTCAGACTGTCACTGGGAAATAAAAGTCATTTCGTAAGTCAAGTTAACCACAAGAGGGAACCCGTGCTATCCAAACAATGACATTTACTTGGCCTGTGGGGAAAAAAGAAAAGTTGACTATAAATTTAATCAAACCATTATTAACTGAGTAATAGCACCTAGTTTACAGCACCTTCTGTAAACAATAAAAGAAATGGAAATCAAATTTAATCAACTGTATTTTGTGGATTCCATACAAGTGAGTTTTAATATTCCTGATTTTTAGTAATGTATCATTGTACAATTACACCTAATAACACATGACTTTTGTGCAGCTGAAAGTGAACAAGTCTGTACAAACCCTGTTAAAACAGAAATTCCTATATTTGGAATTGCAATGGCAAATTTTATTTCTCATCAAGAATTAAAACCCCACGCTACAGAACTGGAGACAGAAATGAGTTTTAACAACACAGGCAACTGAAAACAGAACTCAAGTGGATTTTAATACCGGAAACTTCAGTGAAGATAACAGTTTCAATTGGTATGAATGAAATTATACAGTGTTTCTTGTTAAGTCTTAACATGAAAGGTAAATTTAAGAAAAGATGTCATTGGGAAGTACCCAAGGGATGTGTTACAGAGGTCACACATTACACCATCAGCATCAGGACTGGCAAAATATCCATGTTAGGAGTCAGTGAGAATGGGGATACAAAGACTGCTCTCTCTCTTGCCTTCATCTTCCAGTGCCTCATAGCTGCTCTCCCCAAACTCTTCAACATCACTGGCTCTGACTTGCCCTGCCCTGCCTGCCCTGTCGTCAGACATGCTGGAGTTGGTGCTGCTTCCTAATCTGCCGGGATGGCAGATTAGGCTGGACACAAACACACAGTGTTTACACACCAAATCCATGCCATTAGAAGAAAACTGTGAATTAAAGAAACCAACATTTTCATTAGTTTTGGAAAATTAATTTTAAAAGCTGGTAACTTCACCATTTTAAACTGGCTGTCGGCAGAAATGGCACTGTCTAGCAGTACAGCTCCATTGTGGAAATCCTGACATCAGGATGCAATGTATCACTGACTGCTGCTTGTCAACGGCAATTTGACATGGAAGCATCAGCAGATGCTCTCATCTGGACCACTGCAGATTTATATGATTAAACAAGTGTGCACATATTTCACGCAAATGTTTGCAGCTACCACATAAAATCTGAATGCTTTCACAGACTTGCTGCCTAGAGGCGGGGAATCACTGTCTTCATTACAGAACCAATGCTCAATGAGCCACAACACCATCCAGGACTTCTTTCAAGGTGATGGAGAGAGTTCCTCTGTTACAAAGCCCTTCCTACATTATTTGTGCCCTGAAATTCAAATCACTAAACAAAGGCAGTTTGACCACAAAGACAAATCTGCTAATGTGAGAGCAGAGTCACATAAAAATCTCCATTCCTCAGCAGCTGAGGGCCACCACCATGCTGGAAACACACCTCCTGCTTTTTAACATGCTACAGCAGCCTTAATTTTCACACCAAAGGGTCCAAAGGTTACATACGATCGAGATCTGTGCCTAGATCGCCGGTAGTTTGGATCTGGCTGGGTTTTCCCCTTCTGTCGCCGCAGCACAGCTTCCCACTGAGGAGCTGAGTCAACCATATCATTCTCTTGCCGTAATCTGCAAAGCAAGTACCAGGAGTTTAGTCTGAGGTCTCTGATGCAGGATGCTCTGAGAAGCAATTGGGATTACTTTTTTTCCCCCAAAAAATCCAGCTCCTGCAATGCAATACTTTAACTTTTCGTCTTGCTAAATTTTAATTAATGTTCCCAAATTAAGTTAAAATGTAAGAACTGTATAAAAGAAAACTGATGGATTTGTTGTTTAGAAACAGCATAAGCCAAAAAAGAAATCATCCATTACTTTAAGAACAGGCTCACAACTTGAATCCTTCTTCCCAGCCCAAGCCAAACATCTAGAATTTTTTTCCCTTTTTACAGCCCACCTCATCTACAGCAAGTGGCAGACCCACATCATGATATAAAGCTCTACTACTACAACTTTTTCAAATACTTTGCTGCAGCACACCTTCCTAGGATCCAGAGAAAATCCCCTGATGCTCTTGGTGAGTTCCCACTCAGAAGAGGCAGTCCCTTCATCCTGACCTGCAACAAAGCCCAGGATGAATGCAGATCTCTCATGGTACTCCTTCTGCACCACCCTCTGAAGCTTTGGTCCCTATCTCTGTTTGTGGGCATCTAAACAATATGCTATGCCTTTTATTTTTAATTTGTTTTCCTTTTTTTTTTTTTAAAATACATGAATTCATTATTGGAATGCATTGCAAACTGAACCAAATGTCAAAATTCTATCAACCCAGCACATTGGTTAGCTTGATGTAGTCCTACAATGCCACAATCAGTCAGGACAGCCAGCTTGCCAGTGTTTACAATTCAAAGTTCCACATATGCTTCTCACAGTTTTGGAGTTGCACATATGAGTGGTGGGATGAAGTTCTAAGGTGGAACGAATGGATATGCTTGGTCACAGCAGTGAATTTAAAGGGATTTCAAAACAGCCCTGGAAAATATCACCTGAAAGTGGATTGTCAGATAGGATGGTACAACTTGCATAGTGAAGAAACCAGAGGAGCTTAACAAAAAATGGAAAGACTAACAGGTAAAACAAACAAAGAACCCGACAGAGATAAGGGGATTACACTGCAGACATAGGAAATGCAAAGCATGTTATTGCTCTTCACTACAGAGGTACTTTTCTCTTTGAGTTTTGAATTGTGTCAGGCTAAACTGGCTACACAGGTTGCTGCTTTTCCTTTAATCAGATCTCTCACATGCATAATAAATTTTGAGCTGGATCTCCAGCTACTATAAACAGCCACAAGTCTATCAAATGGTACAAAGCATCTGGACTGCAACCTCAGGTTTTAATTTCTAAGCAAATCTTTTAAAATCTGTAATCTGGTGACAGGTATTAACATAAACTTCTATCTAAGGATTTAGTAGAGGAACTCACACAGCAACAAGTAATGAATTGTGAATTTTGTCCCAAATAATCCAATTTGTGGAGACAGCAATCATTCCACATGGTATAAACACAACCAACTGCCTCCCACATACAGCAGTCACTTGCATAAAAAGAAAACTTGCAGCTGCCAGACCAGCACTCCTGCTGTGGGTGGTGGGTTTGCCACCTCTCCCAAACACCAGCTCCTAACAGGTCAAGTAGACAGCTGTGCTCTGCAGGAGACACTCGAATGTTTGCCATAAAACAACCCAGAACTACTCCTCCTTCTCAAGAAACCCACACAGCGCAGCAGAGCATGAGGTCCATACTCCAGCACAGAACACATGAGATCCTGCACCTCTGTGCTTGAAACCACACTTCCACACTTCCCAAAAATGACCTCTTGCTGAGGAAGTTCCACATCATTTCTGCTCAGGTTCATTCTATTAATCCTGTAGATCAACATCTACTGATGCATGGCAAGCACAGTCCTTAGCAATGCATTTATTTATCCCCAAGTACTTCATATTTCTATTTTGCCTCCTTTCTTCTACTTGTTGAACCATACAACAGTGTTCGTCACTGGTTTTCATCTCTTCAATTTGAGCAAAATATTGAAAATCTAAATACATAAAGTAAAGTGGCAGCTATTAAAACAAGCAGCATCAGCACACTTGAAGTACCACAGCAGAACCCTACTATAGAGGAGACATGAAGAAACAAAACATCCCTTTTGCTGATGCAAATAAAGGCACTATGCTCACATTTAACAAGGTAAAGGATGACCAAGGTGACACAATCTCTACATAAAATACATTATTCAGATACGATTATCAAATTCTAATAATTTGGGGGTAATTTTTTTTAGCTTTTTAGCAATAGAAATGAAAAAAAAAAAAACCTGAAAGAAATTTAACTCAAACACTAAATTTATATTTAAAGATACTTCTGAATAAAAAGTGTTGCCCTTATTCTCAAAGCCCATTACAACTTTCCTTTCATTCTTTTCACTATTTGATCCCACAAGGGAACACATTGATTTATGCCTATATAGAAATATATTATCCCAGTGACATATTTCACATGTTCCTGGCACATGAAATAAATCCAGTTGAGATTAATAGCTATCACACTAAAAAATTAGGCATTGTTTGCAGGAAGACTTGATGATAAAATGGAAAGCCCTATGACTATCATCACTCATCTGTTGTCTTATAGATGGGTTTTTTTCTCATTTCAGGTGATATGGTAGCAAGATACATTTATGCAACGAAAAATTCTCTTAAGCAATTCTGAAGACTTGATTCTTGACATGCCATTAAAATATTTAAGCATAAAGTTGTTTTTCGGATACAAGGTACAACAACAAGGGGCTTATAGGGGCTGTGATGGTCAAAGACAGCCTTGGCTGCAGAGACCAAGAGATGGTGGAATTCAGGACCCTGAGAGAAGGGCAAAAAGCAAGATCACATCACTGGACTTAAGAAGAGGGGGCTCTGGCCTCTACAAAGATCTCCTTGGACAAGGCCCACAGCATAAAGAGGTAAAAGGGGTCCAAGAAAGCTGGTTAATCTTCAAGGATCATCCCCTCCAAGCTCAAAAGCAGCCCTATCCCAGTGAGTCAGAAGTCAGGCAAAAATGCCAGAAGGCCTGCATAGATGAACAAGGAGTTCCTGGCAAAACTCAAACACAAAAAGAAAACCCACAGAGGGCAAAAGCAGGAGCAGGTAATGTAGGAGGAACTGAAGAACAGAACAAGAACTGAGGAACAGAAACACTGTCTGAGCATGTGGAGATGAGGTTAAGAAAGCCAAAGCTCAAATGGAATTGAATCTCACCAGAAATGTCAAAGCCAGCAGAAGAGCCTGGATGGAAAGCAGCTTTGCAGAGAAGAACCTGAGAGTCCCGGCGGACAGCAAGTTGAACATGAGCCAGCAACACGCTCTTGCAACAAAAAAGCTAAATTGGACCCTGGGCTGCATTGAGCAAATTATTGCCAGCAGATCAAGGGAGGTGATCCTTCCCCCTCTAGTCAGCACTGGTGAGGTCACACCAGGAGTTCTGGTCCAGCTGTGGGCTCTCCAGGACAAGACAGACACGGACACAATGGAGAGAGTCCTGCAAAGAGTCACCAAGATGACAGAGGAATCTCTCATGTGGAAAGGCTGAGACAACTGGGTCTATTCAGCCTGGAAAAGACGGGGTTCAGGGAGATCTCATCCATGAATATAAACACCTGAAAGCAGGTGCAAAGAGGACAAATCCAGGCTCATTTCAGCTGTGCCCAGTGACTGGACGTGATGGGCACACACTGAACACAGGATCTCCACCTGAACATCAGCAAACTCCTTTTCCCTGTGAGGGTGACCGAGCACTGGCACAGGTTGCTCAGGGAGGTGGTGGAGTTTCCCTCCTTGGAGATACTCAAAAACCATGTGGCAATGGTCCTGGGCACCTGGATCAGGTGGCTGGACTAGATGATATCCAGAGGTCCCTGCCAGACTCAACTATTCAGTAACTCTGTGATTCTAATCAGATGGATCTTCTAAGTGTAGTCCAGCAGGAAACTATTCTTCAGAGTACATTTTATTATGTAAAATAAAATTTTATTTTTATTATGTAAAACTTTATTATGGTTTTCTCCACAAAATAAAATTTGACAACAGCATTAAAAAAGCAAACGCATTTCTTCTATGATTAAAATACACTCATAATTGGTTTTTCTTCACTTTCTTATGAATATCTGCCTTGGATAAAACATTCATATGATGGAATGAAACCTCAAAGACTGATTGACATCAAGTAAAGAGTTTCCCCCTAACATTTTCCCAGTGTTGTACCTTCAGAAGTTCTCGCTTATATTTCTGTTTTTTTCTGATAATGTGTTTTCTTCTGACAAATAGTTCACAGTGATCTCTTATCATGTGAACAATATATTCTATTCTTCTGTGATCAGAAGCAGATTCCTTTGGTTAAGATGAGTACTCACTCATTGCATTCCAATAAAACAAAACAATATTATTCCTGCTTAGCCAGGGACCTGATTATTGAACTGGGAAATAAATTATCTATGTGACAGGTAAAACTTGATTACCAGCAGTTGCAAGGTTCATTATAGTGTCCCATTTCACCCTGTTAGGGCTGCCTCACCTCTGCCAACAGGAAAGCTACTCAGTGCCTCTGTCCTTTCAACTTGTTATATTCCTGCTGTAGCTGCTAACAAAATGCAGGAATTCATTATGACTGTTTGATTTCCTGCACCATTACAAGGCACAAGTCTCAGATTTCCAGTTTGTTTAGTATTTGTTTAATTTAACACTGATAATGACTTTTTATCTGGTCATATTTTTATACAGTCTGATATTAAGTCATCACCTAAGAAGAAGAGATGCTGCAACATTAACATTTTTACTGTATCTTAATTTCTGAAAATGTGAAAAACTTAGAAACAATCCACATAAATTGATTTTTTTCTTTTTAATTTTAAGTGTTTTTCCATGAAGTGAGGAAGGGTTGGTAAAGGTCCTTTTATTCTTCAAAAAATGATTAGCAGTACCTAACCCTTCTCACAATTCAGTCTTTATATTGCAAGAAGTTCTCAAAACATTCTTGTGGTCAGTCTCTAATTTCTTTCACTTGTTTGTGGAGCTCCCTGCACAAAGAGTTTCACTGGATAAAAAAAAAAAACCTGGCAAGAGTGTTCTAAGAGAAAGGAATATAAAATACCATTTAACACTGATCACTGAAACTACACTCAGCATTTCATTCAAACTTCCGCTGGAAAACAAATCTTCCATGCGCACTAGGTTATTGTTAGCCAAATATCTTACAAGACTGTGTTCTAATTTAAGTAAACTGAAATCTTATGTCTCAGATATGCTTTATACCAGCCCCTTTGAATATCACAATGATTTTTTTCCTGCAGCACTATCCAGCATAACATTATTACTAAGAGCTTCCAAAGATCTGAAAATCATTTATTACTCACAGTACTGCATGTAAGACAAGAAGAAATGATGGCAGCTCATGCAGGCAGCTTCACAGAAAATTTGCCTTTAACAAACAATTCTTCTTTTGTCCAATTTTAGACTGTGTTTATGCAATATGAAGAAATTCTATGTGCTTTTTAAAAATATATTTTCATAAATAACTCTCCAATGATGTTATCTCCAGTGCAACATGAATGACACAGCTTTAAAGGGAACTTAAAGGAAATCACTTGTTTTGCCATCTTTTTCATATCAGCAACAAAAAAAATAGAATATATAAAACAGGACTTGTTAGCATCACTTAATATGAACTACTATCCTGTTAGAAGTTGACACTATACACGTTTTGGGTTAAGGCCCACACTTCACATTTTGGAAAATAAAATAATTATACAATTAAATGCATGCATTTAAAAACAACTTGAGTTTCAGATCCATTAAGCCTATTTTTACTTCTCCTCAAAAGCTTTTTTTCTGTAAATCTGCACTTGAATTTACTTGAATATATATTGAAGTATATGCAGAAAATATCATTATCAAGATATTATCTGCTTTATTTGCATTTATATTGCAAGTCTTTTGTAAATGTGCCTCATATTTGATTTTGTAGTTCATTACTGAGTTCTTTCCAAGTTCTTTCCAGGAGGGCAGGCATTCATTGTATGCCTGTGTTTTGGCAATTATTGTTCTTCTTATTCAAAAAAAGACCTTAAGCTGCCTCAGGAGGACTCTATGCATATAAAACATGTTAGATTCCATCTTTCTAGGTTTATCTGAGTAAAGTCCATCTCCATTTGTTTGTGCTTCATGTCCCCATGTCTAAAGTATATAAAGGTCACCTGTTTCTCTTCTTCCGATGTTCCCTGTTGGAATTTTCTGATTCGCTGCCACTGCTGGTGTTACAGCGAGATCGAGATCTGGAGAAGAGAAAAGAAACATCTCAGGATGAAATTATCTACAAACATCAAAATTATTGCAGCGCTAAACAGGGAAAGAGCAACACTGCAACAACATTACATGGAAAATTAGAATTAAAAGACTCAAGAGGGCTTGTCTACGCCTGCAAGTCATATTATCTGCTTCTCATTAATTAATTGTGAACAACTGCTTCAAAAGTAGTGCACCCAACACGTAGTGTCAGGTGCGTGCTATTTCGTTTTCAATTATTTCACTGTTTTGGGGTTTTTTTAATTTATTTTATTTTATCTCTCAGCATTCTTTGTGAATATGCCACAGCAGTATGTTTCTTTGACGTGTGAAATGTTTTATCTTTAAACTGTATGATTCTGGCTCTTTTCTTCTTGCATATTGTAATATAGCCCAACAGAAATGATACAGCAATTCTGGTTTTGCCAGCAAAACAGAAAGCTCACAGATCTGTCTTTTTCTATTCACCACCTCAACTTCCATCTGGCCTCTAGTTAAAGTTCACATCTTTCAAGCGTCAGGCAGTATGGACAAAACACCACTATCTTTATAAACACAGAGGGCTGAAGTGCACACACAGACTGGTGTGTACCAGCCCAGCTTTGGGATGACCTGATGCACAGCTACAAAAATGGTGCATCATGTGAGGAAAACAAAATAAAACAGTTACTTCTGTATTACCTCTGACTGCAGAGCTTCAAAGGGTAAGCTGACTTTTATGGTTCTAATTATTACTGAAAAAGACTGCTGGAAAAGGCTGAACTACCTACAGGCAAACTGCTCTCGGCAGAGAGAAAGGCTTGGGAACTACTATCTGAGACCCTTAAATCCTTGATTGCATTTTGGAGCAGACAGACCAGCTGTCAGGGCTTTTGTCCTAGAAACCAGGACGCTGTTATTGTACCACTGGGCTAGGTCCTAAAAACTGGTACTCTCACCAAAACCTGGTTCGGACCATTCGTTCTTTAGTGTGATGATGATCTCTGAATGGTCAGATTTGATGATCTTAGAGATCTTTTCCAACCTGAACAATTCTTTGATTCTATGAGTACCTCCAAAGAAAAACATGTTTCTCTGCTATACTAACAACCCAGTTAATTAATGCGAGAACTTGACTGATATTAACATGAGCCAGTCTAGAAGGATTTAGAATATCAGAAGTTAGAATTGGTGCTGGTCCATGCAATGGAAAACAGAATGTCTGTTCCTGGCTTTGCTTTTGCTCTTTGGTAAGCCACTTTCATAAGAAGACAGATTAGTCAAACTACAGAATGTCTTAGAATAATAGGACAACTAAAGCCTAGGAAAATCAATTCAACTCAGCTTGTCTGAAGGGAATAAGCTTGGGAAACTGACATTTCCCCAGAGGAGAAGCAGAAACCTCTCCTAATTCCCAAATTTCATGCTCACAATCTAAAGGCACTGAGAGGGTCAGGATAGCTAGGTTCCCAGGTAAAATATACACGTTTCTGAGTGAAGCTTTAAGTGGGGATAAAAAAAGATGTGTGTAACTATAGAAAATTGTAACCCCAAAGGAAGAAAGAAGATAAAAAGGTGGCGCTGAAAAGATTCACTCCAGCACAATAAAAGAGTTAAGAGCAATAAATGCCTTAGAATTGCAAAAAAAGTATACTTTTTTCCACCCCAATCTTATTGGATATTTAATAAATATTCCACTAATTTCAACATTAATAAGTCATTCAAGCAACAGTGTTCTTTCACACCTCTGGGTCATTAGCATGATTCTTTTCTTCCACAAGTGTTTTCTTACTGTGATTTAAGCAATTTATCCCATAATGTACCAAAGCATCAAAAATCACAGCATGGCAGGCAAAGTGCAAGATAAAACAAACTATTTGATCAAATTCAAGATAAGCCCTTTCTCTAGCTTTTCAGGAATGGAAATCTGATCCACCTTTTGGATACTACATATCAAACTACCTTGTGTTCCCTGTCAGGAAGCACTTGTGAGGAGACAGAAGGGCTGCTGAGCTGTCAGCTGAGTGGCAGCTGCTCACGGTTGCTGTCAGAATATTATCTTTCACTGAATATTAAACACCAGCTTTTACTGAACAAAATACCAAAAACAGAAACAAAGGTGCTTTCCTAAGCCAAATGCAAGAACACATGAGATCATCCTGATCTCTGACAATTACAAAGTACCTTCCATCCTTTATTCCCTTTTTTTTGGTCATGAAATATATTTAATATTTTGTAGGTAGTATACCTTTATGGTCTGATACAAGGAGCAGGAAGGAAGGCATAGTCAGTTTGGCAAGAGACACAGCAAATACAGTCCAGGAGAGGGCTTGGGGGGTTGAGGTGTGTTGCAGGATTTGGTATTTCAAAGAAACAGCTGGCAGAGAAAGCTCACATTCTGGTGCAGTCTATTTCTGACTACAATGAGAGTATAGTAGCCAAATTCTGAGGAAGTGGAGAAGGTCTGTTGCAACATACAATAACAAACCTGTGCATTTGTATTGTAATACAGCAAGAACAGCCTTTGGGAAGAGGTCCCTTCTGAGCACTGGGGTTTTTCAACTGAGGTGCTTAACTAAATCTTCTCAGTTTTATGTGCTGGACATCTGTCACAGGACTGCCACTAGCAACTTGTAATGGTAACCTTCTTCAAAAAAATAATCTGTTATCTGATACAATAAATACAAATTATGTAAGCACTTTCTCTGACTTCCTGTGATTGTCCCCGAGATGTTTGTATCTCTGCCAGAGTTCCTTTCCCGTGCTTCAGCAGTGAATCACATCCTGCAAGTGCCTCCCCTCCTTCACAAGTTTCAGCAGTCCCTGACATTGAAATGCACTCCACTGTCTCCTTATTCTGGCAGTGTGAGTAGGAGCACAGGAGCAAGGAGAGCATAGAACAGTCATGACAGGCTGATATGGCAAAAATCTGTCAAAAACTGAAGCTGTTGAAGGCCACACTTAAATTCACACCATCATTTTGTCTGGAATGTGACAATCAGTCAAGACTGAACAGGGGAGGGGAAAAAAGAAAAGAAAAAGGTCAGAAAAAAATGTGTAAAATCATGAGAAGACAGTGAGGAGTTACATATGCTTCTGCACCTGCCTTTTGCAGGACAATTCATCTCAAATTATAGCATACTTGCTTTCAAATCAGATTAATTAAAAAAGGATAGAGAGGCTGAAAAATTAAAAACAAATCTGCAGTTGTAAAATCTGAAAACTAAAACTTCTGGAATTGATTTTTGAGTTGCAGACAAGCCTTTAATAAACCTTCACAAACTGCTTGTAGCATAGTGTAGCAACAATGTGCAAAGGTAGCTTGCAAGACTGAGCTTTGAGGAGGCTATGCCACAGAGCTTTTTAGCACAAGTAGGATAGGAAAAAAAAAATGAAATGGGCATAACACAACAAATCTCTTAAACAATTAAGAAGATGGGGGAGAAGGAAGGAAAGGAGGGGGTGTAGTCAACTAAAATATGATCAGTACCTTAACTATAATTTCACAGCTGCTATAGATCATATATTTACCGTCTCCTTTGCTTTAAGTCTGAATCTTCACCACTGTTTTGATTTTTACTGCAGCATTAAGGAAGTTTTAATGAAATACCATTGAGTTACTTAATAAAAATACACAAAACCACACATCTTTAAAAAAAACCCCAAAATTTTACGAAGTTTTTTGTTTCCTTTTTTTGTTTTGTTTTGTTTTTTTTGGTTTTTTTGTTTGTTTGTTTGTTTTTGGTTTTTTGTGTTTTTTGTTTTTGTTTGTTTGTTTGTTTTTGTGGTTTTTTGGTTTTGTTTTTTGTTTTTTGTTTTTTTGTTTTTGTTTGTTTGTTGTTTCGGTTTGGTTTGGTTTGGTTTTGGTTTTCAGCACAGAAAATAGGGCATGTGCTTTTTTGAATTTTTCAGGACACCTCAACAATAAGTTGCAAAGGTATGGTGGTGTGAGCGAGGGGCTGCATGGGGTTTGGTTGCTGGGTGGGGTGAAACCACAACAAAATCCATTTGAGAAAGACATTGCTATCAACACCTATGAGGGCTCTGTCCAACAGGATAAATCGACTCTATTGCCTTAGACAGAACTACACTGATGTACCTGAGATCAGTAAGCATACATCGTGAATGAGTTTCTTCCCTCCCATTTCAGACAACTAATGCCATATAAAAAGGTCTGGAGTAGTTCAGAAACTTGACCAGCATAAAAGCCCCGTATCAAACTAGATTTCCTAATCAATATAGCTGTGTTGTCAGAGACCCCTTTGCAAATGTTGGCTTTAAAAGCTAGGTAATCATTTCTGAGGAGATGTAACTCTCAGGTGCTGCTCATAAGGCAGTCTTAGAAGACTGTAAGGAATGTGGCACAATATCTATGCTTGCTTATACTTCACAACAGATCACACCAGCAGGCAGGGTGCCTCACCAATGAAAGCGGCTTCTCAGCAGGACAAATCATCCCAGGTAACACACAGTCTCTAAATACTGCATCACTTCAGAACTGTCCCTGTAATTTGCATTACCAATTGAAAACACACTAAGTATTACACAGTTGGCTTCCTCTCCAATGTAAAGTCACACATGGGAATGCTGAAGACAGCCTTATGGCTCATTCATTTAATCCTTGTGCCAGTTAAAGCAAAGCAACGTACTTTAAACACTGCTCTGTGTTGGAAGCTCATTGTCAAGCAAGGGACATCCATCAGTCCTTTTGTTCACCAAGCAAGAACAGCTGCAGCAACTAAAAGGATCTTGCACATGACAATAATGAAATTTCTCATATTTTTAACATCATTTTCCGAATACTCAGAACAGCACACAAGCAAACAACCTCACTCAGGTTTTTTTTATTTGACTGGCCCCTCAAATACCCCTTTTCGCAGGGCCCAGCTGTGCCTCCAAGAGCTGAACACAGACACACAGGACCTCAAGTTTCTACAGTGAGAAGCTGACAGTAACTAATCCCAGGCTCTTACCTCCTCCGCACTGGTTGCCCAGACTCATTCTCACTGCCACCTGATGGGTTCCTTCGGTGAGAGTAAGGAAACTTTGGTGATTTGTTGCGGTCATTGGGGGAATTATACAGTCCACTAAGGTTAAAAAGGAAGAGCAAACAGTCAGCTTTAAAATTTCCAGGACAAATAGGCCAGTTAACTGAGATCCAGCTTACAAAAACAAGAAGGCTCACACCCACATGTGTACATATTCAGCTATACCTGCTTTTGAGTGTGTGTGTGTGTGTTATGTAAATACAGATGGCACTGCTGTCTAGCAGTAAATATGTTTCTCTTGTAAATGTAGGAGAGAGACCTCTTAGCATTGCCAAGCCAACAGATCTAAGCTTACAAAATGCAGATCCAAGTGTATCCATATTCTTTTAGCATAATAAAATTTCTTTGCTTTAGTATGACTTACCCAACCCAGAGCTAGGTATTCAAATGCATCTCTATTCTTTATGTTTTCTGCACCTCTGTTCTTTATGTTTTCTATGTATGAAAACTTCCCATGTTCCTTTCATGACGTATATCTTCATAACAGAGCTGATGCTTAGGAAAATGAAATAATTTTAGTTCTGTCTCTCTGCAATTCATCCACACAAACCTCTGCAAAGGGTGTGGAGGTGCTTCAAGCCCAGGTTATGTGCTTTAGCCTAAGTGGGAGCCAATATGTTGGGTAGCTACAAATTACATATAGACTATCAACTGCACGAATACCTTCCTACCTGTGATACCTTCCTACAGAAGTGTAAGGGCCTTTTCCAAGAGTGTAACTGAGCCTGGGATGGAGTATATGTCCCTCTGTCATGTCACCTGTCACCAAGGTGGTCTACTGACATTCTGCCACTTTTTGGAGGAAGTATGTTAAACTCAACCACATATCTGTATCTAACACCACTTAGTCCTTTTCACAACTGTGTGGCAAAAAGATGATAATTCTCACAAAATTTCAACTAATGTATTTTTTTTGCTTTCCTTACAGCCTCTGCCCATCCAAATCGGATACATTCTTCTTCACCTAATTCTGCAGACAGCTGATTACAGCACTGCTCTGCACAGGTGAAAAGTTCCCACAGTTCATCACAATGAGAATTATTATTAGAAGCTGTCAAAGTCCCTGTGCAACATAGAGTCTGCTTATGTGTCTAAAACTGCACAGTCCTTTAGAATGCATGGACATGCTAAAACTCAATCCTATCATTCTTTAACTCCTGCAGAATCAAATTTCCTGCTGTCCTGACTGCAATTTAAGCACTGGAGCCAAAATGTGACAAGATGACACCACTTCTTCTTTAAAAATAACAAAACAACAAAAAAAAGGTCTATCCTATCAAAAGAGTATTTACACACCGCTTTGTCCTTACTCTGAAAACTACTGATGTTTACAGAAGGAGCATAAAGGGTAAATCATCATGGTGCCCCAAAAGACACCTCTGTAGAAAGCCACTGGTGATTTTCATTCAGTGATCACCTCCTCCTACACATACTTTCCTCATTTTTAATTGCTTATATATCCATGACAGAACCTATCTACTTACATGCAATACAGATTTATGATAACCCCAATAACACACTAATATATTATATTAATATCTTTCAGCCTACAGCTGTGGCATATTTACCATGGTACAATATCCAAGACATCATGCCCTGCCTTACCTCTGTGGACCATTTTCCTCCCATGGAGCACTTGATTTACTTCTTTGGGTTTCTGGACTGTTTTCATTTTTCATCTTTTTAAAGCTAAATAAAAGTGTATATATATATATATATATATGTATTTTTTTAAACCCACAACATACAATCACATTTTCTCTCACACTGACCTCTTAAAACTAATTTTAAAGGCATTACAGAGACCCACCCTGGCATTTAGTTATTTGTCTGCTGTGTGAAAGAGGGCAAACAGGTGCTATGTTGAAAAATATCTCCTAGAAAGAGAGATCATAAGGGGGAAAAAAAAATCAGCTCTACGAGTTTATAATTATAGTGGCACTGAGTAAGAAAAATGGTCAGTGTTGTCTCAGAATAAACAAGAACAGACATTTAGGCAAGCAGTCTAACAATAAGGCAAACACATGATATGCTCTCACAGTCTTCCACAATATGCAGTTAACAGATTATTGAATCAGAGGCTTTATCTGCTTTTTATTTCACATAGCTGTTGATGAAACTTTCTTCCATGGATTTACTTAAACACCCGCTTGAACATTTTTTTAATTTTTGGCATATATAGTGCCTGGTAGAAGTATGCTCCAATATTTAACTGTGGCATAAACAATTATTTTATTTTTTTTCAAAACTTCTACCTGGCTCAAAATTTCCACCCTATGTTGCTCACTGTTTCTGTGATTATAGAAAAAAAAAAAAGCAGCCCTATGAATGATGATTCTGTAATCACAAATTGAACACCATATTTCTTTAATATACATTTTTAACAACTATCTAATCTCTTTTCCAAGTGAAAGAATCACAGACTATTTCATCTCTCACAGTATAGGAGTCATCACATACCTCTGATTATCCTTATTCATATTTCTCTACCATTTTTCCAGGTCTACAGTACCTGCTTTACGATGGGAGCAACAAAGGCATGGGGTAGTATCTATTCAAAGAATGACAGACCACAGGCTCATAGTTTCACTGAGTGGCATATTCTTCTCATTCCCTGCCCAGTAAAGCCTTATGTTTTCTTTTGTTTTAACTAACAATGTGAAAGGGCTGACTTCACTGACTGCTGAAAGGCGATGTACCAGGACAGTCAAGGTAGTCACCAGCTTGAGAGATTTATCAGTCTTTGTAACCAGTTTCTCATAATTATGGGAGATGGGGGCAAAACCAGCAGGATACTCCAATTCTTCCTGTACTCCCGTAATTCTCACAGTGTCCAGTTTTACAGCTTCTAACCATTAATGCTCCCAGATGGACTGCCACTTCAAATGTTGGAGAATGGTTTTTAGCTGAAGCATGCTTTTGCACCCATGTCCTTGCCAATGGTCAAGCATGGTTTTCCTGTATGACCATCTCTCTACAAGAACAAGCAGTTCACTTGATGCAGAACTGGGCAGCCACATTGATTTTCACTAAGGTCTTCAGGAATTATTACTAACAGCAGCCCAGTACAATCATTAATACATCATATCATTACAAAGTGCAACTCAAGTGGAAAAAATAAAAGATTTACAGTTGCTTACTGAGAGGAAGATATAAGTTGGAGTTCTTTGCCCAGAGCACGAGGTGACAGACTCAGCTTTATGAAGGAATCATGGCTACTTAACTCACTAATCCACTTTAAACCTTAGCCTTTGGTTACTATGGGTCACTGAGTTAATCATTTAATTCTCACATAGTGAACAAAATGCGAAGCTACAGTGAGTCAGCAGGAAAAGAAATTAAATTACACCTTATCAGGTAAATCATTTTCTTAATACTGCATCCACTAATCATTGACTCATAGGTGCATACAATCTATTCCCAGGCTCAGAAATATGTGCTTACTATAGACAAAGCAAATAACTCAGGCAAACATGTCTCAGTCCTGTATTGCAAAAAGCAATTGATTTTGCACAGCATGAACTACTGAACAATACTGATATTGAACTCAAATAAATGTGAACGCTGTTTTCAAATCTTAAGAAAGAGACAGAGCAATTACCTGGGAGGTGAATTTACTGCATTAAATTCCTAGGCCATTATTCATTTGGAGCAGACACACTCTGTACATATAGAAAGCTAGAGCATGGCAGCTCTTCAGATACTGGTAGTATCTCCAGGGATGCAATTGCAAAAGGTACTGAGTTCACTCAAAGTATCTGAAAAAGTTAGGATCTGAATTTCACGTGAGATTACTGTTGTTGGGGCTTTTTTATGGTTTACTTTGAATTTATACAATTTATGCATGTGCAATCAACAACGTATCTCAACAGTGAATGAGATACAGTTAAACTATGAAAAGTCAGCTTGTGAGAGCTGATTAAAAAGGCTTTGCAAACATGACTGACAATTAATGCAAGAATTACACAGGATGGAGCAAACTACCAAATTTGCTTTACAAATTTTGTGTGCTGGCTGTCACATACACTAAGCCTGGCAGACCTGAAAGGTTTTTAACATGGTCAGGCAGAGACACAGGGAAAAACAAATCAAATTCTAAAAGAAAAACATCTTCCAACACTTTTATTTTTTTGGTGAAAGTGACTAACACTGTTAAAAACCATGACTCAGTAAGAATTTGCCTATGAATTGCTTTTAGACTGTTAAGGTAAGAAACTAAACCCAGAAACCTTAAAGCTGCCATGTTGAGAGCCCCTTATTTTGTTTCATCCTCTATAGCCTGCCTACCCATTTCTTTTTAACAGTTCATTGGTAAAAATTCATACACAGCATTCAGAGCACAAGCTGTAGTGAAGGGCTCCCATGACTCCCAATATGGTCATCTCTGCACTGCGGAATAATGGTACGTCTTGCTCTGTATCTTTTGCTCTCCTGAAAAATCCCAGAACAACAGAATGGTGGGACTGTCAGGATCCTCTGGATATAATCTGGTCCAACTGCCTGCTCCAGCAGGGCCACACAGATTCAATTGTCCAGGACTATTCCCAGACAGCTGTTGAATTTTCTCCAAGAATGGAGATTCCACCACATCTCTGGGCAGCCTGTGCCAGTACTTAGTCATCTTCATAAGGAAAAAAGTGTTTTTTGATATTCATAGAGAACCTCCTGTGTTTCAGTTTGTGCCCATCACCTCTGGCTCTGTCACTTGTCACCATTGGAAAGAGACTGGCTCTGTCCTCTTTATGCCCTCCCTTTATTTAGATACCTCTGTATTGTTTTCTGCTCAGTGGCCTCCCTTCAGCATGAAAATCATAAACTTTCTTTTAACTTATAATCATTATTTTCTAAGAATATTGGATTCAATTTCCCTCAAAATGAGGAAGAAATTAAACTCAGCTCTTGTCCTAGCTAGAACAGCTGGGACCAGTTCATCACCGGATGGGTGTAACTCAAAACTGTGTATTCTATAGCCTTCCATGCCATTTCCCAGAAATTGTTCTCAACAGACCATTTACACCATCTACCCAGAGCAGCCTGACTCCTCAAGCTATAAACTGGGTGCTAAGAGGCCTGTGAGATAGGAGGGTGCCCTCTGTCCTCACACCCTTTGTGGAACTCCCTGCCCTGAGGGAAGTGCTGGGCATTCCTGCCTGAACTGGAGGATCTTAGGGTCTTGGGACTTTTTTAACCACTCATGGGATCGAGAGGAAGACTGTAGACCACCACTCTCAACCAGACTGCAACCATCACTCTCAACCGGACTGCAATCACCACTCTTGACCAGACTGCAACAGCACTCTCACCAACAGGTTTTCCCCTCTCCTTTTACTTTGGACTCAGGGGGCCCAAAGAACATCACTCTGTTCATGCC
The DNA here is from genome assembly GCF_003945595.2 of Pipra filicauda. Lineage (NCBI taxonomy): Eukaryota > Metazoa > Chordata > Aves > Passeriformes > Pipridae > Pipra > Pipra filicauda. Next base: position 1,332,785 of record NW_024103529.1, read on the forward strand.
CCAGGGTGCTGGGTTATATATTTGGGTTTTGTGGGTTAAAACCAATTGTTTGTCTGTATAATCGTACTTATTGTATTATTTTATTAAATTGTTATTGTGACTTACAATCTCTCTTTTGAGTTGGGTTTATTTCCCCTGCCGGTTTACCTTTAAATCAGCACAGCTCTTCTTCTGGAGGTCAACTGTTCTAAATATTAGGCAATAGAAAACACTATTCACTAAGTATTTTGTGGTAAATATTTTAGACCCTTCTTCAGACGTCAGTCCAGATACCTAGCCTGTGAAGCCCATACCTTCATTGCAGAGACAAGTTCAGAGTTACACAGTTAAAAAAAACAAAGAAACAAAAAACCAACCAACCAACCAAACAAACAAAAAACCACACAAAAACCCCACAAACAAACAAAAAAACCCCAAAACTGTCAGGGTTACTGAGGATGCAGAGACAGACATTCAGGTAACTAAATAAAAAAGTGAGGTGTTGAGTTTTTGACTCATTCTTTTGTCAGATCACTCTTTTTCTGACTCAGGTAAACAAATTCCACCTAAAATTAATGGTGGGTATATCAACTCCTTTCTGGAACTGAGCCTTACCTCTTGCTTTCAAATATGCCTAATAATTAGAGATGTGCACTTCAGCACTAATAATTAGACACAGCAGACCACACAAATTCAGAGGAGCCCTGGCAAATCACTACTTCTATGGATCAGGAAGAAACGCTCATGAGTTTTGTAGGAATTGAACAGTGTAATGGCTAATCAACTGACAGATTAACAGCAGTGCTGGAGGAGAGCCCGTGCTAAGCTCCTCCCTGCCCACACACCCCAAGCACAGCTTGCCTAGTTCAGTGACAGAAGACCCCTGCCCTGAGGGCTCTGACAGCCAGCCCACAGCTCTCAGGCGAGGGACTAGTAGGACTATCCTGACCAGTGCCCTTTGGGTCATTAACAGTTTTTTTCCTATTTAAACCCGGAACTGTCTGCCTTCCCATTAACTTGTGCTGATTTATGGTTTCCAAACCCTGTGTCTCTTGAAATCCCTGTTCCACACTCATCAGAACATCAGGGTTTTACAAAATCAATTACTGGGCAACACTTTCTGACCTTTGACAGCAGATCAGATGGTACTGAACTCAAGGGCAGGATAAACTGTTACTAAATATTACTAAATGTGTTCCTCTATCCAATGCAATATGAAATCTGTTACAAGCTGTAAGGAAATGCTGGTATACACACCTTTTCACTGGAGAAGGTGCAATAATTTTGGTGGTTCCTTCATTTTCCCCATTTGTTGTAATCTGGCTCATGTTTTTAGAACCTGAAAAAAGAGCCAAAAACAGAACAGTCCTGCAGCATAAATGCTTGCACATCTATTCAGCATAATAACATACTGAACACAGGGCAGCATGAGAAATAAAATGACACACAAGACATCTGGTGTATGCTCTACTTGCTAAGGATGTATGAGGATCACACTTTTGTGTCTCATCCTTAATTTTAATGGTACCAGATCACAAGAAAGTTTAACATGGGTGCATTCATTACTCTTCCACATAAGACAAAGTGTGAAGATGTTGCTCTCAAAGGGATATTACATCATAGTCAACAGAAAGGAATTTCTTGCTCAGTCAACAATGAGAAGAAAGGTGTGAAGAGAGTACAGGTTTGCTCCTATTGGTGCTATGATGTCACTTCCCAGTAATTCTTCCTCTGACCTCTAAAAGCGGAAGAATGTCTGCAGCCAAAAATCACAAATAAATAAATATAAAGCAGATAAGAACAGGAAGCAGAAACGTCCAACCTTTGAGGAAGGTACTGGTAATGAAGTGAAAATGGATTAGGTCACAGTTAAACTACAAGGATTTCTCAGGACTTCTCACCATATTTTTTTCCATCTAGATACATTTAGCTTGCCCTTCCCAGGCCATCAAATCCAGAAGATAAAATAGCGTGGACCACTATAATAGCATGGTCCACAAAAGTATTGAAATCAGCAAAGATACGACTTTTTCAAACAAAAGAACTAATTTCAGCACATCAGCTTTTGGAGCACCCAGCTCTAGTAAGTCCTCAAAAAAGAAGCAGGTGCTTCTCATTGTTGGTTTCTATTCTGTTATTTTAACAAGTATTTACTTGAGGGAAAACCAAAGATACAAAAAGCGAAGACAACATACCAGTGACTATTGCACACAGGCACAATCTACCCAGAAATATGAAATAGGTTTCTACCAAGACAAGATCTCGTAATAGCTGTGTTTGATATCACTGTTATCCACAACAAGGACCTTGGATTTGATTTTTTAAAAAAAGAAAGCTCTTGCTGTACAATTCTTTTGTACTAATAACAAGCTCGATCAGGAGCTTTCTGTCCACACTTACAGTACGTACCACCTGTTGTACCTTTTACTAACTACAATACTGTTCTACCAACCTATGTATGATATAGATTACTTAATATAAAAGAACAGATTCCAGAAAAACTGTCCAAATGCCAACACCATGGGAATAATTTATCTATATCACTGTTTCTTGCATGCCAAGGTAATAGGTCTCTCCAAAATACCTTAGATAGCCAGAAATCTCAAACATCTCATTTGTAGGAGGTTTTCCTCGTTGTTTACCTTTGGTCAGATAAGGTGCTCTCAGTATTGTCTGTACTGAACTTTCCCAATAAGGTGAATGCACACACTTCAGTTCCCTTTTATGGTTATCTTAGTGCTGATTTGTGCATTCAATTCAAGCAGATTATTACATTTTTAAAAACTCAAGTGTCCAAAACCATAGCAGTCAGTCAAGCTAGTTAGCTTGTCATGCCTGTTTCTTATCAACTAAAGCCATTTAACTGACATTATCTGTTTGTATTTAAACCTAGTCATGAGAGCAAAGATGGTGTGATCAAATGGAAAACATGCAGTAGGAGCTCATGCTTTGCACCATGTGCTACTAAGAGCCTGTAAAAATGAATGGACTGTCACAGCCTACTCTGTGATAATATTTATTTTTCATATCAGTTTCCAAGCCTGTAGCCTCAAGGGTTTGCATATCTCACACCCCACACATGAAATGCAGAAGTTGTCACATCCATCCTTTTATAAAACCAGGGATCTAAATTAATTACACTTTAAAGTGTAAAGCTCAAAGTTAATAAATAAGTAAACAGATGAAACCATCCCAAGATGCGTTTCCTAAAAATTTAACTTTTAAACCCAATCTCACAATTTTCTGGGAGAAGATTTATGACTTTGACTGTGCCAGACCAATAGTTCTACCTACCATGACTGAGGCTGGTGAAGTAGGGTAATGACAGGCATCTGTGGCAGTATGTGTGTTAGTCAGAGCAGAGACTGTGACTGCCGGTGATTGCTCAGGGATTATTATAATACAGACAGTACTGTAATTGTAATATCCACACCTAATTCTCCACCTGGCTTTTAAATCAGAATGGCAGCACTTTTTACACCAGTTTATACAAATACCCAAAGTACAAGGCAGGGACAAATCAAGTCCTCAGCTACCAAACAACAACAAACCCTGAGCAATGTGTTTTCCATCGCTGAATAAACTCAGGTCCATGGCAATAGGTCTGGCCATATCAGTGTTTGCCCTGAGAGGATGTTCCCAAGAAGCTTTTCATGTCCAGCATTCAGCTAAAAGAATAATGAATGCTTACACTGTTGGGAAAGCTGAACACTATCAGCCTTGCCCTAAGAGGGTAAGGCAGAATAACAAGAGATCTTGTTTGAGTTCATGGTTTGCAATTACAGCAAAATGCAACTGTAATTCTCTTTCAGATGAAATGGGGAGAAAAGTAAATGAAACAAGTTACACATATTTCACTTATTTGACTTTACAGAACAAAACAAAAAACCCTTCTCTAACTGAACACCAACTTGAACATCAGCCTGAACATACAGCAAAAAAACTCCTATGCACTAACATAAAAACACAGTTTAAAACTGATATAAAAGCATAGCCATTGAAGTTTCCTGATCTGATTTTTCAACTAACCCTAGAGCAACTGAGATATGAAATGGATTAAGCAAGTGACAAAATGGAGGTTACTGCATTTTAAACCACTGTAATCTGGATTCTGAAAATAATCTGCCATGCTGAAGCCAAACTGTCTGCATTGCCTATGCTATCAGGGGAAGCAATCAATAGCACTGGCTTTTATACAAGAAAGATAGTTTCTCTCTGTTCACAGTATTCAATCCCTCTGTTAAAGCCAAATATTTTTACTGAAAATACAAATAATACTTTCTATCATTATTTTGGCACCTACTCAAACTCTTAACCCAGGGTTCACCGAGTTGCTGCAGTCCTAATGAGTTTAGCATACTTTAATGGACCAAAGAGACAAGGAAACTTTATTGCTTAGCTCTGCAAAAGATAGCTAAACCTCAGCCTTCAGGTGACAGAAAGAATAGATACAAAAAGCACATACCATACAACTGTTTATAACACCAGAACACGTATATGAAAAGAAAGAAGGGAAACGATTTTAATGAGATGCCAGAGGCTGGAGGCTTTAGCACTTCATACACATTTATATGATGGAGGCAGTGCCAGTTGCATATATTACAGTCATGCATTTGTTCTAATTGTCCCCAAAAACACTGCTGTGGCTGGTCCCATTATTGGTACCAACAGACAAGAAAAAAACCAACCAAAACCAGAAAGGCTAATTGAACTGGCTGCAGAATGGAAGCCTTCGATATACTTTATTTTGCAGTCTTAAGAAAAGAGGAAAAAAAGTCAAGAGGCAAGTGAGGAAAGATGCTGAGCTCAGTAAAGGTGGAAGAAAGAGCAATTTGTAAGTTGTTACTGGATTTGGGGAAAATAAATGGAACCCTGATTTTCATTCCATAAAACTAAATTATAAGCCATGTCCAGTTGGATCCTAATTCAAGTGGCATTTCACAGAAAATACCTCAAGAAATATATAATACATGCAAAACTAAAATCACCCTGTTTAAAATGTTGAACAAGGCATATTTAATTCTGTTATCCAATACCAGAAAAGAAACATCAAGAACAAAGGACTAACCATCAACAATACCCACCTGCAGAACCTCATTATGCAAGAGGGATATTTATTTTAAAAAGAAATGTCATATTATTCTCTCAAACATTTCAGTCAGGGAAACTTCTACGTAACTCATAAAGCTTATTATTACACCACCAGGGTAATTTCCAAGATAAAAATTAGTCTGTAAAATAAAATCTACATTGGGTTAATATATTTAAGCAAGTTATGTTTAAAATGTATCAAACAGTCTTGATTTATTGTGTGAAATGGACTTTGCTATATCCAAAAACAATTTTTGGTGAAAAGGGAAGGATTATCCTAGTGACATGCAATAGATTGTCACGTTTTCTGACACAGAGAGGAGAAGCAGCATTAAACTTCATTCAGCTTCTGAAAGTCTTGTTTAAATGGAGAGAGAGTATTCAGGGTTTATCACTGTGACTAGCCAAAGACAAAATGGAAAAATAAAGATGACAAAACATGCTTATTTATAGGGAAAGATGGAATTTGAATGACATAGCTCTGTTCCTTCAGCCCATACTTTGAGTGGGAAATGAAACAAATTTATTTAACATTAATATCATTTGAGATAATGCACCTGCCTTAGTGGAAAATAACTGCACACTTGAACACATGGGTAATCAATTAAGTTGAACTAAAAGCAAAACCTCCAGGCGAGTGATAGAGATTACACGACTACATATAAGTAAAATGATGACAAAGCAGCTGTTTCATTTTAAAGTGAAACAGAGTATTTAGATTCACCAGAAGAGCAAACACAGAATTCTGCATCATGTTACATCAGCAGAAGAGACTACAGGAAGGTTTCAGTTTTCATCACAATTTCAGTCAAAGAGACTGAAAAAAAAATAAGCACAACACACACAAAAGCAAAACAGAGGCACACCCTTGCAGCAAGACAGACTGACTTTTGCTGCCTGTGCTAAGGCAAACATTATTTTCAGTTTAAGACCTGACAACTTTACCTCTCAATAGCCACACAAATTTCCACACAACAGAACTGAGGACTAATGGGGTGGGAAAAGCTGTTTGGCTTGAACTCCTACCCTAAGAATAGGACAGTCCAGATGAACAAAAGTCTAAGTCACTAAGTTCAAGGGTATATGGCTTCTTGACCTTTGAGGCACCCACTTACATTGGCAGACACAACAAAAAGATAACAGAATCAGAAAGCAAATCAATCTTTTTTTTACACTAAACGAAATAAACTAAAATAAAAATTAAAAAGAAAAATGTTGTAAACTGCTCCTATTTTCCAAGGACTATACTTTTAATTATGTTACATTTCAAGACCTACCGCAGCTAAAAGGCAGAATACACTAGCTTTGTTTTTGAGTCAAAAGACAGCACCCAGAATAAACATGGGAGGTTTCCAGAGATGTATGTCTACTCTCTGCTCAAAAATAGATTCTCAAAAGTTTATAGGGGTATATTAACCCATAATAAAGATAAATATTTTTTATATTTTAAAGCCCAGACAAGTTTTTTCTCAGACAGCTAAGACACATACACACACTTAACTCATGCACAAGTTCAACTAAAATGCGTGTGACTTCTGTCATAGATGAAGCTGAGCGTATCCATGTAATCACACGCAGAACTGCAGCTTGACATCTCTATTACTAAATTCCAGGAAACATCCATTATTCTAGGCATGACTCCTGTGATCCATGCTTAATCTTACACACTTCCTCTAACACCAGTAAAAATTTCCAGCTTTCCCTGACATCTTCAGCATGCAGAATAGGTTTCCAGCTCAGACATTTGAGACATGTTAAAATTGCCAAGGGCATGGCACTAACTTCTGTTCCACTTAATATCAAAGTAAAGGGATACTGCTCTTGAACTGAGGATGCACAAGAGAGACGCCTTGGGTCAACAGCCTGAATAATGGGATACTAACCAAGACACACGGGTATAAAACTCTTTTGTGATAGACAGGTCTCCTGAAAAGAAACATGTTGTCACTGCCTGTTTTCAAACTTCCCTTTCAGCCTTTACGTTAGACCTACACACACTGGGTTTTATCATCTTTAAGCCACAGCAACTGGAGTTTTTATACCCTGTTAGGTTTAGATATAAACACTAACCTAAGGCAAAAGACACAACCCATTCTGAGAGATCTTTGAGGATGCTGCAGCAGTTCTGAGTAAACTGCAGAAGACAAAATGAACCCAAGATCAAATAAGACATCTCTCCACAGGCTGACTAGACAAAGACTTACCTGTTTGTTGTGTTCTTTTGGGGTAAGTCTTGCTGCGACTTCTTTCAATGCTCTGGTCAGGCCGCGGGAGCTGCACTGAGGGGTCTCTGGTCATTCGCAAAGACGTTTTGCCACTTGAAAACACAAAAAAAGTCATGGAAAAACACCTGGAAAAGTTATCAAAGAAACAGGATCTTTAGACTGGGAAAAAGCTGTATGGGTTTTGGGTAGCATGTTTTGTTGCTATTCACTTCTCATCCCACCTCTGGTTCTGCTGAGTAGCACTACCCTGAATTTTGGGTTGAATCAGTTGTTGGCAAAATCATCAAGAGGTTAGGCCAACCTCTTCTATATTTTGCATTTTCAAGAGGAGTTAAGCCACTAAAACAAAATGTTGGTTTGTTAGGAGTAGGTGAAAATAGCGTGAGCTTGTCTAACTTAGAATATTCTAAAATATGACTTTCTTAAGCAGTTTTATTTCTTCCTGAATTCTTTCTGTAAGTTTTCACCTCAGGAAAACATACTTAATATTGTTCAGTTCCAGCCAGTAAGGGGATACTTCTCCGCCATGTAGAATGACAACCTCAAAGACTGCAAAACAAACTGTAATAAAGGACTCTCACTAGCCCAGACCCAAACTATAACAAATTGAGTAAAAGTCCTGATTCCCACCTACAGTAAGGCTCTTCTTCACTGCACAACTTACATAAGCTATTAAGTTTAAATACACTATTTTGTGCTCATTTAATGTTCCTCTCCACGTGACTAAGCAGAATATAGTGTTCATCAAAAAAATGTAAAATAGACCTCATATTCCTTCCCAAAACTCCATTTTTGCTTCTGGAAACTTACTACACAAAAGAAGTAAGTTTTACTATTAACTCCCTTGACATCTGCAGTTTCATGATTTTGAAGTAACAGGTACTGTACTAGAAAGTACTAAGCAGCTATATAGGTTTTACATATGGAGACTTCCTGAGTTATGTGAATAGACTCCATTAAATACTGATTCTATTTTCATCAATAGCCCTACATATGTAGTCAGCACTGCAGAAATTTTGTCTTCTCAAGCTTGTAAAAGAATTAATGGACAAAAATTCCTGAATTCTAACACTACATCACAGTAATGCTTTTTTTCTTTTTGTATTCATTTTAATGGATGCTCCCAAGTTAGCCAGAAAGCACTTCTGCTCAACTTGACAGTCTTGTAAATAGCAGAAGCAGTTTTAACAAAACATCTGGGAACAGGATCTTCCACTCCCCCTAATACTTCCAAAGTATCTGATCTTAAGACAAGGAAATTGCTTTCCTGAAGACTGTCTGCCACATAATGAGAAATACCTACAAGATTAAAAACACCCCACCCTCACAAAAAAACCCAAAAGACCCCCCAAACAACAGCAACAACAACAACAAAAAACCAAACCAAAACAAAAACAAACAACAAAAACAAAACTCAAAACACACAAACAAACACGAACAAGAAACAAAACAAACAACAAAAAAAAATTAAAACACCACACCAAAACCTAAAAGACCAACCAAAAGACAATATTATGGTCCCCACACATACACAGACAAATGGTGGGATTATGGTTTCTGCTTTAAGCTAATGATGTGTACAGATACACAACATTGTCACTGCTTTCCGTGCTACAACAGAGTCCGAAGGCAAAGAGGGAAGACAGTCAAAGCTGATGGATATGCAAAGCAAAGAAAAGATTCTCAAATAACATGAAAATGCTGTAACTACTGGCTGGATCATGCCAGATAATGTGATAACCCAAATAGTCTGGATTACAGAATACATACAGTGATCCGTTTTGAAAACCAGATTCAGTCACACGAGCTCAGACGCAGAACTGGCACTACAAGCAAGATCTTACATCCAAGGGTAACAGCTGAGTATGAATTCTGATTGATTGACAGCAAGTGTAAAAGAGCTACTATTATACACAGCTATTAGTACCTACCAGAGATACTAAGTGCAATTCAAGAGCTGCTGGAGAAACTGTTTTCAGACTTGTTTTCACAAAAGTCTTCCTAAGAGGCAGTGTGGTGGTTTGAAACTCCCAAGAATCTAATTTTTAAGTTCAAGCCCCCCCCTCCCACAGTTTTCCCCTGTGAGAGGGTTTAGTGATGGTATGGACTTGATCTCTTTTCACCTCATGTGGAGAGTTTTCAGACAAAACACAACCATTCGTTATTGGGGAATGGGGATAATATTTACAGAGGTTTATTTACACCCACATATATATTTACATTATATTAAATTTCTCCTTTTCTTCAATAAAAGTCTAAGAAGAAAAGAGAAAATCTTTCTGTCACTTCTCAGGCCACAGTTCCTTCATTTCAGTTTTCTTGTGGCACTGGTTAGTGTCCTCCACGTTTTCCAAGGCAGCAGATTTAAGTATGGCAGTCAAGATTTTTGTTCTTACTTTGTGGAAATTCCAACCCCGAGTCCAAGCCTTCGAGGGATTTTCCTTGGAGACCTTCACTTCTCTTGGGTTAGAGCATTTAAGGCAGCTTTCAGTTCAGTCTTACCAAAGCTCTTTTGCTCTGTCTCAGCTCGCCAGCGTGACAGAAACAGCAGCAGCAGCAGCAGCAGCAGCAGCAGCAGAGGGCATGGCCACCTCCTCTGCATTCCATCCTGGCTCAGCTCTCAGGACGAGTCCGGGTTTTTCAGCCCCTTTCTCTCTCTCTAGCTGCTGCTGCATTTCGGGACTCCCTAAGGGTTTGGAAGTCCACCCCTCCTCTTCAGAGAGTCTCCGGGTTTTTGGGAAAGTAATACAGTCTTACCCCAAACCAGCTCTGTTGAGTTTTCCTCTGTTTTGTTGCCAGCTCTCCCTCCTGCAGGAACATCTCTGCATCTTTCAGCCAGTTTCACGTTATCTCACTGCTACTGGCTATCTTTTGGCTTTTAGCCATCCCTGTCTCTGTTCAGGACTGCTCCACTGCTGCTTTCAGTGTCTTCTGCTGCTGCTGACAGTAAGGAAACTCCTCCAGCTCTTGATTAAGGGACCCGGTCCAGCTTTGACACTATACCGGGTCTCCCGTAGCCTCAGCTGAGGGCTGGGGGCCCTTGGCCCCCAGAGGGGCTCACTGGCCCCCTGCCTCCTCGTGGCTCAGATCATGGCTACCTACCTTCTACACTATCTCACTACCTTCTCTTCCGTTTCTGTGGGCATGTAATTTCCGTAGGGCGCACATGGACTATTGATTGGTCCAGTATTATCAGTGGGGCAACCCATTACTAGATCAGAGAAAAGGTTTTTCAAACCACCACAGGCAGTGACAAAGATCTGCCTAACTAATGATTTACTTAATCAGCCTTACTCATTATGATCCATGTATTTCATCTATGTATTTCTTGAGTGATGGTGAAAACAGTGCTCCCTATACACTCTTAGGCTGAAGTTTACAGCATCTTTCATGGCTTATAGACTTGAACATTCACCCAATTTTGCCACCTATTCCACTCAGAAAAGATACACCCTTGTTTTGGTATTCCCTACTTGTCAGGAAAACCCCTTTAGGATATGAACATAATTTCAGGACCTATAGGGAGACACTGATTTCAAGCACTTCCAAGGCTGCTCTCACTTTGACTATGGACCTTAACCAGTTCTGGGGATCTGGAGAATGAGAAGAAACTTACATTCGTCCCCAAACTGCCAGACTCCCAAGGAGAGCCTGTTAAAATGGCCCTGATTCATGCTTTGTCTTCAGAACTGCTTTGGGTCATAGTCTGGGTGGGGTTTTCTTTCATTGGAAGGAAAGAGGAGAAAAGAACGAATGAAGAAGGAATGAAGTGAAGTTTAAACAATTACATAAATTCACCTGTACCGATGTTTATAACCTATGGACCCAAACTTGCCGACTTTTCTTGACAGAGAGTTTGCTTCATTCTCTGGCACTCTGTGTAGTTTGAAAAATAAAACAACAGAGTAAATTACATAGCTAGGTCTCAATTATGGTTCCCTTCCCAATTCAAGAACAGAGAATACAAACTTTTGACTCAAAAAAAAATTATTTTCTGCCAGTTCCTCTTCATCCCTACCTCCAGACAGACTCTTTTGGGGCTGAGAGTCTCCCAAAGCCACCTGTTTATCCCCTCCTCTTTTGACTACATACCTTTTTATTTCAGAGTCAAGTGTAAACTGCTCGCACCAGCAGCCTTTCACTTAATATTTCACAGAAGCAGGAAAACCCACCATGCCACAGTAGTGACACTGAAGAAGGGATTCTGAGCTTATTACTTTACAGCACTGCTAAAGTAAACCCCAAGCACACTTGGGTTCTAATTAGACATTGTACATTTCTCTTGGCGTTTTTGCAACAGTAAAATAAAGTGCTTTGAGATGTGCACTATTGGGAAGATTTTATACACTCCAATAAGTAAGTAAAACATTATGGAAATTCAATGAGTTTCTATGAAAAAAAACAAAACCAAAAACCAACCAACCAGAATTCTGTGCACTGTAGGAAACAGTAGTGTCTGAATTCCAAAGGCCTCACTCAAGTCAATGATGCTACAGAAAATTTGATGGATAAATATGTAAAAATCTATATGGCAGCTTAAATCCTGCCATATACATTTGTGGACACTTCTGTTAAAGGCTAGTCTGTGCAACCTGAAATATTGTTTTTAAAAGAATGCTAAGATAAAAGAAACCACCAAATTACCCTATTTTAAAATCACTCTTTCACATCATTGTAAGAAAAGGGAAGGAGTTGGTTTTTAAGAGCATTCTATAACCACAAGTAAAATTATGTTTTCAGACAGCAAGCCTGCGTTACAACACTCTGTATGTATAATAAGGTTCTCATTCAGTGTAGTGGCCCTAAGGAAACCACAGTTTCTCTATCACTTACCTGAAAAATGTATGATGCTCTACACAGCATTTCCAGAGATGTTTGCAGGTGACCTTGTTACGTGCTTCAAAAAAGAAGGAAGTTTCATTGCACTGAAAACAAAACAAAACAAAACAAATCAGTATTCTTATGAGGGATTCTGCCAGTGAAGTGAATCTCATCTGCTGAACACAAGAATCAACCATCTCCTATCAATCCACATAAGAAAAGAAAACAATGTGAAGGAAAGGAGGTTCTATAATTCTGTAGAATTCTTTATGTAAAAGAGGTTTACTTTTTGAAAAACAGAAGAGAAAGGAGATTCTAGAAACACTTCTGTTCCTTCATTCTTATTTGCAGATTCAGCTTTTTTCCTAATTAAAACACACAAGTTTTTTTTTCAAAAATTATGTTTCTGATGTTTTCTGAAACTGCAGCTCAGATGTCATTCAAAAATATTCTCTTTAACAGTTTACAAAAGGGCAAGAATAAGAGAAAGAAACACAGAAATCCAAAATTTATGATAAACTAATATGAAGCAAAACGACAGAAAATGCACAAAACATACATATGAGAAGAACCAAGGTTCTAGGAAAAAGAGAGGAATGGATTTTTTTTTTAAAAAAAAGTTAACCTCAGAATAATTAAAAATGCTAGGAAAAATGTTCAAGTCATAAAATCACCTTAAAATCTCTTAAAGGAAAAAAAATATTCACAGCTCAGAAACTAATCTCCGGGAACTGGCAGAGAAAAGAGAAGTGAAACATATATAAACTACAAAATACTTCCAAAAGACAAAACAAAGGAACAGACACATCATACTGCTTGTTTTCATCAGGCTAAACATTCAAATATGTGCACAAATAATACACTTTCATATATTTGTCACACGGTAAATTTAAGTGCTCAGGTTTGTATCTGTGATTTGCACAAAGAATGACTAGTCCCACTCAGGTCAGTGTGAGACCTCAGCGTAGTACACCACCATCTGTAACAAAACTGAGCAGTATGATTCATACCACTGTCAGCAGCTGATTTTTGGAAATCTGTGCCCTTGCATTAGTTGTACTTCTGCAGTGCCATCCATATGGCAGAGTTCTGGCAGGTTTCTCCCACTCCCTATTTAATGAGGTATGATGAACTGCAAGCACCTTGCAAACTGTGAACTAATTCAGTATGTTCTCTAGAATTCAAAATTTCACCTATAACAAAAAAAAAAAAGATTATATCTCTATAAACAGCTGTCAAGCAGCCTCACAAAATCACATTTACCCTCCTCAAGCAGTCTTTCCTTCATCTTGAAACAAATAACAGTAAAAAAGATAGAATTTTGCACCTGTGGTTAGAATAATTGAGATTTCATCCACTGACCAAAAAAAAAAATAAAAACAAAAACAACCACCAAAAAAAAGCCCACTAATTGAAAACATACACAAGACCTTACTTTCTTCCATACTTTATTTTAATTAAGTGGATGGCTGGAACAGTCCCACAGAATAGCCAAGGACCAAAAATCATCCTCTAGTCTCCCCTCAAAAGCACATTTTCCTCTGCAGGACATCACATGAAGAAAGAAGAGTACAGGGAGTACAGTAGAACATACGACCACTGAGAATGCTGAAACCCAGCATTCATCTGATTCTGTTATGCATGATTCTGTAGTACATTACTCCCATAAATACATTCCTACAGTTCCTCTAAATACAATTTCAGTTTTGATGGGGTCATCATCTTTCATTTACAGGAATTAAACAGTTTAACTTATAGCAAATACAAGTTTAATTTATAAAAAGTATAATTCAAGATTCCTGAAGACTCTCGAAAATTGTTGAGGAGAAAAATAAATTACTTCAATAACAACCATATTGCTCTTATTTCTCTGACAACTAGAAAAAGAGTCTGCCCACTGAAAGATCATAATGTATTTTTACATTTTAAAACTTTTAAAGAAAACATGTCAAGAGGTACTTCACATTTGCATATCTTACACATAGCAGAACAGTAGCTTCAGATTTCATGATCTGATTTACATTACAATTTTTATACCAGACTGTCATCTGATGTGATTTCATATAAACCCACATATTTACAGTCATCTTTTAAAGAATGATATCAAGTCAGGCCTGTGGTATTGCAAACTTCATGCAATATGATGACTCAGCTTCTGTTGGGGAAAAAAGTCAATAACTCACTTTTAATATGCATGATCTCGCTCCTTCTTCATCCACTCCTAAATTTTACTTTTAGGCAAAGAATCCTCTGCTGTATTTAAATTTATTTAATTTTATAATTAAATATATTATTTAATTATATAATTATATATAATTATATAATAAAGAGAGAGTTTCTGGGATCTCAGCGGGCAGAGAAAAACCAGAGGTGATTTTTTATTTTTTTTTTAAGGTAATTTTTAAAAGAAAGTATTTTTGCCACAACTTACTATTAGACCAGTTTGAATGCCACTGGTATTCAGTGAAAGATTCCCATCAGGGAAAAGACTGATGATTAACTACATGCTGAAACATCTAAATTTAGTATTCAGCAATCAAATGCACTCAGAGAAAAAGCACAACCCTATAGATCCAATTTATCAAAAAGTTATGGAATTCAGAAATGGAAAGTGATACAATATGCCTAAAAATCATGGGACGGACCGACTAGCCTTCTCATAACACACCCAGGTTTATTTATTTGAATTCAAAATTAAAATACATGCCTGGAAACTATTGCCTCAAAATGGATGTTCGTAATAAATAACGCAATTAAATTTTGCTAAAGAAAGAGAAAGAAAGCCTAAAACACTCATGCCCGATGCCAATACAAAGGACACAATTCAAATTCTTTCACCATTTCTCACCTTATCTGTGAAGGATTCAGTAACTTACTGCAACTAAGTCCAACACAACAGTGCTTACAGTACATCTACATTTGGGACTTTATTTACTTTTTAAGACTATTTAAGGCTTGCAAGAGTACTGCCATTACCCTCACAATTTATAAATGCACATATGAAAATTAAGCAGTACTGAAAACAGTAATATCTTTGAGGTTTAACGTCTCTCCCCTAAGAGAACAAATTGATTTGTACAGGTAAAGCGAGGATGACCTCACCTGTTAAGACTCTGAAATTCTGTTTTCAATAAAAGGCAACATTTTTAGCATTTGGAACATTGTGGTTTCCTACACATAGTGGGTGTTAGCTGGTTTTTTTTCTTACTATTCCCATATATCTGAACCAAAAGACACAAAGACCTATTATACTTTTACTAATGAGTTATAGGAAATGACAATTCTAAACTCATTCAGTGTTGTTTGGTGCCTCACAAACTTCCATAGGCTACTCATCCTGTTGCTTTCAGAGTGACCAGTGTATTAAAGGTGAGGCATTGTAAACCATGAAATCTCACTGCTTCCAGAGCAATCCTGGTCATCTGAACACTCTAAAGATCTCCTCTCTCCTTTGAACCATTTTGGTGTTCGACTATTCTTTCAGGAAGCCCATTTTGCTCATCAAACAAGTAGAAAACAACTCATTTTTGTATGGTTATTTTCAATCCCATCTGTGACTTGCACAAGCAAAGGAGTGGGCAGGACAATGGGGTCAGAGGCTGCAAAAGGACAGGCACAACCCTTGCAGCAGTGTCCAGCTGTTGAGCTGTTTGACTCACCTCCTCCTAATCCTGAAAAGGGCACACACTAAAAAAATGTGAGGACAAACATAAAACATTCGTCTCCTTTTAGATGCTTGAAAAACTTGTCTTGTAATCTCCAAAACATGCTAAAGCTCATAGCGCCATAATCTCACCACTATTTTCACCCATAGGAGGAGAGAGAGACTAGAACAGTGGATGCAGATAGCCTGACTACACCACGAGCTTATACACAGATGGACAGCCAAACCTGTAGTCCTTCTCTGCTTTATGCTACCCCTCAATTCATCCAGAAGACTGATCTGGCAGGGCCTTTAAGATCTCCACTAAAGAGCTGGCAACTGGTGCAGTGCTACACCACAATGCCTCCATCCCTTAACTGAAAGACTGAAAGCAGGTTACCAATGCCTTCAAAGGAGACAAGTAAGAGGGGTCACTGCTTTGCCTAACCACAAAATGCCTCTGGAACTGGTGGAGCAACAACACTAGTCCAGGAATGCCCACACTGTGGTTTGCAAACAGCTCTCAGCTTGCTTTGCCACGCCAGTCTGATCACACAGCTTTCAAGCTCAGAGTTGCTTTGTGCCCAGACAGCCCAGTGCCCAGAGAGGGCAAGCTCAAGTCCAGTTGGAAGAGAAGACACACCCTTAAAATGACAGTTCTTCCCCCCTGGAGGCCAGAAGATCCCTTGTTTGTAAAGTCTGTGGATTAGTCCAAAGAAAAGAGAGTCACATCAGTCTTACATCCATTCCTCTGCATCCACCTACAGATAAAAACAAGGTGAAAACCTATGATTCGGAGCAGGCTTTAGCTGGTATAATTTATGACAAGACATATATGGGATCCCACTAATCCAGGCTCAGAAAATGAATTAAGAAAGCCCCAAAAGCACAGTGGGAACCCTGCCAGCACACACATCATTCTTTCCAGTCTCACTGACCACTAATGTAACATAAGGAGGGATCTTGCTCCATTACAGAGCACACTGTATGTTCAGGTACTACACATTCACATACATGTAACAGAAATACTAACACTAGCTCTGAAGCTACTATTTCACAACAATCCTCTTTGCCAGGTTAGGCACCTACCTGGATACTATTAATTGTTAATTTCAATAGAAAATACTCTGTCTTTATATATTTACATAATGCATACCAGTCATAGTTTATGTAACAGATGATCATAGAATCATAGAATCATAGAATCGATTGGGTTGGAAAAGACCTCCGAGATCATCGAGTCCAACCCTTGGTCCAAATCCAGTCCATTTACTAGATCATGGCACTCAGTGCCACGTCCAATCTGCGTTTAAAAATCTCCAGGGATGGTGAATCCACCACCTCTCTGGGCAGCCCATTCCAATGCCTGATTACTCTCTCTGTAAAGAATTTTCTCCTGATATCCAACTTAAATTTCCCCTGGAGGAGCTTAAGCCCGTGCCCCCTTGTCCTATTGCTGAGTGCCTGAGAGAAGAGACCAACCCCCACCTGGCTAGAACTTCCCTTCAGGTAGTTATAGACGGTGATGAGGTCATCTCTGAGCCTCCTCTTCTCCAGGCTAAACAACCCCAGCTCCCTCAGCTGTACTATTAGTTGTTAGACGAGCTCAATCTTTAAGAATGTCGTATCAAGTCAGGGATTAAAATTAATAAAGCTGTGCCAGTTTACAGAAAGCATGTCAAAATTGCAATAAACATATCTCTGCCTTGTGTTATACCAATTAAAAAATACTAAAGAAGAATTTTTTAAAAAAAGCTGAGAGTAACACCTTAGTGGCAGTGAATTTAAGTTTATGCAGGCCTTGAACCAGTCTTACAGTCCTTCTAAGATGGCTCAAAAAGTGGTTAAGAAAAGACAAGAGAACACCCAACCAATCAAAACAAACTAAATATGACATATTAATACCACTGTGCTGGCTCACCTCCATCCTCCACTACCACTCTGACTTAAGTAGGTGCAAATGCAAATGATACAAAAGTCACTTGAAATTCTTAAACCAAAAGGAAGATCAAAATGCTATTTTTGTCTGGAAATTGTACGTAAGCTAAATTGGACTTAAGACTGGGAGGAATATACCTTCAAACCCTGTTCAGTCTTCCCAAGAAATTGTAGGAGCAATATATCAAATTAAAAGTTCCTGGCTAGAACTTGTAACTCAAGATGGAATACAGCGTTTGATAGGAAAAGAAGAGGTACAGCTGAAGCACTTTATTAATATAATTATTTTTCATATTTCTAACACTTAGGAAAAGCAGATTAAAAAAAATAAAGCATATTTACAGGGTTTTCTGAGACTATTTAAAAGAACAGAAAAATACTGTATTTAGACAACTTTCAGTCACCAAAATGGGGAGTATTATATACTTCTGATTTGCATCAGTGTTTGGTATTGCTCTTGAAGAGTCTTTACCAATTTCACTTTATGAATTCAGCTGAGATAGGCCTCTTCACCTGAATATGGAAGACCGCAGAGGAAGGCATGTCTTGAAAGTGTGTAAATCATTTTCAACTGCACAGTTTTGGAGGTTGTTCTGACTTAAAATACCCAAATTTCAAAATCTCTTGCGATATAAAATTCAGAATTCAAAAAGATCCTCCTTTACAACAAAAATAATGAAAGCAAGCGCTTTGCACATTGAATGCTTTCTGGTTTGGTGAATGAGAAAGATGAAAAACATGAAAAGCTTTGCATAAACTCTGAGAAGAAGTGAAATCATTCATGTGCATGTTCAGACACAGTGCAACTGAAGTAAAAGGTGCAGTTATAGAAAACAGCATGGGGTTGTGGGGAACAGCACAGAAGTGCTTGGTACCTACAGGCAAAAAAAGCCCCACATCTCTCACTCCTGCATATTATTACATTTGCATTCCCAGCCCACACACTCTATTAAAGCATGTTTTTTGGTGTTTTGTTTCATGTCCTTAGTTGAGAGAAAAATCTAGGGGAGCCGGCCATGTTCCTCACATGGGGGAAGTAACAGAAGGTGTGCTGTGCACCCCTTCGACTACTCACTTCCACATAGTGCATCCACTGTGAACAAGCTCTGTTTTGCTGGTGGAGAGGGAAGGGCTTTGGCAGCCACCTATATTGCTGGATTGTTTCCAGCAAGGTTGCTTAACAGACATCTATCCCTACCAGGAATTGTGCACAGGTGCTAGATGGATTTCTGTTTTCCTAAAGAAAACTGCAAGAAAATAAAAACTTCTCTCATTTTCACAAATTTTTTGCAATTGTTTGTCATGTTCAGGGAGTCCTTCTTGCAGTCCTTGCAGGGAAAGGGTTCCTATTTTCATGCCGATACTTAGAGGTGCCACAGAAAACCTAACATGTTTATAGTTCAGAATTCACAGCATGGGTCCACTCAGGGGACAATGAAATACTCATTGAATGATTAACATCAGTGAAAGAGTTTCAGTCTCACATGTCAGGATAAGTCATGGACGGACAAATATTAAAGGCGGTATTTTGTTTATGAAGGGGCAATAGCCTCAGGGACAAAACATAATACAAGAAAAGTAGTGAAAGATAAAACAAAAATACTGATGGTCATGCTTGTACACAATAGCAACAGGTATGCAGGAAAAAATGCAAGGAAGTTAAATATACAGGAATTCTTTTCATGGAAGAGATATGAAGGAGTACAAGAGGTTACACTACAAAACAGAAAAGGCGAAGCACCTTACTTCATTATCAGACACTAAGCAACAATATTTCCACTCAGTAAACACCAAGTTTATGAGAAGTGAAGCAATGTAAACAACAAAATGAGCAGCCACAAGCAGGGCTGACACAGACACTCCACTGTGTGGTTTTTAGGCAGCCTAATGATATGGACCTGTACGTTTAGACTGCCACATCTGTCATCTGTCAAGAATATCTGGATGCCCATTTCCACACCATTCTGGTAGGTTTGAAAAAATCTCAAAAAATTCTCAGGAAGAGAAAATAAAGAAGTTACCACAAGGGAAAAAGCAGCACTTCACTGATACTAAAGGCACCAACAGCTTCCTCTTGATGAGCAGGGGTACTCATGAAAGGTGGCTGTCAGCGTGAATAAAGGCAGCCAGTGTGTGTGGAAACATGAACCAAAATACACCCTACACAGTTTTCATTACCATATGGAAAACATGATTCACACAAAGCACTCGATTCACTCAGAAATAATCTGCTCCATTAGGTGGTGTTAGCTTCCTCACTATATGCCATAAAGTTCCATTCGAGAAATGAGAAAATCCCTATTATTTCTACTCTTCCTGAGTATTTTCTGGAGTTCTCTCCAGCTAACTGGAAACATGTAAAACATTCCAGACTTGATACAGCACATCTGATACAAGGAAAGTATTCATTCCCTGGGCTGTAAAGTGATATCCCTGGAGGAAGGATGGAGTGAAAATGGCACATTTACTCTCCTAACATATAGCCATGTCCCACACGGAAGGACAAAGTGATGGCATTTATTCCAAAAAAACCAGAGGAATAAAATGAATTTGAGCATTAATTTTTCAAGGAGTATTGGAACATACGTTCATACAAATACACTGATGAGCTTTTCCTCCTCTGGGTATAGAACAGCATAAATTGTTACAACAGCTTTACTCTAGAGACTAAGGATACTGTTTACTTATTTCAAGATATAATTTTGTTCAAAGTACCACCAGACTCTTAACAAAAAGGGAAAAGAAGATCTTTCTGTGCCATTTTGGTCTTTCCTGATCTTCTTAGGATATGAAGCACTGTACAAACACTTCAAATTAGTATTAGATGCCAAGGAGAATTTAATGATGGTACACACCCTTGTACTTACCGTTCATTTGAACAGTTTCCTAGAAGTACCTGTCAAGGCTTGAAACTACTAAATTCTGTCGAAATGTCTGCCTTATGATCACAATAGTAAGTTTTCACCAGCCATCAACATTTAGGCACATTTTCTAAAGCTTCCAGGTTTTCTACTTGGCATGTTAAAACTTTGCAATTGCACATGGTTCAGACAAAAACTATAGAAATATGGCATCAAACAGAAACTGCAGCTTCACTTCCAAGCAATTAATTCAAAGTTAAACTCAAACTTGTAAAAGGTAAAAGGTGAACTATACATGAACTATCATTCACCCTTTACATGAAACACTGTGACAAGTTTTCCCACCCTTCCCTCCCCCAGCTTTCTAACAGTTCTCCTATTTCAACAAACACACCATCAGAAAGAAAATCTACAGATTACCACACCAAACCACTTGGGAGTATCAAAGGCAAAATTTGCCAATACATCTGTGGAGACAAAAAACGCTGTCTGTGACAGAAGCAAGGCAACCAGTCAGCGGTACACTTATATTTTGCGGAATGTACTCAACATACCAAAAGACCTCATGGAAAAATCACAGATGAGACTGACAACCACTATATAGGTGAACGAAGACACATAAAAAACTGTAAAGGGGATTACTGCCAGCAGGTTAATACCACTTAAAACTATAAACTTTCAGTCCTGATCTTCCAAA
The DNA here is from genome assembly GCF_003945595.2 of Pipra filicauda. NCBI lineage: Eukaryota > Metazoa > Chordata > Aves > Passeriformes > Pipridae > Pipra > Pipra filicauda. Next base: position 1,354,040 of record NW_024103529.1, read on the forward strand.
GAGACATACAAAGTATTTTCAAAAAAATAATTCCTCAAACTAAACTTGTAACTAAATCAGATACCAAAATTCATAGACTGACTGCAACTACTTGTTTTATTACACTTCGTTATTTTTCCTACATCCTCAACACTTCCTCCCTCCCCCTACCCCACAGGTTTCATAGGTGATGAACATCTTTGTCTTTTTTACACTGACTCTACCTTAAAACCTCCTCTCCCGCTATCGAACTGTTGTACTTGCTCCACTGGAACCAAGATTGCTTTCTCTCAAATGGCCTAACAGCACACGATGTTAAGTTCTGACAAATAGGTTTCAAGCGGTATAATATGGCTGCTTGTGTCCTAGCTACAAAATTACTTTTGTGCCCAACAGCTTTTTGAGTTTTCCTTCATCCACATTTTTTTAATATTAGCTTCCCCTGCATCCTAGTTCAAAAGCACTTTAAAAGCACTTCCACAATACCAAGGCATTGCAGAAGCAGTCTGATTTATAGAGCACAATGTAAAATGATAAAAATTCGTCATAAAATTCCTACTTCGGTACTGCTGAAGTTCTTTCCCCTTGCTACAAAGCGTGGACAGAAAACCTTTCTTTCATCTCTCCCTTTAACAAAACTGCAAGCCACTTCAGGAACATTCAAGGACGGGCTGGGTGGTGCTTTGACCAACGTGGTCTAGTGAAAGGTGTCCCTGACCGTAGCAGTGGGTTTGGAATGAGGTGATCTTTGAGCTTCCTTGCAACCCAAACCATCTTACAATTCTAGGATACTGCACGTGAGGATAATGTTATTTTCTTGCAGTAATTATCAATACAATGAATTTCACTTTGATGTTTTCTTACAGTAAATTTCAATAAAATAAATTAGACTTTGATGGACATATAAAATTTCCAACGTCATTAGACCTGAGATTACTTCTTTATCCTTTCAGGCTTAAATAAAAACTTACATCTTTTCCCAGGACTCTAAGTTCAAACTGTGTTTCCTTGAAGTGAACTTTTGTAATTCTAGGCCTGTAATGTTGAGGAGAAAAAAAAGACAAGACAGAACTTCATGAGCCTTTAATTTCATGCATCATAAAATATAAAGTTGTATATATTTACACACAAAGACAAAAACGAATTCACAGTTAGGTTTATTTTTCAGGTATGACCCAGATATCAGCAAAAAATTAGTGGTATGTAAACACTTCAACGTGAGTATGGTAAAGGTGATCTACTGTTTTCAATACCTAGATTATCAAAGAATTAAAAATCTGCGTAATACAGAGAAATATTAAGAATTTCAAGTATACTTTTTTCTATTGCCTTAATTAACCTTTCAAAGAGATATCACAAACCATACATTTCCATACAACACTATTTTTGTGTTAGTGCAGACTGCACATTTAAATAATACATACCAGAAATATTTTCCTACTTGTTTTTTATTCTTGTAGACAACAACTCCTATGGGTGTTAATCCTAAAAAGTATTCAGATTTGTTTTCACCCTAGAAAATAAAAGTGTATGTCATTCATACAGTTGCAAGTTTTATCACAATAGCACTGAAGTCCAGTGAGGAAGTCATCCTGATGACTTGAATATACTGTTTTGCTCTCTGTGCAAATGGGAAAACAGTACTTGACCTACAGACAAGATCCTATACAAGACTTTGTAGGTAAGGCGGCAATGGGGTAAGAAAGAATGGCAGCGAGGGAAAGAATGAGTTTCCACATGCCATGGTGAAAACCAAAAATTTTTTTTAATATGGAATTACTTTTGGCTATTTGGCAGATAGCCAAAACTCAGAAACTAAACTGTTTATTGAGGCATGAATGTAACAGATATCTCAACTTTCAGCTAAAGGAAAATAGCAATTTTCTGATCTATTCTACTATGATACAACCGCACAGCTGCCCTCTCCAGCCTAAACTAGTGTCAGTTGCATACTGCTAAAAAGTGAAGTAGCTCCTTTGGGAGAGACAAGCTTTTTTTGTTTTGTTTTGTTTTGTTCAGAATGGGCAATGGCATACAGGGAACAGCCACATGCATCATCTCCTCCAAAGGAAACCACTCCTGAAGTCAGTATACAAATAAATCTGAGAGAGAACAGGGTGAAAACGCTGGTGCTGAGGGGTAGAAAGTGCCCACCTCCGCAGTTTATGGTCAGTAACAAAAATCAGAAGCACCCCACACTTGAAAGAGTGCAAACCTTAGTGGATGAGGTTAAAAGAAAGTTAACTGAAAAAGTTCATTCATCTGCCCACTTTAGGCAATGAGGAAGAGCACTGCAATCTCTAAACTAGCGGAGCATGAACAGCAAAAAAACACTAATCGTGAGACAGACTGACTGTGGAAAGTGCCCTGTGTAATTACAGACCTTACGAAGTCAAGCACACCTGTCAAGTTCTGACTGTGCTCCTCAGTGAATTAACTGCTAAAGGTGACTTTACTTTTAATATGATCAAATGAGAAAAAGAACTACATCTCATTATGTGTGTGGCTTCAGTCTCAAATGAGGGCTTCTGCTGCTGCTGTAATATAAGTAGGAACAATGATGTTCATGGATTAGACTTGGGCATATTGGAAATCATCCCTCACTACCCAGGCAGGGATTTCATTGCACAGCAAAAGCAAGCCATGAGGAAAAAAATAATTCCAAGCTCTGCTAATTTAACATGATTTTGCTGAATTATGTTGAATCTTGTTCCAGTTCACTCCCCCAGTTTTCTATGGGTTGGAGGGGCACAGAGCATGAGATATGAAAACAATTAAGCCACAGGGTGCATTAAAAAATACTTTATATTGCAGGCTACACATTTTTCGGTAGGAAATACACACTTAATCTTCTGGTAGTATCTTGATTTCTTTATTTTCTTTCAAGCAATTTTACTAAGTGTTCATCCAACTCAATGAACTATCTACATTACAACTTCCCATTTGAACTCCTGATTTTCTTTTATTAAAAAAAAACCTGCCACAAGTGCAATTATTCAAACAAGATAGAATGATGTTTCCATTAGCAGCACATAGCCTCCAGGTGATGACTTGGATCCAATCCCAATTTAATGCTGATATACAAAAAAAGTGAAGGCTTTTGATGAGGCAATACAGATAACTTGCAATGCTGCATGATGAAACTTGGGAAAAACTGAAAACGTACTCTAGATCTTTAGTAAAACCTTCAAGACAAATATTTTAAAAAGCCAGATATGTTGCTGCTACTCCACCCTAATTTTTGCAACAGTATTGAAAAGGTTTCAGGAGACACTTGTTCTTATTAAACAAGAATAATATGCAAATTTTTCTGTCAAAGACAAAGGCTATAGCTCTCACTCCTCTCTCCTGAGACTTTCTCTATTTACTTCTTATCTATCTGAACTGTTTTTTTCCAGAGCATAACCGATGGCTTTTTTATAGGTGTAATAGAATCACAGCATTTCATCTGAAAACCATTAGGCTTCTGTATGTATGAATGACTGTATTGTCTCCATCCATAAGTATCTCTTCCTTTGCATTTCTTAAGTACAGTGTTTCCTTTCAAGTTATTCTGTGGACTGTTTCCTGCATTAGTACAATTTTTTTTTTCACTGTTAGCAAGTTTAAACAATACTTACATAAACAGGATGGAGATCAACTCCGTACATTTCCAGGGATTTGGCCACGCCTAAGTAGTTTACTTCTGCCTCAGCAGGAACTTGACCCCTGTAAACAAAATCCTGTGTAAGAACTTTGCACTTCCAGTCAAAATATAAAAATCGATCATATGAATAAATACAGTTTGCTGGACACATACACAGACCTTCCTACCATTTTTTAGACTGTTACTTTGTCTTTCCAACACTCTACTTCTTGCTCCAAGTAAGACTAGATCTCTACTGGTCTCCTACCACAGACATATAGGCTATCATATTACAATGTGTGCCTACTACAGTGGCTAATCTTTTCCCCGTAAACACACTTCAGATATTCTATTTTTAGGCTCCAATATGCCAAATAACTTTTTTCCCAATAACTACATGATTTTCACTGAAGCAGGAATGGTATGACTGACTGGGGTACTATTTCCCCATAGCAGTGCTGAAGCTACAGATGATTTCTGAAAGTAAGGTTCATGACTTCAGATAATTATTCCTTTCTTCAAAAAACCCTGCCTATAGAAAGTCACACCAAATGGCAATAGCCCAGTGTTCTACTGTGAAAACAAAGTTTGGCATTTGTCTCATGGGATTAGCACTTTCAAAGATCCAGCATGCCTTCCTATCTGCAGATATCAATCCATCAGTTGAAAAGTACCATCAGCTGCATTCTGGTAGTAAACAAGTGGGGGAAACTGGGAGGAAAAAAAAAACACACAAAAACAAAACAACTACTAGGAACATATTTGACTTCACTGACGAAGTATTTATTTTTGAAAAGAACAAAATAACTAAATAAATTTAAAGCCTTATCCTCAGAATTTAATTTGTTCTTCCCTTAATATCTGCCATTGATAAAAGAGTAAGATTCTGGTTTGTAAGCTTGAAATAGCTGAAACTGCATTTTCATTTTCACTCCGTTTCAACACTTCTGTGAAAGCTACTGGACTGTTATTGGGAAAGTACAGCACATCTTATATAAATATCAACTCAAAAAGATGTATAACCAGCTTCACCCTGTGATTCTTTTCTTAGGGAAATACTTCACTGGATTTGCTACCTTTCAAATCCAATGTGTGAAGCAGAGCTCAACATTTTGATTCAAGACCTGGAAAGGTCCTGTAATATGTACATTCCTGCTTCTTGTCTCCCCATTCTCTCTAGCCTAGCAGCTACTGTCCAGGTTTTCCCAACTTTGTGTTATGCCTGACAAGGTAAAACCTACATCCAACGTCAAAGATGTGAAATGGCATTGCTAAATGCAATAGCAGAGGTTTTCAAAATGCCTCCTTTGTATCTGAGAGATGGGCTGATCCAGCTCATCTTACCCCTGCTTCAGATGATAGCTCTTCTTTCCAAAGACTCCTGGAAATGCAGCAGATCTAAAGCTCATAAGAAAAATCCCTTTCTTCTAGAGCTGGATTTCCCAGTAGATGTGTAATTCATTGTCTGTATTCACAATACGTAGAACTCTGGATATTCAGCACATCAATGATGTCACATCTGTCATATCTTTTATCAACTTTTGCTCTAAAAATTTAGTCCACAGCATGATTTTGTTCACTGGAGCAGAACTATCTCAGTGAGCTCCCAAGCAGACTAAATATCAGTCCCGAGAAAAGTGGATTACCCCATTACTGAATTAGTGCTAGAATCCAGCACCAATTTAAATACTGATGCTAATCTGTCCTTAGTGACCTTTCTCAGAAAAATGCTGATGCACTTATTCCTCTGTTTTCATTTATCTCTGAAAGTACCAAAGGGCTGAAATGACAAATAAGTGTGTGTATTTTTATAACATACCTACATGTTACAAACATAACATAATGTTTCATATTTGTATAAAAACCTGTATTTGCAAAAAGATTAAAGGAAGTAAAGATGTGAGCTGGAGCTTCTGAAGGAAGAAGATGGAAGCCCGAAGTCACTGCTTGATCCTCCACATGTGCATGATGACTTTGGGTCACCTCATACTGCTATTCGACCTTGGGATTGTCATGCTGGTTTACAGATGTGACAACAGCCACAGCAGGGAGGCTGCAGAGACTTGATGCAGTCAGAAACCCCCTCCACCCTCTGACTTCCCTCACCTTTCTTGATTTAGAAATTTCCTCAGAAAACTGCATCCTTACTGAATCCCTGAATAGCTATTGTGCTGTGTAAAACAAAACTGAGAGAAAACATGCAATCAAAAATTGTTTTTCTGGACGTAACTAGCAGAAACAAGGTATATGCTGTGCTACAGCTGTCCTGAAAAAACCAAACAAACAAGCCCTGTGTTTTTGTGCTGAGATCCAGAAAGAATAAAACAGTTCTTCCAAACTATATCACAAACCTGTCCCGGAAACATCTCCAATCGATGAGATAATTTGGGATGCCTTCAGCCATTACAGCTTCAAACTTCTTAACTAAAGAGATTGCTGTCACCTGTGCAGAAGTCAATGTTGAGAGTGCTGATGATAAAAATCAGGCTGAGCTAGTAGTGGGTACACCTTAATTATACTCTTTTGCTGCTAATTCCCTGACACCTAACTGCAGTCAAGCAGCAAGAGAGTATCAGAGGCCTAAGTTAATAAGCATATAAAAACACTAGAGACTGTTATGACAGTTAACACTCCACAACCACTGTTCCCCTGGCTTCTGAATTTCATCTTCAAGGTTACAAACCTTTTGAAGCAAATGGGTCTCAATAAGATTTACTGATGACTACACTAATGACTACAGAAACTTGGGAGAGAGGAATAAAGGCTGCTTAGTATTGGTGGCCTGGTTCACAGTAATTAACCTCAAGTTTCATCCTCACAAACAAATTCTGTGATGTTGAACCCAGCAAACTATCTGTGATTCAGTCTCCAACCTCTGGAACAGAAAAACCAATACTTTTTTACTTCACAGAAGCATCTGCAGCAAGTTCTCTGAAATACATCAATTACTATAATGCTGTCATGCAACCTCACAGAAATACTTATTGAACAATAGACTCTCTTCCCTGGAAGAGAAAGCTCAGGCATTGTGGCAACTGTCACAGGCTGCAATTACTGGAGAACTTTGCCAAAGAGAACAGCTGTGACCCTGAGTTAATACCTATTCTCATTAAACAAGACACAAATCACAGTAATAAACAATACTACAGGCAAAAATTACTTAACCTTTATCCAGACTGTGGCTTCATTACAGCAAGAGAATCAAGATATCTAGATCTACACATAAGATGGGTGATTATCTCTGCATTACTTTGACAAATGGTTTGATGAGCATATTCATAAAATGTTTCTTACTGCTCTCATCTTAACAAATATATATCACAATTGCACCTAACTTGGATTTGTTAGAACAAGCATCTCTACACTTACCATGAACATGAGCTTGGACATAAGCAAGTAAATGTTTATTTTGGCTTTATATATGGTTGAACTTCTGGCACGTTTTACTAAAACTGCTGGTTCTGAAACACCCATACCTAGGTCTGACAGACTTCACATTTCCAGTTATTGTCCTACACAGTTCCTAAAAGAACAACTTCAGTTATATAAAACCTTTTCTGTTTCTGAAAAGCACAACTGGATGCCCTGTGCTCTTTCCTCAAGTCCAGAGATCTCCGCTCTGTACCACAAATTGTTCCTCCCCACCTACCAAACATCTCTGAATCTGGCATTAACCGACAAGTTCCCAACAGTACTGAATTCTTACATTAGAGTTTTGTGTATCTGCTCTATGGCATCCTCCAGCTCTTCCTTCTGGTCTGGCACAAAGCGGTACTCTGAGACATAGCCTGCGGTGTGCTTGTACGGGTCATAGTCCCCCAGCTCAGCTGCAGGACACAAGAAGAAAACAAAGGTCACCTATTTTCAATGTTTTATCTCAACCAGAAAATATGTCTGGGAGTGCAAATGGAGATAAATATCCTGAAACACCCAGAGGGAAGGTCTTCTAGCAGCATTGTTTCTTGTGAGGAATCACAAGGCTTCCTTTTTCAATAAAATATTGATGTATTTCCTAGATATTAAATTCACTTTCAAAATAAAAATAACTTTTAAAAGAATTTTCTTAAAGAACATAATGAATAGTCAATATAAATTTCTTTGAAACAATCCTGAATTTGGATACATTAGTCATGTCTGTTCATATGCTGTAATTATAAAAATAATATGCACCTTGGTCAGAACTCACATCTACTGATCTTAACTATAATTGCATCTATCTGAGAAACTCTGCAAAAGTTAGTATTTGTATTTTTTAATAACACTGAGTAACATCTGTAGACTGAGGTTCTCTGAGAAAGACTTCACGGAAGGTTTCTATCCAATTCCCACTAAACCAAAAGCATAGCCAAAATAAGGCTTCAAGAGCCAAGAAGGAAAAGACTCATCTAATTACTAAAGTTTCTTTCCAGAATGTCGGAATGACATTGTTAGAAAAAGCCCCTGATCCACTCCATAAGAATGTTGAGAAGTTTCTCTTATGGAAAACCTCCATAAAAATATCATGGTTCTTGCCCACAGTAGGAATAAGAAGAGGAATTACTACAACAGCAACAATTCCAGCACACCCAATAAGAAAACTGGTGTATTCAGCAAACTATGCCATGGATACTGATTTTTCCACCATCTTTGATCACAAAAGGAGGAAAACAACTCCTGTGTTAAGGAAAGGATCTGCTCAGAGGCCGAAGATGACATCCAGACACAACCTGAATGGTGAAAGCCAGGCCTGTGGCTGGAGCAGAACATATGGCCCTGGCTTCTTCTCCAGATCTCAGCAGCTGCTAGCTCCACTGGGAAAAACACCACTGATAGCATTACACCAGCAGAGCTCCTCAGTTATTTCGAATTCCCACAAACACACTTAATCTCAGTTTGGAATAGAACATAAGCCTGGTCTAGCACATCACCCTTGAAAAAGCACCCTGGACCTTGGTGTTGGTGCCTTGCATTCATATGTTCAGTATTTGACATATATTCAGTTCATATGTTCAGTACAGACATTTCTCAAGTGTCTTTCTATATTTGAGCGACTGCAAACCCTAAATAAAAGGATAAAGATTTTTATAGAGTCCATGGGAATGCACGCTTGCTGGTGCCTGGACTAACTTTAACCTGCTGGATGTAACCTTTGCCATGCTTTAACTCTGCTCTTCCCATAAGCTTTCTCATTGTTTCTCAACAGAATATCTGAGATTAGAATCATAGGAACAGAATAGTATACCAAAACTACAGCTCTAACCTACTTAAAATTGATTACAGGAGAAAAATGTATTCTTTTTATTCATTTCTCATAATACAATGAAGATATTACCATCATTGCATATTTTCCTGCTTCATATTTGCCATATTTTTTAGGGAAATCTGTTCAGAATGGCCATCTATTTACAGTTCTTTAGATGAAATCAGTCACGTTAGTTTTTTTCTGTTTTAAATTGAATTCATAAAGTGTTAATGATGTCTTCAGTCACCACTTAAAATTAGTCATAATGCATGATTGAAAGAAATAAGCTCTCTATTGGCCAGAAGAACTTACACTGAATTATATATGCTCCCAGCTGTGCTGCAGTGTTGATTGGACAAGGTAAACGGCCCTGTAAAACATCTTGCTTTACCTGCAAGAAAAACTGATACCTAAAACATAAAGAGAAAACAAAGTTGTTATTTCAAGCCTGATGCACCAAAATATTTCAAAGTCACCCAGTTAACTGTAGACATACCACGTACCATAATTATGTGACAATAAAAATTTGTATTCCTCTATGAATGGCTTTTCCCACATTGACCTTGAAGTACCAACTAAGATTTATCTAGTGAAACAACCTAGGTAGAGGAGCACTCTGTAGTTTTCCCGTCTGCTTATACTGTGCAGATGCAAATAATTTTCCCCCTAATAATGTCATTTTGCTCTTTTGGCTTTCATAGAGCAGTGAGGAAGTAGGGACGAGGACCATGATCAGAAAAACTGAACAAGAAACCTATAAAAGGGCCAAAGTTTAACCTGACCAGTGGTTAACATAAAGGAGAACTGAGTATTGGATACTTCTTTACTCTAATATTTCCTCTCCACACACCAGAGTATCAGCTATAATGCAGCAAGCAGGTTTGATGGAGTCCATACCTCCATGTCCTTCTTGCAACAGAGATGGCAGGGGTAAAAATGTAATTTTCAAAGTCATAACCTGCTTCTACACTTGATAAAGCAATTACTGAGAGCACTTACAGTAAATAAATATGCATAAAGTAGAAAAGTAAAGACAAGGAAACAAGCCATCATACAAAGGATCTGCTTGGTTTTACAACTCACCATAATAATTCACAGGATATCTTTTAAACACTGTTTGAATTTTGTCCAGTTTTATGACAACAGATTTATGCAGTGTCTCACACCATCCTAAGTAAATTCCTTTCATTAGCTCCTACAAAATTAACAATATTGAGAAGGTAGCTTTTCATAGAAAGAAAAGGATCATCCATACAAGCACATAGCTTTTTCATTATTTACTAGTTCAATGTTATCTACATAGAAGCCTTTAGCTACTCTGCAAATAATTATTCTATGTTGGTACAAGTTACTTATGAAAGCACCTTAGAATGATCTGTAAGTTCAAAGTGCACCTACACTGCTTTCATGGAAGTTTACAAACTGCAGGTTACAGACAGCTGACTCTCAAAACATTTAAGATCCAACCAAATTTACTAGACTTTTCAGCCAGATGAGCCCCTGAACAAGGATGCCAATGTCTTTCTGATTAATGATCCCCCAGAATTCGTGACAGATAATAGGAATGTCCATCCTCTAAAAAATGGTTAATAATCTCCTCCTTAAAGGAGCAGGGCATTGTATAAGAATTTTTTGGGAATGTCATTAGGCAACACAAAGCACTCAGTGTTTCTTCACTAAGTACTACTTCTAGCTTATGCTTGCAGTCCTACCTACACAAATCTTCTTTGTTTGAATTATGATAATGACAAAGAGGATTTTACACCTCCTGTGGAGTACACAAAATCTTCTTTTCAATATGAAATACATTTCTTATATGCACCTGTATTTCTATTAGCACTTCTCCATCTCTACAAAACAGAGCTTTGTACCACATGATGCTACAAATTTATTTTCCTTGGAAAGGCACCTATATTTCTGCATTCTCATAGTGTAATCTCAAAATAAAACATAGGAATCTTCAAAACAGCCATCTTCTTGCAAAAACAGAGCCAACTTTAAGTGCTTAAGTGATTCCTATAAAGTGAACAATCTCAGTTCCCACTGAAGCCACTAAGCTCCTCACAAAACTACGCCATTTGTCCAAACTCGTAGCTAAAGCACTCTTGTCTTGTGTGCTGTCAAGTTTTTTATGCATACATTATAGTGCCTAAGTGCCAGTTTCCTCTAGCAAACACATCCAGCAAACACTGCAGTATGAGCTTTTGCCTACAAGGCAGACAGATTTTGCTGCAAAGCAATTATAGATTTGACAGGTTTTCATTATTTGCAGAGAGTAATCATGTAACGACACAGATCATTAACATCTAATAACAACAGAGTTCACTCTCATATCCTTTAAAGTAATAAATACATGCTTCAATTGGTTAGCACAAAATAGTTAACACATCACTGGAACTACACAGTTAGGCAGAAAATTATTAGCATAAATAAAAGTAGGGTCTTTAATGCCCCCTAAGTGAAGGACCTTTAAGGGTGCCTTCCAAGCCAAGTTATTCTAAACAGGTGGGTTTTTTGTTGTTTTTTTTGGTTGGTTGGTTGGTTGGTTGGTTGGTTTCCACTCCCCCCTCCTCCGGATGAAGAAGCACCTTCCTTCCAAGACTTAAGAGCCTACAGAAATAAATGCTCATAAATATTGATGGTATTTGACTAATCAATGTGTTTTGTAGAAGACTGTCAACACAATATATCTGAAGCCCTCCCTCTGCATGATGTGCCAATTCTGCATGACCATATACTGACATGAACAGAGGCTCCCTAATCACACTACAACATTTCTAGACTGGATTCACACACCTAATCAACAGTGCAGATCACTGACTGCAGATCACAGGGCAAAGAGAAACAATTTTTGAAAATTTAGCCCCCTGCCTCCATCTTGACCCCCATGAGGAAATCACAACACGTTCAGTGGCCAAAGCTCCCTTCCCAGGGCCATCTTTCCCTGTAAGCAGGATTTAAAGTACAAGAAAAGTACAAGAAAAATGCAACAAAATTCCATGGTACAGGGGCATCCCACGGCCACCAACTTATGCTCTTTTACCTGTGAAGTCACAACATTTATTATTTATACCAGGCCAGACTAAGCCTTGTTTATTGGAGACTTCCATTCCTTGTGCCAGTAAGGAAACAAAAGAATTTTCTCACTCCAGTATAGGAAAACTATTCTGCCTGTTCTGCAACAACTGCAACCTTTGATTAATGAAAATTAAAAACTTTGCATGCATTCTAATGAATTCTCATGTGTCATATTCTTACGACATCAAAGGAAATATTTTGGTATTTGTTAATGCAAGCCAGCACACTAATTTTGTCCGCCTACCTACCCAAATTCTCAAATTTCTTTTGCACCTAAAATTAATTGTCTGAGACATTTCATAAATTAACCAAACAGAAAACCCTGTGTGAGAGTTCAGATAACCATGTGTGTGCATGTGTCTGTGTGCATGCATGTGCATGTGTTACTGTGTACATACTCATATTTTGTAGAGGCCAAGCTTAGGTAAAAGAATCAGAAGCATGTAACTCTTCAATTTCCTTCACATATTTTTAGAAAGACCAAAGAAATCTTCTTGAAAAACAGCTCAGGAATTTTTGCTATGGCCAATAAAGAAGAATATTCATTGTATTTACATTTGGTATCCAAGTAAACTCTAAACTTGATTATAGCACAACATAAAAGCAGAAAAAAAAAAAAAAAAACCACAACACCACCACAAATGTACATCAAGGCCTTTTGGTTTTTGATGCACTAGAGAACATCTTTTCTTCTTGGGCTTCCAAACAGTTGTCCACACCAGCCACTGTGAATCTCATAGCAATTTTCTTTCTACACATCAAATGTTCAAGCAAAAACATTCGGATGTTCAAGCAAAAACATTCAGATGTTCAAGCAAAAAACAACAACCCAGACACACCACAACAATATGCACCTGGCTGAAATACATCACTAGTCTGAGAACAACAAACTATCCTTTCATTGAATACTATACCTTGTTATTTCTTCTTTAAGTTTACACGGATCCTCTGCATAAAATTTAATGCCAAAATACAGAGTGTATGGTGGTCCAGCTGAGTGAAAAAAACATTTGGTATAAAAATTAGTTGTCATGAACTGTTATTGTTATGAACTGTTACTGGTTGACTACAAAACAGCTACTAAGAAGCTTATCTTAATATTTTATGAAACTTGAGAGTTTCAGAAAAAGTGTAACATCCACATAGCAAATCCATAGACCTATATTCATTACACAAGAGAAAAAAATAATTTTTACTATTATTTTTAGTCTTTTATTTATTCATATTTTGTCTGTCTGCTTGGAATTTTTGCTTATTCTGAATTTTTCACTTTAGTTTTCATTTCTAACTTACTATTTCTCCAAGATAATTTTTTTGCTGCTTGATTTTGACCTCTAAGTACTTCTTCCACTGAAGCTTTTTGAAAAATGTAATTGTGCATGAAATGTGATTCTCTGTCATAAGTTATAATACAGAATACTCTTCCACACTTTCAAATATCTTACACAGTAACTTTAATTATGTGCCAATTCAATCAAGAAATATTTGGAAAAGCTCTTTTACTTCACCTTTTAAAAATGCTCTTCTAAAAAAACCTGATAACTCAGTACCAAAATTCTTACAGCTACATTTATTCCACATGTGCCCCACTTTTACATCTTTTATTAAAGGGTCTCCAAATCATGTTCTTTAATTATAATACAAATAACAGATCTTGTATCTGCAATATCTGAAGACTATCAGTAATAGCAGACACTCTGTTATCAGAAAGAGGCATTATTTTTACTTTCACAAGCAAAAGTGAATCTATTTTAACTATGGTACACTAGACTATGACAGAGGTATCACAGCTACTATAAATTAATTATACAAATTAAGAATAGCACCACTTATTAGTCTAAAATAAAATTTAGGCATGCAGAAATGTTTAGACAAAAATTACACAAATTACTGTAAAATGATAGCATGCGCAACCTACGTGTGAAATTTTGATACAGTTAAGAACTGCAATAACAAACTTGTTCAAGAACTATCAATCTGCTGTGACTAGAAAATAAATATTGCGCAGGCTGTATGGATAGAACATTGTCTCTGTTACTTCATCTTCAGATATGCCCCTTAAGTTCAGATACATACTGTTTATCAATTCTTTATGTTCAGCAAGCGTCTTTGCAGGATCCAGCCAGTACTGTGAGACAGATAATTACAAAAATTAATTACTCAACATGGAAAATGCTCCCTTCCAACTCAAAACATTCTACGATTCTATGACAAGTACCCATCAAGTGTAAAGAAATTTGCTGCACACTAAGCAAAGAAAAATTAATTTTTATTTTCAGAAATGGTTTCACAGAGCAAGGAGAGAAGATGTCTAGAAATTTGTACCAAGGTAGGGAGGGCACAGACTCTTCCACCAAAGTGTTTACAGCACTAGCTGGACAACTATCAAACCAACCGACGTATGCTTGGTGCACCACAGAGAGATGAGCTGTTACTTAGGTTCCCATAACGTTTGACAGAAAATCTGCAGTATAATTTCTCACTGATTACTCTACCCCACCTTTATCAAACATCTAATAAAAGTCATCCTTGTGTTACTGCTGACTACAGAACAGTTGTGTACTTCACATTATGGCTACACAGGTCACCAGCATCCTGCTCTTGTAATCCCTCCAGCTACTTATTTCTTCCTTAGCTTGACATTTCTGTGATTCAGTTTTGGAACAAAGTGCAGAGGTAGTTGCCAAACCATTCTTGTCTGTATTTTCTTCAGCTGTCTTCCCTCATACACAAGCTTTTTGCACCAGCTCAGATTGGTGCCCCATCTTAAAACACTGGAATTGGAAAGGCTGCAGAACACAGCTCCTAGAGGGAGTCATTAAAGGCAAATTCAATCTACTCACTTAGTACCCACTCCTTTTTATCTGAGGAACTACACAGGCCAACAAACCCAAGAACTTCTGACCTGCAGCCCTCAACTAATCTTATAGGGAATAAGAATAATGTGATTAATCTAAAAATCTCCCCCTTCTACCCAGAGAACTTCTCTGGTCTAAAAAAACAAAATTGCAATTAGAATGAATAAGTAGCAGAAAGAAGAGAAAACACTGCGAAGTATTTGAGTGGAAAATCACAAGCAATTAATTTAATAAGTGGCTATAAACAACTATCATTGTATCAGGCTCTAGAAAATATGTCTTACAAAGAGTGGTTGAGGGAGCTGTTGTTTAGTCCAGAAAAGAGGAGGCTCAGAGGGGACCTCATTACTCTCTACAACTACCTCAAAGGAGGTCAGTCCCTTCTGCCATGTCTCCAGTGAAAGGACAAGAGGAAATCGCCTTAAATTGCACCAGAGGAGGTTCAGATTAGATACCAGAAAATATTTTTTCACTGACAGAGTGGTCAGGCATTGGAATAAGTTGCTCGGGGAGGTGGTAGAGTCACCATCCCTGGAAATGTTCAAGAGGTGTCTAGATGTGGCACTTGGGCACATGGCTTATTGGTGATTATGGTGGTGCTGGGCTGACAATGGGACTAGAAGATCTTGAAGATCTCTTCCAACCTTAATGAATCTGTGTGATTCTGTGATTACTTCAACAGAACACAAAAACTAGTAACTTCCATTAGCCGCTGATCCATCTGCAACAGAAACAGCAGTATACCTTCCTCTTGGCCATTGTAATTTCAAATCCTAGAATGTTTGTTAGGAAAATTTCCTGAATTTTGAATGAAAAAATTCTTCAGTACATGCTTATATCAAATACATCCAATAACTATTCAAAAATGAACCCTCTTAACCTCAAGAGAAGGTGGGAAGGGAAGAAGAAATGATCACGCTTGTTCAAATATCCCATTAGTACTCCAAACCAGCAACAATCTAAGGTAGCACAATAGGCTGATACACAGATTTTACAGTCAACAGGTAGAAAAAAGGCAAAATAAATCTGCAGTGCACATTCTGGGTATGCAATGTGGTTTGAATTTGGTCTGACCTCTCCTCAAAACTGGCATCACAAAATGAACAACATGCTGTGAGTATAACTTGCTTAAGTCTGACAACTCTGTGCTACACTGCAAGATGTCAAAACTATCCTGTTTCAAAATCAGATCAAAATCTATCAGAGAATAACTCCTTCATTAAGTTCTCCTGAATTGAACTAAACTGAAATTGGCTTCAAGATACATTGCCTCTTAATCCTCTTTGCAATTGAGCTTTACATGCATAGGTAGATTGATTATTTGTAAAAAAATAAAAAATAAAAAAAAATTAATATTAATGGATCAACACTCAAATTTGCAAGTCGAGTACAGAACAGTTACAGATTTCTGGTTGTCTCTCTGCAATCTGAACTCCACTGCCTCTTGGTATCCATGTGATTCACTGACTGCCATGAGACAAACTAGGATTTGGCCAAGTAATCGAAGAGCATATGGACACATGGAGACAATGCAATCAAAACACAGTCACATTGGAACTTAAGTCTCACTAGGTCGTACTTGACTGGCAGTAAAATTATATTCTTTGTGTGGTCTTCTGAAGGCAGTTTCCAAGCTTGGGGGAGGGGGACAAAATTCAAAGGGAAAACTTCAGATTCAAAGGGCATCTGAAGAGAGGAGAGGGAAGAAATCTGTTTATTCATATCACTAAATATTTCCTTTCCTTCCCTCCAAACTGAGCAGACAGGAGCCTCTCATCCCTCATCCCTAGAAGACAGATTGCTGCTACGTATACTAGTAAAAATCAGCTGCCATGAGAAAATATGTGGGTGCACGCAGGTGAGGCTAAACACTTCAGCGTGGTGGGGAAGAGACAAGAATCTCATCTACCTTTTCATTTCTCCAGTAAGTACTTAGCATTGTGGCAATGCTGCAAACCCACGCTTAAAATCACTGTGTAGCTATTTATTATTTCAAAGGCTGCCAAAATTTTCCTGAAGAATGCAAGGGGTGGGGGGAGGAGTGAGAGATTTCTAACATTTTATTTGTAAGCCAAGGATGAATGGAATTTCATGGATAATGAAAAGGCATTTTTCAAGCCAAAGTCAGACAATAAAGATGGGAACACTTAGAAATCCAAGAACCCCAACAACAGACCCCTCAGAGCATACATAGTAATGTGTATTAGATACTTGTTAAATGTTTGCATATACCTATAAATAGTTCTGGGTATAGTTACACTTTCAAGTTCATACGCTTAAATGCCAATAGAAATGGAACAAAAAACTCACTGTCTTACTAATTCAACACACTTGCAGAGCAGTTGCTGACAACAAACCCTACATTTGTGAATGCCAAAGCAGCTCTGATGCTCAGCCTTCACTCCTTTCATCTACTTGGCATCCAGTGTGCCACTTCTCAGTGCTTTCCCACCTGTATCTCTGCTGCACAGACTTACAAACATCTCACCACTGTTGCAAGGAGATGGAGGATGCAGCATATACCCAAATAGCTGCACGAGTCAAATTTTGTGAATCTGAAAAAAGTATTTAACATATACAGAAGAAATGGAGAAAAAATAATAATTTTTAATAGCGTATATCAATGCAAGAATCCAATTATTAAAGTGATGGCTACTAGTTTACTAATTGTTCTTTACAAACACAGTATAGTATTATTTTAATAATTTTTTATTTACTAAGACTAATTATAAAGGTACAATGTAATTAAAGGAAATAATTCCCTTTAAATTTTTGGGTAGAAATTATTTTAAAAAAATGTTGAAGTATAGCATAAAGAATAAATGGGGTTTTCTGTCCTTTGTAGTTTTACAAATCTGGCTCTCATATAAGCCAGATGTGTAAGCAGTATGCATCCAAGCTCCATGCAGTATTTCATATTTAGCCCTTTTAAATGCCTACAAACATTTTACCACAAATCTGGAATCTTCATTTTTTGTATCTGCTTAGGGTTAAATTTGTTTCAAATTCCATTAACGTGTTTGAAACAAAATATTAACTAGGTTAAAATGTTTTCTGTGGTATCAATCAATGGTGCAGAAAAATCTGTCAACTTCAAACTAAATCCTGGACTGCCCTAATTAGAGTCCTACGAAGCCATACCCATCATGCCATACGTGTCAGGTTTTTCTCACATTTACAACAGCAAAAAACACAAGTTTGAAGAGAAAATGCATCATTTTTCAATTATAATCTGAAATTATCAAGATTTTTCTGCAACTTAAGACAACACTAACAATTAGAATTGTGTCAGGTTTTTTTCTACAAATGTTCAGTGCAAAGAACCTAAAGCTGCTAAGCTCAAATTGTCCCTATTATATAAGAAATGTAAAAATCTTCAGGCAATTCCTACATACAAATATGTATTTAACATCTCTGTCTTTTCTTTATTAGAATGTGAAGCTATATTGATTATATTTAGTATCAGATCAATATGAATATCCTATTCATCCTGCTGCACTCTAAAAGTTTACTCTTACTACCTATACATCACTTGACCACCAGCTTTTTCCAGGTTGTTTTAATCCACTAACATTCTTCTAAAATTTCTTTCTTATAGTCAACAGCATCAGTCTCCACTTTCTTTCCACTGCTTATGTCATCTAGTTTAAAAAGCGCAACGAGTCTTTTTCTTCCTAGACAATTTAGTATACTGTGCTTGTGGACAAAGGTAAAATCCATACAAAAAAAAAAAAACAACCAAAAATCCTTTCAACAGTACACAAGCTAAGTACAATTCAATTGTTTTACTAAGATCTTGAGGTCAGAATACGCAGTGCACTGTATGACAGTAATTCCCTAGAGAAAAACATTTTTGATTGCAAACAAAATTTTGCTAAAATTATGCCCTTCTTTCCATAGCTAAGCTACATTACAGCCTGTTCAATCTACTCCCCTATCCAGTTTGGTACATTTCCTCATAGCAGGGGAAACAAAACACATCAACACTGCAGGGTGGGTGCATGGTATAGAGACAGGGCTTAGCTCCAGTATGAATAAACACGGTGATACAGCTTTCTGTATTTGTATTTCTCCTCTTAGAGCCTAAGAGAGTATCAGTATGTTACTGTATCAGCAGCATCACAGCCTGCTGTACAATTTCTTGTAAAAGATGCTAAAAAAGCCTGATTCTTTTGGGATTTGACATGGGAATGCCTTTGGGCTTCAAAATTACCCTTTCCCTCATCAAATTCTGCTCAGCTTTTCATTGGATATTATGCATTAAAATTGTCATTTCCATTCTGTCTTTTGCATGCCTCAAGAAAATACTGGCCTCCTTCCAGAACAGTAACTAGCTTTACTGTCCTAAAGACCCCTGGTAATGCCATAAAGGCAATAGCAAAGGGATTATGTGGAGAACACCTGGGAGCTGCAGCACAGCAGGAACCAGGAGAGTGGTAGGATAAGTACATCACTGGGCCAATGGTTTACCCAAATATCAAAATGGTGAGAGACTGTAATGGGAAGAGTGTGGCCAGCAGGTCAAGCAAAGGGATCCTGCCCCTGTACTTGGCCCTAGTGAGGCACATCTGGAGCTCTGTGTTCAGTTCTGGGCTCATCAAGAAAGAGAGACCAGAAGCTCTTGGAGAGGGTCCAGTGAAGGGTAACAACGATGATGAGGGGTCTGGAGCATCTCTCTGATGAGGAGAGATGTGGGAGCTGGGCCTTGTTAGTCTGGAGAAGAGAAGACTGATGATAAAGCACACTAAGAGACTCAGTGGCACTCAGAGAAAACTGGTCTTTCTTTTAAAGTATTTGCACCAAAAAAAAAGGTGCACTACATTAAAAAGCACCATGTAGTTTGTCAACAAAAGTACTATGAGATTAGGAAACACTAATGACAACTTACAGCACTAGTTGAACCCATCTGTCCATTTGGATGTAATTTTATATCACAGGATTTTTAATTAATTATTAAATGTTATATTTTATTTAATTATTAAATGACACTTTTTGCTGTTCCTTAGGAGTCCTGTGTTCTTCAGAGCACAAGATAGATATAGTTTATGCTGTTCTGGTAGCAATTTGTAATCTCCCAGAGCTGGATTTTGCGAATTAAACACTCCTTTTACCATGGAGAGTTTGGGGAAAACCGTAATGTCAGCAAAGCAAAATTGGTGCAATATGATCACATTACTACCATAGAGAGAGGAACATCCAATTTATGCTTTATCCTACTGTTCGTGGTCCTGCCAGTGCCACCCAGTTTTGTCAATCCCTTTGCTGCATCCAGCTATTCACACAGGCTAATTAGTTTGCTGGCTGTTCGGGAAGAGCCCATTTTAATGTTCTGTATTCATACAGTACATAGCACAGTGAAACCTTGTTCACTGATCAGAGCCCTACTCATACTACTAAAATAATTATGAAACCACCCACATAAGAGGTAACACACCAACACAGCTCTTAAAAGACCGCCTGGAAGTGCTGAGGCATGCAAAAGTAATGGGAAAAATAACTAAACAAGTTCTTTCAAACCCTTAATAAGAAAAATGTTTCTTTTGTGACTGGGTTGTTTCTTTAAAATACATAGTTTTGCCTACCCTGCTTTATTCATCATTCAGTTAAATATATAGTGTGACAAAGAAACCTGACAGTGCAAATAGTAAAACATTCCCCACCACAAGGAATGTATTAATAAATAGCCAAACCTCCAAACACTTTTCTCTCTCTGAGACTAACTCAGGAGCATGGTTTTAAAACTAATTAGCAAGGTAACCTTTTTCCTCTTCCCTTAGGAAATCTACTGTGGTCGATCCAAAAAATATCCAACCCAAAATTCAAATCTAGGCTTCTTGCCAGCCACTACAGGACTAATTCCCACAACAGTCCACAGAGTTTTAGCCACAGTGAGCATGCAACTGAATATATGTTTACAGCTAAAGCACAAGGTGTGTTTGTCACTTGGAAACTTTCCATTTATATTGCCCGTTCTTAAAAGTTTACAAGATTTCACTAAAAATAGCAAGCTAGCAACATTAAACCATATGCCATAAATCACATAAAACTACACATAGTAGCACATTTTGACTCATTTATGAACTTTTTTAGATGAAACAGAATCAGCTTTTAGTTACCCATACACAGACAAACATGAGGAACTGGCATTTTCATAATATTTTGTTACAACATAACTCAGGTGTAAATGCAGCAGTACAAACTCGGCCACTCACTGTGGCAGCATCTACATGGCACAGCAGGTGCACTCTATAAGGTGGCACACATTTCTGGTCTCTGGTTGTACCTCCTGTATCCACACAACACAATTCATGTTGGTGCAAGAGCAGGTGAATGACAGAAGTGGGATGAACGCCTTTCTAATCCAGGGGAAAAATCAAGAAGCATGGTGCCTTCCTGACCTTGGGCTGGTCAGAGGACAAAGCCTGAAACTAACATTAAACTTACACCATTGCAGCATCACGTGAGAGAAAAAGTTAAAAAAAAGGCTGCATGTGTATGTAGAGAAGCTGAGTTAATTGGGCTCTGGCCTACAGCCCATGCACATCACCACAACACAAATACACTAATATCATACAATCAAAACATCCAGTCTGTTAGCAGGATGTGTTCTAAAATGTGCTTTTATGGTTTAGGTCTTTCAGGAAAGAGATGCTCTTATTTTCATAATGTCATATACACCATCAAATACATCCTGTGTATGCCTCCGGAAATATTCCCAGTAACTGCCATTTCTATTTTATTTGCCCCTATAGGAAAAAGGAAAACACTTTTGAGAGCAAAAAATACCTACCTGCTCTTCATTCACACCTCAGCTTCCTCAGGAAATCAAAAATACTGTTTTTAACAGTCTACCTTTAGTTCACAGCTTTCATCTCCATGGAATGAAACTTGGTTGGAAGCTTATCAAGGAAATGAATTCAGAAATGTCTAGACTACAGCACAGAAGTTACAGTGATTGGGGCAGTCTGTAGCTCTCAGCAGCAATCAGTAATCTTCTGCTAATACTGTTCTGAATTCAGTCTCTACATGATCAGCTTCTGCTTAACAGAAGAAACTGGCAAATATTTACCCAATTTATTACTGTATTTAAATGGAACAGGGTCTTATGCAGTACTCTAATCATAGAACATTGGCTTCAAAAGTGTAACTGCTTGATCTAGTTCAACCATAGGCCAAGCATTATTCCCTTAATAAAATTAAGGGAATATGAAGACCACCCTGTGAATACAGCACCAATCTCTCTTGCTGAGCGTCCCTTGCTCCTCACCTCTGCCTGTAGTAACCCTGGACAGGCCATTTGGGAAGGTGGGGGCACTCCAGACAAGTGCTGCCACAAGCCACTGTCTGCTTCGGCTGAAACATCTCAGCCTGGTTTCAATCTTCTTGTCTATTTAGGACTGTAATCTCCTGGTGGAAAAAGCCTCAGACATCTGGTGAGTCCCTACCAAGAAGGCTCTAGAGAATATGGGCTCAAGGACACAGAGATGGTTCAGGCAGAGAGAAAATATCATTGCCAAACACTCTGAAAGAGGCATCCAGCAGTGTTCCAAGGGAAGCAGGCTCTTATGCACTCAGGGACACAGCTTCCCAGACACTGCTGGGCAAAGTGAAGCTGGACAGTGTAAACCACCAAGCACTAGCTTCATGGCACAGTATTAAAGAGGAAAAAATATTAATCCTACTTTCATATAACAATTTTTTACTCTTTATACTTTCTTCACTTAGTTTTCAACACCATTCAGTATTTGACTGTGTTCCTATCTAAGATACTAGTGGCTATTCCAAGACTCCATTGCAAACAAACAGAGAAATTATTACCGGATGCCAGAGAACAGAAATAGTGAAAGTTAGTGAAAGTATGACAATTCAAAGCTTTACAGCATTTATAGCACAACAGGGTAAATTTTATATGTGGAAAATCCAATCTGCTGTGTGTTTTACTCACCGTTTGATGACTTCGGTCACAGTAGCGCAGTCCAAAGTAATCTATTTCCACCAGGTTTAAGTGACGAAATACGTAGCCCAGGACAACCGACCCTTTCGTTGACTTCTGTGGGAAAGAATTTACAGAGTCTATTCACAAAGATGCTCTGCTTTTGTCAGCTATGTGCAGTGGCATTCATGCATTTAATTAGCTTTTTTTAAAAAAAAAAAAATAAGAGGCAGTTCGCAGTGCCTTTAACAAAAATTTCAGCAGTACAGATGGAAATATTTTGCCCTCATACATGTTTGAACAATAATTCTGTAAAATACTGTTAGGAAGCTGGCAAGTTAGTAGTTACACAGTACAAAAAGAACAAAAACCCCAAACAAACTCTGACAATGGAGATTAGGAAGTAAAACTGCCCTTAAGATCTAAGTTATGCATCATTAGCTGCTCTGTAACTAATCTTTGTAAAGAAGATTTAGTTTTATTTGCTTTACTTTTAAATATTTTTGATAGTAGAAGGGGGAGCAGTCTAGCACCCTGAATTGAAATAATCCTGCTGTTTCCCTGAATAGTACTTCATTAGGTGTCTATTACAGTATTTGCAGACAAAGCTGGGGACAATATTGCAAACAACGTTGTCCTGTTGAGAATGCATTATAAAAAGCTGTCTTCCACCTGAGTGCCTCGTATTTGTTGGTTCGCCTGGCAGCCAACAACACACAGACAGGAAGATGGAGAACAATTGCACAGAATGATCCCCCATCAGAATCAATTAGAGCCTTTGACTATTACAGTCCTAAGTTCCACAAGAAAATATGGACATAACTCATAATTAGGTTTTGCTTAACTGCTTCATATTTTTTAAACTACTAGACTGTAGTAAAATCACCAGAAGGATAGAAACAGGAAGAAGAAGTGGGATATTGATTGCACTACTCCACTTTTTAGCCTATAAACAAATAATTTCAAAATTAAAACAGCAAGGAACACTGATTAAAAAATCCTTTAATTTAGCTTTGCTGGTAAAGTATCAATCACATAACAACAGTGAAGATCTATTCTTTTTTCTTTTCAGCAGGTGCATTTGGTCAGGCTTTATAACAAGTCACAAGGGCAAGACCAATTCGACAATTTCAGGTGGCCACTCACATTCAAAACAAGCCATGACAAGGTATATCTTCCATCTCTGGTAAGATGGGGAATTGCATATCCATGCTATTTACCAGATTTAATATATATCTGCTTAAACCAGGAGATGTTCTGGAAAGGTTCTCAGTGTCTAAATCCATCATACTGGTTATTTACACTAAGCAACTGCAATTACATATTCCCTCAGCATGTACAGTATGGCCAGTCTTCGCGAGCGAAGATTTGGGAAAGGTCTTTACCCTTTGAGCCTGCGCAGTGGATTATTTTTTTTTTAGGTGAGACCCAGTGTGCGCTGAACTGAGCCCACCCTTTAATCCTGAGGTTCATCTGCTGGGGCCGAGTGAAGCTCGGACGGTGGCAGCGAGGTCCTCAGGACGTAGGTTTGTTTAGAGTGACCTTCTCTTAGATGGATGGTCTTACAGGGCTGACGAGCTCCATCTGCCCGGGGGAGTTTCCCTGACCGGGAATCGAACCCGGGCTGCAGCAGTGAGAGTGCTGCAACCTAACCACTAGACCACCAGGGGGCCTCAGCATGTACAGTAAGCCTTAAT
Source organism: Pipra filicauda (assembly GCF_003945595.2). Classification (NCBI taxonomy): domain Eukaryota; kingdom Metazoa; phylum Chordata; class Aves; order Passeriformes; family Pipridae; genus Pipra; species Pipra filicauda. The sequence goes on from NW_024103529.1 coordinate 1,378,431, forward strand.
GATCAGCCACAAAACAGAGAGCTATCTGGGGAAAAAATATGATTAAGGTAAGCAGAAATTCACTAAATCTCATTTTAGCATGTTGGATAAAGCAGAGCAACACAATGATTTTATCATCAGATTCCTCAACAGGAAACTGAACTTGGGTTGTCAGAACAAAGTAAGACAAGAATCAGCTGTAAGTGACTATCAGGAGCACTGCAGCAAAAAGACAGAACATAGCAAAACACATCTTAAAAATACAAAAAATGCAAGCAATAATTGTACTGCCTTGTCTTATTTTTAAATCAGTTGTTATTCAAAGAAGCACAGGAGGCACCCCACTAAGAAGGACATAGTTATCATTCATACGCTGGACTCAATGATCCTGATGGGTCCCTTCCAACTCAACATATTCTGTGATTCCGTGTCACATAAGGCAAATTACCTTTGCCATTGTAACTGTTTCCATTTTCATTTAAACAGTACAACAATGTCTTGGGAACCTAGAATTAGACAGGCACAGGCGAAGCTCTTATTTTGAGCCCTGACTCCTAACATCGCATGTGGATAAAGGATGGCAACACCTTCCACTAGGCACTAAACATTAAGAGAATATTTTAGACAAAAGGAACTCTACCATCAGCCACTTAAGAGTCAGTGGGTTTTGACATGGTTAACCACAGCGTGGACAGTAAATCCTGGTAGGAGGTATAGAAAGGATTACCTGCACCATGATTTACAGGAGACATGGAGTGGGGCCCATGCAAGCCTTGCTGAGCTTCAAGTCTGTTTGCTTTCAATGAGCTTTCCACTCCTTGTCTGACCAGCAGCATTATTCATAGCGTCAGTTGGTTTTATTAGCAGTACTAAGAAACACTAATCAAGCTACAAAGATTAAGTAGTCAATTTCCCATTCAGGCATCTTACAATAACAATACACACTCCTGCAATCAAAGAAGCTTAAGCCTTACAGTTCAACTTATATGACTCTGCACCAGCTTAGAATACAGCTACCCTTCTTGGCTTCTGCTTCAGTCAGCTGAGGACTGCAGTACTACATACTCTTTCTACATAAAGCTTTTGGGACAGCTTTCCTCCTGTGGACACTAAAGCTAGTGTGTTATCCCCAAGAAACATACACATTTCAAACCTGATTTGGTTGAAATTTAAGCCTCCTCTCTTTCCCTTCAGAGATAAAAGGCTTTTTTAACTGCTTTTTACATCTATTGCTAGGCACAAATGCCTGCCAATTTATTTTCTTGTCCCAGCTTGTTCTGGCCCTTTCCCTGCCTGAACGGACAAGAATCGGGTGCACGCCTGAATAAAGAACTTTGCTTGCACCCTTCCTCGCGTCCCATTCCCTCTTCGGACCGCGACAAATGGCACCCAGCGTCAGGCAAAAGTAAAGGTTTTTACTTTAAGAAAACCTCCCCCATGCCACAAGGGCTCAGACGGCGCAGAGAGAAGTGTTTCCGTCCCGCTGGTCCTTCCCAGCTGAACTCCAAATCATGGCAAGATGGCCACCGCACCAAGAAAGGTGAGCTCCGGGAAAAACCTCTAATCCCATCTCCCACCCTCACAAAATCAACTTTAAAACCAACTGCAGACTAACAGAAGCCTAAGTAATTTCACAATGGGCCTCTCGCTATCTACCCCTCAAAAGTTTGTATACTGCAAGCTTAAAGACTTTATTTTGGAAAACGGACACCCCTTAGACAAAAAATCCACAAAAGCCCTTGCTAAATGGCTTGAAAACGGAGGGGAAGCTGTGTCCGACAGCATGTCTCTAAAGGACTGGGAGAAAATTGGATATAAGATCTGGAAAGTGAAAGAGAGGGGAGACAAAATTGCTGTTGAAGCACGGATTGCCCGGAGGTTAGTTCTGATGATGCTACAACATCAAATAACCAGTTCCAATGAAAATCTCCAAGAATCTGAGCAAAAATCCAAGCCCCCATCCCCAAAAAAGGACAAGCCCCGGGAGTCCTGGAGTGGCGGCGGCGGGGGGGGGGGGGGGGGGGGGGGGGGGGGGCAGGAGACCACGGACGGCGGGACGGAGAAACAAAGCACGGAATACCAGCGGCTTTTGCATCATGGCATCAGCGAGCTAAGCGGCCGCGCGGGCGAAGCCGAGGAGAGCGGGGAGCGAGCGCGGGAGCGCACGCGGCGTGGAGAAACGGCACGCAAACATTTCGCGCTTCTCCCGCCAGCACCACCCCCCAGCCCGCCCGCGCAAGCCCGGCCGGCACCACGTCCCCACCCCCTCCCTCCTCCGCCCCCCCCGGCCAAAAAACCCCTCCCCCCACCCCCACGTCCCCACCCCCTCCCTCCTCCGCCCCCCCCCCGGCCAAAAAACCCCTCCCCCCACCCCCACCGCATCCATGTACTCCTTTCCAGTGCCCCCCTCCCCATGGCAGCGCCGCTTATCCCGCCGTGCCAGTAGCTGGCACTTTAACCTCTTCAGTACCACCACCCTGCGAATGTACTTGTCCCTGCCCAGCCACTGCCCAGAGGAGCACATGGTCTTACATAAAGGAATAAGCATCAACAGCTGATGATTTGAATTTGGTTAAAGCATTTCCCGTATTTTATCATCCCAACAATCACCCTGTCTGGGAACCAATCCCCCTCCCAGTTCTGAAAGATACAAAACAAGCTATTACTGTCTACGGGTTAAATTCACCTTATGTAATAAGGGTACTTGGTTCACTCTTTGCTGCTTACACATTCACTCCAAATGACATAAAGGATTTAATAAGTGCTTTCTTCACTAATATGCAAGCAACACTTTTCCTGGATGAATGGCAAACTCGCATTCGCCAGCGAACCTCAACAACCACAGGGACCCCAGTCCTGGAGTCCTTTAATAGGCTTTTCAGAGTGGGCCCATATATTTCCAATGAGGCCCAAACCAAGATTCCTATGAATGAATTAGACATTTCAAAAAATCTAGCCTTCCAAGCTATTCAAACCATTGCTGAGGCTGCTGAACCTACACCTTCATACACACAAGTACAACAAAACCCAACAGAACCATTCACAGACTTTGCAGAAAGGCTAAAGAAAGCTATTGCAAAACAAGTTAAACACCCAGAAGCTCAGGATGCACTATTGTTAATAGGTTGGCTATAGAGCAATCTAATGACGATTGCCAGCAAATACTAAGAACTCTTAGGGATCCTACTCCTATGGACATGGTCAAGGAATGTGGTAATGTGGGGTCTCATTCTCATAAAGCAAGACTACTAGCTGAAGCTTTGGCTGGACCACAAACCTGTTTTCACTGTGGTGAGACAGGACATATAAAAAAGAACTGTCCACAATTAATTACAAAGATGGAGCTTCCGAAGACGTCGTGCAAACGGTGCGGAAAAGGCAGACACTGGACTAAGGATTGCCGCTCCCTTACTAACATTTATGGCCAACTGCTACCCCCGAAAAAGTCACCAGACTTGACGAGAAAAGTGACTTTTAATTCAATGCCAGATCTTAAACAGTGCACCTGTGAACTGTCAAGAAACAAGGCAGTAAGCTCCAAGGGTGCTGTGATAAAACAAACACCCCCTCAACTGCGTTCCATCCTGCGTAGCCCATCCCTTCAGCAGGTGCCAGGAAACCACAGCAATTAGAATGAACCATGTTAAACCTACCATTCCCTGCAGTTCAACTTAAATCAGATGAACTGATTATGCAACTTATGCCCTTGCCACGTGATATCACTAAGCTTTTAGACACCATGGAGCAGTAGCATCTCGGGTTGGAAACAATTTTTAGGGGGGAGTCACTCAGCAAATGCAGCTGTCCAATCCGATTTGGAAGATGCAGATCTGTCCTCCCTCAAGTCCATTTAAACAAACCCTTTTTAACTTGCTTTGAAATTTTGCTTTCTCTGTTTGTATTGTTATTATTTCTTGTGTCATAGCGGGCTGTAAGAGGACTATCAAAACAGATATTTTCTAGCCATGCTTCAAACAAATAAGAAAGAGTGAGATGTGACGGAACACGATTCAGGATGGGAACAGTTCCGGGCGTGGAGAGAAGCGTGCAGCGATTGGCGGAGATTTTTGCCTGCTCCCTGCTTCCCCCACTCCTCCCTCTTTTGCCTGTGCCCTATTCTGATTTGCTCCCCCGTTTGTCTGTCTGATACCTCACCCTATGTTCTGGCCCCTTCCCTGCCTGAACGAACAAGAATCGGGCGCACACCTGAATAAAGAACTTTGCTTGCACCCTTCCTCGTGTCCCGTTCCCTCTTCGGACCGCGACACCAGCTCACTTAACACTTCCATAGTGGCAGGTCCTGTGGAAACAGATGGTCCAGCTGTGAGGAAATGCTGAGCAAAACCATCCAACTTAAAATGGCTGAGTTTCTCCACCTCTACAACAGCAAGATGCTCAGTGCTTTGGTTATCCTCAGCCAAAACAGACTGTGGGCTGTAGTCTCCATGTCCCTCTTCGCCAATCCCTTTCACATCTTTCAGCAATGCCTGTGTGCGCACAAGGCAGTCCTTTGCAAGGGAACAGCCAGGATGTGAGCCAGGCCCTATTCTCACATCCTTCTAACCTCACCTTGCATAACCTCATATTTTCCCAGCACTGAAGAGCACTCTTCAGGTAAAACAGTGACCCTTGGAGAAACCACTGCAACCTCATTTTTAATTCAAGTTCTCATTTTAAGCCACATGATTTCAGGGTTTCATGCCAGTAATTTGCCTCTTCAAGTGGAGTCAAGAAAGCAGTTTTGCTGATGAATCCCTAAGTGGCTACTTCTAGTCCTGAAATACATTTTTACCACATTTGTAGAAAGTTTTGCCAACTAAGAAAAGTCATTTATTTTCCCTGATAAAATTACAGCAAAATTCAAACTAAAGCTATCAAAGATGTTAACAGGATTACATATGGCATTACAAAAATCACATAATCTGCCTTTCATTAAGCTCAGACTTGCTAAAGGCTTGCATTCTTAGGGATAAACCCAAGTACATTTGAAAATATCATTGGCAATGCTTTCAAGAGAGAACAAAGAATTGTTCGAATGAGTCATAACATCTTTCTTTACATGTTAGCACTGCGGCTTCATAAACCAGAAAGGCAGGTTTCTACTGGCTAAAGAAAATCACAGGGAGAACACTCAGGAGAGGGCTGATTCAACTGAACTTTTCTTAATCAAATTGCTCTTTTTAAAACAGTATATACAGTACTACATTTCAACATAATCATATTACAGTATATTTATACATAGAAATTCTTATCTTTCACACTGCTCATTGCTTTTTAGCTCTAGTGAGGTTTTTCTAGTTGGATATTTTTTATTTTCTCTCTTGTGTTCTACAGTGCAGTGGAGGTCAAATCAGAACCACGGTTGATGTTAACCGAATTTAAACACAAAATGTCTGCCTCAGTAGAATGGTAGTCCCTCCCTCAAAGGAAAAGTGCTACAGGTAGTGAAGCCTCTTTTTATTAGACTAGAATAACACATTGCCTCTTTTAGTTCAAGAAGCCATCCTGAAACATTTCTCCTCAAAGTAATTCAATCCACAGACTCTATCTCTTAGAACCTCATAAAAGCTAAGGAACATGCAGATGAATTTATGAGCCTTCTTTCAAGAAAAGGACTTATAACTTTGGTTGAACATAGCCTTCGACTTTCTGAGATACCTTTCCCTATCAGAGTCACACCTGATGCTGAAGTTGTTATTCTGCTTATACAGTGGCAAGAGCTAACACAGAAAAAAGTGGAAGTTTTCTAAAGCTAAACAAGGGAGTTTCTAACAGAGTATGGAAAAACAAGGAAGATGTTATGGGGATGATACACAACCATGCTGAGCCGTTCAGACACACCTGTGTAACATCTGTCAAGGACAGGGTTGTGTGGGTTATGCTGCTAACAAGCCCTCCAAGTGGGAAGCACATTTGATCTTTGCCTGTTCTACTACCTTACCTCAAGCTCAGAAAAGGCTAGTCACCACCACAGTTTTTCACCACCTCCCACTGACAAAAGCAGCAATGCATGGAGCTCTGAAATCAAAGTTCTTGGCGTTTTTTAACAACACAGAATAAGGACCCCTTTCCCCCAAGGCAGTCAACCACCTAATTTGCATAACACATGTTCAAGCAGAGAAAAATCTTTAAATTAAAAATGCTAAAAATGTACAAAATATTCACCTAGATAAAACAGCTTGACCTTAATTTCCAGAATGCATGTCCAAGCAGAGAAGAATTTACATTAATGTTATTTTATATGTGCAGGCGTTCCCCAACACAATCATGTAACAGAGGTAAATACTTTCAGGAACTGAGGATTTAAAAAATGCAAATGTAATTTGCACACAGGCTGTCCTAAGTATACACCATTCAAATGAACTATCCAAACTGTACTAATCCATCCCTGCCTCTCTCCTCATCTTTTACTGACAACAGACAACCTGTTTTCAGAGATTTTTTGTCTGAGAACTCCTTGGAAATTTATGCACACATGCACAGACCTGCCCATCCCTGTTCTGCTCTACCTGCTGGATATAACATATGACACTGAATTCTAAGTGCTGGATATTAAGATACCTGTAGACTAGTTCTGTTTTCACTAATAGTCAATCTAATACATTCCAGTAAGAGAACGCTATTCTAGAAAAATATCTAAATACCTAAAATACCTATATTTTTTTGGTTTGTAATTATTGTATCTATCACAAATTTATCTAGTTAGGGGCCAACTCCTTAAGAGAGGGATAGATTTCTAGGAGCATGGACTCCGGACAGTTAAACATCTCCCTTTGTAACTACTCGCACTTTGACGCATTGTCACAAAGAGATGTAAACTGATCTATTTGACTCTGAAACATAGAAGAAAAAAGCTAAAGAAATAATATTTTAAAAATATTTGGATTATGGGAAATCAGTTCAGTGGACTTCTTCTCTGGGGGAGAAATATAAGCAAGTATATTTACATGGTGTAGCAATGCAATTTGTACATGACACACTACAAGAAATGCTCTAAGCAGGAATCAAAGTCCAATGAAGAACACAGAGGCAAGTGGAGCAAGCAAATAAGTAGTGGGAAGACAGCTAAATTTTGGATATGTAATTAAATATTTACTAGTGCTTTAAAATTGATCTCTCATCTGCCATGAAGGATATTTTTTAAAATTACAGTAACGGTGCTGTTGCTACAGTTCTGTCTAGAAGAATTCTGACCATATAAATTTTATTTAAAAATCTGTTCACTGATCTGTTCCCTAATATTAACATTATCCAGTTCATTAACATCTATATTCACCATATGACAGATGAGTTAAGGTACCGACAATAATGTATTTCAAGTTTTCACAGAAAAGAGCTCTTCTGAAGAACTGAATACTAATGAACATTTCCATCATTCTCATGTACTTTGAATAATTTTACATCTAAGAAAAGAACCGATACAATAATAGTGAAATTTAAAAATACAGCATACAACCACTCATTTGGAATGGTTAAGATGTTAGTTACTACTATTTTTCTCCTTTTCAGAAATACTCCTCATGCATAGCTGTGTGACTGGTGTACCTTCTGGTTAGGCACGGGCTCTGTGTGTCCCTCCTAGACTTTTATTTGGAGAGGAGATCTGATCCATTGTAAATACTTATGTCATGGTAGAGATAGTTGTGATCGTGTGTATACTGTATTATAATATTTATTTGTACAGTCATTGTAATATATTCCCTTTCCCCCATTTGGAGTCTGGTGTGTTTTGTCTGGAAAAAAACCCATCTCACATTAGATTGAGATGTGACAGGGGGCTAGGACTAGGGAATTAGATTTTGGGGATCTCAAACCATGACATTCTGTCACCACCAGTTCAACCAACGCACAACAAATACACAACTGTTAAAGCACCACCGTGGATCTCCTATCAAGAAACCAACCCACAGCCCTCGCCAGCCTCAGAACAGCTTCTACGCCAAAGACGGCCTGATGGAGGAGGAAAAAGAGAATTTAATGCCCAAGAAATCTTAGCCAAGCTGTGGCAAACGGAACTCAGCGAGATGACAGAACCAGAAAAAAGACAAGCAGTTTTGGAGCCTGCAAAAGAGGAAGAACAGCAAATGTGGCTACAGCTACTACTTCAGCTCGAGGAAGAGAATGCAGACTGGGAGAGCACACAGAACATCTGTCTGTCCAAGCCCAGACCATCAGCAAAGTCAAAGCTACCGACGTTGAAGTGGACTGCACGTGTACTGACTGCGTTGCTGGCGATGACAGCTGTTGGTTTTGTACTGTGAGAATTTCAGCTGGGACAACACCATTCACCTACTGACAGAACCAACAATCTAGAGGTAACATTGCAAAACACAACAGACATACAGCTATCAGCTACCATGTTTAGTTTTCTAAGTCACAAAAGGACAACTTTACTAATTAACAGATTATCTGCTATTATAAAAAGTTCTTTTGTATTACAGGGGGTAAGAATAATAATAATAAGAGGGGCCCCAAATCAAGTATTTACTTCTCACTATTTTAAAATAGTGAGACAATATGCCATACACAACATGGAAAGCCAAACCTAAACTAGTAGCAAAGAAACAACCAGTTACAATTTCAACTGCAGAAACACAGAATTCTTTATACACAGTCACTGCAAGAGCCTTGAGAAAGCAAAACAAACAAAACCCTCATACAACATAAGCCCAAAGATGCTCCACAAAGTTGCAAAATACAGCAATACACACCTCCAAATCCACTCAAAACACAAACATGCATAAATTGGCCTATACCCAAATTAAACAATTAGAATGGGAGGCAAAGACAGGAGTATCAAACATTTTTAGCAGCAGAACAGATATAACCTCACAATGGCCCTTAAAAAACATCCAAACCTATTTAACAATTTTTCTTAAACTACCATCCCCAAAGCAAAACACAGACATTATAACCAGCAATAACCTAGACATTAACTCTGTTTCCATTGGAACCACTGAAGTCACTCATTCTATAGAAGAGAGACTGCCTCTGTCAAAGAGGAAGTCAATTAACAGCAGATTTTTCCCAAAGGCAGCTTTATTGCAGCTGAACCCACAAGTGACCCAAGAAACAGGTAACCCTAAATCAATAAAACAATGGCCTTTCCTTAAAACAGAGGTGATGCATTTACATACGCTATTAGAAAACCATATAAACACAGCCTTGCTATGTACAAAAGCCCTTTCACTAATCTATCAATCTCTCAAACCTAGAGAAAGACGGATTTTCATGCTTTTTGCCCCTATCTCAGAGTTAGAAAAGAATGAAGTTTTTGAAAACTGAGATTTTATAACTTACTTTTTAGTTAAAGAAAAGGGTAAAAAACACTTCTTGCATGATTGCCTTTGCAAAAAAGGAAATAATGTGCTGCCCCTTAAACATAATAACAGTGGTTTACTGCTTAACAACTGGGTGGAATTAGATTTTGTCATTTTCTACCACTATTCCTGTTCCTATAAAAACTTTCCTACTAACTCCTTGGCTAAACAAATAAGTGACTTGCCTTTGGGTGAGGAAGACAACAAACAAGCCCCTCTTATCTCTCCCTCAGAATCTCCTTTTTTACATAATATAGAAAAGGAAAGCAAAACATAGCAAACTAAAACTTTACTAACTATTCACTCATACCACTGCATTTTACATTGTCAAGAAGATATAAATTTTACTTGTAACATTTGTAGTTTTTTGCCTTCAAATCAGTTTTCTTAAAAGTAGTATAAATTGTTTTCTTAACAATAGAAATAAAGGGTAGAAAATAGTTTAAAAACATTTACATATGGAATGAAATTATACATCTCGCCATCTTAAAGCCCAATATATTCATTAGTTCATAGTTTTTAAATATAAAGCTGGCTGATACAAAACTTTTATTAAGTTTAGCAGTTTCATGTTCTTCTAGCTATGATAAAGAATGCAAGATAAACCTTTTATAAATCAGCAAACAAAATTGCTACACATATTATAAAAACTGGAGCAATGTAAGCAATTTACTGGGGAGCTAAATTTGAACTAAATAAATTCACCTACAGACTGTTTCAGCATAAATTGCATGCTGATTACCAATCAATTACTAAACTCAAGGTAAAGAAAAGGATTTGAAACCTTCTGTTTCATGGTATAAAAGGAGAGAAAAATTCTCCTGGTTGACTAAAAGCCTTTGTAATTATCTTTCACTATGTAAATTAGTGTCATTTTAACCAAGAACATTTATCTCCACAAACCAGAACACTACAGCTTTAAAATTTTTCCCTATGTTTTCATTAATTTCACAGTAGTTTTTAAAATGAAAGTTATTAGAAAGCTATTAAATTCTCAAATACATCCACATACATGCAATTATCGCAATAATGTTATTCAAATAATAAGTATAGAATCTTAAACATCCCCATATTTGTTACATTCAAACATTCTCAAAACATTTTGCTATCACAAAACAATGTACATAATATCAACAAGAGTGCAAAATAGCTGCTTGTAAATCACAACTACCTGAGAGACTGAATTAAACCTGGTTACAGTTGCTCTAACTGATGTTATTAGAAACGGAGACTAAAACGTTCCAGAAAAATTCAACAGGACCAACAATGAAATCTCCAAAGAAAACTACACAATGAAAGATTATCTTTAAAGCCTTCAGTCAAAAAGCAAAAGACGCTATAACATAGACTCACTGATATTACTTCAAAAACTACAGATTCGCCTGATTCTTGCATCTATTCCTGCCCACCTTTCATCTGAAATAGACTGAACTGTTATTAACATGTTTGCCAAGATTGTTTTTAAGGATAAAGAACAACTACAAGAAATGAACAAGACACTGAGACCATCTGCATCTGGACAAACAAGGAAGGACAACTGAACAATAAGGTACAAACCTTGGACCAGGTTCTATACAAGTATTACAACTTACTCATGTACTTAACACATTTGTTTTGTAATTAAGCTATGAATGTTATAATTGATTCATGCTATGCTACAGAGTTACTTTCACATCTCGAAGCCTCCTTCCTTCGAGATTTCACTAACCCTCCTTTACCTAGAAAATTACACACCACATAATTCCTTGTTAATCACACAAAATCTAACTCTTACATAAGACACATCCATTCACACACACTCCAAATAGAATAATACAACAACACACAAAAAATGCTTCAAAGGCAAAAAAGAAGGGGTCAGTATGTTCTAGATTTCTTAAACTGTGATGATACAAACCATAGCAGGTATGAATACCAACATAAAACTAAAATACTTTCATCTTCCTAAACACTAGTTATGCTTAAAAATCTAATATATAGGCAATGATCAAGACCAGTGTAATGGTTTGAGAGCCCCAAAATCCAATTCCCTAGTCTAAGCCCCCTCTCACATCTCAACCCAATGTGAGATGGGTTTTCTAGACAACCACACGAGAATCAAAATGGGGGAAAGGGAATATATTACAATGACTATACAAATAAATACTACAATACATTATATACAGTCTTAATTATCTCTACCATGACATAAGTACTTACAATGGATCAAATCTCTTTTCCCCTCCAAATAAAAGTCCAGGAGGGAAGAAGGAAAGATCCCTTCTTCAGAGCAGCAATGTCTCTAAGGCAGCAGGTTTATCTGTTTCGCTCTTCTTCTCATGCAGCAGCTGGATCTCTGCCAGCACACACAAGAGCTATCCAAGCCCCTCGGCCACCTGCCTTCAAACGAGGGTCTTCCTCCATGGGCTGCGTAGCAGGGACAAAACTCGCTTCACCATGGTCATATCACAAAGTGCAGGGGCATCTTCGTGAAAGTCCCTTCCTCAGGGGGTTCACCCCTCAGTCAGAACATCTTGGGCAGCTTTCAGTTGAAAGCCTTTGCCTCAAGAGTTCTACCAGAGCTCCTGTGCTCTGTCTCACGCTGCTAGGCTTGGCAGCAGCAGTGAGGGGGGCCAAGGTCACCCCCTCCGCATTCCGTCTGACCATCCCAGTCCAGCTTCAGGGCACCTGAGCTTCTCAGCTCCTCTCTCTCTGGTGCTGCAGCACTCTACGACTCCTCTCAAGCCGGAGTCCATCTCCCTCCTTTCTCGGAGGTCTCAGAGGGGTATGGGGTTTTTATTTCAGTTCTTACCCCAACTTCCTCTCTCTCTGCTGCTCTCTCTCTCTCTCTCTCAGCTCTCTCAGACAACTCGGTGTCTTCCTTGGCTGCATACTGTTGCTTTCTTATCTTTTGGCTCTTAGCCACAGTCTCTGGACGCTGCTTCTGCCACTGCACTGTCTCTACTCACTCACAGTGGGGAAAGCTTTTTTAGCTTTGAGCCACAGGTACTTAGCCCAGCATTATGCTGTTCCAAGTCCCTGCAGCACCCCCCCCAGCCAGGGGCTGGGGGGTCCCAGAGGCCCCAAGGGTCTCCAAGCCCCTTCCTCAGAACATGGCTACCCCTTCTACCACCAAACTACAACTACCTTCTCTTCCGTTTGCTTGTGATATGTGTATATTTCGCAGAAGCCCTCACTGGATAAAACCTCAAAACTTCAAGGGTCACCACCCCCTGGGGTTTTACCATTTTATAACTTCAGGGGGGAAAACTGTTTCCCACCACCACAACCAGTAGATCTCATAACTTGAGGGGAGATATATGCCTGTGTATCAAAGAGTACTAAATTACAAAGCATTCCTTCTAAATGTATCAGGCCTTATATCAGTCCTCCCCTTCAACAGAAACAATCACCAGAAAAAATGAGTAAAGAAATCAGATTTAAAGAAACACAACCAACAATAGTAAAAGGAACACACCACACATTAAGAAACATACTCTAAAAACACAAAAAAGGGGGGAAAAGAGATATGGATTGTCCTAGTTAGAACAGCTGGGACCAGTTCATCACTGGATGGGTGTAACCCAAAACTGTGTATTCTATAGCCTTCCATGCCATTTCCCAGAAACTGTTATCAATAGACCATTTACACCATCTACCTAGAGCAGCCTGACTCCTCAAGCTATAAACTGGGTGCTAAGAGGCCTGTGAGATAGGAGGGTGCCCTCTGTCCTCACACCTTTTGTGGAACTCCCCGCCCTGAGGGAAGTACTGAGCATTCCTGCCTGAACTGGAGGATATATAATCTTAGGGTCTTGGGACTTTTTTAACCACTTGTGGGATCCAGAGGAAGACTGCAGATCACTGCTCTCAACCGGACTGCAGACCACCACTCTCAACTGGTCTGCAACCACCACTTTTCAACCAGACTGCAACCATCACTCTCGACCGGACTGCAATCACCACTCTTGACCAGACTGCAACAGCACTCTCACCAACAGGTTTTCCCCTCTCCTTTTACTTTGGACTCAGGGGGCCCAAAGAACATCACTCTGTTCATGTCCCAGGGTGCTGGGTTATATATTTGGGTTCTGTGGATTAAAACCAATTGTTTGTCTGTATAATCGTACTTATTGTATTATTTTATTAAATTGTTATTGTGACTTATAATCTCTCTTTTGAGTTGAGTTCATTTCCCCTGCTGGTTTATCTTTAAACCACCACATGGATCTAGTCCCTATAGGTGTAAATCTATGTTAACACTTCTTCAAAACAGGAACAATCACAAAGAAGCAATAAATGATACAACAGAACCAAAGCTCCATGATTCAAACAAAATAAAGGGTTTAAGAATGCATGTGTGAGGAGAGAATGAAATGGTGGCCACCAGAGTATGAATGAAAAAGTTGAGTGGACATACGCATGTGTGTGTGAACGCAAATACACTTTATAGCAAGACATTTTAAACACTACCTCAAACAACACCACCTCAAACACAACATCTACAACCCAACACATTTCCCTTTCAAGTAAAGATGATGCCATTACACAAAGTCATCCTCAGATAAAAGGTTATACTCATCTTCAAATCCTGGGTAATTTGATGTTGCTTGAATATTGCACGCGCCAATAAAGTTGTAAACAGTTCAATAAAGGCCTTGTGACAACAGGCCCTGGTTTTTAGAAATTTTTGAAATAAGATTGGTTATGATAAGAATGTTTAAAAATGTATTGTTTCACATCATCATGGCTAGGCTTCGCGAACGAAGATTTAGGAAGGCTCTATCCACATTTGCTACAGAATTGTTTCACAACCTGTTAATTATATATAGAGAGGGGATGTGGCAGGAAGAATGTGACAAGAAATCATGGAAGTTGTAGTCTTCCAGGTTCTCACGCATGCTCAATACATACTTGATTGTCATTGGTTGAAAGATCATGTGACATGTTTAAGCGCTGTATTTAAACCTAAGTGTTTTGAAATAAACCTCAATTCTGCTCTGGCACTTGTGTCTGAGCGGGGTTCGTGCCTTAACAACACCTCAAAGGGAAAATAGAAGATAAAAATACTAGCCCTCTCCATTAAATAAGCCTTTCCAAGCACACATATCTTCAGCATTTTTGCATCTTTCCCTGTGCAAGATGATGTAGATTTGTCCCTGATTCCTGATGATGCAGAGCTGACCTTTCTGTGGAGCAATCTCTGCCAAGGCACTTCTAAAGGCAGCTCAGGCCAAGTGTGAACCAGAGCTGTCCTCTGAAGATGCTTCCAGTCAGAATAAAAGAGACTAAAGATGTACCGAGATTTCCTTGGTGGAAACAGCCACAGTCTCTACACTTTCAGGGTTCCACATGTTCTCTGGGTTTGGAGCAAAAGTGGTTTTGTGAGATGTCCTTTGGGGAAGAATTGCAGAGCCCCACTGCTCTTGCTGCTGGTGGGATTTGGCTGTGGCACGGTGCAGGAGGGTGAAGCCAGGGTGAAGCAGCCTCCATGAGATCCCCATGCAGGCGCTGCTCCTGCAGGACAGCAAGATCCCTGTTTCCCATAGTCAGTCCTAGGGCAGAATAGCTCTGCAGTCAGACTGCTGGCAAAGGGGTACAGGGATCTCCTTTCCCACCCTGCTGCCAGGCAGCCCAGGACTGGGACGTGATCTCCTCTTCCACCATACACCCATGGGAATCCTGCTCGACCATGGAGCCACTCACAGTTTCCTGGAGAAAAGGGCCTTCTCTCGTCTCGCAGCTTCAAGGACTTTGGTGGGTCCAAAGGGATGTATCTTCCATATTCACAGGGAGTTATTTAAAACAAATCTGTGAGAGCACATGAGAAGTTCATGCATTATCAATTCACACGTACTTGTCTTCTGCCTCTCCAGGTGCTTTTGGCGTGTTTCTGAAGCATCCCTAATCAGGACACACAGAGGTACTGCCTGTCAAGAAAACATCATGGCATTTGCTGCTCTCCCTAGAAAAGTTATTTCTTTTCACATGTCAATTGCAAATCAGATATTTTGGTACTGAATTCAATGGTGTCCACACTGTATCCATTCAACAACATTTTATATATAATATTGCATTTTATGAGTGCTTATTTTAAGACTCACCCGTGTCTCAATATATTTTCATTGAAACATACTGGCCCTCTACAATCCATATAATGATGATTTTCCACATTCCAAAAAGTTTTCCAAAACATTTTATCCTTTTAAATATTTAAAAGTTTTATTACCAGTTTGATGGAGTTTTATTTCTCATTTTGGTTGATACTACAAAATTAATTACTTCTTCAGAGACAGACAGATAGAAGGCAAAGGCATACATATATTAACCTAAAAAAATGTACATACTTTTTCTGTACATTTTTGAAAACTCGATTGTCATGGTGCTTTCCAGAAAACTGATTTCATCCTGCTGAAAACTTAATTCTCATTTAAATTTCTCATAATAAATATCTGGAACTTTGTATGAAAATAATAAAGACTGACATTTTTAAAAATGCCTTCATTTTTTTGTTTAATAGACATTCCCCATGACAGCAATAGAACATACACTGCCAGTATTTTGTTCTAAAAATAGTTTTCTAGATATTTTCATTAGTAAATGTCACACACACACCAAAAAAAAAAAAAAAAAAAAAAAAAAAAAAAAAAAAAAAAAAAAAAAAAAAAAAAAGCCAAGCAGTCACAATGTTTGCACCAGGACAGGAATAAGTTATCCATTATCATGCTGTAATGGCTGCTAATGGGGAACTCTATACACCTGCATTCTCTCCTTCCCCTTCTAAAATTTCTGGCTGCCCTGAAGAGATGCTATCCAGTGCCACACACTACATGGGTCATATTACCATTTTACTGGTGCTGGGCTGCATTCAACTTTAACAGCCTTGACTGAAAAAAAAACATAAAAGCCACTCCACGGGAAAGGAAGGACGCTAACAGACTGTGGCAGCAGAGGGGGATGAAAAGGAGGTATCCATCATAGCTCCTTGTTACTTTTCACCCTCTGACTAGTGCTGCCTGGCCCCTCACACCCACACTCACAGCAAGACTGCCTCATTCAGCTGTCAATCAATTCCTGAGTCTCTGCAGATTTCAACCCTGCATATTCAGATAAAACAGAATCTGAGATAGGTCTTTTTTTTTTGAAGAATGATATCACTGCACATAAATAAACAGAAAAGGCAAGTGTTAAGTTCAAATAACAACACACAAAATTTAAAGCATCAACACAACCTGCAAACCATCAATTTATTCTCTTGTGTGCATGTACTGTGTCAATGTCGCCATCAATTGTTTCTCCTCCTTCCACAAATCACACAGGTCTATCACTGTCTTCTCCCTGGCATCACTGCTCATCCCTGGCTGCCAGTCATGTGCTCCTTAATTAGATCTACCTATTGTGTCAGGGGTTTTTTTTGTATTTTTCCTAACCACTTCCCAGTTCCTTGTCCTTTCCCACATGCTGTCTCATTCCATATTGCACTAATAGCACCCTCCATGCTCATACTCCCTTGTCACAGACATTGCTGCTTCCCTCAGCTGGCCATCCCCACAGGTTCCCATATATTGCCAACTTTGCCTTTATCCCTACATGAATCAAGACAGGAAATTTCTCCACAGTCCTGAATTATGGCACAGGTAACAAAGAAACACATTTGACAGATCCAGATGCAAGGAAATTGTTTTCAGTTTTGGTGTCCAAACTCAAGCACCAGAAACACCATTTACGGAGACGATGTGGTGGCCACCAGGGCCTGGTAGGGATGGTATGAGACAGCATCATTATAGGACTTCACTGATAAAGTCTGAGGAAATCTCTCCTGAGAGAGATATTTCAGCATTTCAAATGGGCTTACTGTGGGCATATCTTTAAAAGAAGAGAGAGCAGTGGATCTCTGGCATGGTGACCATGCTGACAGAAATTACCGAGTCTTTGTTCCAAGGGTCTCTCAGACAAAAGTTGTCCGGTTTTATTTTTCTTTAACAGCCACTTTTTTTTATCTTATTTTACTCTTTGAAATAACTAAACTGATTTGAATGAAACTTTGTGAAATAACTCATCACAGAGTTCAAAACTTGATGACTAGCAAACCTAGAAGCAACTCCAGTGGGGCTATGTTCTGAGTCGCTTAGATGAGGAGGGGAACCAGGTTCTAAAATATTCCCATAAGTGAGATTAAGGCACAAACAAGGCCAGATGCTGGATCCCAAAATATAATTCAACTTTATTTTATAACACAAAGGAGCAGAGAGAAAGAAGGAAGATAGAAGAGCAGTAAAAGCTAAGAGTAACTGTTAAAAGCACAGGACAGGACTTATCACCACCATGAAGTGCTGCTGGCTTGCAAGCTGGTGGATCTCTGCTGGGTTTCTTCCCTTGGAGCCTCCGAGGAACGAACCAAACCGGCAGGGTAACAGAGTGGCAGCAGCTCTCCCAACAGTCCCCAGGCATAGCCTTAAATACCCTCACTCTGGTAGCCCCTGGATGCCCACTGCCACTTCACCAGTATCCAAGCAAAGGTCAGCTGGTACCAAGATGGGCCCTGAGTGTCCACTGGCTGGTTCCCCAGCCTCCAAGCAAGATCTGCCCGGCATACACTTTTTGGGAGAGTAAGTCCTTGCTGCATTCTTGATTGCAACAACTTTTTATCTTTTTTTCTTATCTGCCTGCCTCTGATGGCTTTCTAGATGCCTCCTGGAGCTTTTGCAAGTAGCTCAGCTCCTGCAGCAGCCTAGCTGTGGCATCAAGGCTTTTTAGATCCATGCTCAAGTCAGTGGCAAAGCAGACTCCATCTTTTAATCAGACTCTATCTTGTAATCAACCCATTACAGGCTAACAACCCTCTCCATAGCACCTTCCATTAAGGAAGGCCCCAAAAACTTTTCAGACTGAATTTACAGCTATTTCCTCAGAGATTTTATTTTAAAAGTCAGTATTATTCGGAAGCAGTTCTTGGGCATGGAACTGTAACAGTAAGCCAGTTATCTCCCTATTAAAAAGTAATGCACAAAATATCCTGTGGGGTTTTAAGAAAAACTGTGCCATATTTTAGTGAGGGGGTTTTTTTCCCCTGTGACCTCCATTCCTTTTCCCTTCTAGTAATTAAATCTTTAAGGGTAATAACTTGATGTTAATAACAGTGATTCAGACAAGGCCACTAGTCTCTCACTGCTTAGTCTTCATTTGATCCCTAAAACAGGTAGTATATTTTGAAGTGCCCTTATATGATATGGGAAAACTGCATAAACCAGAGAACTCAATTTGCATGTTCGTGTACAAGGAATGAGGTCACTGTTCTACCAGTCACCAGTTAGTAGCTACTTGCCATCAATACTGAACGTGTAGAAAATTTATATCCTCTAACATTATAGACATTCTTTTTCTTGACCTGTAAAAATTTCAGATATACCATAGTTTTAATTATGCACAGCAAATAAGATTTCCCATGTACTATATACCTATCTTGACAGATAAACCAGGATCATTTTTCTAAAACTGTGTGTGCAACCTGCCACAATTAACTTGTAAACTCATCAATAAAATTATGACAATCTCTTTATTTTTAATAGGTGTTTAACATAGCAAAGTTGTTGGGGAAAGACATTTTTAATATCAGGATAAAAAGCAGATAACCGTTATATCTTCATTTGAAACCTGTTCCTAAGGAAAGTTTTTGTTCTTTGATATGGAACCTGCAAGAAACTGAAAATCTTACATATGGTATAATACGGTATGTATGATTGAGAGATATATATATGTATATATATATATATATATACACACACATATATGAGAGTTATATTTTTATATATGGTGGCTGCTTACCTATGTTAACAAAAATATTCCAAATAATGAAAAAAAAAAAAACACCATGCTTGATTAACATATCTACAATAATTCTCCATGAAGCAGAATATAAAGCAATTATATACATGTGCAATGTTGGATTAATATCTTTACTCCCAGCTCATAGGCAGATTAGTGACAAGCATAGCATAAAGATCTATACACAAATATGACACATAATTTTACAGAACTAGATGCTTCTTTCTTCACACTTAGTATAAAACTAACAAATACATCTGTTCATTAACAAGAGTTTCAGAGATGTAAGCAGTTAACCTGTTAATGCTCATAGTCTATATATTGTGGCTTTACTAAAAAAGGCATCCTTGCAGCATCTTCAGTATCAGACTCAAGAGGTTTGTTAATAAAATGCCTCAGGCGTGGTGACCTTTACTAATGGGAATGGCTATGTGCTGTACTCTGTGAGTCCACTCACATACCTCATGCAAGAAGGAAAACAGTTTTGAAAACAGCTTTCTGAATATAGACATGAAATCACAAACATATTTCACATTGGGGAAAAAAAGGAGTTAGTTATCACCAAAAGACAACAAAAATATGCTTAGAATCCACTGGTGATATGAAAATAACTCATTTAGATTTAAATCAATATGAATTTTATTACTGACTTTTAAGGCAGAAAATTTTAGATTAATGTTACAAATAAGATTTGAAGTCTTTGACCTAAAATTTGCTCATCCTGGAGCTACTGGAATCATGAGCTTAATCACCTTTCTTTGGACCAAAATAGCAAACAGGTCCTAGCTACCTCCCAATAATCAAACAGAGTACAAACTGATGATTGCAATCAAAACAAAATAAACTCTGAAACTGAAGACTGATTGTAAAAAATTTTCTGTTTAAATCACAAGATTAGTGGTAAGCCACTATTAGTGGTTACTGTCAGGAGTCTGCATTAGAGGAGTTCCAGTTCTGTTACAGCTGTACCCTGCCACAGAGCACCAAATAAATCTGAAATGATCATGCTTTAAAATGAATTAATTTAAAGTATGGGATATGCCCAATGCAATTTTTTCACTGTAGGCAACTCATAACATGTTCTGCAGACTAGACCATTAAATTTCAAGTAGAAAATCATTACTTTCATTTTTAGCTTGATCAAAATCTACTTGGTGTATCCATTTCTTGAAGCCAAAATGATTCATCTCTGATCTGTGTTGAATATAAGACTTCTGGCAGCATAACCTCTGTTTACATTAAATATTGTGTGTGATTTGTGTGATTTGGACATGATCCTATTCACACTGAAATTCAAAAGTAAAAAAAGTAAAACTTTTGTTTGAAGACAGGAGGTTCACACCCTTCAGTCTTGATCTAACTGCTTGTGGGTAAAATAATCTGGTTTGCTTAGAGTAAAACCAGCAGCATAATCAGCAGAACTGAATAAAGTAATAGCCCCTAGGCTTGCCCTTGCATTTTAGTTGAAACACCGTTCCTGTAAGTTTTTAAAGTCTACCACTTCATGTGGACTGCAACCATGCCTATGGCCTATCACTTTGGCTGGTAAATGAGATATGCCCAGGCAGTCATTCCTGAAGTGCTGTTACAAAGTCAGTGATTCATTTTCCAGAGTAAATTACTACTAAGCACCCTTTTTTATAAAATACAGATTTTTAATTCTTGCGTCTTTGTGGTTATATAAAGTCTAAATCACAAAACTTTTCTGCTGACAATAACCACATCAAGACTGTTATATAAGACAACACCCAAAACTATATTAGAATACATATCTCTTTCAATGTACACAGTTACAGTGTATAAGTAAAATTATTTTTAAGTAACTGTATTTGTTTAAAAGTGGAGGACGCTGTTTTCTTATTTCAAGCATGTCCCAAAATACTGATGTTTCCCAGCCAGGGAAATATTTGAAACTTCATCCCATGTAGCTAATAAAAGGAGAACAGATAGTAAGACCACAACTGTTCAAGTTAGAAGTAAAAAAAAAAAAAAATCACTATCCTGGTCATGAAACCCAGTTTCAAGTTCTTTTCTTAGAAGTCATAAATGTATTGCACATTGAGCAATGGCAAAAAAAAATTAAAAATCCCCATCTGTTTAATTTTATTAGTGCGACAAGTCCTTAGAGACTCAAGACTTTTCAGTGTCTTCAGCTGATACAGATTAGAAGAGCTTCAACTGGGTTCACAGAATAATTCACAACACCTGTAAACACTGAATGGTCAAACAACTGTAACAAAGCAGTTGGCTGTACAGTTCCAGGTGACAAATCTAAAGATTATGTTTGAATAGGTCAGATGCACAGCTGCTGAAAAGTCAAAAACGTTCTTGGTTTACCAAGCAGCAGGATATTGTAGGCCTTATTATGTTCCCCTATACAATGTTTGCTCTCATATCTGTCAGGAAGGAGAGAAGGTGTGTAACTCCACTGTCAAAACCAAGTGGAATAACTAGGCTCCAAAACACTTCTTTGTTTAACAAGTCAGCTGGTGAAAAAGCTGTTTTGACAGCATTCAACTCTTTGTGTCCTAATCCTGTATTCACTGCATGATCAAGACACTGTTGAGGAAAACTATTTCACAGAAGCACTTAAACAGATAACACTTACAAATCCAGCACTAATTTAAGACCTAATGAACTTAAAGTTTAAGATTTCTGTTTTATGAAAAAGGGTATTTTGTAGCCTAACTATTCCAGTGATTTGTTTGAGAAACAGATGCCTCATTTAAATTAACAAGCAGAGTAGATTGCCATTAGGAGTATGAAGAGGCCAAATATTTCCTTCTGAGTCATTTTATAGCTATTATAATATCTATTTTTTGCCTGCTTTCATAAGCCAGACCCAAAGTATCTGAGATCAGTTGCATATTCACACCCCTACCATTCTGGGAGAGTTCTAGGCTCATTAGGATCAGAAGTCACACATCAAAAGTCTTGGTAATTTATTGTCATCATATCTAGACAAAGTACAGCTTTTTTCATATTGTGTATGGACTGATGTGAGAAAAGTCATGACTATTCCTCCCTCTTTACTGGGTGCCTGAGTTATATCACATTGATTAAGCCTCTTCTTCTGTAAAACTATGTCTGGCCTTTCTGCCAAACAAAACTTGGAATAGTTCTGAAGAAAACAATTACTAAACCCACACAGATAAACAGGGTGCAATAAGGCACATTTCTACTGGTTGTAGGCTATTCTGACTTACTAAGGAACCACCCTTCAATGCTGAGAAGTGATTTTCAAGAACAAAAAACGCTGAGCATTTCACCAGTCTGATCTTCTATAAAATATGTGGCTTGACATCACATAATAAATTATTAATAAAATTAGATAAAGTATAGCTTAGTAGAGGAACTCTAAAACAGACAGGCAGGCTAAAGTAAAGAGACAGCAGATTTATCATTGTTTGAAGGAATGTTACCAACACAAATTCCTCTAACTCTGGAACATACATCACTTAGCATTTTTTTTGTACTTATGCAGTTAATACAAATGCCAATTTAAAATTAAGAAGTACAAAGGAAGAGGCTAGACCTTACAGAAAGAAAACTATCCAGAGGACAGGATCAATAGAAATGGGACAACAAACAACAACCAGACAAAATTGCAAGGACATGCTGTTACACACCAAAACTATACATTTCAGTCACAGCTGGAAAGTCACTAAGCAGAAATAAATACAGTACAGAGGACAAAAGTGTATTAATCAAGCAGCACCACTAGCACTTTCACGAACACCCTAAGTCAACAGTTCACAAGATGATCCAATGCAATTCACCACCTTTTTGATGTTCATCTGAAGGGCAGAGTGCTGCAAAGTGTTCTGGAACCCCAGCCACACAGGCTGTCACACCAACAGGAACCCAGGAACCAGAGTTTTCCTCTCAATCAGAAGTCTCTTTCATACTACACAAGTGCTAAAGTAAAAGCAAGGGATGTTTGCAGCCTAACAGTCATAAATTAAACATTGTAGGTTAAAGAGGAAATTATGCTAAGCTCATTCAAGCCCTGTACAAAGACAAACTGGGGTGAAGTTCTGTAGAGGGAACAAAGGTGGCAGCACAAAAGGGGTGCAGCACATGGACATACCAGTGTCTAGGAGAATTTGTCTACGTTGCACAGACGTCAAGGGAGGACATAGCTGCAGTAAGAAGCAGAGTCAGACTCTCATTAAAGATGCTCAGTAAGAAAATTAAATGATCACAAGGTGCAGTAAGGGAAATCCCTTACTGGAGAGTAAGTGCAAAAACAGGCCGCCCACAGGTTATGGAGCCTCTGTCATCAGAGACAGTCAAAGTTCATGTGGGAAAGTTCCTGAGCAATCTGTTCCAATTTGGAAGGCAGCTGAACTACATGATCTCCAGAGGCTCCTTCCAACTTTAATGGTCCTATCACATAACTTAAGTACCACACACTACACAGTCCACAGAAGAGAGTTAATCAATCCTGCATCACTCTACTTGCACTTGTCTGAAATTAGACTTGAATGTGAACTCATGAAAATAGTAGTTTGGGGTAAGGATGCCCATAGCCCTGGCTTTCAAAGATGTCGTAAGAAATCTCTTTCTCATACAGAAAATATTAAAAGGAATGTATATAACTGATACAACTATAAAAACTGGGGAAAAAATTGGGAGGTAGTCTGTAAAATTCCCAGCTTTTAAGAGATCTTGTATAGACTTGTAGTCAACAGGCAATATCAGTACTTTTTTATGGAAAAGGTTAAAAACATTACACTTACTGTTCTAAGATAATAAAATATTGTTTAGCTGAATGCTACTCACTTTAACTTTGCAAATATTTTAAAAGTATAAATACACAAACTGAAAAACATTTTTATTTAAGTGCGATAGCATATGATTAATTAATAGGGCACACACTCATAATGACTATTCTCACAAAAATACTATATATTCATTTTTATACTGCTTATGTTTATATAAAGAGAAAGCAGCAATTAAAAAAACTTACACAAAGCTCTTTATATTAACAACAACTCTTAACTACAGTGAGATATTCTAGTGTTAACCAGCAAGTCAGCTGAACATTAAAAGTAAACACACCAAAAGATAGGTTATAGATAAAGTCAGTTACACCATTAATCTCTGTTTACCTATAGCACAATTTCCAGAAATGCTACCTCTGAGGAGTTTCTAAAGAGAATAGTTAGAAAACTCAAGGCCAGCAGCACTTGTCATGAGTTCCTTTCAACAATTATTAACAGAAGACTCCTAGTTCAAGCAGCCTACTTTCAACAAATTACCCTGCTGCTAACAGGTCCACTTTGAAGCAATGGTGCAGGCATCTCAGTGACCCACATAAAGCTATTTCAAGAACAGCATTATCTGATAGCTTAGCATTAATTATAACATAAGACGACTGACTTTGAAATTCTTACTTTTATTTTTGTCTTTCATGTTTTCATTCAATCAACTTAGCTACACATACCACTATGAATTATTACTGTTGAGAAGAGAAAACTTTGGACAGCTTAAACAGAGCCAGCTAAAATGACTGCTATTAGAACAATGCTTTGACTTTCCTTTGGGAAAGGCAATGCAAAACTGAATTTGCTTACACTTACTAACTTGACGAGGAAAGAAACCCAGCCCCAACAGAAACTGGAAATCAATCTTTCACTCTTCAGTTATTACAGTTTGTGAACTGGCAAAAAATTAAGACAGAGCCTTGCCATCATATACAGCAGATATGTCTGAACTTAGCACTGAACTGTAACTGTTAATGGTGTCATCTCTCCTAATATATGTCACGGAGACAAATTTGCCGTTTTTGAAATATTACACTGATAGAGAAAAACATCTCTTACATGTAATTTTTGTTAAAAACAGACAATTTTCTTACTAGAGCTTTGCAGCTCAAGCATTTCACAGCCAAATCTGTAAATACAATTTTTTTCTTCTTAAAACTAAGATTATTCCTCATTCCTCATTTATATATGGAAATACTTTTTTTCTTTTTCCTTTTCCTTTTTTTATTTCCCTAAGGGAGAAACAAGTCCTATCTGCCTGTAAAACTCAGGCAGACCATACAGCCTCTCAGTTCAAAAGTCACCACCAAAGCAACAATTGCAAGTAATTTAATTATTTTTAAAATGGTAAAGCAATTGTAAAATTGTAAATTTGTTAAAAGCTGGTTGTTCCAAAGGCAAGACGTGCTTCTTAGTTGTAACAAGCAAAGTCCTATCTCAGCTAATAACATGCTAGATACCATCACAACTGTACAAGTTTAGCATTTAAAAGGACAGTTTCTTTCATGACAGTGTACTCCTTAATACTTATATGCCTTTCAGGGAACATTTCCAGTACTTCTTCTTTTAAAGTTTTATACAGAAAAACATAAGAAAACATTCTGGGCTTTGTAATTTCATGGCTCAAAACACCAAGCTCATCCCCTCAGGGGAAATATTATTTCATAACCTCTGCTATATAAGCAGGTAGCTAACTGATGCCTTCATCAGGTTACACCTGTACACAAGTTTAAATAGATGCAATGAATTAGCACGTAAGACATTTGCGTTAATAATGCACAAGAAAAGACATTTATCCTACTGATCCTTCATTTTCTTATCTTTATAAATCTGTTAGAAAGAAAATACATTAACTCAAGATTTCAGCCCAAATCTGTGGTACTGAAACCCCAGGCTCTGTTTTGGAAAGGAATTACTGCAACAACTGTATCCCACACAGATATGCCAGCAAATCTTGATTTGAAGGTGTTTCATTAGGCATTGGTCCACTTCCTCTATAAAACAGGAGAACCGAACCAGGTCCCAATTCACAAATTATGCTGCAGATAAGAACATCGCCCGTTAGTTGAAATTACACCATTTTCCACAGACACATTCCACAAAGGGAATGCATTTTAAACACAAGAACTTATTTCCAAATGTTTTAAATTATCTAGATGTAGAATACAGAAAACTGTCATTAACAAAGCTTACCAACATTGTTGGCTCATTCATCCTTGTGGTGACACAGTCCTGCTATCTCATTCAGATCTCCCAAATTCTTTGACATCCAACCCATAAGGTCTCATGTCAGTGGCATCTCAGGATGCACCAGTCCTCCACGTCCTCCATCCAGCTCACATGATATTGGCAGCCCTCTGATCTACCTTGAGGCTGAGGAATATGCAGCAAACCTGTTGCAAGCTTGAGAAGCCCACAGCCATGCACCTGTGCCTGACAGTTGCTTGCCTCTGGCATGGGAAGTCCTGAAGCATCCCAGCAGAGGAGTTTGCTACAAGCAGGGGAAAATCAGTTCTTGTTATTTGTATGCAAAACTTGGCAAGTTTAGCTTCAGCCAATGCTTGCATTATCCACCCAGAAGGACAGGTGAATCAATTCTAGGCCATTTTATTTCTTTGAAATTAAAAAAAAAACACCACCACAGGAAGTTCCAGCACCCAGTTACTGTGTATTTCAATTAAAAACTTTCAGCTTCTTTGTGAAAAAAGTAAAAATTACGTAAACTCCAATTTCATCCCTAATTTGCTGGCCTTTAACCAGCACAACAATACTTTAAACAGAAACAAGATCTTGACTGTGTGTGAAACCAAAGCCACAATACCAGGTCTGGTTCTGCTAACTCAGTCTCTAGGAGGGCATTTGAACATAGAATCTCCATTCCGAGATACAATATATGTGGTATTATTTAAAGAAGACACAAAAACAAAACCTACTGCTCTGTGGAGCATGGCATGAGCTTCACAAGTGCATGTACCTCAAACCTCATAGAAAAACCTGGATGTGTCTTCATGCCTGCTACTCTCTACCATATAGTAAAAGTAGTCCTTCTCACTATAAATATTAGTAACAATTTTGTAGCAGAACAGATCTCAACACATGCACTTGAATTGTAAGGCCACTGAAAAATTTTATTGTATTAGGAAGAAGCTTCATCAAAAGACATTAAAGGATACATAGCAGAATGAGTGGTCTCTGTGTTCCCACGACTACTATGACATTCAATAACCTGGAAAAAACCTACATGCTTCTACGTTCAGACTTATGAAGTAGACAGAGGACACATTCTGTACAGCCCACCAGGATACATCTATGTCTGGTAATTTAAATACAGTAATTAAAGTTATAGTTAGGAACAAGCCTATTTGGAGCATGGAATTAGAAAATAAGAAAGCAAAAATTCAAAAAGCAAGTCCCCCTTAGTAGATTAGATATGTCAATAGACCTTGGCAAATTAGAGAGATGGGCAATCACCAACCATATGAAGTTCAACAAGGGAAAGTGCCGGATTCTATACCTAGGATGGGGCAACCCTGGATGTACAGACAGACTGGGAAATGAGATGCTGGGAAGCAGTTCCAGGAAAGGGACCTGGGGGACCTGGTTGATGGCAAGTTGAATATGAGTCAGCAGTGCCCTGGCAGCCAGGAGGGCCAACCGTGTCCTAGGGGGCATCAGGCAAAGCATCACCAGCCAGGCGAGGGAGGGGACTGTCCCGCTCTGCTCTGTGCTGGGGCACCCTCACCTGGAATATTGTGGCAGTTTTGGGCACCACAATATAAGGTAGATATTAAGCCATTAGAGGGCATCCAAATAAGAGCAATAAAGATGGAGAAGGTCTAGAGGGAAAGCCGTATGAGGAGTGGCTGAGAACACTTGGTCTGTTCAGCTGGAGGAGACTGAGGGGAGACCTCTTTGCAGTTACAACTTACTCATGAGGGGAAGAGGAGGGGCAGGCACTGATCTCTTCTCTCTGGTGACCAGTGACAGAATCTGAGGGAATGGGTCTGAAGTTGCATCAGGGGAGGTTTAGGTTGGATATTAGAAAGCGGTTCTTCACCCAGAGTGTGGTTGGGCATTAGAACAGGCTCCCCAGGGCAGTGGTCACAGTACCACATCTGGCAGAGCTCAAGAAGCATTTGGGCAACACTCTCAGGTACATGGTATGATTCTTGGGATGTCCTGTGCAGGACCAGAAGATGGACTTCAATGATCCTTATGGGTCCCTACCCTCAGGATACTCTCTGATTCTATATTCTATAATATTCAAGATGTTAGTAGATAAATACAAACAAAGCTTACAAGGTACCACATTTTCTCCATACATTAATTCACCACCCTCTGCTCTTCAGAGCTTTAAAGCTTTCATGTTGGTCACATATCCAAATAAAATATCATTATTAATTATCAGCATGAATTTCTCATATGTTGTTTCAAAATCCACTGACTGGAGCTTGCAGTAAGAATCAATTAAAAAGGTCTTCCATAAATAATGGCATTTTTTTCTCCCTTCTTCATTTTTTTTTTTAATTTTCATTAGGGGAAGAAAAATATTATAATGCAATAATACTAATAAACATAAAAGAGTAGCTATTTTACACCAAGTCTACAATGCCTTATAAAACTCAAAAAAATTAAATTATCAGAAGTGTCAAAAATCTATTCCTTCTGCAGCCCAACTATAGCAAACTGTATTTGAAAATGCATTAAAAGTAACAAAATAAAATGAAAGATTATTAAAACAAGCATAAATAGGTCTTGTAACTAGTGCGTTTTTAAAATGCAGCTAAGTATTTTTGAACTACATAAAGTGGTAAAATAAAACTAAATGCATTAACTCAATGCTACAACTGGGGAAGGAGAGCAATCATCCACCATGACTATTGCCAAGCACATCTATAATTTTTTTTAATATTTCCATTTATCAAATACCGTTACTCGGGAATATGAACAGCATTATCATAACCATTTACAATAACATATTCTTGTTCTAATTCAAGAAAAAGAGCCTGCTAATATTTTTTGTCAAAAATCTTTATTGCTATAGTTAGCAGACTTGCCTGGCTCCCAGGTTCTCTTTCAGTTCCCCACCTCAACTGGACAAAGGCTGAAAACAAAATTAAAAGCTCTTGGGCCAATATATGGATAGAGATTGTTCACCAGTTACTGTCATGGGCAAAACAGACTCAACTTGGGGAAAGGCGATTTAATTTGTTGACAATTAAAAATGAGAGAAGGATGGTGAGAAACAATAACAAAACTTAAAACACCTTCTACTTCTTCCCAGGCTTGATTTCACTTGTTTTCTGAGTCCTCTACCTCCTACCCTCCCCAGGCAGTGCAGAGGGATGGGGAATAGGGCTCGTGCTCAGTACACAACAGCTCTGCTCTGCCACTCCATCCTTCCCACTTTTCCCCTGCTCCCCTCACAGCAGCCACCCCTGCAGAGCCCTGCTACAAAAACCTTGTCATGTAAACCCACTGCAATCATGTAAATAGGTTACAGAATAATCCTTTCAGAGTCTAATTAGATAGTGTTCAATACTGATGTGATTCTGGAGGGTGGGAGGAGGAAAAACTCTGTTTAAGAGGTTTTGTAACATTTCAGCTCTAGCACCAGAAATTTCATATGTAACATTTCCTTCCCAAACATAATTAACCCCAGTCAGGGGAAAAAAATTAAAATCAACAATTTCCTTTGTATAAAATAAATTAGTATTATGATAGGAATCTGTTTTTCACACACACACTCAAAATTTGGAGTCTTTTATAACTGCAACTCTGTACTGGAGATGTCTGGCAGTTATAAGAAGTAAATTTACCCTAAATGTTTAAAAGTAATACTATAAAAATACTAACAAACTAGCAATTAAATTAGAAAATCTTGTAAATTATATATCCCAAAATACAATTTTTAGTAGATAACTGTCTTCCAGGTTCAAGCAGAATTTTTGCAACAGTTTTCCTATTACCTGTAAGGTAATATAAAACCACTCTAGTAAAATTTGTAGGCATTCCCAAAATCACTAAAGTGACAAATAATGAGGAAAGCTGGTTATTGGTGAAAATAACCCAAGTCACTTTGTAAGACAGGCTCTCTGAAAACACACATTTTAACACCTGCAAAGGGCAAGATCATCTATAACAAGAAAATTACACCAATTTTATGAAGTGAGGTTTGTGTCCTGAAAAGCTGAAGTTCTGAATGGAACTTAGGCATCAACATGAATAAGCAAGTGAACATGAGATCACAGTGATACAGTTATTAAGTGGGGGCAGGGAGAGACTAAAATAGCCCCATGAACTTCTGCTCCAGGTATCCAGGTAGGATGGTGGCAACACTTCGATATAATTGAATAAACATGATTAGTTCTTTGCCTCTATACTTCAAGAAATTAAAAGTGGTTCAGATGATGATTATAAAAAACCCAAACATGTAAACTCTGAAAAACTTGTCATTTGGGAGGAGGGAAAGAATCTTGACATTTCAGTCTGTCAGAAAGAAATTAAAGGTCTGTGCCTCCCAGTATCAACACAAGGAAGATATCTGACAGATCGCTTTTTAAGAACAAAAGACAGAGTAATTTCAAATGGATAAAAGATATCTACACAAATTTGCAGTAAGCATTAAAAAAAAAATTAACAGTGACTATAATAATACGTCAAACAACCTAACAGGTGATACGGTAACTCCTAATTTGAAACCTTACATACTCGTCACTGCCTTTTTTTAAATGGAGCACAAATTTCTGGAGAGGCAGTACTGCATGTATTTAAATTATCACCAACTAATGAAGACAGAATTATCCTGGGTCAGGACTGATACCAGGACATCACCCAAAAATGAAGTACTTACTGCAGCTACTGATGCAGCTCCAGTGAGAGATGTCTGGCTCTCTACAAACACATTAGAAGAACATATATTTCAAGCCTGGACATTTGATTCACTTGTTCATCTTTCCAGTTTCCTCAGAGCACTGCCAGCTGCATTCATCCTAGTTGCCAGCACCAGTAACAATAAACCTCTTGACTTCTTGTTCTGCTAATGGACATCAACCACACCGAGCTGCAAAACATTCTTTGTTTGAGGGCATTTCCCAGGGTACCTTTTCTTTTAGCAGGTATCATGCTCCACACATACCAAGATAAATGGCTTCCACCACGCCCTTGGTATTATTCCCCTTCACCTATTTCTTACCACTCCCTTTGCACACAAGACATTTCCCTCTCACCCTTGCTTACATCCCTGTGCCTGCTCCCACCTCTTCTCCACGGACAGCAGAGTCCAGCAGACCCTCCTGAACCCTCCTCTCCTACCCAGTGCTGCAACCTGCACCTGCTTCTCCACTGCTACACTCAGCTTACAAATGTTTACATGAAGACCTATGTGCTTATGGTGGGAGAAGATGAGGGCACAGAATCAATTATGTGGGTGTGGGTTCACTGAAGTACTGGAGTAGAACTGGAAAAAGACAGAGGGAAGGGTAGAAATCATGGATATAGACACATTCTGTCACACACTGTTAGCGAAAGCAGAAGTGTTTCTTCTAAACTAAATCCCATTTCTCTTTTAAAACCATGTACATCCTACACCACTACCCATTCCCAATGCCCCTTTCCTTGGGAGAGCAGAAGGGCTCATTGCCCATCAAACTCTCCATAATCCTTCTGAATAGCAGTGCTAAGGTTTCAGAGGCACATTACCATGTTGGAGGGGAGTAGCATGGGGCAGTGAAATTCTGAAGTGAAAGAATTCTGTGGTGGAGGGGTTATTTTTTTCTTCTCTCTCCAGAAAGGTGAAAAGAGACTACTGGTTGATAAACTTTACTTCCCTTAAATCAAAGTATTGGCTCTGGTGATGCTCAGATTTTCTCACTGCATTAGGCAGCAGCAGAACCTACAGAAACTTCTGTGGATCTCTCATGAGAAAAGTTAAGCTAAATTTTATATGAAACATATACCACCCATTGTGCTTTATGACATAGCTATATTACATACTACCACACAAAGAATGGGTGATTACTCAGTAAATACACTAGGTCGCTTCACCCCCCTCTCCCACTTCAATACCAGATATCCTTCTCTGACTACCACCCTTCATTAGTCTTTTTGTTCATAGCAAGAAAGCAGTACTGCATTCAAATGCTGATGGATAAAAAGTGCTCTCAAATAAGCCAGAACAATGCAAAAGGGCTGGAAAAATTATTTCTATATTCCATTGCAATTGCTATGTCAGTAGATATCCTGAGGCTCTGGGATTCATTAAATTAAGGGCAAAATAATAGAACAAACATGACAGCAGCTCAAGAAAACAGTAATTTCATTCCAGGTATAAAGAGATATTCTAATGCATTTTGTCTGAAATAAGATGAATGCCAATTTTTAAGCACTTAGCTTTCTTGGTGTTCTTTTGCCAGACAGGCTGTTCTGTCATATCTGCCTCTGCAGGTTTATGAAACTATATAAGCCAGCAAAAATGAGCTAAAAGATGGGCAGTTTTACATAATGATTGCTCCAAAATTTGAAGCTGCATTGAAATTAGCACTTAGCAGGAAAAAAATCCTTTTCCTTCACAGTGATGGGAGTTTTTCATTTCAATTTGACACAGTCTGCCATAAAAGGCACTGAATTTTCTTCTTCTGGAAGCTGCTTTTTTAAGAATGTAAAGAATTACTACATTCTTTAGAGTAAATAAACAGAAGCTGTTTCTGAGCTGATAGTTTCAGACTTCACTCTCTCCAACAGGTTTCTGTATCTGTATTTCACTCACATTTATTTGTCTGTGTAATACCAGAACCCACAAACTCCATGTTCACAGCTAGTTTCGTAAGTCAGACACAAAGTTCTCTGAGATTTAAAGTGTCACAGTTTGACTTATATATGCAAGCCACATATGCACCTTGCCATGATTGATTTGAAAACTAGATAATGGATACTTTAAAATGACCTTTCAGTTCCTCTTTTCAAAAAAAAGTAAACAACCAGGAAGAGAATGGATTTTGTTTAAAACTGAATGGAAACTAATTGTACAAATGCTATTTGGATTCATTAAAGGGAGTGGCTTTGTTAACTGCCATCAGATCTAAGTTCCTTCTGAACATTTCTGACCTCTACTAGGTAAAAAACCCACCCTCCCTCTTTCACCTTGCAGATACAGGCACGGCTACATAACTCACCTGGCAGGTAAGCCACACTCAGCTGGGAAGCCCTAGAAACAGCAGCAATTGTTAGTATTAGCTCTTTTCAACCAACCTAGTTATACTGATTATTCTTTCTATGTAAAGCTTAATAACAGACATGGGTGAATTTTGAAAGGAAAAAAATGAAGAGTACCCTTTTGTGGGATCTCTCTGGCTGAGTGAATGAGAAAATGAACCCTGTGCCTGAGACCAAACGATGAGCTGTACTGAAAGCAGTCATCCATTAGGCTTCATGTAC
Source organism: Pipra filicauda (assembly GCF_003945595.2). Classification (NCBI taxonomy): domain Eukaryota; kingdom Metazoa; phylum Chordata; class Aves; order Passeriformes; family Pipridae; genus Pipra; species Pipra filicauda. Next base: position 1,411,738 of record NW_024103529.1, read on the forward strand.
TGATAAGCAACGTAACACCAACAAAAAAAACTTTCAACCTACAGTCTGTTTTCTTAAAGTAAGCCTTTTTTATTCCTGCTAAAAACTCGAAAGATGATGGGTAGCAACTGAAAGGGTGGATGTCCCTGGAGCTGCAATCCAGAAGGAGAAAACCAAAGATGCACTAAATGGAGGCAGAGCAAAAGAGCAAAAAGAGACAGAAGAAGAGAGAGCATGGCTCCTTTTTCATTCTCACTGCAAATATTGTGCCGTGTGTGAAATAACAAGCACTCTGTTCAGCTCCGCCTTCTCCTGCCTAACAGGGAGGGCAGCACAAAAATCTGCCTTCAGGAAGCAGCTCACGAGCTTTGCATGTCCCATGCACCCCATCCACCCATTCTCACACTGTTGTGCGACTCCAGTTGTGAAATTGTTGGTTCTGCAGAACCATCCTCAGATCATACACAACACAATGAGAAAGACACGTGAGCAACCAAGGAGACAGGAATGAAAAAAATGCACACTCTCACAACATCTAGTGAAAACAGAGTAATAGGAAAAAGCTAAGAAAAGAGCGGGGATGAAATAGGAACCAAACAGCAATGAAAGCGCACTGCTAAAAATCTCAGAAAATTGCCTGTCAGGCATCAATTTATTGCACACTTTATCCATATCTGGGTTTAAAAGAATAATTTCTACTTCCCCTTGGGTACTGCATGTAAGTCTAATTACAGAACACTCCCACGCAGGTGAAGTACACAGTATGCAGCCTGGATTGGCTTATATTCCCATCACACTATTTATCATCTACAAGGCAAAAATCCCACGCCTTCTTCAGTCCCTACCTACTCCATGACTTGCTGCTATTACAGAGGTGAAAGGGTAAGCTGCTTTAGTATTTCACAAACAGAATACAGGACAGAGTAAATCATGGGAAGTAATCTAGAAACAGAGGTTTTTCATGAGTCCCCGTTGGCCCAAGTAGAGATAAAGGAAAAAAATCTAATTGCACTGCCAGTAAGTTACTTACATGTTGGTAACCACACACATAATGTCCAAAATTGTCTGAAACACACCCAGAGATGCTGTTGAGATTTGTTGTTTATTCGCTTTTAATAACTGGCCATGTTCATTTGTGGCACTGTCAGAAGCATACCTGGCTTTATGAAACCACAACTGGCACCCTGCAGTCATGTCAAGACAGATTATTTCCACAGTGATGCTCCACAAAACCTGTTGTGAACCAGAACTGTAATACTGCTATTTTCTTCACAAACTCACAAACTATTTAAAAGTCCAGACAGCAGCCTAAAACCCACTTCTAAACATTATATTAATGGAAACTTTGGGAATATTCAGATCATATCCAAAGGCTTCCCAGCCTGGCCATACTTCAACTCAAAACACAGCACCACACACAAATAAAGCACAAAAACACACCTGGCCTACTCAGGTAATGCAATGCAAACATCATTCAAAAAACCAAAATTAAATGAGCTCTTTGCTTCCAGGGAGATTTAATGCTCCCTGCTATTGTGCCACTGGGACAAACAATTCTGTCTCCACTGACCTGATTTCCCTGATACCTTGTTTTGCCATGTCAAAGGCAGAAATACCTGGAAATGCATGTCAGTGTTAGCAATGTACAGCTAGAATCACAGAATCACAGAAGGCTCAGGTTGGAAGGGACCACAGTGGCTCATCTTGTCCAATCTTCCTAGTCAAGCAGGGACATCCTAGAACACATGGCACAGGATTGCATCCAGACAGTTCTTGAGTATCTCCAGTGAAGGAAACTCCATACCCTCTCTGGGCAACCCATTCCAGTGCACAGTCACTGCACAGTAAAGAAGTTCTTCCTCAAATTCAGGTGGAACTTCCTGGGCATCAGTTGCTGCCCATTGACTCTTGTCCTATTTTTTGACACTACAGAGCAGAGCTGGTCCATCCTCTGACACCCTCCCTTTGGGTACTTGCAGACCTTGATGAGGTCCCCTCTCAGTCGTCTCTTCTCGAGGCTGAACAGGCCCAGGGCCCTCAGCCTTTCCCTGTAAGACACTCCAGTCCCTTCATCATCTTTGTCACCCTCCACTGGACCCACTCCAGGAGTTCCACATCTCTCCTGAACTGAGGAGCCCAGAACTGGACATAGCACTCCAGATGTGCCTCACAAGAGCTGAGCAGAAGGGCAGGATCAGCTCTCTCGATCTGCTGGCAATGCTCTTCCTAATGCACTCCAGGATTCCTTTGGCGTTCTTGGCCCCAGAGGCACTGCTGGCTCAGGAACAGCCTGTAGTCCACCAGGACCCCCAGGGCCTTCCCTGCAGAACTGCTTTTCAGCAGGTCAGCCCACAGCCTGTCCTGGTGCCTGGGGTTATTCCTCCCCGGGTGCAGGACCCTGCATTTGCCTTTGTTTAACTTCAGACAATTCTTCTTTGCCTATTGATCCAATCTGTCCATCATCTCTCATGCCCAGTGTAAACCATAAGCAGAGACTGATTAACACTTTAAAACAGTCAGCAGCTGAACTGGAAAAGAAAGGCTGCAAGGACAAAGCACTGGAGAAGAACCTGTTAAAAAAATCCTAGATAAAATTTATACAAATTACATAAACCATACAAAATAACTATCCTGGAACATGTACGAACTCCACATCTTTATAATTTTAATGCAGTCAATGGAAATCTGCAAAGCTGCTGTAAGATAGCAAATATGCCACCAATAGCGTGGGAAACATACCTTAAAACCTTGACCTTATGTTTTCCAAAAACGACACTCGAAAATCTGAAACAATACACTACTTTTAGGATTTATGTGGCTAAAAATATATGGTGAGTTGATGTAGTCACATAATATCATACTATACCATGTTTTTTATGTTAATATTGGTATTACATGTTAAATTAGTCTCTTGGCAAAAATAATTAAGACATTTTTATGGTACGCATGTGTGCACAGTCTTCTCTAAAATGAAGATTCCAGTGAACACAAATGTTTTGAAGCTTTTACCACCAATTCTAGTTCTGCTAGAACAACATTTATGCAGTTTTTTAAATTAGTGTTTTAAATTTCTTGAGAAAATTACACACACATTTTCCCCATGCCCCTGTCAAGTTTATCAAGGGTCTTTTTCAGCAGAGGAGAAAGTGACAACAGTTGATCCCCAACCTTTCGAAATCAATGGAAAATAATATTTAACTAAGATATGTATATAAAGATACGGCTCCAATTCTTCAAATTTACAACATCCTTGTCAGAAAGATGACTGATATTGCACATCACATGGACAACACATCTGTCCATCCCATCATCAAGTATCTCTCTGTTCCTTTATAAGGGGTTCAAAACCCTTTTCCAGACTTCTAGGAATAGCACGTGAACTAGAGCAGCTCAGCAATTCTTCAGCACACTGCATGCTTCAGACACTAGTCTCCTGGATAAAGGCTCTGGTCTTTCTTTTTTTTTTTTTTTGGGTAGACAGAAAGATGGAGAGATGCAAGCATGCATTACACTTATACTCCTATATATTCTATTATTCTTTTATCTGTAGTATATAAAAATTTTATGTATTTTTATGCATAACCTATACACACATGTATTAGTGCTCCACTTGTTTATCTACCAAGAATTGCTATTGCTAACACATCTGACTTAGAAATAACACTACCCACAATTAGTGCTGGACTGGCAGGATACTAATTCCTAAAAATGAGGAAAAAATGATCCAATATAACTGAACTGCCACCATTAAGTGTAAGCTTAATTACAAACTGCCAACACTTTATTATAACTCCACTCTAAACAACCCACCAAGGAAACTACTGACCTTGACAGGTCAAAGGAAGCAATATTAAAGAAACAGGGACACACAATTCCACGATTTTATGCATGATAGTAAAACGTTTGAGTTTGTTTCGTATGAAAGCCCAGTCCATTCATAAACTTAGAAATTGTATATGTTATACTTTTGCACCAAATACTGCAGAGTCAGCAGGGAGCTTCAATATAATACCAACTAAAACAATTATTTTGATTTACCAAAATTGCATTATTGTAATTTCTCTATTTGAAAATTATACTATTAAACCTTAACAAATTTACTGATGAAAACTAAAGTTCAGAGGAAAGAATGAAAAATAACTTTTTAAACAAGCTGACACTACAGTATAAAATAAAGATACAATAAAAACTGTTACATATTGGGTTTGTTTGATGACTATAATTAGCACATTTTTTGAGATTATGGACTTTTCTCCCAAAATGTTTTCACTGCATCCTGTGTAACATAAAAGGCAAGAAGATGTTTTGAAAGGCATTTTTACACCGTGTAAGTTTTTATTCCATTTCAGGTTAATATCTTCAGTAACTAAGCAGTAAGACCAAACACCTACAAAACTCTGCAGGTAATTTGCACACAACATATCCAGATTGTCAAAAATCCAGAACATTCATGCACGCAATCAATATTTACTCAAAGTTTTAGTTTCCAGCTGCACAACTTAAAAGACTGTAGCTCACTATAATCTTAAACCAGCCCAGGTTCTGCAAACCAGAGAGATAATGATTTTTTTTTCACAACTAATTAGTTTGTTGAACTTTAAAATGAAACTTTTTCTTGCTGACAACAGTCTATAGCAACATGAAGTTAAAGGAAAAGGAAAAGGTTAATATGGGGAAAAGAAGAAACCATAATTTATTCTGTTTTATGATAACATTATGTCAAAACAATATTACACATTCTAAAATGTATCTTATTTGATGAATGGGGAGCATATTGAGAAGGCTGCGGAGAAGAACTCCCCATGTATTAAAAAAGACTGTTCTTAGAACAGGTGCAATGGATTGGAGCAACACTTTATTTTTGTAAACTCTTGCAATGACACCAATTCCTAATATATTACAAGTGTGGTTGCAATCAACAAAAATGAAGGTCAATACTGAGCCTAGATATAAATCATGAAGTTTAATAAACCCATACGGCAGGAAAGCAACACTAGAAATGTATTGGTGAAAGCATATAATCTGTGGACATGCCTTTTTTTTTTTTTTTTAAAGAAACAATAGCTCTAGAAAAACTGTAGACAAAAAAACAAATCCTATACTTCAGCACAAACATTTTTAATAATGATTCCAAAAACATGGCATATATAAGGGAGTGAAGGAAGAAGTGTAGGTTTAAAAGCATTTATTTTATATTATACATATTTCTGATGCAGAGGAGTAGGATTAATAAAAATTTACAAGTGGAATGAATTATGACTTCAAGTGTAAACTGTATTCTGTAATTATTTATTGCATTTATTGTCAGCAAAATGAACAATAAAGTTTTGTAAATTAACTAAGGCAACTAAATTTTCATTGGAATATTCCTATTTTGCTCATGCAAGTAACATTTTTGCAAAGGATGCAGAGACAAAACATTAATGTCTTTGCCTTACAAACTACAGAGTTGTTTAAGGAAGGCTTTTAAATAGCATTCAGACTTTCCATGGAGGGGATACAGGAGCATTTGAAGCAGGTCAGCAGGTATTCAGTCCTTCTCCGCACCCCATACAGCTCAAAGTGGAAACTCTCAGCAAGTTCCCCAGTGGGGACTCCCCACTTCAGGGCACCTTGGTGGGCTGCAATCCAAGAGTTCCAGCTCCCACACACTCCTGCTCACAGGGCCTTTGCAGGGTGCGGAAAGGGAGTGGCTGGGACTAGCCCCATTCTAGTCATAGCAAGGTGGCATAAAACTCCTCAGGAATCACTGCCAACTGGAGTAAATTAAAGCAGACCTCAGGCTACCTTACACAGGGTTGGGCCAAGTCAGGAGAGGAGAAACACGCACCTGTAATTAGGACAGAGTTCAAAAAACTCATACTCTCTTAATCAAAAATATTTTTCCTCGTAATTTGGTTGAGCAGTAACAGTTTACCAAAGGTGGTTTTTGCATATCTCCTGCCTTTCCCATCTCCACAGCCACACATACAAATACCAGCAATTCTAAGCAGGAAGGAGCATGAATGGAAAGGGACATTATCTCTGCTGTGTCATTCCCAACTCTACTGCACTAAGGATTTCTGGATATCAAAAAAAGGGGACAGAGTCAAAAATTCAACTGCAATGCAAGTGCTGCTATTGAAGGTACTCCTCTTCCCCAGGACACGCATCAGGTATGTAACTTAAAACACACTTTCCCTAAAGACTAGCATCTCAGCAAGGCAAGTGCCAAACTGGAGAATAATACAAAGTCTTATTTTAAAGTTCAAAAGGACTTTGGTAAAAATAAAACCGAAGCCAACAACACAAGAAAATATTGATTCAATGTCCTTTTTATGTTTCTGTAACTTTGCTGCCTGCACAGCAGTTGGCAAGAAAGATGGCTAGTATTATTTACAGGTTCAGGCTAATGTTTCACTGTCAGAATGGCAACATCGCCACACAGACACTGGAGAACTTTTCAAAGCCAAGAGCTGAGAAGTGCCTAATAAGAAACCACTACAAATGGCTTCTTCAAAGCCTGAGGCCAAACTGCAAGTAGCTTTCCTTCTGGATCACATGAATTCACTTCAAGGAACTTCCCAGAAACATAGAACCACTTAGTTTGGAAAGGATGTCCAAGATCATCAAGTCCAACCTCTGACCAATTACTACCTTGTCAACTCGACCAAGGCACTGAGTGCCACATCCAATCATTTCTTGAGCACTTCCAGGGATGCTGACGCCACCACTCTTCTTGGCAGCCCCTTCCAATGCCTGACAACCCTTCCTGATGTCCAACTTTAACCTCCCCTGGCACACCTTGAGGCCATGTCATCTGTTCCTGTCTCTAGTGGTCTGGAAGCAGACAGCTCTTCTAGAAACCACGAGTTTTCTAAAATTGTTCTAAAATAATGAGTTTTACCTGTGGGAAGTAAATTCTTGCAAATGTTTAAAAATGGGAAGGGACACTGGATGCAACAATGTCATGGAAATGATAAAAAACAGATCCAAAAAATGAAGCCAATAAACTTAAATTTAAAAATTAATTCTGCAGAGACAAATAAATCTGTTTATGGCTGCAGGCATCTTTTTAAGAGAAGAGGGGTCAGGAAGTTGGCAGAGCTGGTGGGTGAGATTTGTTTGTATATTTTTTTTGCTCTGCTTCTCTTTTGTGGGCTTGTTTTAAATAATGCCCTGTTCTTTTAGATTCAATAAAATCCTAGGCTTTTGCCTCAACACATTTGCAGTCTTCAGTGTTGTCTCAGATCTTCTAACAAAGAATTGTATGAGAACTTGTAACTGACAGAAGGACCTGTGTATGAAAGATCAGTTTTAACTAATATGTAAAATATACATTTCACACTGCAGTGCTCATGTCCCCTCATGTCACTTGCCCCTCCTGCTCCATTGCCATCACTATCATTTGCAGAGAGGAGACACAAAAAGAATGCTAAAATATCGCAGCTCCCTGCGGTAGGGATTGTAAAAAATACAACTACTAATCCCTAATTCCCATAACATGAAGTTAAAATAATGAAACAAAAAAAAAAAAAAAAAAAAAAAAAAAAAAAAAAAAAAAAAAAAAAAAAAAAAAAAAAAAAAAAAAAAAAGAAAAAAGTGCAGAAACATGAAGCCCAGACCCTTCCAAGGGGTTTAGACTGGTAGAAACAAGAACTGCACTGTGCTCATTTACATACCATCTCAAGGCTTTGGCCAGCAGACCAATCTTACCAGTTTCCAGCCTCCCTATCATCTTCTTCAGAAGACTATTTTGTATCACTTCTGGACTTCTGCTGGATCCCAGCCTAGCAAAGTTTAAAGCTCCCTTGGAACAGGAAACATTCTGCCAAGCAAATAGCTCCAGGGACAGCCAACATGAGGCACAGAGATACGGATACACATTTGGAAAATGTGTTGTAGTTTGGAGCAGAGGAGGGAGAAGCTGCCAAATCTTTTGTAAAGTCACAAGGTTAAGTTCTCCCTGCATGGAGACTCACAGGAAAACATAACAGAATAATAATCCCTAGAGGCAGCAGCCTAAGGACCACTGCAGCTCAACCTGTCAAATAAGAGTATCCATATGGAAGCATAAAAGGATATGATGTTTAAAATGTGCTAATGACATCAGCTGACTTGCTGCACACAGTGCAAAAGGGACTCTACGTTCAACCTTCTACCCACAGACGAAATTGCTGCTCCAAGTTTTTTGCTTTTTTGTATCATTGACAGTGTAAAGTAAACACTGTCATCTCTTCACTGGGAGGTCTCTCTATTCCTCTCTCTTACCAATATAGGAAAAAACCAAACAAAAGTAGGTGAAGGGAGACTAAGAAAGATATTTAGATTAATTTAATTTACTCTCCTTGTCATCCCAAAAGGAAATAACAGAAGAACTATTCAAGAAAGCCAAGAGAGAACTGCAAAGCAATGTTTCATTGAAAACACACTGCAGAAATAAAAATGAAGTTTCCTAGGTGTATTCAAAAACATTGGGCTGGAGAGAAAAAGTCCTGGAATTTTTCTTAGGTACATGAATATGAAACAGTGATGGAAGAGGTCTGCATACAACTTAATGCCCCATATTCATATAACCTCCCCCATCCTGGTTGTCAGACAATCGCCTGGGTGTCTGTCTCACTCAGAGTCAAAGCTTCCAGCATTTCCTAGCACCACGTCTCCTAACATGCTATAAACAAGCATGTTACAAAAGGTTAAAGATCAAATGTACTCTATGAACAGAGCCACTGAAGTTAGGAACACATGAAAGTAGTTTAACTGAAAACAAAAGTGACCCTGGCAAGATGTCATGGAAAGCTTTCTACTAGAAGAGTAACAAAGGACTGCAGCTGAGCTCCTGGGAGGCTCCTTTAGTTGAGGTTTTTAAAAACAGATCACACTAAAAGAACCTGCAAAGAATGAACCACATATTTGTGACCATGATCTTGTGTAATGTTATTCACTATAAACTGACTATATATTCTACTCATCTAAATCCCTTCTATCCCTGTTGTTCTATAGAAGCAATCCTAGCCATTGAGAAATGACGATTTTACCTTCACCGGGAAAAAAAAATCATAACACTCGCTTTAATTCCAAGCTTCCTCAGAGAAAAATGCAGGCTTACTGATTTTAGGAGTCAGCAGGGTTCACACTTTTGAGTTCCTCTCTGCAATCATGACAACAGAAAGTTTAAGTTATTTTAAATGAAAGCATGAAAGAAATTCAAGTATTTGCATTGACAAAAACACCAAAATGCAATTAACTATAAGAATCAGACTGTAGCATTGCGGGTTTGAAGCCTTTCAGAGAAATCAGTCCCTTCAAGATACTTATGTAAGCTGAACTACCACTGCCACAAACTCTGAAGGCTCGTAGCTGACAGCAAATGAAAGGTAATGCAAATAAATCCTCTTATTGCAATCTAAAATAAACCGAATTACTAAATATTTGCTATTCATGCATATGGACAGCTACCAGACTGAACACTTACCAGCTCGACCACATGCCCAAACCTTTCCAGAGAAACTCATAAGAATCAGCAGAGCCCACAAATACTATGTGCAAGTAAAATCTTTAGATACTGCAGTCCCTCTGGAAAACTTAATTTCAGATAGGGTAACACACCTACCTCAATCACAGAACTTTCAGCTCCGTGTCTCTACATAAATGACTTTATGACAGACAAACTTCCCTTTTGAAATACAGTTTTAGTATCTTCCTATATGAAGAAATGCAGTATTGCTTAGAGGCAAACATTTCATCAGCAGCTGTTCCTTAAACCTGTAAATCCACATTTATTAATGCAATTTATTAATACAAGTATCTGGGATTGTTTGTTTATTAAAAATACAGGCTCAACAGGTGGATTGCATCTTATTTTCCCTATGAAAGCAGATGCAGTTAAAGACAACTTTTGCATACAGAGAAAATCTTGAGGTTTGGGGGTTCAGTGGGCTGGCAGACCTCATGGGATGATCAAATAGATTTGATAGATTGTGGGTTCTGACCTTTGATAAGGTCAATACTTAATGCAAAATTAAGTACTACCTGCTAGGCCTTGTCAGATGAGCTGCCATTGCAGCTTTGTGTTAGAGATGATGAAAATTTTCAGGCTTGCCTAGAAACCTCCTCCAATTCACAAACTGCTCCTGGAAGTAACAGTGTGCCTCCCTCCCCGCCTGCCCCAGGCAAGAGTGGTCAAGATGCTAATGCTAACCTATTAATTAAGTCTGTTATTTTTTGCATAAAGGAAAAGTTAAGCTGCAAAGTACAGAACTATTTGTATTGATATACACTGTTTCCATGCTGGTTTACTTTTATAATTTTTTTGCAACAAAACCAGAATATCCTTAAACAAAATGTTATGCAAGAACTGGAAACACATCAGTCCAAAGCTACCTATATTATACACTTCTAATTTGTGGCAGATGTCTAGTGAAATTTTCTCCCAGCAAAATTCTGCAAATTTTTACTACGAGGGCAACAACACCAGACTAATCTGCTATTCTGCCCCTTGAGACAATATTCCCTGATGTGGTAGTTTGAGACCCCCAAAATCCAATTCCCGAGTCCAAGCCCCCCCTCCCACATCTCAACCCAGTGTGAGATGGGTTTTCCAGACACAACACAAGACTCAGTATGGGGGAGAAGGGAATTATATTACAATCACTATACAAATAAATATTATAATACAGTACATACATAATCTTAACTTTCTCTCCTATGATAAATCAGTATTTACAATGGATCAATCTCTTCTCCCTCCAATAAAAGTCCAGAAGGGAAAAGGAAAGATCCTTTCCACTCTCAGGGCAGCAGCCTCTCTTCTTCCATGCAGCAGCTGTAGCTGGATCATTGTAGCTGGATCTCTTTCTAATACACACAAGGGGGCTCCTCTCCCCCTCTTGGCCCTTGGACTCCAAACAAAGGTCTCGCCCGTGGACTGCCAGCAGGGACAAAACTCGCTTCACCACGGGCATATCACAAAGTTCAGGGGCATCTTTGTGAAAGTCCCTTCCTCGGGGGATTTACCTCTAAGTCAGAACGTCTCGGGCAGCTTTCAGTTGAAAGTCTTTGCCTCAAGAGTTCTACCAGAGCTCCTGCGCTCTGTCTCAGCTGCCAGCTTGGCAGTAGCAGGGGGGGCCAAGGTCACCCCCTCCGCATTCCGTCTGGCCATCCCGGTCCAACTCCGGGACGTCTTTGAGCTTTTCAGCTCCTCTCTCTCCAATGCTGCATGTTGCATTTTAGGACTTCCATCCAGTAGGAGTCCACCACTCCTCCTCTCTAGGAGGGGTCTCCAAGGGTTTTGGGGGGTCTGGTTCAGTTCTTACCCCAAAACTCTGTGTAGAGCTTAGTCCTGCTCTGTCTCTCTCTTCATTAGACATCTCTGTGTCTTCTTGCTTGGCTGCAAGACGCCTCTGCTGCTTTTCTTATCTCTTGGCTTTCAGCCATAGTCTCTCGGTTCACTGCTGTCTCTGCTGCTGCTCACAGTGGAGAAACTTCCCCCAGTTCTTAGCTACAGATACCTGGCCCAGTCTAACACTGTTCCAAGTTTCTGCAGCCCCCCAGCCGGGGCTGGGGGGGCCTAGCCCCCAACAGGGCTCTGGACCCCTCTCCTCATGGCTTCAGAACATGGCCACTTCTTCTCCAACAACTACAACATCTTTCTTTTCCGGTCTGGTTGTGATATGTTTCTATTTTGCAGGAGCGCTGATTGGCTCAACCCCAAGGGACACCACCCCCTTGGGGGTTACCATTTTTTTAACTCCAGGGGGGAAACTTTTTTTCATTCACCACACCTGAATTGACAACTTGGCCTTTTTTCTCCTCCATCCTACCCTGCTCCCATTCCACACGTGCTAATTTGCTCACTCGGGTATTGCCGCAGCCCTAGACCAGATCTTTGAGGCAGGACCTGCTTCTGCCTTGGCTGACTGTGAAGCATTTTGATGTTTTATCAGTGCACTCAAGTGCTACCACAACTACAATGTGTCACTCTACGAAAACTCCAGCCCAGATGTCATTTGGGAGGAAACAGCTTATATTGAAGAATAACCTAAATCTATATGTACTGTGAATGCTGGAGCATAAACTAATAGAGTCAAAGGCATTGTTTAATTAAATGTTTAGTTCCTCCTTCCAGATTGAAAATGGCTAGTGCTCCAGACAGAAAGCAAGGCTTGTTTTGTGTACATTTAAAACAACAACTACTGCAATTTCCTTTAGATCGTTCTTCTGGTTTCCCCCTCATGCTTCAGATTTTGAAGAGCTAACAAAACCCATGCTTTTCCCTGCATTATTTTTTTTTCCCTTTTTGCAAGCCTGTACTGAATAGAAAGAGCCTGTATCAGGCCGGTCAGGTTTCCTGTTCCTAACCAACTTCAAAACGCCAGCACATTTGTATGCACAGTGAACTTCACAGCAAACACCTGCTTCTTAAAGGCCCTGTACACTCCACTACCTCCTATACTGCTTGAGTACATTCTTTCGCTTCATTTTTTTGTACACTCAGAAATCAATGTTCAAAATTCAATTACACTACTTTTCTTCAAGTTCAAGTGATTTTTCTTGCCCCGAATTCCCTCTGTATGTAAGAAAAGGAATATAAATGAGAGCAAGCTTGAAAAACTAGATAATAAGAGCCATCCTGTTAGATGCTCTTCCTCTTATAGATAATAATATTAAGTCCATCTGCTCTATGTGGTTACATTATGCAGAAAAAAAATGCATATTAAATCCACATTAAGATGAAGAACGTTTAATCCACTGTAGGCAAAGGCAGAAGAAACTCCACCACTCTCAACAGAATTACAACAATCCACTGGTGGATTAGATACAAACATACACTCAGTATAATCACCTCAAGTTGAGCATGAAGATGGGCACAGCACACATTTATATAACTTTCAAAGACATGTGAATGCAGCAATGAACACCAACTTGTATTTTTGTGACTTTTCAAGTGCATGCTTAAACCTCAGTAGAGCAGGCATGTAAAAATTGGGCTGGTTTGAACTCTCATCAAGACGACACACATTACTGAAGAAAAATTCATTTACCCTTTCGATTTTGAATTTTCTTTGGGGGCATTATCTGTTTATTAAAAGTTCTGGATTAATATTCTTGGAGGAAATACATTATGTGTATGCCACACACAGCAATAAAAGTATTTCTGTATGCTGCCCTGCTGCAAAGTTTCAACCCTGACCTTTATAATACTCATGGACAAAAATGAAAATTAAGATTAATAAATAACTAAAAATCAAGAAAATCAAAAATGTCATGAGCTCAGATACAGACTAAGCAGGAGGAAAAAAAGAAACGTCTATAACAAAAGGCTGGTTTTGATTGATTTTCAGGTAACTCAGTGAAAGTGTTTTCTTTCTCTCCCCATCAAACTTCCTCTCAACAGAGTATGTCAAGTGAGAAGCATGGTTTCCTCCAGGACTTCTGCCTACTTCTGGAGCTTCTGCATGCTACAGGCAAAAAATTTTCAGCTTTTACAAAAACACAAACACTGCAAAGAAAGATTTACAACTACAACAACAAAAGTACTGAGGAACTTCTTTCCTTTTGACATTTTATAGATTCCTCTCTTCAAATATCTTAATTTCACCAAGACCTCTCCAATTTCTGTACAGACATACACAATACCAAAAATAAAGCTAATACTTTTCTGATCATCCATTCTCACTTTTCTTCTACCTGTTTACAAAGGAGCAGACATCATAGACAAACAGTTTGCATTGCAGTTTGTCTTTAGACAAAGATTTCAGAAAACAGTTTATGAAACCTGTTTCCATAGCAGATTTTTTTCAGAAGAAACAGAATAAATGATCGAAAACATGAAAACAGAATAAATCATAAAAACAGTTAACACTTTCATGCTCTAAACAGTCAGACTCAAGACCTGAATGCTGATGAAAGGCCAAGGATGACTACAAAAAATGTTTTACTTATTTTAAAAATACAGAAAATTTATTTTTATTTTATATTAACAACATCTAACACCTTCGTACAAGATCTAACATATTTTATTTTCAGTAAATTTCCATTTTCTAATTTCTGCTTGCGGAAAAATTGGGTTCAGTTTGTCTCCTCTTGAAGTTCGTGCCAAAGCACACCAAAATACCTACTGTCTTCACTGGAACTGAAACCAGGTACACAATTTCAAGTATTCCTAAATTAGGGAAAGACCTTAGTAACTCACTATTGCTTACACAGGAAAAAAAGAAACATTATTACTAATTGGATGCCTGAGGAAAAGAATTGGCTTTTGCAGGAACAGTCAGGGACACCGGAGCCACAGATGAAGGCACCACAAGGTCAAGAACATTTTCTTAATAAATCTCATCCATATCAATCTGTAGTACTGAGAGAGCAGGGAATACTCTCTATTTTTGGAGAAAGGCAGTTTGTAGAGGCAATTTTAAAGGCCCTATAGTTTGTCAACCCTAAGCACAGAAGAACAAAAGACTACTCAAAATAATCCAGAATAAAAGCAGTACCCTTGAAGAATACCAAAAGCATTTGTTTCCAAGGAAGATTCTCACTGCCTTAGAGATTGGTTTGTTGCAGGCGAAGAACACAAGCACTGAAAAGAGAACTGAAGGGTCCAGACAACTTATACACAGAAACAAAAGGCCTATGGGCACATGTTTTGGAACATCTGAGTCCTGCTGAAGGACTTTAAGAGAAAAAAGAAACAGGGGGAAGAATATGGCTGAATAATCTCACATCACTTCAAAACAGAGGAAAAATATTTGATGTTTTGAACTTAAGAGCTTTGTTCCATCCTGAAAACATTATTAAAAACACCTTTAAGCCCAGTCCCTCCTCCCCTAGCCAAAGCAGCAAATGTAAATTAAACCTAAAAAGCTAAGGGCAAGTCAGGATATTCCCAAACCTCTTCAAAATGTTCCACTACAAGGCATTGTGGCTTTCTTCCCTCCATTCACAAAGGAAATGGCAATACAAGAAAGTTTTTTGAAGTATAACCATGCTGTCAATTTGCACCTCTCCTTCATCTACCCTGGACTATTTTCTCCTGATCACCACTACTGAACTTAAGCTACTTCTCTCCCATGATCCCTTCTAAGGTGTCCTAATTTCCTCTGAAAGGAGATCCATGCACAGCTGTCAGGATCACTTGCTGCATGGTCCCCTTCAAGGCACCTCGATACATATCACTCACCCCTTACAGTCATGCTATGACACTCAGAATTAGGATGGTCTGAGGTTCAGCTTTCTTTTGTTCTGGCATATTGGATAAACAAACCAACCATACAGACAAAAGATTGCCTGTCAGCCTGAAGCAGACTTGAAAGAACCCCTGAGGGGGAGGTCTGGGCTGTGTGAAACAAGTGCAGATGTGTCAGGCTGCTCCACTCAGTCAAGGATGCCATGGGCCCCTTGCACTTTCTCACATTGTCTTCCCAGACAGTACAGGCGCAGCCACAGGAAACTACAGGGAACAAGAATCTGACAGTTCCTCAGTGGGAACAAATACTGAAAAACCAGTGGCAGTCATGGCCTTCCAGTACCATTTGGTTCTGACACGGGACTTCCTTTCCCTTCAACAGCCTTGATGAGATTACACTAATTTATAAACAATAGCCATCTTCTGTACCACAGCAAACAGGTAACATCACCAAAACAGAGCAGATGCAAGGTCTGATGCAGCATTGTTCTGTATCTAGTGTTGGTCAACAACAGAGAATTTTGAAGACAGTTTATGATGTCCTCATTAGGAGGATGTGCAGAATCTGCTTTCATGTTACATGTCATACTAGTACTCTAAGATTACTGCTTTTCAGAAGGGATATCTAACCATTTGCTTCAAGTTGCAAGTC
Source organism: Pipra filicauda (assembly GCF_003945595.2). Classification (NCBI taxonomy): domain Eukaryota; kingdom Metazoa; phylum Chordata; class Aves; order Passeriformes; family Pipridae; genus Pipra; species Pipra filicauda. Next base: position 1,427,532 of record NW_024103529.1, read on the forward strand.
AGTGCTAAACTCACTCCTCATTAATCTCCTCATTTCTCCTCATAAGTATTCTTCCTCGTTTTTGTAATTCCGAGTTGCTATTTTCACCAGTTTCCTGTGGTACTCACAAATGGTATTAAAAAAAAATTTTATTTTCCCTTATGGTTCCGAATGTAGTCCCTTATAAAGACAACTCTTGCTCTGGTACTGCGAGGGGAAAAATAACTAAGCCCCATAACATTCCTTCCAGCCACCATTCATCCACAAGTAGGCAAGAAGTTTGTCACAATTTTTTTACACTGTGACACTGAGAAACTGAATAAAACTGATGAAACATAACCTATTTAAAAGCTAAATACCTAATGTATTTAAAAGATTAATATAAAATAAACTAGATATTCAATATTTAATAAATGACACGTGTATTACTATAGATAGAAAATTTTTTTGTAATACAAAAATAACATATTCTTAGATATAAATGAGAACCTTCAGTGAAATACATAGTGTGTGGAAAACAAAAACCAGGTCCGGTGTTTTTTATTTAGAAGATCTTTCTTCTAGCTCGATCCTACATGATGATCAAGTGCCTTTAGATCTGCAAAGTGTTAAAGCATGTGCTTGCATACATTAGTAGTCATGACAAATTTTACCACTAATTACATTGGAAAACTGCCATTTTCTGCCTTCTGAACACTTTTCATGCAATTCAGATATGGAAGACCCTCCTTTTCCATTACTGAAAGGCATTCTATCTCACACAGCCAGAGAATTTATCCCTCAGTCCATTCAGTTCTCGTTTTCTGAGAACACAGGAAAGGTAGTAAAGTGCTGAGCCGTTTATTACCGATGTGGCTCACTCAACCACATACAGATTTTACCCACATCAAGACTTCAAGAACTACAGGAAGACAGAGTGTCTTCTTGTCTACCTTATGGAGAGCCATTTGTAACACTGCAAAGTTTAAAATGTGAATATTGACAAATCAATAAGTACATGAACCATACAAATTAGAGCCCCTTTTCCTCACATTAGTAACTATTCATTATTATATTGACTGTATTATTTATTTTAAGTGTAAGCAGAACCACTCAGATTTAAGGAGGATTCCACTTATTAAGCATTATTAATACAAATACCTAATAGGAGGGAGAGTTTGCCACCTGTATGTACTTCCCTCATACCAAGACAGAATTTAGAAAAAAAAAATGAGTGCCAAGGAGAAAGAAGGACTTCCTAAAAAGGAATCCCTATAAACCTCTAAGACTTCCAACAACCAAGTTTTAACATAACATTCCTAGCACAATATGTTAATGATGCATTCATCTTACTGAAGATTTCCATGCAAAATGATCAAAAATACCTACATGGGTATATTACATTTTGGTTGTTACTTTCAACAAAGATGATTTGTACTATAAATTCAAAGAAACTTCTTAGGAGTCTTTTTTCTGACTCTGGAAAGGTACTACTAGAATTACCCTTCACAAAAGGTCTCTTCCCTTGTCATCACAGCATTTATTTTCCTCTCCCATTCATATTCTCAACCCTCTCTCTCTTTCTCTCTCTCTCTCTTTCTCTCTCTTGATTTCTAACCTGCCCAATGCTATTGTTTTTCTTTTCCTTCCTTCACATCAACAGTGAAATTTACTGGCTGTGAGATTACTGTTGCCTGTGTTCCTTGACACACCTCAGACTGGACCTTCCTGACCCACTTTCTTACATTTGCCTCTAAAAGCATCACTAAGCAGTCCACTTCTGACCACTGGGACAACAGGCAAAATAAGATATGGTATGTTTAGGATGATACTGGAATTTTTGCTTTTAAGAAATCAGTATTTGTGGTCACAAACCAAGGAAAGCAGCCTTGTATCACAGATAAAGCACATTTCCCACTTGGCAAGACTTCCCCTCTTAATGCTGCAGCAAAACCAAAGAAGCAGAGCTCTCATTTTGCAATGTTTCTATTGGTTTTCCACTTCTAAATAATAGCATGGGTTGACCTCAAGCATGTCCCTTTGACCTTAGTGCCTACAGTGTTCAACCGTCCAAAACTCAGGATGCAACGGAAAAAATGGGAACAAAAGCACAGTCAATACTGAAATGACAACCTTCATTTTAAACTGTGAAATTAAATTGGTGTGCAGCAAGCACAAGATCTGATCAAAAAGCCAGGATCTAAAATGTGTACTAAAAATGCAATCTGCAAAATTCTGTGCAGATATGATTATTCACTTGCAAACATCTCAGTTGTGAATAAAATGCGTCTAATATAGCTGTTCTAGCATTACAAAATTAAATCCCTTGAGGCAAATAAATTTAAAAAAAAAAGAATTTACAAAGAAATAATTAAAGAAAAAAAAAAAACCAAAACAACACTGGCAAGTAATCTCTCATCTTTGTACCAAAAATACAGATATTAGTAATGACGCAACATGACCAATACATAATTTCTTGTTTTCTCATATGTGTTCAGTATCATCTTCGCAACAGATATTTTACAGCATAAAGTGACATAAAATTATAGCTTTTGATGAAATCCTCTTTCTGAAGCACCCTTCAAATTATTCAGTCTCTTCAAGAGTTCCCCTCATATCCCGGGATAATTTTTAGCAGTTTTCCTTCTCGAGGGAAAGGGTTGCAATACTGCAGTTGATTTTTAGATTAGAATTTTAATAAACTATACTAATACTACTTAACTATACTAAATAATCTAATCTAAGTAATGTTCAAGAAATCCCAAGTTGCAGAAATCCAAAACTGCTTAATAACAAACCTGCCTCACACAGCTTACATTTGCCCTGGTTATATTATGAAATTATTGCTCAATGAAACCAGCAAAAATTATTGCTCAATGAAACAAACCAAAAAAAAAAAGACCCCTCCGACAACAGTATTGTCCAAACTTCAGGTTGTCTAAGAGGTAACTTTATTTGGAAGTTAATGGATTTCCTTCTTGTTGTCATGCCGGTTTCATTAATTCAGTCAAGTACACCCACTCAATGTTCATTTATTTTATGGTTATTCCACGGGGTATTCAAAATTGCTGGTCTCATCTGTAAAGTTACTGGTAAAATTAGTAATCTGTTTCAAATATGTGACAGTAATTCTTGAGGAACAGTTAATAGCAAGGTTTATGGGTTTTTTGTTCCTTTCACTGTTTTAAAACTAGAATTGTGCACTATTTCAGTCCATTTTCAGAGGACTGAAATAGTGCAAAATTTCACATGCACCATCTGGTGCTCAGTGTGCAATCAGATGACTATTTTATACCCATAATGGAAATTTAAATAAGAATAGCACCTTTCTGATATTGAAGGGCTACATAGTATCAATAATTTACATTTTGTTAACATTTTTTTGCTGGTTTTGTTACAGGTAATCCTTATATGCACCATATCTATAATATTAAAGAAGAAAATATGTACTTATTTACACTTGGAACTTGATATTATCGGTTTAGTTTTCCTGCTGCTATGCAAAATCTGTACACATAAGAGAAAACTCTTGTTTTATAAAGAAAACAAATTACAAGGCTGAGCAAGGTTTAGATTGTGTCCTTTTAATCAATTCACTTTTTATTAACTATTCTTTTCAAAGCAATATTTTGAAAATCTAGAAGAATCTGCCTTGAAAGTATTTATTAATCAATACCAAAGCGGGCAAAGGAAAGATATGATTAAATATGCTTGAACTTTGATATTAAGGTTTAGTAATTACTGTCAGTGGTAAATTACCACAGATGGAAAGCAACTGCAATCTACAACTAAAAAGATTTTTAAGATTTCTGAAGTAGTGTAACTACATAATTAAGAAAACTTCTCACAGAAAGATGCTTTTTTTTAGTAAAACGTAGAAGAATAAACCAGCAGAAATCACTTCCACAAAGAATACATTATATATTCACACAGCAAATGTGAATTTGGCTTTTAATGCCAACTCTCAAATAAAATAATTAACACAACGTAAGAACTTTCTATTCATAGTATTCTATTTCCTGCTGAAAAGTGCATTCATTAAGCATTTCCACAAGGTTTAAAAAAATAGGACCCTATCATTCCCACATTGATTCCTTGGTGTCCCTAGAGCTAAATTAGCTTGATTCAAAAGTGCACCCCACATTTTCTGTATTTACTATATTTTGAAGACATGAAGCCTGAAACTGCTCAGCTTCAGTGAGGAATGGGGAGGAAAAAAAAAAAAGAACAATCCCCAGAAAACTTTCTAAGAATTGGTACGTTTATCTATTTCACACATTGAATCATATTGTCAATTATTCCATAAATACCTTTAAAACATCTCTCATATTTTGATGAACCCCTTCATGTTTTTTACATATCCAGTCATTTAACACAGTTCCCAACATCAGTCACTCACTATTTCAGGTTTGAGGGGGTTTTTTTGAAGCAGGAGGGGTATTTTTTAAACCATTTTGAGATGGTGAAGCCTGCCTTTAGATATTTGGATCTAATTTTGTTAAATTCTCAGTGAATCATCATAAGGAAAAATCTGTCTGGTTATTTCCCAGATAAAAACCACCCACTTTCATTGGAGATGGAGTATCTTACACAGAGATTCAACCCACAGGCGTAGCTTACAAACCACAAAATGCAACCCTTCATAGAGGGCTACATATGGAGGGCCAGAAAGCCTTGTATATCACAGAAGTACCAGTTAACTTTTTAGCCACCAGCGCGCTTGTAACAAATGTGGGTAGAGCCCTCCCCAAATCTTCGTGCGCGAAGCCTAGCCATGATGATGACCAGTTAACACTTTAACATACCAGGTAAGTGTATGGTGGCCAGAATATCATTATTAAAGTGTAATACCTAATAAAATAACACACTGTAAACAGAGTCTTCCAGGAAGAACTACTGTATCTTTTCCATTCACCATTTTTCTAATGAAATATTGCTGTTGGTCCATTACACACGTCAATCTAAACAGGACATAAAAACAGTGCTTAGAGAGGAATTTCAAGGAATACTTCAAAAGTGCAATGACCAGATGGCTTAAGACTAATTAGAGAGCTTCTTCCCTGGAGAAGTAGCCAATTTTTTTTGAGATCTTTCTTCCAACCAAAGAGATGCAAACAAAAAACAGAGAAGATTCACAATATTTTTTATCTTCTTCAGGAAAAAGAAAACTCATAATTGCCTTAAACACTGTTTCAAGGGGGGGAAAAAGAGTTGTTAAATTCCTGTTACATACACACTACAGGATGACCACTCTTTCTGCAACAGTTGATCACAAATAGGTTTCATAGCATTATTTTCTAAGGGCTCACAGAGGTTTCCTTAACCTCCGCCAACAAGTTTTTGCAATAACGCACTCCAAACTCCTCCTTGGAGGACAATTACTCCAATTCTTAACAGAGGCAAAATATGTAATTCCCACAACCCACCACTAAGGTATCATATCAAAACACTACAGAGGTGTCTCATGACATCAACAAATAAGCCGTAACTACTTAAAAGGTAGTACTGTACCATAAAAATGCGTAAGTTATTGTTTAATCTAGGTGAAGACAGGTCAAAATAGCAATCCTAGAAGAGTGATTATCTTTCAGTTGGCAGCTGCTTCTTACCACATTTATAGCAAAAATCTGTTAAAAACCCATTTTTTTACTTGGAAACTTGAACATCCTTTTAAAGAGGAAAAGCTGTCCCAGTCTGAGGCCATATACCTCAATTAAACAAACTGTACTAGAATCTGGTGATTCTAGAGTACTAGCCTCTTCCATTCCAAAACTGTTTGGATTAACAACTGCAATCACTTTATTATCTCAAAATCTGTACTCTCCAAAATATCTCTGCTGATGTACAAGGAAACATAAAAATTAAGACTGAGACATCCGATGGCCTTTCTTGATTATCTAATTACTATGCTGGAGAGCCAGCTTCTACATTTTCATACAGCAGTGCTCTGACCTTAAACCATGAAGACATAAAGGGACAACAGAAAGACAGTACTAGTAACAGTGAGAAAACAGAAAAAAAAAAAAAAAACTATGAGCAGCAAAATCAGTTTCATCTGGGGGATGATGATCAGGGATCATCAAAAGCCCCTCAGACAGCATGGCCCGTGGCAGACTGGTCAGCTACCAGGCTAATAGGGCTGGGAACTTTTTCCTGGCTCAGATGCTGACCTGTTGTACAACCTTGAAGTCACTCAACTTCTTTGCATCTCAGCTTCCCCACTTGGAGTCAATCCTTTCCTTTCCCTAACAAGCTCTTTGAAATCCACAGAGAAAGTATCCCAAAACTGCACTCAAAGTCTTAGTCTTGTATCACCTTTTCTCATTGTTTTAATACGAAGCACAATTTGAAGCCCATTGTAGTATGAAGAATTTGTTAATAAAACTGTAAGTAAAAAAATTCATATTTTGATGTGGATAGCTGCTGTCAAGCATAGCAAACCAGAAATAACTACTACACAAGCTAAGCAATGCATCTTCAAAACTCTACAGCAGTTTGGAGACAAGTATCTACTTCATGACATATTTTGGATTCACTGAAGAAACAAACTTGCCCAGGACTCCTACAGGCACAGAGCTCAGTCTTCCACCCTTCAAAGCAAATAAAAATATATCCACTAATATCCAGCAAGTACATAGATAGTAAATAGCTATTGAGCTGTGGGTTTTATTTCTAGCATACATGCATCTGCTTTGGAAAAAAGAAGGGAACAAAGTTGCTCCTATAACTATTTAAAAACTCTGCTCCTGTAATAGTTCAAGATTTGTGTTGTCTGTGTAGCTGTAAATGAAATTAAAAGTGAAAAAGACAAAAGAAAGATCACATTCGGAATCTGAAGTTCTAAGGAAACCTTTGTTTTAAAATAAAATACATAAGAACATTTACAATCTACACACTGGTGCCAAAGTTGAAATTCCAATTAAAAAAAAAAATTAAAAATAAAAGACTCTGCATTTAGATGTGTATGTGTTAACAAAAGAATTATAATAAAACATTCATATTTCAAGGTTAAAGTGCCAAATGACGGAACATGACAAAATTTATGTCCTGTTTTACTAAGAAATAATAATGTAATTTCTGTGGAAATTTGTAGAATAAAAAACAAACAAGCGTTCCCTGAGCAGTTTAAAATGACAGAAGCCAGGACTGAGTTGAAAAAGCCAGTTCTGCCCTCCTTCACCTGTGAAGTGGACTAGGGCACTGATCCAGCTGAAGACTGACCCAGTAAGGCAAACCAGTGGTTACCCTTCAGCTGGACATGTGCTGCTCTTCACGCACAGCTGCACAAACACTTTTGCAAGTACAAAAGCAAAGAAGAACACAATGGTGGAAATCACTGACTAGGAGAGAGCTATGCAGTTCCTCTCTTTAGGTTTTCAAAGGCTCATGGAGCTACAGCGCTGGGGTGTGGCCTCACATTATACAACTTTAATCTTGGGGAAAAAAGCAGGAAAAAAAAATACAGGCTGCTACAAAAAGGGAGATTCTCCTTTCCCTAAGGTTCCCTGCTGTCCAGTGCCAGTGCCTATGCCAAAACGTTAACAAACTACTACTTTTCCTGTCAGATCCTCATACTGTTCTGAGGCCATGACTCTTTGTGGTTGGATCCAAGACAGAGAAGCAGCAGGTGGAAGGGATGAAATATTTAGCATTATACCACATTCAGATCACAGTAAGAACGGCAGAAAAGCACACTCTCATGTTAAACTAGACAGTTCCCAACACTGGAAGTCACACATTCTTGAAAAGAAGTCACATCTTCAGACCCTTTCTTTCCCATGGGACAGTAATTTTTATTGGACACTGTACAAACACTTCACTTTCAGGCTTTAGCCTTTAAACTAGCCAGAGGACTATCTTTACAGATTACTTTTTAACATACTTCTTCTGCAACTGCATATTTACTGGCACCAAAAGCATATAGGCAAGCATAACACACATACCCACATCTGTGCATCTAAAGGCAAGGTTTTTCAGAAGTGTCTAAACTTAGACTTCATAGACCCTACACAAGTACTGAATTCCAGCGTCACAGTGATTTGCTTACTCCTCTGTGCTAAGCATGGATTTGCCATGGATGAGCCTATTTGCAAGCAGTTGATTCAGCAAAGCTTGAAAATTCTCAGTACATGCAGACCTGGTAATAACCCAGATTACAGTTAAAAATACATTGATAAATGTAAACTCCCTCCCTCCCTACCCTCCCTCATATTTTCCTTTCCCCAGTTGCTTCACCAAACTTTAATCATATAAGCAAAAACATACAGACATACAGACTTTTATTCTTCGGAAGTCTTAGGTAAAATTGATAAATATGATTCCAATATATAGTTGGAAAGATTCCTTTCCAACAATAAATTTTGGAAGAACTGATTTCTTTCATTTTCTTTTTCTTTTTTTTTTCTCATCCAACACTGAAACGACGTTCTTACGTCGCTAATAAAATCCAGTTACCGACATTTCGAACAAGGGCTCCGAGTGTCTCAGACATACGATTTACTGTCATCAGGCTTAACCAGACAGGACCAAGTTAAGGGCCTTTAGAAAAATCTCAGTTTTCACATGCTCTGTCAGGGCTCATTAGCGCTTGGCAGATGACTACTTTGAAGAGTTCATCAGCGCCGAGCGCGCTGTAGCAAAGCCAGAGCTTTTCCCACCGGTCGGGAAACGGGACAGCGGCATAGGGACGCGGCTGGACCTTCATCCCTTCCGCTCGGGAGCTGCTGCCCGCCCCCGAGGGCGGCTCCCGCTCCGCTCCGCTGCCTCCGGTCTCTCCCGGTAGAGAGCGCGGCAGGCACGGCAGGGAGCCCAGGGCAGAGGGAGCGGGGAGTGACTCAACCTGGGCGCGCAACAGCCGCCTCTGCCTTCTTTTCTTGGTAGCAAGTACAGAACAATACCTGTGGTGGCGAGCTTCCCGAGTGCCGCGGGGTGGTCGGCACCTGCTCGCTTAAATGAGTATCTCGATGTAAAAGCCCCCCAAAAGCCACGTCGTGCCCCACCGGCACGCGTCACCCCAATTCATCTGTCCGTAAGGAAAGTTACGACGTTACTTTTTCGGCCCTCGAAACCCCGTTTTCCCACCGCCGCACCCTTCCCGGCTCCCGAAGCGCAGTCGGTAGGCAGCCCCCGAACGGGAGCCCTGCCCAGGAGGCTCCACCGCACTGCATTCTGCAGCACCGCCGGCGTCCTCACCTTGATGCCCTGCTGCTGCGTGGTCAGGGTCAGCTTGGACTCGTCCAGGAGCAAAACTTCGCAGTAAAATTCCTCCGGGACCGCGCAGAAACAGCCCATGCCTGCTGCGGTGGCCGGGGGGGATGGGGCGGGGAGGCGAGGAGAACCCTGGAGCGGCGACGGAGCGGGGCTGAGACGGGTCTGGGCCGCGCTCGGCTCCGCCGATTGAGCCCGGCGGCTCCTTAGGGCGCAGAACCCGGCCCCGCCGCCATCCAGCCTGGACAGGGGGTGCCGGGCGCTCCCTGTGGAAAAGACCGGCGGCTTGTTTTAGGAAGGATCCCAGGGCACAGCCCGCGCCCGCGCCCGGCTGTCACGGCGGCTCTCCCGTCGCTGCCGCCCCGAGGAGGTGCCGAGCCGCCCACCCGGCCCGTCCCCCGCCCCGTCCCCCGCCCCGTCCACGCATGTTTCCGCGCCTCCTCTTTGTGTGGAGCAGCGGACTCCGGGGGAGCCGCTCCGCCGCCGCAGCCCGGGGAGAGCGGGGGGTGGTCCCCGCCCGGCCAGCGTGGTACCTCCGGCCGCGGACCCTGCGGGGCGGCGGCGGCGGGGCCCGGGGAGAGCGGGGCTGGCGGCCCTCGGCTGCCCGCGGCCGATCGCCTCCTCCCCGTCGGGGGCGCAGGTATGGAGGGGAGCGCCGCCAGTAGCCGGGAGCGACCCAGCGCCTGGGCAGCCGCCGGCCACCTCCTGCCGGCCACGGCCACGGTTCCCTCCGGGCACGGCTGCCTCCGGGAAGGAGCGGGGCGGCTCTGGGACGGGGAGCGGCAGCGGCACCTGCCAAGCCCGAGGAGCCGCCCGTGGACTGCTCCGCGCCCCCCCGGCACCGCGCCGCATCCCTCGGCATCCCACTCGCATTCCAAGTGCGGGGCCGGACCCTCGCTGCCCTGTCCTCGAGCTCAGCCAGTGGGGCGGGAGCCATGGTCCCGGCCCTGGTCCTTGCTCCTGCCTCGCCGCCTCCCGGTGGCCGCGGCAGCACTGACCCCTGCGGGCTGGGCCGGCTCTGCTCCCCAGAGGGCGTCTGGGAAGTCTGGGAGAGGGTTTTTGTCTCCGTAGTTGGCGTGGGAGCGCTTCAAGAGACGTCATGCGTGAAGGTTCGGGAGAGGTTGACTTTAAAAGGTCCTTTTGGCAGGAAGTTTATTCTCCACCGTGGTGTTAAATATTGAGCTTGCTGCAGGTATGTTCAATTTACAAACCAACAGCCCTGTAATATTAAAAAAGAATAAAAATCAAAACCAAAACCCAGCTAACAAAGAAAAAGTAGAACACAAAAAACTTGCAACTGCCTCTGCAGTTGCTGTCTATAGTTTCTGGAGCACACACCAGTCCACCTCCCTATTTTCACTACTGCAGAGTCCTGTGCAGGGACAAGATGATGCTTATGGCCCCCTTCCAACTCTGCATGTTCTGTAATTCTGTGGCTCTGTGCGATCTATATTCTATGATTTTTCCCTTTCAGGCAGAAAGTTAAGCCCTGATCCCACAAGTGCCTGCCCATTTGCTTAAGTTTGCATGCATGAGTAGTCCTGTTGAAGAACGTGCAAAGTTCTTGTGTAAATTTAACAATATGCAGAAGTGTTTTTCTTATGATCATTAACTTGTTCATATTGCATAAGAGAAGGGCAGAAGGAGATTTCTCAGTTGACAAGCCCTTCTAGGTATGTAGGTAAGTCTGCTTTTAAATACCTGTCCTAAATAAAACCCTGCTATTCCCAAGAAATGCCACTTTCATTTTTGTGTTTGAACTTGGGCAGTGGGGTGTTGGGATCTCTGTATCTGGAAAAACAGTATTCCATGAGCACTGTGAAGATCAGGAGAAGACCCACTATATATGTTCATAAAAATAAAGACTTTTGAATAACTTATGAAATATAATGACTTGCAAAAGCTAAAAAATTTGAGTTCCTAACCTTGTTTGTTGGGCAATATATGAGAATGTCATCCAGACAGCACGGGAAATTTGGAAAATTTACTCATGGCTTTCTAAACACATTTTTCAAACAGTTCTTGAATCCCTGCTGAATAAACAGCAGACGGTTTTCTAGAGAACAGATGGTTCCTTTTCCCCTCTCTTTAGTCTATTTAAATCCATATATCATGCACATTGTGACATAAATTACCCCATAAGTCGGTTAAAGTCATTATATATGTATAAATCACTGATTAATCAAGTGAGAGGGAGGGCTCAGTGAACTCATAACCTGCTTTGAAACCTTCAGTTATGATTTTTAAAGGTTTATATGCCTATACTCACAATCCCAGAGTCGATCAGTTTGGATCAATACTAGCCTTGCTTCTATGTTGTTTATAAGATGTCCAAGTGAATTTCTCTTTTTGAAGATCAGCTGCACATTGGCTGATTGGTCCATGGGGCAAACACAAAATATGCACTCATGTTGAATTGATGCCAGTGTTTAAAGCATGGAGTTGTTAACTTATGGACTTGTCTCCTAACCAGCTATTGCCAACAGCTAGGCACTTGATAAAGCAGCAGTATCAGAACCTGCCATTTGAGATGAAAACCTGGGAGAGGATAGTGAACTATGAAAAAATTGAGGAAATTAGCCAGGGGAGCAGAGGAAGAGTGGGTGGAATGGAGGGGATCTATACTATGAACCAGTATGAGCCCTGAGAAACTCAGGAAAGCAAAACAATTAGAGGGCAAGAATGTATGGCCCAAGCTCTTCTTGGAGCTCCATACTACACAAGACCAGCCCTGGTGCAGTAGTTCAAGTATCAGACCAGCTCACAACTTGCAAGGACTGTGAAACAGTCATCTTTTTTCCAAATCCATTAGGAAACTGAGCTCCTTTTTACTTTGCTCTATAAGAAAAAACACAGGTCAAGCACCACAAAGGAAAACTTGTTGACATAAGCTGTCATCGCACAAACACTTACGGACATGCTTAACTCAGGCATGTAAGTACAGGACCAGGGCATAAAGGCATTTTTATCTATTGCCTGTTTGATGAGCTACCCAGCAGAACTCACTGCAGCCTCTGTGATGCAGTACACCTTCATTAAAATGTTCAGTTTTAGCTTTAATCAAGTATTTTCAGTGAGGTTGTATGAACAAGACACTGAGCACCACAAGGACACCTATATATGAAGTGACCTATATCCATATTCTGGCATATAGGCAATTAGACTGTCCAAAGGACACAGGTTGACATATCTGGTTTCTCCCTAGTTTTTACACAGTTTTGTTCACATTTACTTCCAGGAAGTTGATCATGTAGCAAGAGTCATGATGACTTGTCTGAGATGCTATGACTATCGCTTCCCTATCACTGTTCTTTGTTGATATGTAGGGATGCAATGCCTGCATGTGAGCTTGCAGGGAATGAGTAAAGAGTTAGAGAGGTACAAAGCAACCTCTTCATCTTCCTTGTCATGTAAAGACAAGCCTCCTGGACTCAGTTCTGTGCTCAGAAGGTTTAATGAAAGCACTGAGGTTTAATGCAAGAAACTTGCATTGAAATGAAAATGGAAAGCAACAGCACGTACTCTCTGGGCTACATGGATAGCCCTGAATGCATCTTTCCGTAAAGAAAAGAATCTTACTAAGATTATTGTTCAATAATTATTATCCAATTGGATCTGAGGTCTTTACAGGAAAAATAAGATACAACTCCTTCAGCAGCACTGCACTGCTCTGGTTTGACATGTGCCCACCTGCCCATACACTACTACCCTTGAATGTCTGCAGTCCTCCCAGAGAGTTCTCCACAGGTTCAACATGCCATTAAGACCTTTACTTACTTGTGGATTTTCCACCCAAAAAGAGGAGCAAAGTAGACAATGGAACAAGAATCATTTCCACACAGCATTTTACAGCACTCAGAGGCAGAAGTTTGAGTATGTTACAGCAGTGCATGAATTCACATTTCTCACTTCACTAATGAAGGCTTCACTTAAAACACATTCAGGGATGCTATCATATAAGGATTTGTTCTAGAATCTGTGTTACTACTACACTTTAGACATGTATGTGTCCACCATTAGAATCCATGGTGAAAATGACAAGATCGTAAAAACAAATTTATTCAGATATTCATCAGTTTTATATTTCCTTCAAAAATGTTGACATTTGCTGTAACAATACATTTAGAGTCGCTAAAATAAGACATGCCTGTCAAGACCACTTAATTATGAGAAATATTACATTAAGGCCAAAGTTCAGATATACAATGCAGTGATAACACAAAAAAAAAAACCACTGAAACCAACAAACAAAAATACTTAAGAGGCTCCAAAATAAACTTGAACAGCTGATTAAATGTGTTATTCATTCTATAGCAATAAACACCTTGAGGTCCCCTTAACTGACATGGCACTGAGTGACAACCAATTCTTGGTTTTGTTTGCTCATTAAACAATGAGCAAACATTGAAATACTGCAAACACACTCTTAACAGCCAAGGAAATAATAAGCATCTCTCACTTTCTGAGTTTTTTAATAAAGAAAACATGAAATTAAATATACTTTCTCCACCTAAAAATATAAAATAAAGCTTTCAGGATATTCATTGTAAACTCTAGAGCTAAAATTGGAAACTGCAAAATCTGTATACTTTTATCACAGAAAGAAAAAAAAACTAGTTTCAGCTACTGTTTATTGAACCTAATTTTGTGTATGATGTGGTTTTACAAAATGTCCGTCAATATTTTGACAAGTTACCCCTATGCAAAGAAGAACCAGATGATCCTGTTTTATTTTGCTTATGCTTAACTTCTTCAGCAGAACTTAAATAAGTTTTAATAGTAAAGATAATTGTGTGGCAAGATGTAACAATCTAACTTACCAAGAGGAAACAAAACCAAGCATTCTCTTCAGGACTTCAAGTCATGTTCTCGCAGTTTAGACTGGTACCTTGGAGACCCCGTCAGCAGGGAAAATAGAGGCTGTGAAGAACTGTGGATATTTGGGAAGCGAATTTGAAAAGTTTATCTTTTTCAAAGAATACTACCCAGTGGATAAATGGTCACTTGCCTTAGTAAAACACAACTGAGTAGATCCAGATCAAGCACAGAAAAGAGAAGATTATTGTCTCTGAACTACTATACTTTTTCCTATTACATTAGAATAGCTTCAGAAGTATATCTTTGGGATAAGACAGTGGGCAATGATATGCTAAAACCTTCATGCCCAGGGAGCTGGTGCTATACCTGTTCCAAGGCACTAGATATACTCTGATATTCTTGTAAAAAGCAGTTGTTGTGAAGGCACTTAGTGAAGCATATTTTATTCCAAAGACAGGCTGGCCATGCTGACTGGCAAATGACAAGCGACGCAGGTAATCAGTCTGCTGTTATTTGCGCCCCACACTGTTCAAACACAATAGAAACCATGTTCCTCTGTAACTATCACATCTTCTTTTCCTCTCTCCCAACTTCTGAATGGAAGTCTTGGAGATCCTCAATTCTGTTTCACAGAAGTTCATTAGAGAGAGGTCTACACATGCCATGGCAATAAAGCCCAGGGACTAAACCCAAGCAATGATCTAGGCAAGACAAACATAGGCTAAGAGGACTCCCTCAGCCAGAACTCCAACCAGGTCAAGGAGGCAACCAGCCAAGACCTCATTAAAGTGACACAGATGCCAAGACAAACATTCTATATAGGGAGCGTCCCCAACCCATAAGAGAAAGTGTTTATATAGACAAGCCATCAGAAGGAAGTTCTAATGGAAATAACTGCTGACTATTTTTAAGTTTAATAAGCTTACCACTGTAAACTTTTAAAAATTCAGGTCCAAATATTTTTTTAGAAGTATTAGATCTTTAATTTGTTTGTCTTCTGATGTCTGGATATTACAACCATGATTGAGATCTTCAATGCTAATCTTAAATACAGTTTCTAAATTAAACCTGTCATTCTCATATAGCTAACTCAATTTCGACTATTGTGAGATGTGTACTAAAATAATATCAGCTGTAGTATACAGCAATACTTCAAGTTTTGGGTACCTGAAAATCTAAATACTTTCTAATAAGATTTGTGTGAAGAATTGCCCTTTCTGGATAAGCAGTGCTCTTTAGCTAGAGCTTGAATGCAGAAAATGTGGTCGTTGTCTGGAGAGCATCAACTATTGTGAGCTATGATGGGATGCTGCAGGAAATGGGAAGAAATAAGGCTTTTCCTCAGTGACTACACTTACCTGGGTCATTTTCTTGTGCAAAGGGATTTAAATAGCTCCCTGCAACTGATTAAGGAAATAACCAGGTTATCATATATCTTGTAGGCTCAGACATTTGATAAGAGAAAATACAGACTGTTACGCGTAGACTGCTGTCTTCCTTTCAGGTTTTCTTTGGGTAGCTGATGGATGGGAAGGACTGCCTCAGCTCCTACACCAGTCACTGAATCTGAGTGATGCTGAGCCTGCAAAGGGATTGCTCCAGTTCAAAGTCAGACAAGGCCACTAAACTGCCTAATTGATTTCCTGTTTATTGCATTCCCTTGAATATAGGGAATATTTCTTGCTGCAGAGGCCAAGAACTCACTCTGATAAAGTGTATTTTCTGGAATTATTAAGTCAGGCTGAACAATGGGATGATCTAGAAAGACCGCCTCTTTTCTGGGAGTTAATTCGTGAGTGTGGTTATTCCTCACTGACATGTTTCTGTGTGCATCACTACGTAGCTTTTGAGTCTCTCCTTAAAACACATAAAAAATTGTAAGTGAGATCTGCATGGGACAGGAACTCCCTTAATAAACCAAGGAAATTAAAGAACTTCAGAATAAAAATTCTCAGCACGTAAAGTTATTCTAGGAAATGGATGAGGTAAATAAGATACTCACAACATTTTCAAAGTCCTGGTACTGCTACTTTTCATATTGTCATGCTGTATGTCTGACATGGCCTTTAAGAGAACAGCAATAGCTACCGTTCCTCATCATTCTGTACACTTAAGAGTTTAAGTTCATGCCGCCCAACTTTTGAGTTCAAATTACTTTGCCATGCAAACACTCAGGTGCTGGGAAAAAAGAAAAAGATTTATTTCCAGCAGAGAGGGAGACAAGGAAAGGGGAGGAGAAAGAGTAGGAGGAGAAAGAAACTGATCTGTTTGCTGCTGGGATAAAAAGAACCAAAAGTAAGTATACAAGACAGAGGTGAAAGCTAGGAAAATAAAAGAAAAAATGAGAGGCACATCAGAGAAGAGAGAAATAAGAAGAGTGGAGGGAAAAGAGCATATAAACTGAAAAAGAGTAAGAGAATGAAAGTATTGTAAAAATGCTCTAAGCAAGAGTTGCTTCTGTAGAAGCTGAGCCTGCCAACCAGGGACGGAAAGACAGTATCTGACTAGGTCATGAAAATGTAAACAACCTTGATGGAATTGAAGTGCAAATGCTGCTTGCACAGATCTTATCCTCCAATGTAACATGTTGTCTTGAAGGCAGCTGTAATGTGGTCTGAGATCCGTGAATGTTCCTCTGCTTTATCTGCTCCCACAGACCTTCTGTGCTCCTCACCATCCCAAGCCATTCTCTTTACCTGTCTTCTTACTTTGCTACATGGCATAACACAATTTTTAAATGTGTGCTTCTGGTTCTTTCAGCAGTCTCACTGTAACTCCTTCTAACCACATGGGTTAAACAGCAAGGCATACTATAATTGCTAACATAAAGTCTTCTTTGGCATTTTAAGTTTTGATTTGGGTTTTGTTTTTCCCCTGCACCTGAACATAAAAAATGAAGCAATTGCTGAAGAAGAAAAGTACATTTCTATACTTTGAAAGTAAAAATGAGATTTTGTCAGTCTTAGAGAACAATGCATCCCACATTAGATGTTGAGAGATAATCCTGAATATCTCAGTGTTAAAGTGTACACCTCTATGCATAGCACAGTATGTACTCTAATTGACTACAGTATGGACATTCCTTTATTTACTAGGACACAAAAGTAGGAACACAGCACGTACAATGTAGCACTATTCTAATATATATATATTCTCATATATGCATGTTTTCAAACTCACCACATTATTTGTGGTATTCACTGCCAGAATAGCACAAATTGTCAGCGATTGATATAGCAGTGCTCCAAGGATGTAAGGGCTCTGTACACAGCATCTGTGAAGAGAAGATTAATGAGTTTAAGCCATTTCTTCTCTATTAATACTTTGTGGTGGGGGGAAACAGTTTTCCCCCTGAAGTTATAAAATGGTAAAACCCCAGGGGGTGGTGACCCTTGCGGTTTTACCCAATGAACGCTTCTGCAAAATATAAACATATCACAAGTAGACCGGAAAAGAAGGTAGTTGTGGTGGTTGGTTGGAGAAGTGACCATGTTGTGAAAGCCATGAGCAGAAGGGGCAGGATCCCCTCTGGGGGGCCACGGCCCCCCAGCCCCCGACTGGGGTCATAGAAACTCAGAAACAGTGTTAAACTGGACTGAGGTCTGTGACTGAGAAGCTGGAAGTTTTTTTTTCTCCACCGTGAGCAGCAGAAGCGGCGGCAAAAACAACACTGGCCGGAGAAAGTGGCAGAGAGCCAGAAGAGGTAAGACCAAGCCGCAAACAAGCATGCAGCCGAGCGGGAAGACATAGAGTTGTCTGAGAGACGAGAGCCAGCAGCAGAGAGAGAGCTAAGCTCTACAGAGACAAGGTTTGGGGTAAGAACTCAACCAAAACCCCCCAAACTCTTTGGAGACCCTTCCCAGAAAGGAAGAGGATGATGAACTCTTACTTGAAAGAGTCTTAGAGTGCTACAGCACTGCAGAAAGGAGCTGAAAAGCTCCAAGAAAGAATGGGAGGGGGTGACCTTGGCCCCCCCGCTGCTTGAGACAGAGCACGGAGCTCTGCAAAGGGGACTTGAATCCCCTGAAGATACAGACCGTCACGAAGACCCCTGAGCTTCGTGATACGACGTAGTGAAGTGACCCTTGTCCTGGTGAACACAGCCCACGGAAGAGAAGACCCTCGCTTGGAGACGAAGGGCCACAAGGGCTTGGATACTCCCCTCGTGTGTACTGGCAGAGATCCAGCTACAGCTGCTGCATGAGAAGAAGAGATGCCTGCTGCCTTAGAGACACTGCTGCTCTGAGAGCAGAAAGGATCTTTTCCTTCTTCCTTCCTGGACTTTTATTTAGAGGGGAGAAGAGATTTGATCCATTGTAAATACTTTTCTGTCATGGTAGAGATAGCTAAGATTGTATATAATGTGTTGTAGTATTTATTTGTACAGTCATTGTAATATATTCCCTTCCCCCCATTTTGAGACTCGTGTGGTGTCTGGAAAACCCATCTCATACTGGGCTGAGATGTGGGAGGGGGTTTGGACTAAGGAATTGGATTTTGGGGATCTCAAACCATGACATACTTCTACAGAAACACTTTTTCTTTACAAACTGAACATGTTCCATATTCATAACACCAAGTTCACTGCTAATGTTTCCATTGCTGCCAGCACTGAATGATCATGATGAATTTTTAATTTGCTTGTACATGTATTTTATATCATGTTCATGCTGTTCATCGGTCTGGATTCCTGGAGTCTTAATTCATTGCCAGAACAGCATACCTGAAATACCACTTTGAATGGTTGCTTATTTATACCCTGAAGTCTGTTAACCCAACCGATGCTTATAGCCAAGTTCTACATCATTCCTTGCATATTTATACACATGTGCTTGCACAGACTAAATTGTTACTAAGTTTACCAATTAAAATTTAGAACTCATGTTGTATTTCTGTTTGCTTCTGTCTGTACCATCAGAAATTAACTAATATAGCATTAAAAAATAAGTAAAAATCTTGTATTTTTACTGCTTTATACAGCTGCTAACACCTGCTTTGTAGAGGTGCAAAGAAAACCAAGAAGGCTGTATTGACTGGATGCCAAACATTTCCAATGCCTCAGTTTTTTTGTAAAAGATGTAAGGAGTGGCAGAAGGAGCAGAGAGCAGACTGAAACAACTTTGACCTTTCATAGTAACAACTGGGTCCCCTAAGGCTCTTGTTTCATCTACTACTTTGAAGCTTTTCAAAGAAAGCATGACACTATTTAGCTGGGCATCAGCACGAAGTTTCAGGACAAGGATCCCATTTTGGGGATCCTGAAATTTGGGGATCCAAAGAAATTTGAGAAGCTCACCTGCTTCTTGATCCTTCCTGTGTAATCCTTCTGGCCTTGAAGGAACCAGGTTTAGAACACTGTTGAGCAAAACTTGCACTGGGTACAAATGTCCAGGTGTTGGTAGGACATGCTGCAGGGGTGGCCTCTGGGGGAAGAGGATAGGTCAGCCCCACACATGGACAGTTCCATCCAGCTCCAACACAGCCATTGCAGGGCACAGCCAAGTCCCTTAGCCAAGGTGGTGGTGATCCTGTAATAACATATTTAGAAAAGGGAAAAAATGCTGCACAATGGTTGTGAGGGAGGACTGAGAAAAATCAGAGGAAGAGGTCTACGGACCCCAAAGTCAGTAAAGATGGAGGAGGAGGAGATGTTCCATATACCAGAGCAGATATTCCCCTGTAATCCATGGAGGACTCCATGCAGATGATGCAGAAGATCCTATGAAGGAATCTGCAGCCCATGGAGAACCCTCTCCAGAGGAGCTGATGCCAGTGGAGGGGAGTCCACACTGGAGTAGGTTTGCTGATAGGATTTGTGACCCTGTGAGGGGACCACACTCTTCCCAAAAGCTTGCACCTTGTGGAAGGGACCCCATGCTGGAGCAGTTAGTGTGGAAAGGACCCACGATGGAGCAGTTGGTTATTGGCTTAATTAAAACATGCCTTCAGAGAATGGATTCTGGCATTAGGCTGCCTCCAAGGATTGTGTCTTCTGTCTAGCTCTCCTCTAGATAGTAATGCTGATGCAGTTCCCTTTGATGCAGAAGAAAAAACTAAGTGATTCTTCACTAAAGCATCTGTTCTGAGCAAACTGATATCAATAGAGACATCTGGGAAAAAGCTTGCATGAAGGAATATAGAAATATTTTTAAAAAGAGACAGATTTAAAATCTCAGCTTATCAAAACCAGAAATAATTAAAACTCAGTATGTTTAAATTAATTCTTAATTTTTTTTGCTCCTTTCTTTTTTTTTTTTTTTTTTTTTTAGTTTTACTTTGGTTGTCATTTAGTAAAAGAAATCCTGTGTGTGTCTTACAATAATACTTGGATTCCTAGACCAACAGGTCTGCAGGGAAGACATCAGTGGATTTTTCCCTAAGAAAAGCATGTTTATAAGTCTAGGATTCAGCCTTGAATTCTCTTTTCTTCAGCATGGAAGAAGTAGCAGGGAAATTGTGTGTGAACCAATCTGTGTCTGCACAACAAAAATGAGAAATCAAAGACTTTAATTTGTCATCTTATCCAAAGACAAAATAATATGTTCCTGCTTTTTTTGTGTGTAATCCAGGGTCTTGGGATCAACAGTTTTTCTCCTCCAGAGAAGCCAACACAGCAGAGCACAAGAAGTGTATAATTTATATGCACTATATAGCTTACGCTCTGGAAATTATCTTCTATGACATTAATTAACCTGCAGAGTGAGGGTAGGACAGGTGTACTGATTCAGGCTAGACAACAACAAAGCAGTATATTTAAGAACTTTGCTGATGCTGTCACAAGAAACCCCTTGGTGGTAAGGACATGCCTGTTCTTCTCATGGATCTCAGCCTTCCAGAAACACAGCTCATATCCATCTGTTTTTCTGTGCCATAGGACTCACATTCTCAATTACATCTTTTTGCTTGAGGACTGGGCATTTCTTTTTGCTTGCTCCTGGAAATGAAATTCGTTTGATAGGACTACGAGAAGAGTAAAGCCCACAGTAAAGACCAGTGTGCTCCCTGGTGACAGAAAAACAGCCACATTACTGTGGCTCCCTCCTGGCTAACCAATTCCAAATAGATCATTTAAAGACAATTTTCAGATAACTACTTTGTACTAAAATATCAGAAGTGTGACCTTCATACAATGAATCACATAATCTAATTTATTATACTGCTGCCCTTCCTTGCAGAAGAACTGGCCATTTTTCATTCCATAACCTCTAAGCTGCACATGTATATTAAAACTAAAGTTTCATCTCTGAGGATGACAATGCTTCTGTGTTTTATTATCCTCTTTTTTTCTAAATACACCCAAATATGTGTACATAACACCAACAAGAACAGAAAGAATGCAAGCACTACTGGGTTATTAAGTACACTGTGCCACCAAAAAGCTGTCATACAAACATTCATGAAGATTCATTTTCTTGTGAAAAGCTTTTAGACAGGTTGAAAGAAATCCAAAAACAACACAAAAATCACAGGTGCAGAAGAAGATGACTGAAAGGTAAATGCTAGTAAACTATATTAATAATTCTGCATGCAGATTTCATGAAAATAACTTCCTGATAGCATTTTTGACATGTCTAATGAAGGCTTCTGATGCTCCACGTCTTATTCACAGTTCTTATATGGTACTCAACTGCACCATTATTATAAAAATAATAAGCATGTCACCACACTTAATGCTAGTATAGAAGAAAACAAAAATGAACTTGTGTTTTCCTCTATTTTCATGAAAGCTGGACTATGTATCCAAATGAATACACAAGCTGACATTTAATGCCTAGACTTATCACAGAGTTGGGCAGGGAAGGGGGTCACTAGTAAATTATGAGACCAAGCCTATTAAATTTCCCAGGCATACCCACCTCAATGAATTTTCTTCAGGGTTTGCTGACAATCCTTACAAACAAAGCTTGTCAGATGAAGACAAAAAGACATTATTTTGGAGTGGATTAATACTGGTCATTGCATCCAAATATCAGGTTGAAGTCATAGACTCATTCAAATTGAAAAAGACCATAAAGATCACCAACTTCCATCATTAATGCAGCACTGTCTCTAAATGCTGCATCTACAAATTTTTTTAAGACTTCCATGGATGGTGACTCCACCATTTCCCTGGGCAACCTGTTCCAGTGCTTGACAACCTTTCTGTGAATAAGTGTTTTCTAATATCCAATCTAAGCCTCCCTAGCACAGCCTGAGGCAGTTTCACCTTGTTCCATTCCTTGTTACCTGGGAGAAGGGACTGACTCCCACCTTGCCACAACTTCCTTGCAGGTAGTTGTAATTCTCTTTCAGAAACCCTGGACACATGACACAGAATTTCCAATCTATTTTAAGATTTTGTAAATTATTTCAGAGAATTATACAGTAAATGGCTAGTAGAAAAGGTAATCCCTGCCCTTGGTTACATATAGAAGGTAGAAGGGGAGGGTAGTTCAGTATTAAAGGACAAAATCTCAGAGAAACACTGGGGAAAGATTGATGACCTGTGTCACAGAAGCTGTGTAATGACATCACTAGGACTGCACTCACTTTCTGCAAACTTGCATTTCACTCATTTATGGGAGAGAAGGATCAAGGCAGCAAAGACCAGCAGTCCCAAAGATGGCACACTCTCTGGCTTGTCCTGATACCCAAGCTTTGTAGCCAGTGCCAAAGGTTAAGGAGAACAACGTGCCTTTTGCATCTGTGCAGATCAAACATACAGGTTTTTCCATTGTAAAAAGAACCATGAAGAAGTTGCTGATTTGTTCCAATTTCTGTGAACTATTAAATTTTGCAGATCAATAAGGAAGATGGATATTGAATGTGCAATGTGAAGTATAGGGAGAAGAGCAAATAGGTTGTGTAATGGTTTCCACAAACCATTGTGGCAAATTTAGCAACCAGTAATATATATGCAGAGACTCTTGAATACTTGTAAGAACTGAAAAAAGGACAGTCAGACCAATTAACAACAGTCCCAAGGACAAATAATCTTCTACCAGTCTTACTAACAATGCATCACACAGGTTCATCACAGGTATTCCTTCCTCATGGTTATGGATTACAGGGATAGTAGAATGAGAAATTGCTAACTTCGCCTTTACACAAGCCGCATACCACTAGATGGCATTCAAAGCATGAGCCATAAATTTCACTGCAGTCTTGTTAGGATTACCTTGACCTCGTTAGTAAATTAAGGGAAGCCATTATGTACCCAGAAGACCACGATGTTTTATTCAATGAATCCTTAAATAATGATATTGTGCCTCAAGGGAATCTTGAAACAGAGAGGCACCAAAGTTATCTGGCTAAAGGGCGTTTCTCTCTCTACAGTTCTGTAGAAAGCAGGAATTGTGAAGAAGAGGATAGTATGACTTCTGAAGTGAAATATTATATCAAATATCCCAGAAATGTTCCAATGAGATAAAATAAATAATAAAACTGGCAAAAAAAAAAAAGGTAGAAACCTATGGATATGGAAGAAACCTACTATCTGCATACACATGCAAAGCATGTATACATATTTTATCCCTACAACAATGCCTCTTGACAGGACCAAGAACAGATAGCATAGCTCCCAAAAAGAACAAACACCCTGAGCTAAGAGTATTTTGTTTATCTGAAACTACATTATGGACTCATACAGAAAGGAAATTTTATTTAAAAATATAGATACCATGGTTTAAAAGCAGAAATAATAAGGTCTTAATTACAATACAATGCAGAAGAATGCCTGAAAGTTTCTGCTTTCTCTCTCATCACAACTTCCTTCTCTTTCTCTTCTTAGGCTCACACAAATAAAATTACACACACTTAGTTTCAAAGAGAATGTATATGCAAGAGATGGCCAGGCAGGTGTGTTCAGTTGTACTATTAGGCTACCTCTGTGCATTAATCTAAAAGACCTAGAAGTGTCCTGGGAAAACCAAGGAGGACACCTCTCCTCATTCCCATTTCCCAAGAGTATTGTCAACTCAGCCTGTGCCAAGAGAACGTGGAAAAGGGATGGGGACTTTTTGCCAACTCTTATAGTTCCTGGAAAAATGAGATTTCAGACTCAGTGTGCAATCAGTTATAGAAACTCTACAGCCCTTATGTTGCAATAGCGGAACCATAGGTCGATCATTTATTAGAACCAACTGCAGGCAAAATAGAAACTGGTCTGTTATCCAAGAACATGAATAGAATATCCCAGATATCCAATAAAATATCCCAGAAACAAGACAGGGCACAAATAAAAGCATAAGCACATGTTTCTGAAGGAGAAGGAAAACTTGGCAGTGCTCATTATGGCCAGTTTTTAGTTTATTCAGAGCAGTCTTGAATCATCGTGGAGTAATAGTCAGATTCTTAGGAGTCAAGGAGAAAAGGATGAAGTTCTAGGTTGGTAGAACATATCACCCTCTGGAGTATGTGTTAAAATCAAACAGAGACCAGGGTAAGTAAAGAACTTATCTAAGGAAGGCACTAAGGAAGTCAGAATATCTCTTTGGATTTTTCAAAGGTTTAAATTCCTTTGCCATGTTAAATACTTCAAAGGTAGCCAGCAAATGCTTTCAATGACAGTGAGTTCTCTGTGTTTCCCATATGTCTGACTTCTTTGTGGTACATGTAACCTTTGCCACAAAAATCAGCATTCACAATTTACATTTTATGACCTGCTTAAAAGACTGCAAAGAATTTGTTATATTGAAACACATACTGGCCAAAATATGGAAATCATTCAGGTGCAGCTGATTCTCTGACCAAATCCCAACAGGCAATTCATTATGCTAATATTTTTACAGACACCAGAGCCATATGGACATGTGGATTCTCCTTTGAACTGCTTTGACACATCCTCAGCATGGAAACCTGCAGATACCTTTTGAAATGATGTGTTGAAAAACCAAAGATGAAACATTCAATACAGCACAGTGTAACACAGTGATCTTTGTAATACACCATTTATATTACCTTTCCTCTTTAGCTTCGGGAGTATATGAAATTATGTTGGACTGTTACACTGACTTCAATAAAATGAGCACAAGCAGTAGGTTCTTATGCGTTTTCACTTCAACTGGATTAGCAGGAGTAGAACTCATAGAGGAAACCACAGTGTCAGTCAAGGAAAAGTCATTCAATTATTTTATGTAAGTACCATACAGAGAAAACTAATCCTACTTCGTTTTTTTTTTTTCATCTAAACTGAAAATACTTACAGTTTCCTCACAAGTAGATTTCATGTGCAAGAGTAGATTAGCAACATGGAATAGATCTCATAGGCTCTGCTTAACTTATTTTCACCCATTCATGAGGAATCTTATTACAGATTGAAAAATGAACTGAATAAAAGAATTTTATAGCCTTATGAAGTTAATCCAAGTGTTAGCTTTTGGGGTTTTTTTTAATTATTAGGTAGTCCTATAAAGACACCCAAAAGCTGAGGGAACAGCAATAGCTTTCATGCCCTTTGCATGATCTAAAATAACACCTTAAAACCTCTCAGTTCTCACTACATCTTGCTCTGTTTACAATCAGGTGTTTCAGGCACAATCCACAGAGCAGGTGCTGAAGTCCATTGTGCATTGCATCCAGGTTGCAGAGATGTTATCACTCAAGCTGTATGTCATAGAGAAGACTCAGCTGTTCCGGCTGAGTTAATGAGTTAACTGAATCATAGGAGGCTGCTGAATATGTATATTTATGAGATTAACTTTCTCTTCATAACTCCATAGCTGTGCTTTTCTTTCTCTCTTTCTCCCATTTCACCTTCCAAGCTTAACCTCTCTTTGCTCAGCTTTTCTCTTTGCCCTGAGAGTTACCCTTGCTCTACCCTTTCTCCTTGTTCTTTTAAGTGCTCTCTCTCCACAATCCCACGTGCCCTGGCTCTTCTAGAAGACTTTTACCAGGGATCAAACAAGCCTGAACATGCAAATCCTGTGATTAATTGTCAGGGGTGGGGGGAAGGCTGTACAGGCTGCTGCACAGATAAGCCCTGAACTCTGGCAGAAGTTGCAGGCAGTTTTGCTGGTGCTTCTGCAGCTTCGGTATAGTGAAGGCCAAAGAGTTTGTCCTCCTCAGTCTCAATACATTTCAGATATGACCAGGCTCTGATATTTAACATGACTGGGGTTTGGCTAGTTGTCAAGCCAGGCTTGCATCTCCCTTGCTGTCAGGGAAAGGGGCTGATGGGTGATGCTACCACTTTGACCTGGGGTAGGTATTGCTACTCACTGCTGCTTTCTCAGCAGCAGTACATGGGGTGATTGGCTTTCCTGGTCTGCAGGATAGCCAAAACAGTAAGGCAATTTTGTTACTTGCAGCAGCCTGTTGTCCTTGATGGCTGCCTTGAATTAGCGCTGCCTCCTATTCCTAAGGCTGCCAAATTTTTGGATGTCAGAAGATGCCAGAATTAAGGTGATCCTGTGTATGAGACAGCCTTTAGTTACATCTGCCTTGTCTCTGAAGAGCCCATTCCCAAGCCAACTACACAGAAAAAGCAACATTCAATAAATTGCTGGTTTTTTCTACTGTCTGTCAAAAGTTAGTGTGTTTTTTCTGAAAATTGTAAAGCCCTTCCTTCCTTCAAAGGAATCATTATGGGCTTTCTTATGGGGTTCCTTGCTACAGTATTGAGGCACTTCACAAATACTCATGAAGCACTTAAATGAGTGGTATCCTGCTTATGATACACAGAGCTCAGTAGCACTGCTGGAAGATCTTATTCCACTGCACAACCTGCTGCCACTGGACCAAACTGAGTAACTTATTCTATATTAGGATGCTTCATTTTCTGCAGAAGGTGATGAAGCATATTATCAGGGAATGAACAATGCTCTGCCTTCAAGTTTCACAGGCATTTTTTGTCTATAAAGGAATAGTGAAATTCAGAGTACACACTGTCCAACCTGGTACAAAAGTTCTGTATGAATTAGTTCCAAATCTGGCTGCCTCAGTGCAGGACTTAGCAGCTCAGGAGCAGCACCACATCAATCCTGGCTGGAATTCAAGCTAGTATTCTTCTGAGAGGTCCATGATAACTCCTTGGCATCAGCCAGAGCTCTTGTGTATCTGAGGTGGGACTGGACAGCACCAAGCAGGGCCATGGACTTGGACACACAGATTCTTCTGCTCTCCATCCCACAGGCTTAACACCTTCTTCTCTGCTTCTGCTGTGTTCATCCCAGCTGTGTTCCTAAACCACCACTGACTCTTTGTCCTACTCCTATTCTCTTCTCTGTCCATCTTAATATCTCAGTACTCTTCTTCCCTACTCAGGCTACTGGTCCCTGTCCCAGCCAAGAAATTCTGTAAGAAATTCTGAACACCAGGTGTCATTCCTGTCTCTGTTTCATCCAGATGGCTCCAGGCCAACGTCTTTCTCTCTGCTTAAAATGAAGCTTTAACCACAGGCCACAAACGTATTTTTATGGCTTTTTCATGGTCATGTATTACAGTATCACCCATCCTACTTTCCAACAAGGAAGGCTTACGGGTAGCAGGTGTCTCCCTTATTTAAAGGTGTCACAATGACCACAGAAAAATAACTTTCCTGTGGATCTTCATAAATACACATGCGCTGTTAAAAAAAAAAAGTCCCAAAGCTTGTGTATTAGAATGTGTATTAATGTGTATTAGAATACACATTACTATTCTAAAGCAGAATAGAATAAAGAGAGAAACAGAAATCATAGTGTTACAGAATCAAAGAAAGTACATTTGGGAGGACTCCTAAGAGATCATCTTATGTTTAGTAAATCTTGTGACAAATGCCTGTCCTGATTCTTTGGGCAGTCTCTCTAACAGTACTTCAATAAACAATACTTCAATTCCCATTAGAACATATTGCCCAATATCTAGCTAAAATCTCTCTCATTTAAGCCCATTAATTTTTATCGTTCACACTTTGCACGGGCAGTAAAGTGTTTGAGTTTATGGTAGCCTTTCGCTCAGCTTCAGATTATTATCGTGTGCCCCATCAGTCTTCCTTAGGCCAAAAAACATAAGATCCTCTGATCTTTCCCTACTGTTTTTATTTGGTCCTATTGAATGTCTTCTCCAGTCTGCCTCAAATTACTTACATCTTTCTTAAGGCCAGTACTTAAGCCTGGGACAGACTCTAGCTGAGCTTTACCAAAGCTGCCTTGAGCAGACAGATTAATGCTTTACTATATCCCAAATATCCTGTTGTTGCCATGGGCAACAGCAAAAAGGAATAACCAGTGGCTGAGCCCCCTCTCATTAGTGAGAAGAGTATTTGCCACTTAAGGAGAATTGACAGAGATAAGGAAGGTTGTGAAAAGTGAATAGAGGAAACAACACCAGTTGAGTCCAGATAAAGGAGCAGCCAAGGCGAGTGAGGGCAACACCATATGCAAATAAAGAATGAGAAAATTGCAGATAAAAGATGAACACTTTACAGATTGGTTAACTTAAAGGAGATTGCAGTCATGCACAGACCTCTGGCTTGTGCTCTCTCCAGGTTGCCAGGGCCCCAGGCTGTGTGGCCAACACCTCTGTGCTGCACATTCACATCTGTATCCATAACAGCTGGGGGGGGGGGGAAACTGCCCCAGTGGCTGCTGCTCAACTGGCCATATTTTTCACCCATTACTATTCTCACATATACATACCTTGAAATGTTGTTTCCCTCACAACAGCACTATTTTATTTTTTTTTTTAACTGAAGTTTATATTGTAGTCCAGTGATCTTCAATTTCCTTATTGAAGGATTGCTGTCTCAACACCTTTCTTCACTTTTTAGGAGTGATAACACTTGTCTACCTTGCCCTTGTTCCTTCTTAATGTCATCCTAATTATTTTGTTTGCCAAAATCATTTTGATTTCTAAACCCACCCTCCGGTGTACACACTGTCCTTTCCCCCTTCATTTCAGTGCAAACTAAACAAGCTTACACTTTATCTATGCAGCTCATTCACATTCTTTCTTTAGTGTCAGAGTCTGAAAACAGTACATTTCGAGACAGTGTTTTTGGACCAATTTTATTACTTATTTGTTTAGGTGTTGGTTTGCTTCCTCTAGCAGATAAGGTTGAGGACAGCTTTTTGGTAGGAACATGTAAAGTTTTGCCCCTGCTCAACTTTTATTATAAATTAAATTTCTAAACAATTTTTTATAATTCTAATCCAGATGGCTAGATATTTTTAGTCATATAAAATGGCAGAGCTGCTAAATGTGTGCCTCTTTCTCAATCTTCTCAGAATTTGTTAGTCACTTGAAATACTATTTGAAATATTTATCATTGAGAAAATAATAAAATCTATATAGATACTGCTTCTTATGCCTCCCTCCAAAAATAAATCTATATTTAAGTAAGAATTTATTTAAATATATTAAAATCAAATGGTATAAATATACATACTAGGGCTAAACCAAATTTGTGTACCTTGAAATCATTTTTTCCCATGCATGTTTCAAATACAAAGCAACAATATTGCTTCTTCTTAAACAGTTCTAGAAAACTCCTTTTTCAGTGCTTACTCTCTGAATAAAATTTACTATCTACAGCCTCAGTGCTGTGGACACAGCACATACACATCACTTTAAGGCCCTACTTGCTTCAGCATAACCACTGGCATCAGCATTTGCCATGGTGAAACATAAGAAACTGATCTTGTACATTTTCCCTTTTCTCTGTGGACCAGGTGTCCAGCCCCTGGCCAACACTAACTTTTTTCCACTATCAAAGTGACCAGATCAAATGCCATTAAAATCTCCTTATTGTCCCAATTTTCTCCCCAAATACTGATTTCCATATCTTATTTGATGCGTACAGTTTCAAAGATTCCTTTTAGAATTTGCTATACAGTGTAGTTTAATGGTGAAACAAAGGCCTGCTTTGTAAAGCTGATGGTCCTGGGAGAACTAAGAAATCCTGCTCCCGAAGCTACTCTGTTTCTACTGCATTTTCCACATGTTCAGTGGTTTCTAGACCTGACCAGAGCAGCATCGGCCACATTGAACAAGCACATCTCCAAAACATATGCAACTGGTAGTTACCATAGCAACACAGAGATGTCAAGTGAAATTAACAAAGATCTGCAGCACTAATTATTTCACCAACATAATTAATAATCTATATATTAATAATATTAATATGTTCATAACATTAAATGTTTTAAGGAACACTTGAAGAAATAAAGAGCTTGCAGGTCACTCTCAAACAGATTGACAAAATAGTCTCTGGTTTTAAAGCCAAGACAAATTAATCAGTAACTACATGCAATTGGCTGCAAATGCTTTCCTAATCACTAACTCCTGACTGATGCAGAGCATATTCAGCTACAGTCTCTATCTAGCTTATCAAACACACAGCAAATAGACCTTTGGATTTTTGTGACATTCCTAATGACCAGCTCCTCGAGTCTTATTCTACACGGATACATTAGCTGAAGAGAAAAAAACATTCTTTAAAAGATCAAAAGTGGAATTTCTATAAGTACCCTAGCTAGGTATTAGAGATGTCTCTTTCAAGGAGGCAGTAGGTCTACAAGTTTGACTCTCATGAGAGTCAGCATCCTTCATACTTCTGTTTATACATCTGTTTATAAAAGGAGTGCAGGTCTTAAATAATGCAGATACTTTTTAAATTTTACTTAAATTTTGTGGTGTGATTAAAGAACCATTCCTCAGCTGGAAGGAACATGAACAGCAGGCCAGTATTAAGCTTCCTTACTCCATTTTTGGAGCCTATCTTGTTCCTAATTAACTATGGCATTGAGATACAACCTACACTGTAAAAGAAACAGTGGTATTTAAAGTGGGTGTTAAAAAAAAGGATCCTTCAAACTTCATATTATTTTGGAATTTGGCAGTGCCCCTTTGCAGCAAGGTGTGGTGTTCAACACGTGTCTGTAAATAGCTGATCTTATCACCTGACTCTACTTAGCTGCACTTCTAGAAACCAGAAAAACTCTCTAGTCTTTTCTAAATCAGTTGGTCAACTCATTTCCATACCTTTTCAGAAAATGCTGTATTTAGACACAGGTAAAATATTCTAATAGACACAATATATGCGTGGTTGTATTGCACTGACTGATTACAACGGCTAATGTGGCAAACAGCATCCTGACCCACAGAGAGTTACAAGTTCTCAACACCTTTAAAGATTAGGACACTCTAAAGGACACTCTCTTTACTATCTCAGTCTTAGAACAGGAGCAAAATACTTCCTATTGGTCAGATCTGTGCAATGAAAGTTTCAAGACCACAGCCAAAAGCAATTTGCCTCATCTCTGCTCAACTTTTTCAGAACACTTTCTTTCTAAAAATACAACACTTGATTTTCTCAAAATGACGTTACTTTTCATTTCTCCATTCTCTCATAAAATGCTGTTGAGTTGCATTACCTTTCACTGGATTTTGAAAATTCAAAGTAATTTTCAGAACAGAAGTGTCTCCCTTTATTGTTTCAATTTATAGACTTAATACATTCAGAAAGATATACATTTTTCAAAAAAATCTAATTTATTCTTGTTTTCTTACCTTTACTTGCACAGACTAAAGCACAATTATTGCCAGTTGGTCTATTCTAGACTAGCTTCTTCAATTTGATTAAGAAATTAATTTGAAAGATTGAGGTTTCTGTCTTTGAAGTGCTCTGAAGGATCTTACCAAGTCAAACTTCCTCTATTTTGCCTGAGGCTTCTCCCCAAAAACTTCCTAATAATCCATTAAAAATCAGATAGCACCTTAAATAACAGTGTTGTTGTAAGTACACTGTGGTCACAATAGTATACCCTTTCGTACTCAACAAGAGGACTTTTAAAAAAGGCTATTTGGAGTGAGTTGCATGCATTTCATTTGCATCTGACTCAGAAAGTAAAGAATAAATTCCCTCTACTTAGCTGATTCTCCTCTATCTAACATGGAAAAGAGCTGAAAATCCATAAATTAGTGTGAAGTGCTGTAGTGTGGCATTGCTGCAATGTCATTCGTTGTAAAAATACTGCAGGCGTCTCGTTTTTACCTGCTCTTTTGTTCCATGTTTTTATTCTAGATAATAGACATAAAGGAAATCTTAGAAGCTATTTTTTGTCTCCATATATATGAATTTAGTATGCTCTAAAAACACTAAGCTAACAACTGTAAAGAGCTACATTCTTTCTTTTAAGTAGAAAAGGAATGGCTCAAACAGAAATCATTCAAACAACATGAAAAGGATCTGATCCATTTTCTTCCATCATTTTCTATGACTGTTACCTTAGTTATAAAAACAGAAGTTCCATAATGAAAGGAAATTATCAGCAGGGTCCGCAGTATTGAGCAGGGATGACTATATTGTCCATAAATTAAAAAAAAAAAATTTTTTTGGAAAAAAAAGCTAAATACAGAGGAGAAGTGATTTGCTGAGAATAGTAAACTGTTCAGGATAGTCTAATCTAAAGCTGGGTGACTGAGTAATAAAATGTTAAGTGAAATTCAGAGTCAGTCTCCTGGGAAAACCTAACATAATTATGTTACCAGAAGAAGAACTATTTCCTCAGCTGGTGGAGAACATACAATGCTTATTCTTAAAAACCACTGGCCTATGGAAGTGCATAATAGGGATCATGCTAAACATTAGCCAAGAAGAGGAGAGGGAGAATAATTATATTAGTTGTGCCAACTCAGCTCCATATTTGGGAAAGTAACGTGGAGTTCATTGTGCAGACAAGTGTAACTTCAGGGTCAACAGTCACCAGAGACCACTGGAGGGACCCCCGAGACAGAAGCAGGAGGGAACATGTGCAAAGGGGAGAGAATATATGCTAATAAATTTGGGGAAATTATGTATTCTGGGAAACGATGTATTCTGTGTTTATTCTGGGAAAATCAATGAATATGTATTTTAAATATGGTGTATAAACAAGAGCTTGTCTGTCCTTGGTGTGCGTGATAGCCTCAGAAGTATCCTCCACCGAACAAAGAATGCCTGCTTTTTAAAGCTAGAACTCTAGTGTTAGAGAGTTTACTTCCTTCCTCGTTTTTAGTAACAACCAATGAAGAACTCCAAATCACAACATCGAGGTAAAAGAGAATTTGGAGTCACTGTTCTCTGAGAAGAACATCTCTGTCATCACCATGTTTTGATGTGCTTATAATGGCAGCCTTATAAAGGGTGCTAAGGATGAGTTATTAGGGAATCTTAGAAGTAGAGGATAAACTCAAAAATACCATTATATCACTCTATAAACTCTGTCATTCCCGCATTTTGTACACGCAGGTCTGAAGCATGTAGTGGAAGTACAGAAGATAGAGGGCTCAGCAGTAATAATCAGAAGTGTAAAACAGTTTTAAGTTTCTATATCAGCTCAATCCAAATAGATTTGGACCCTTTAGTCTGGAAAAGTGGAAGAGAAGGCAAGGGAAAACTGAAAAGAGAGCTGATTGCTTTTTCTCATAGATCAGGCACAGGGAACACAAAGTTATCAGGCAGCAAGCTTAAAACAAGTAAAAGGGACATAACACACAGCTAAGCCAGGGAATTAATCATCTTCAAATATCAAGTAGTCAGAGTAGGAGTGGCTATTGAACAGAACAAGTAGGATTCAACCTCTAGTTCAGGAAGTTCCTTACTCACTGATTGCTGGATACTCCTTACTTCAATACCACACACTTTCAATATTATATAATTTCCTGAGTTACTGGCTAATGGACACTGTCTGAGATGGGTTACTGGATTGTCTTTGTTTTGACCCAGTTCTGACTATGCCCCTGTATTTTTGTGCAATATGATCTAAAATATGCTGGTTCTAGGGCTGGAACTGACACAGAACAAGCCACAGCATCAATGAGATACAAGTGATTTCTGGGAGCAACAGGAAGTCTATGCCTGCATTTCTGTGAGTTTGGGGACTCAAGCTGTCAATGCCACAACAGTGTGAGTTTTTAAGAATCAGCATTTATTAATGAAAAAAGCCAGAAGCTGAAGTCTGTTGTGAATGTGACTGAGATTTCCAATTAATTTCACAAAGGCAATGTGCAGACACCAGATGCAAAAGGTGTGGCTATTACCTAGCCAGGATGAAACTCTAAGCAGAGCTCCTGTGGTCATATCCATCCATCAGCAAATTCCTTGACTCGGACAATGCTGTTGGTTTCATATTTTTGTAATGGTAGCAAGCCTTACTCTAATTTTGGATGTAAGTAGTGCTGTTCTTACCATTAGAGAATATATGCTACTGATTAGGTAAGAAAATAAAGGAAAAAGTGCCAAAGGCAAAGGTTTGAATTAAAACACCATTGGAAAGTGGGAAGAGAACTCTTCCCATTGGAAAATTAAAATAGGATAAACCTGGAGGAGACTTATTTTTAGGAGGAAATGTGTCTTGAAGTTGACCTGCCAGGCCACATTAGGTTACAGAGCTCTGCAGAAAAAGGTCACCACGCTTCTTACTAATGTATTACTTCTTATGCTGCTCACAGCAGTAATCTCTGGCACACATTGATCAGCAGTATTAAAAGGCTACAAATCATGAATCGTGTCCTACTTTTATCTCCTGATAACTTCAAGTCACATGTCTCACAATATGTTTAATTTTTTTTTCTTTTAATTAATTTTTTTTCCTTTAGGAAAAAACCCATATTGTAAGCAACATAAGCAGGTAGAGGAACAGGAAGATTAAGAGGCCAAGATTAAGGAAAAGATGAACAAATGATACAAAAAGATATATACACTCATTGTAAAAAAAAAAAAATTCAAAGCAAAATGAAATGTTGGGTTTATATCAAAACAGAATGTTCTGTGGGTTTGTGGTTTTGTGTTCATTTGGTTTGGGGTTTTTTTTAAGTATTTATATAAAAATGAGGTCCTAATAGAAAATGAAAAGCTTGGACTTCATTCCATTGAGACAAAACTAAATTTTCAGTCTTGGAATTTCCACTGAACAAAAATTATCAGCTTTTGAATTTGCCTCCTTCATTTTCATTTAAAAGTTTTCCAGCTTGTTTATCTAAGGGTTGGAGGAATGAAGTGACCCGGCCATTGAACCCTAACAATAAATTAATATTTTTCCATTAGTTAAAAATATGCTCAGAAGTCATCCTTCTGGTCACCTCTAGCCTTCAGATTTTCTCCATTAGTATCCCTTAAAATCTATTCTCTGGGAAATCAGGTTGACTATTAAGATGTTGGATGGTCAGCATTCACCCTCAGGATATCCTACTGACCTACTGAGCTTTCCTGCCAGTTTAACTTCAAATCAGAAAAGCCCTTTGTTGGTAGAATAATTCTATCAATGTGACCTAGTTGCTAGTTACAGTAATATTCATCCAATACAACATTTCATTTAAAAGCTTTTTCACTGCTATTAGTATTCAATAGCTTGGGGTTATTTTTCCTTTCTTCCTGTACACACTTGTGGGATAAATGAATTCAGGTGTCTTCCTTTTGAGTGAAAAAATTGTGTCTATCCAAACCAACAAAAGATATACTCCCTTCCTAGTTAGACTCATTTTCCTCCTTTGTTGGATGCAATGTTTTTAAAGATTAATTACTCCACTACAATCATACCCCAGACTGATGCACATCGTGTTGCAGACAATCCTTTTATTGAACCTCTAATCTCAGCACGATCTTGTTCACAGTCTTAACACACAGCATAAATGTCACCTTGATCCATCCTGTAATTGGATACCAACTGCATGGGAGCACAGCCAAAGAGCCATTACACCCTGCCGAGGCAGAATAACCTTCTTTTAGAGGAGAGACCTACGGCAGCACCAGAGCCTCAAACTACTGCCACCACTTCTCCTCACTGTCATTGACAGTAATAGGGTAACCTACTGTTTCACAAACAGTATCTGTTCACAGAAAAACGTTTTGTTTCAGTTGACAGCAGCTTTTCTTAGAGAATGAGATTGCTATTGCAAGAGAGGCAGTAATTTGCACGCAAACAAAACCATCAGGCTTTTTCTTTTTTCTTTTTTTTTTCCTTCCACAAAGCACTAGTTTGTGCCAGTGACACATAAAATAGTTGACGCTATCCACAGAGCGTCAACTTGCAATGAAACTTTTTAGTATTTCATGACAGTTGTTTTTTGGTCCAGGAAGAATTTACCCAGTGATAAAGTGGGAACTAACTAATTTGCTTTACACTGCACAATACAACATGAGCTTGCAGGGCAGACAGAGTGTCTCAGTATAAGCATACCAGTAGTTTTCTCTCTTCAGAGAGAAAATGTGAAAATTTATGGATAAGCCCAAAATTTGGATATTATTCCCTCTCACTCAAATAATGGCCAATTATAGCTATTGTGAGGGCAAGAAGATATGGAGGACGTGGTAAATACAGACAGGATGAAATACTCAAAATTTCATACAGTTAGAAAATACGGTATGATACAGAATTTTAGTTTCTGCTGTTACAGGCTCTGCTGCAAGGCTTGCATCCCTCAAGAGGTCTATGAGAAGGGGCCTGTGTGCTGTCCTTAGCACTGCTTTGACCATTCTACACAATTGGTTAAGGAAAAAGACCCTAGCATGAAGCTTTCAACCTTGTCCTCTCATACAGTGTCTAGAGCAAAAAAAATTTACATCCATTAAACAACAGCTGTGTTTTCTCTCTTTGCCGCTCAATTTTCCACATAATTTTCTTCCTTATTTTACCTTACCTTACCTTATTTTACCTTCCTTGTTTCTTCCTTTCCCTTACTTCCTTTGGCTAGAAAGTTAATTGGGAAATATATTGACCCAATTTTACATGTAATTTTAACATGTAGAAGTAGGAAGAAATTTAAAGCCTCAGCTTTCCTAACACTTATAATTTAAAACTGCAGGACTTTATTTTAAGATGTAACAGTGGAAAAGTGTTTTCATGTAGAATAAGTTATGAAAAATGAGCCTTTTATCAACACTGCAAACTAAAAAATTATATGAGTAAACTGGGCAAATATAACTAATTTCATTTTGAGCAGTTTCAGAAAAAGTCCTGTCTTATGCTGGCTCCAGCAGCAAGATAAACAGTTACTAACATTATATCATCAGAAAAATTAATTTACTGATCACAAGCCTGTTACAAGTAACAGTAACTACACTGTTACCTAGCAACTAGTGACAGTAGCATTTTTTTACTAATTTAACCCATTGATGAGTGTGAAATGCATAACTTGTGTGTGGATTTGCAACTTCTTTGCTGGTCTGAGGCTGCTTCTGACCACATCAGAATGAAAGCCACTTTTTTGCCATTTCAAATGACCTACGCTTGGCCTCTGAAGAAATAAAATTGTTACACATTACCAACATCTCCCATGAAGATGAATCCGTCACATTATATTTTGTCACGTTGCAAACAGCCTCAGTCCAGAGAAGACTGAGTGTGACTGAAGTTTCCACACAGTCCAGCTTTTTTTGAGAAGTCCAGGTTTTCCATATAAGAAAGCTGTAGTATATCTTTTACAATTTTTCTGCATTAACCACTGCAAAATTTAAATGTAGTGTCAAAGTAGTGCTCCCACAAGGCATCCTTAAGGATCTCACGTTTATGATGCATCTTTCAATTTGTTCTAAATATAGAACGGTTTGTAGTTGTTGCTTGGCAGGTATGAGTTGAGAAATAGCTATGATTTCCTGATAATGATTATGAATAGAAGGCAAATATTTGGGCAGTCAACACATCCAGTGAGTCAAGAACTCCAGTTAAACTCTGGAAACTAAACGATTTCTTATTTGAAACAAAATCTCAAAATGCCAGGAGAGTGTAACAATCTGTCAGCAAGTCTGTCTTACTGAATTAGTTTCCTAGAACTGTATTTACAATGGATAGAATACCTAAGATCAGTCCTGATGACAAACCAATCACTCTCTTACAGCAGCATATTGTGGAGCAAGTCCCTGAAATTAAGTGAACTATGGTACACATGAAATCAGAGTGAGATCCCAGAGGTCACAAGCTTTTGACAAAGGATGAAAAAGGCCACTGTTTTCAAGGTCTGTAGTTAGAGATTTGTAGTGAGTAAATATAGAACCATCACTGTCCAGACAACCTTTTTCTGTCCTGACCTCTGAATCTGATCTGGTGGGAGTTGAACATACCACATAAACTCATACAAAGCTTAATGGAGGCAGCAGCATAACTCAAAAGATAAGGGATCAGATTCGGGACATGAAGGGCACACAGGATGGGATGAACAGCAAAGGCAGCTTCTCACACAGCCAAGTCTGGCAGACATTGAAACCTATGTAAAGCTAAGTGAAACTCTATTTTTTTTTCAGAAATTTCAAATGTGTTTCAGAGCAAATACAGGCAGGTTGGACTGCAGATGATGTTATACATCCTCTTGCTACACAACAAAGACTCAAATGTACAACATAACCTTTTTTAACTCCGCAATCCTCATGTATTATGGAGCTTTTACAATAGCTGAGGAAAGATTCTGAATATACCACATGACTACAGTGATTGGCCGGGACATTTTATTTGCTGGTTTTGTGATCCTTGAAGAAGTCCTTCAGAGAGGTGATTTTTGCTCTGCAAAATGTTCTGCAGTATGAACACCCATCTAGCTGCAATATTAGAGAGAAGTGAATGCCTTCAGCAGGAAAGGTTGGAAGTGTCCCAAGTAAGGGGGAGACATCTTATTTAAAGAGAATATGCAGGTAGATGAAATTATATTAAATTTAAAAGAAAACAAGATGAAACATTAGAAAACTGGTTACAGTAAGTCGTTAAAGGAAAAAACTAGATGATACAAATTTCAAGGTTAGACAGTTTACAGAAAAGTATTCTGAACTGCTTGGTGACAAGTAAAAAATAGAGGTCAGAGAAACTATGCTTGTGTTAATTGGAGTGGAAAAAAATTGCTGATGAAGCGATCAACTCTCCCTTTTCACTGGTTTATTTTTTCGCATCCTTTACCTATTCTGACCTGTATTATCTTAAAATGCCCTTTTTTGACAATAATTGTCTCTATTGTCTCAACACTTTCACAAATAGCCATTTTTTGTTTGACAGCTTGACTTTTAATGATGTCTTTGCTGACCTTTTTTTTGCATTCCCCGGGTATATTTATTAACCTTACTTTGATTTGCTGCAAGTGTGATTTGATTAGTGCTAACACAGCACTAATTCTGGTTTCAGCTTGTTAGCTGTAAAGCAGGAGTTACACCTGAATTCTCTTAGTTGCACAAAAAAAATCTAATTCTCCGCCCTCTGCAGCCTCAGTCCTTAAATCTCAGGATAAGATAAGAACCTGTGAAGCACACACATTCCTACAGGCAGCACTAAAGAAAAATGTGATAAGTAATTAGGTGTCATGATTTATACATCTGTTTCTTCTAGATCCTACTTACTTCAAAAGTACTGACGTTTGATTAATGCGGTCTTCCTTTTGAAGTCTCAGCTGAAAATACTAAGTCCTGGGTGAACAGATGGTGAATTAAACTGAATGATAAGAGAGAAAAAGCTAAAGCACTTTGAACAAGAAAAAGGCAGGCATGAAATGGAAACAGCATTTTCATTCCTTAAAAGCGCAATACACAATATGTCTTGCTGACCAGAGGAGGACCCCTTAAATACTACATTTCCGCATTTGTATTTAATGTCTATGTATTTAATTTTTAACCTTTTTTTAGCCCAGTGTGTAACACTGAAAAACACTGAAATACAGCTTCAGGGTTTTGAAAAAAAGAAACACAAAACCCCCCCCAAAAAATCAACAAACAAACCAAAAAAACCACTGAAGGCTCTCGTTCTTTCTCAGATAATCCTGTTCATATCAATGTTAAAAAGAGAGCATGCTTCCTCTGCAGAACTGCTTGTTCAGTCCTGGTAAACACTTCCATCCCGGAAGAGTTTGTGGAGGTAAACAGCACTGCCAAGGCACCACCTGGATCCCAGATGCATATGAACAGAGAAGAAGGGACCAACTGGAGAGGCATAGGAGAGGACATCTCTGTCCCTTTAGTTGAAGAGGAGGAATGTTTCCTTCTCATCATGAAAAACTCTGTAGTAGCTGGATAGAATTCCCAGAGAGACTCATCTGTCTCTACTACTGTAAGGACGCAGCTGAAAAGACAGGGCTGCTCCTGAAAATGTTTGCTTCTGCTGAGTTTCTGTTACTTATGTCACCAACATCTGGAGTTTCTAAGCTTATTGTAAGACTATCACATTTCTATTTGTAACATCCTATATCTTCAATGCAATATGCTGCACTTCAATGAACCATCAATAAAACCAGCAGCAGATGTTTTTGTGCGTCTCATCTGTGAAACTGTGCCTGGCTGGCTGAGGCAGACTTTCAATATTGTGTTTTCTACTGTCAGTCCACTTGAAGAGACTTTTTTCTATCCTTTTTTGGCTGCTAACCCATCTTCTCCAAATCCTACTGCTGAAAATAAAACTTTTAAATGGGGTGTTTAGAAAGTTTTACAGATGTAAAAAACAAGCAGATGTATAGAACATTTTTTTAATTTCTCCCTGTATCTTTCTAGGCTGGTTCTTAGAAGATTAAAGAAAAGTATTAAGCACATATGTGTGCTTATGTTCACTTCGTTTCACACATCTCCTTTTTCAAAGTGGGACTTCTACGGAGGACTTTCCAAGAATACAGTTTACATCAAATAAAACAAGAGCACCACAACACAAGTGGATTGGTTA
The DNA here is from genome assembly GCF_003945595.2 of Pipra filicauda. Lineage (NCBI taxonomy): Eukaryota > Metazoa > Chordata > Aves > Passeriformes > Pipridae > Pipra > Pipra filicauda. Next base: position 1,468,076 of record NW_024103529.1, read on the forward strand.
ACCAACACCCAGGAAACTACTAAACTCCAGAGGTTTACGTGGGGGAAAAAAAAAAAAAAAAAGATGTAGGTTCTATTACAGAGATTGAATTATCTGCACCAAATGCTTATAAGATCTTCTAGTTTAATCCAGATATCCATCCCCAAAAATACTTGAAGCAAAATATTACACAACCCTGACCTTTGCATTACTAATATCATATTATGTGTCAAAATTTTACTTATGCTCCATCCCTTGTTTTCCTTCGATTCTTCCTGGCTAGTTTGTAGGGCAGCTGGCCACTAAGAAACACTAAATCCTAGCATTTGGTGGAATTGAGGTTATAGGAATATAGCCCTATATTAGCCATATCTAGTCCTATATCTGCAGTGCAGATCCTCATCAAACATAGCTGCACCCATGTCAGGCATCTTAATCATAGCCCCGGGAGAAATAGGTTGAGCAATGCAGCTGGGAGTGACTATAACAAAACACGTTAAGATACCTCAGAGTGTGATACCTTAGACCTGATTTTCAGGGGTGCTGAGCTCTAGAATTAAAGTAGCTCACTATATATTTTTCAGTTATTTCTAGATGTATACTTCACCACTGTTACCCATAAAGAGATTATAAGTCTTGTGATCTTGGATCAGAGGATTGCAATTTCAGTTGGAGAAAGAAGTAGAAATTCATTATAAGTGCCAGCTAAAGCTAGTTCCTACTGCCATTTTTCCACTGTGACAGTTGGAGGCTGAATGTTCTGCAAATGAGGAAAATACACATTCCTTTATAAAGTGTGTAAAGCACATGTTTCTGTGCATGTGTGCTCCAGTTCATTGGATATTGGGAGAACTGAAGATCAGATCAGAAAATGGGTGAAGATTAGAGGTGAATAAGAGGTCTTGTAAATATATAAAATTTAAAATATGAACTGGCCTTCTATACCAGATGGAAAAGATGTGAAGAGAGACAGAATCAACAGGAGGAACCATCACAAATATTTTTTGTTCAGTTCCACTGGCACTACCTACTTGGGTGTGAAACACAAGCAGCTGCTTAAGCTATTTTTAAGTTTCTTAATATTTGCTAGGGATGAAGTTACATATTTTAAGATCATGTTACCAGCCACACGGTAACATGGTGTTACTCCAATTACTGATAATACATGGTAATGGGGATTTAAAAATGCTAAATTTTCTCTAATTCTATCTAAATTTAATTGCTGATTTAGCCTGCAGCATGTATTTATTTTACTCTTCTTTTCCCTAAACAATTACATACATATAAAACACAGGAGTGCATAAATATTACAGTGCTCAGAAGTTTTTCTTCACATTTGATTGACTATAGGAATCACCGAGATGACAAATGGGCTGAAATGCACCATTTCAACTTTAGAATTTATTTGTGATTTAATAGCAGTGCTGAATAATCTCCTTGTCAAATGTGTAGTGATCCATTTGGTAAGAAGGCACTCATAACGCTCCTGTAATCACTGGGAGATGGCTCACTGTCCTCTGTATCCTCTCTAAATTTATTTTTCTTGGCAAAAAAAGTACCCCAACCCCTATATGCATTTAAAATTCTCAGATACAACTCTACAGGTACCTGTGCCTCACCTAATTATTCAGGCACCTGTTCTCTAAGTGGGTCCAGGTAGATCAAAAATCTCGATTTCTTGTTTGTTTTATAAAAGTTCTGATGCCACCTGCAGGTGAAATTTCCTCTGACACCTACCTCCCTTTCTTTTCTGTCTCACTGTCTCACTGTCTCATCCCTTTTGTCTGCTCTGGCACTTCCCAAACCCTTCTGAGAGATGAGACAGAGCAACACCAAAAAAATGAAACAACCAACCACCCTCCTTTTCCTGTGTAGTGTCTGACATGTTGGTGAATTAAACCAGCCTATGGAGGTCTAATTAGTGTAGGGGCAAGTATTAAAGAACCAGTTGCAGAATCCAGGCCTCTTTTGATGCCAACAAGCTACAATAATTGCTACACCTATCTCGTGCAGCTGTATTTTAAACTGAGGGCTGGTCACCAGGCTAAAGACCAGACTGTCCTGTCCAGGTGCCTGAGAAAGTTACTTTCCACTCTTCTTGTTGGATTTGTGCCACTATATAGCCAAGAGTACAAGTCTATTGGATCACAAGAGAATGAGCAAGTGACAAAGAGAATCAGCTTGCAATTTAATGCTGTTCAAAACAGGTCATTATTTATTTTTGTCACCTCACTGCTGCTTATATGAGGAAAAATAGAAGTTTAAGTGTTCTGCCTTACAGGTCATGAAAATTTGCAATTTTTTGCTTCCAGACCAGTTAAATATTCATTTCATATCTTCACACATGGCCTTAACAAATAATAAAAAGCATTATAGAAGCCAATGACAAAAGTAGGTAGTTTATGGCAATGCAGTGATATTTCAGATCTTTTTCCCCCCATGTCTGCTTCCAAAATAGAATTGTTAATAGAATGGTATACCCATGCAAGTAACTGCTGTGGCATTCTCAGAGTAACACTTTTCCCATATATTGTACCTTTAATCTGAAGAATTGGTTGAATGATCCCTTTTTCGTATAATCATTACTAGCTTTCATCTTCAAAAACAAAATCTACATCCAAAATGAAAGACTACTGATGCCTTAAGATCCTTCTGGCTTTTTGATTTGTCTAATTTTTATAAAGTTTTATAAGTAGTTAAATAGTAGAAGTAGATTTAGTAGCATTTCTTTCCTTTACCCTTAACACAGAAGCTACATAGATTACCAACCCTCTAACCCCATTCTATGCTCCCCATATCAATTTTACCCTGGATTCCATTAGAACATGTTTAGTCTCACTCTGAGATAGGCCTGTTCTGTTTGGAGAACTCTTGTATCTTGGCCTAAACCGCAGACTACAGTCAAACTCTGGGTAACTATGTGCCCCCTGTATCCCGAAGAAGATGAAGATTGATGAAGAGAGGGTCCCGAAAAGACCCCTGCCTCAATTTTCCAGAGGCGGGCCAAGGGTGATCCAGGGCAAAAGCCATGGAGTGGAAACATCTGGGATTGGACAGGCAATATTATAAATTGGAACATCTGTAACAGGGGCGCGCATATTGTAATCTTATGCCTCAGAGGCACAAATTAAAACCCTTTCCTTATCTCACGTTCGAAACTAATTTGCCTCAGAGTTTTTCTCCCTGAATTTTCCTTTAGGCATCACTACATATAAATGTGCTATTTCAAATCTGATCAATTTAGTATGGGTTTTAATAAATGCTTCCTGTGCTCATCACAACTTTGCAATTAAACTGAAGGAAAACAGTCATTTTACACTGACATTGCACTGATGATAGGACCATCTCCCCTACACATGTTTAACTCATCCATTATTACATTACTTAGTTAGGAAAAAGGAAATGAAGTCTCTTTCTCATTAGGTGATCAATTAGACTTCCCTATTTTCTTTCCCTCCACTCCTCATTATTAAGATTAAAATGAAATTACATAGATTAGCTGTTATTTCCATCTGAAAGCAGGAAGCTCTGTTACAACAGACTATTGAGTTAAAATGCAAAATTTTGAGTGAGAAATAAAACCATAGCACTGTCATAATTATTTGGTTTAAGACATGCATTTCAAGGAAATATTTTTAAAGTTAAACCCCATTATTTAAGCACTGATGAATTGATAGTCAAGCAGCAAGAGGACTGAAAATTGTAGTGAAGAATCTCAGTCATAATGCTGTTCTCCTTTTCTCAGCAGGATGGTTACCTGATCTAATAGAATCATAGAATGGTTTGGGTTGGAAGGGACCTTAAAGATCATCTACTTCCAACCCCCTACCATGGATAGGGACAACTTTCACTAGACCAGGTTGCTTAGAGCTCCATTCAGCCTGGCCTTAAACACTTCCAGAGATGGGACATCCAGGATATATCTGGGCAACCTGCGCCAGTACCTCATCACCCACACAGTAAAGATTATTTTTCTTATATGTATATCAACCTACTCTCAGTCTGAAGGCATTCCCCTTGTCCTGTCACTACATGCACTTGTAAAAAGCCCCTCTCCATCTTTTATTGTGGTTTCTCCTTGGGTACTGGAAGGCAACAATCAGAACACCCTGAAATCTTCTTTTTCCAGGCTGAACAATCTCATTTCTCTCAGCCTTTCCTCATAGGAGAGGTGCTCCATCCCTCTAATCATGTTCATGCTCCTACTCAGCACTTGCTCCAACAGGTCCCCATCCTTCCTGTGCTGGGTGCCCCAGAGCTGGATGCAGCACTGCAGGTGGGTCTCCCAAGAGCAGAGCAGAGAGGCAGAATTCCCTCCCTCACCCTGCTGTCAACACTGCTTTGAGTATAGCCCAGGACACACTTGGATATCTGGGCTGTGAGTGCACATGGCCGGGTCGTGTCCAGCCTCTCACCCACCAGCTCCCCCAAGTCCTTCTCAGCAGGGCTGCTCTTGGTCTGTTCATCCTCCAGCCTGTGTTGGTACAGGAGTTGACTCAATCCAGGTGCAGCTCCTTGCACTTGGTCTTGTTAAACCTCATGAGATTCCCATGGGCCCATTTTCTGAGTTTGTCCAGGTCTGGCTGGCTGGCCCCATCCTTCAGGTGTGTCACCTGCACCCCTCATCTGTAAATTTGCTGAGGGTCTCAATCCCTTTTTCTACATCATTAATGAATATATTAAATAACAGTGGTCCCAATTCAGACCCCTGAGAGACACCAGTTGTCACTGGTGTCCATTGAGATTCTGAGTCATTGACCACCAACCTCGGATGTGACTGCCCAACTAATTCTTACCCATCTAACAGTCCACCCATCAAATCCATCTCTCTCCAATTTAGATACAAGGATACTGTAGAAGGCTGTGTAAAAGGCTTTACAGAAGTCCAGATAAATGACATCTGTAACCCTTGCCTTGGCCACTGATGCAGTCACTCTATCACAGAAGGCCACCAGGTTGACCAAGCGGGATTTGCCCTTGGTGGAGCTGTACTGGCTGTCCTGAATCACCTCGCTGTCCTCCATGAGCCTTAGTAGAGCTTCGAGGAAGATCTGTTCCATGATCCTCCCAGGCAGAGAAGTGAGGTTGACAGGTCAGCGTTCCCAGGGTTCTCCTTTCTACCCTTTTTAAAGATGGGTACAATATTTCCCCTTTTCCAGTCATCTTGAATTTTACCTGACTGCCATGACTTTTAAAATATCATGAGAGTGGCTTGGCAACTACATGAGCCAATTCCCTCGGGACTCTGGGATGCATCTCATCAGGTCCCGTAGACCTACGTACATTCAGGTCCCTCGGGCAGTCACAAACCTTGTCTCTTACAGTGGGAGGGACTTTGCTCCCCCATTCCTCAGCCTGTTGTCCATCCATCTGAGGGGTTTGAGAAAAGAGGTCGCCAGTGAAGACTGAGGCAAAAATGTTGTGCACCTCAGCCTTCTCCTCATCCATTGTACCAGTTTAAAAGCATTGGTGGGTACATCTTCTTTGCCCTGAGGATCATCTCATATTAGTGCATAGTTTATTTCATTTATAGAATCATAGAATATCCTAGTTGTAAGGGACTCACAAGGATCATCAAAGTCCAACTCCTGGCCCTCCACAGGACCACCTCCAAGAATTACGCCATGTGCCTGAGAGTGTTGGCCAAACACTTCCTGAACTCTGTCAGGCTTGTTGCTGTGACCTCTTCCCTCAACCACCCTTTGAGTTAAGAACCTTTTCCTTATATCCAATATAAACCTCTTCTGGCACAGCTTCATGACATTCCATTGAGTCCTGTCACTGGCCACCACAGAGGAGAGATCAGTACCTGCCCCTCCTCTTCCCCTCACAAGGAAGTTGTAGACTGTAGTGAGGTCTTCCCTCAGTCTACTCTTCTCCAGGCTGAAGAGACCAAGTAACCTCAACTGCTCCTTGTATAGTTTCTCCTTCAGGCCCTTCACCCTCTTCATAGCCCTCCTTTAATAGCTGTAGAATTTTCTGATAGTGCGGAGCCCAAAACTGCCACAATATTCCAGGTGAGGCTGCCCCAGGTCAGAGCAGAGAAGGACAATCCCCTCCCTCGACTGGCTGGCAAAGCTTTGCCTGATGCCCCCCAGGACATGGTTGGCCCTCCTGGCTACCAAGGCACCGCTGAATTATATTCAACCTGCCATTGACCAGGACCCCAAGTCCCTTTCCTTGGAACTGCTCTCCAGCCTCCCTTTCCCTAGTCTGTTTGTACATCCAGGGTTTCCCTGTGCCAGATGCAGAATCCAGCACTTGCCCTTGTTAAGGTCCATACAGTTGGTGATTGTCCATCTCTCTAATTTGCTGAGGTTTCTCTACATGACCTCTCTGCATTTGAGGGAATCAACAGTTGCTCCCAATTTAGTGTTGTTTGCAAACTTACTTGATGTACCTTTGAGTCCTGCGTCCGAGTTGTTTATGAAGATGTGGAAGAGCACTGGCCCTGGAATGGAGTGACAGGTTGCCAGCCTGATGTCATCCCATTCACTATAACCCTTTGCATTTGTGCCTGGCCCATGAGCCAATTGCTCACCCACCGCATGATGCGTTTAGCTAGCGGTGGGCTGGACATCTTGTCCAGAAGGATCCTGTGAGAGATAGTATCCAAAACTTTACTGAAATCCAAAAATCTATATCAACTGTTTTCCCTTGATCCACTAGATGGGTTATCTTGTTGCAAAAGTAAATTAGATTTGTCCAGCAGGAACTTGGCCTCATAAAGCCGTGACCTCATGGACGTGACTGATGTTGCCCTTCAGGTGTTTTTCATCACCTTCCAGAACAATCTTCTCCGTGATTTTACCAGTCACTGAAGTGAGACTGACAGGCCTGTAGTTTTCATGTCATCCCTCTTGCACGCCCCGAAAATTGGGACATTATTTGCCAGCTTCCAGTCGACTGGGATCTCCCTGGATTCCCAAGACCATTCAAAAAGTCATGGAGAGGGGTCTTGCAATGACATCAGCCAGCTCTTTGAGAATTCTCTGATGAATCCCATCAGGCGCCATAGACTTACAGAGATTTGTTACACTTTAAACTCACATTCTATGAAGATTAATGAAAAAGTTGATGGGAAAAGTAGTTTATAATTAACAAGCTTGATCTCTATCTAGTGCATATGTAATTAAGAAAGGTGTGAGCATTCTTTTTTCATTAGCAATTCAATAAGTACCTTGTGCCTAATACATCCATGCAAACATCAGCATCCAGCATCCATATAAAAAATTGACTTCCAAGATATGGCAAGAGGTTGCCTGGCAACAGCTCTTTTATTTTATTTTGAGTGGCATTTTTGGGGCAGAGAGTGAAGAAGGAAAGAGCTGGAAAAGTAAGTTGACTCAAGAGACCTGTCCTGATCTAGGTTCCTGTGTTACTGGAGGGCTGTGAGTCTGCTCGGTGCGGACGTGGACCCCACACAGGACTGCGCCTCACGGCTCTGTCGGTGCACTGTGCACAGCTCCTCTCTCCCTCTGTGTCTCACTCGAGCTGTGTGGTTTCTTCTTTGACCCAGTCAAACAAGATTCATTAAGAGGCACAAATAAACTGGGTTTATTTTTATGTTGGTCACATGAGAGAGATCTGCGATGTCGGGCTCCAGAGAGGAGTGCCTTCTCTTTGGATTACGTGCCAGGATAGTCATCCTGAAAAAAAGGATCCTTATCCAGACCTGGGCTTAGTTTCGTTTCTGTAGATTACAGTAGTCCTTCTACTCAGCCCTCCCGAAGGCTGCTAAAATTTTCAGGTCTGCTCACATGGAGAGAGTGGTTCAATGAGTTTTGGGCCTATAAGCAGCAAACACACATTCAAAGTTGTCCTTTCTCAGAATACTTGGGACCTGTGTCCCTATGATCCTCAGCTTAAGGTAAATAGGATAGTTCAGTCACTTTTCCAGGTTTTTGGAATGCTTTGTTCTGACTCAGTTATAAAGTACTTTAAAGTACTTTATATTTGAACATAAGAAAAATAAGCCAAAGGAAAAGAAAAGGTGGAGAAGTTTGGAAAAACAAAATACATCAACAAAGTAATACACTGAGAGGGCAAAATGTGAACTTAAAGGTATGCTAATATGGGAACACTACAATCAAGAAAACTGAAAAAAAAAAAGCTAAAAAGGAAAGAAAAAAATAAAAAGAAAAAATACAAAACAAAATCCACAACAAAAACGCAGATAACTTCATATCAGATATTTTAATTTTCTGTCGTATATCTGGACTACCTACAAATTCAACATGTTTCTCTACAAAAGCTGTAGTAGCTTAGAAAAAAAAATAGCTGTGTGACTGACTACAAAACTTTCATGAGAAAAAACAAATCAAATCATGCAAAATCTCTCAATATTTTAACAGCAGCAGATCAAGACTATGAGCTCCTGACTCTGCTCCTTATGATGCCATCTTGTGAGGACTGTAATTTGCCTCTGCACAGTGCTGCCATTCTTTTCCATCTATTCCCTCCAGGTAGAAAAATAATGAATCCACTTGTTTCTTAAGTTGTTTGAACAATTATCCAGCAGTTTTCTCTGTATCCCATTGAGTTCATATATTAAAACTGAGTGATTTTAAAGGGTATTGGTAACCTTTGATCTTTAACTGGGCTTGTTCTTGTCAAAAATCCAATCCATCTTACTCTGTCTGTTTTAGTTTTGTTTTTTAAAGTAAATGCAGCACATGTTTAAAGTGCTGAAGACAGAAGTGCTTGATGTGTTAGCTTCCATATTAAAAGGGTTCCTGCTTTATTTTGTGGGCTCTTTTATATACCAGAAAAGTAAATTATTGGAGAAAAATATAATGCCTTTTTTCATATTATTCTTTTAATCAGTGTTGGATGCTATACGGGAAGATTTAGATCCATTTTGCTGGTGTTCTTTTGAGGCCAAACAAAAACCAACTGATAAAAGCAAAGGGAACAAGACTGAGACTAAGAGAATGGCCTTAGTATGAACTACATCCTCTAGATCTGCTTTTAAGTTTATACTTTTTGTCTGTTTCTCTGCTCTTGCTTTCACCTACAGCATTATAGGTGATAACAGCAATGGGAAACACTAAAAAAATACCAGTTGCATGAAAGTGACAGCATTCTAATGCCATTATCATTTGGTCCTTCTCTGAAACATAGTAAAATCTCATCTACACCCAAGTTCCCACCATTTTATATTTCAAAAGGAAAACAGTTTAGATGCGTCTCCCAGGGTCAGAAAGTAATTTACTGTCTGTGCTTATATAATAGGGATTCATGCAAATGGCAATAATAATTATTAATTTATTTAAACCACAGCTTTTTGATCAACTGTCCTATAACTGATAGTCTTGGTGCTTTTCTGCTTAATGTCTGAACTAAGAAAAAATGATATTACACTTTTCTGTGTAAAATAATAATTCAAGTCTAAATTCTAACACTGCCTCTCAGAGTGATTGCACCCTTTCCCATCGTGGTATTATCCAGAAGCCGCACTAGAACATACACAACTATGAACGGAAATACTGTTAAGCAAAGGATTTAGGACAGTAGCCTGTCAACCCAGCCTGAAATTCTTCCTCTTCCTTATAGTTCCTCATTGATAGTTAATTTCTGAGAGCAGTTTTTCAACCAGTGGTATAAGAATGTACCAGTAATTTAATCTCGAACATGTTTCACTAGTTTGCTTTACAAAATGCCAAAGGCAGCAGGAGGAAAACTTTTCACAAAAGGCAATAGATACAACAGCTGTTTCCCACTTCATCTATGTTATAGGCTATGAATCCCAGGAGGGAATTTTTCCTTCCCCTACTCCACTGTAAGAAAAACGGAGTTCGAATGGGAAGGGGGAAGGGGGTCAATTAGCTTTACAAAAGGTCTGGCTGGCAAAGGCGAATTCCTAGCTAATGGCCCATCGAAGGCTGGAGGGGGGGGGGGGAGGAGTTTGGGATTTTTTGGGTAGCTGGCTCAGCTCCCGGGGTGGGGGGAGGGGGGGAGGTCAGTTTGCTGGGTTCTCTCTCTGGGATGGGACGGGTAGCTGTCTTTGTCTCCAGCTAGGACCTGCTGCGTTTTCATCGTAGAGTTTTGTGCTCACTGGGAGAAAAAAGGAGGAGCCTTGGGACACTGTCATCTGAGGACAACAGTGAGTTCCGTGAGGGTGGACTGCTTTCCTTTCCCCCTTCTTCCACTGGGGGAAGGGTCCCCATTCTCTTTTCGGCTTCTCCCACGCCCGAGACACCCCCAGACCCCCCTCCCGCGCGGTGACCGCCAGAGCCCGACAGCGCCCCCTGCAGGGCAACACCGAGCACTGCAGGCTCTGCACCTCCAGCGATCCAACAGCGCCCCCTGCCGGCCGGGATTGGAACTGCGCTGAAGGACAGAGAAGTGTTCAGACTTTCTTTTGTTTGAAGGGGACTTTTGGGTACAGGACTATTGTCTAGGGTTTTTGTGTGTTCTGTTACTGTTCTTGCCAACATATATATATCTTTTAATAAAGGGTTGTTATTTCTTCTGGTTTTTTCCACACTTCCTCGATTAAAGCCCCTTAATTTTGAATTTACAATTGCTGAGAGAGAGAAGTTTGGTTTGTCTCATAACTCATACTCTTTAGCAAACATTCCAGTCTCTTCAAACTGAGACAATCTACTATGTCATTCTGTGAGGAATGAAATTCAATTGATTTGACATGATTTGTTCTAGAGAAATCCATGCAGACTCTGTCTTACTGCTTTATTATCTGAATACTTTCAAACAATTGCATAGAATTTGTTCCCGTATCTTCCCAAGAATCAGTACCCGGTGGGACTTCTGCAACTCGTGTTGTCCATCCCACATGCCTTTTTTAAGGATAAGTAACGCAGTTGACTTTCTTCCACTCTTCCTTTTTCTTTGAAGAGACTTTGGAAGCAATCACTGAGGTTTACAGAGTGCTGACCAGAATACACATAACATGTTTGTATTCTTTCAAAGCTCTCTTCCATTTTCTCGCCAGTTCTTTAACCCTTATCTAAAGCTGTGTTTTATTCTGTTCAGGCAGTGAGCATAAATAAACTCTAATCGCCTTTCTGTAAAGAGAGAAGCAAGAGAGATAGCTGAATGCTTCAGCCTTCTCTATTCTTCCTTTATTTCGTTTTCCCTTAGTTAAATTCCTGAATTATAAATTCCTTTGTAGCACCCTCCATGAGTTTGCTTTACTTTTCACATTTTTTTCAGACCCTGCAACATATTGAAACTCAGTTTCTGCCTTAGTAGTCTTAATTCATACTTTTGTTTGCTTTCATCTTCCTTTCTGCAGTAACAGGCATTAAATGTCTTACAGTCATCATGAGCACCACTTGACTGGAACTTCTGAGAAAACAGTGGTGTTTTCTAATCTCCTATATCTTGGCAGAATTGAACACATATTTAAGTATTGACAGCAAAATAATAATTCCATTTTCAGCTGACAAAACAGCCAAATCAATTAGTGACTTGGACAGAAAGATCAGTTATTTGCATGTCATCACTAGTGATTAGAGCTGTGGAAACAATAAATTGATTCCAACAGTCATTTGCTACTTGTACTTGTGAAAAATAAATACTCCAAAACCCACTCTGTTATTTTCAAGAGAGAAAGAAAAATGCTTTAGGAAAATTGATCATTGGAAAGGGGACTGCAACCAAGTGGTTTGATTGTTAATACTAAGTACCACTTGCAGATGGCAATACCTTTTTTAACTTTGTCAACCACTCTATTACATAGTTAGGTAAAATTAAAATGAACTTTTGCTTCCATTTAATTGCCCAGTTCACATATAGAAAAATATATTAAAGCACAATACTATAGGTAAGCATAACCTGATTTTGAGGGTTGTGTGACATTTTTTCTTCAAGTATCAAAGAATTTGAGAATATTGAGTATATATAAGTTTTTAAACACTTGCTCATACATCTGGTTAGGTATATCCCGCAAATCACTTATTTCTATACATTTTAGCTAGAAAGATCTTACTCTATGCCACAGATTTTTGAAAATATTAGATTATTAGATTGCCTATTTGCAGAGTTTTTTTAATTTTTGTAAGGCAAATTATAGAAAGACAAATTATATTTCTTTCACAAATAGCTAACCCAATTTTGTGATACTGTTAAAAATATGAATTTGTAGGTATTAAATTTTATAACATAGTATGCTAACTGAAAAATAAAGTAGAATGCTATTGGGAAATTCCTTGGTCATCAATCTCCCAAATATTTTAGCAAAGCATTAAAAATAGCAAGTGTTTTCATCCAGTGAAATATATGATCTTTAAATAACTGGCCTTACTGTTTTGTTTCTCATTATATTTCAATGAACAAAATTACTTTGATGAACTGTAAATCCTCTTTGTTATAAGAGGAAGTTAACCTTGGATATTAGGAAGCAATGCTTTACTGCGAGGGTGGTGAGGCACTGGAACAAGTTGCCCAGAGAAGCTGTGAATGCCTCATGCCCGGAAGTGTTCAAGGCCAAGTTGGATGGGGCTCTGAGCAACCTGGTCTTAGTGGAAGGTGTCTCTGACCATGACAGGGGTTGGAACTGGATAATCTTTAAGGTACCTTCCAATCCAAGCCATTTTATTATTCTATAAGTTTGTGAATACGGGTGGCATAGCCTGTTTCTTTCTGTATTGCCTGCACTTATTTGGAGTCTTGCATGGCTTCACACTTTGTCTGTAGCCATTTGCCTGCCAATTCTACCACATTGTCTTTGAAAAGAGTATCAGTTTTTATTATGATTTTTGCCATTATATTCAATGGCAAATTGAAAGTCCTCACAAGTTGAAACCATCTTACTTAGCATCAAAAGATGCAGATTACAATGTTACGATTTTGTTCTTTCCACAGCAATCGTTTTGCTGAACTGTTATATTTCCTACCAAGAACATCATTGTGTCTTCAGAAAAAAAAAATACCTAATCATTTATGTCATCAAGCTCAACCTGCAAAAAACCAGAATTCCTGACTTACATAAGTAATGAATCAATGAACTATCCTAAGAGAATTTCCCACAACTCACTAAGATCCTCAGGTCTGCCAAAAACTTTATAAATACTGTAGTATGAGAAGTATTCATTAGAGATACATTTTATTAACTCCTAGCTTGTGTTTTAGTTTTCCCAAAAGACTGTACATGGCAGACCAGTACAAAAGGTGGCATGCATTTAGGGTGTCCTTTTTCTAAACTTGTCTTTCTTCCCTACAGTTTTCCATTGGTTTAAAGTTCCTATTAGCACACCAGGTGTCACACTGACAAGAAAAGATATACTATACAGTTAATTTATTTATGCTACTGAACAACCACTGTATAAACCTGTTGCTCTGAACTCTGATTTATAGTCAAGGGCCTCTCATGTTAAAACTGTGTAAAAGGGTGTTGCTGTCACCTGCCTATCCTTTACCAGTTTCACAGATATCTCACAACTGCATCTTCTAAACTATGGGAGTGATTATGGTTCCTTTAAAATCTTGTGCTATGAACAATGGTGTTTCAAAGTCTGTCTGTTGAGAAACTGAGCTGTCTGCATAGCAGGGAGGAATGGAGCATCTCATCAGATACCCCAAGTTAGACATTCATTGCTTGTCAGTCTAATCCTGCTGTCTTTGATTCACACTGCTGGTTAGAAATCAGGAGATTTGAAGAGTATTTGGAACCATCTAGTCCCCCTATATCTTTGGGTTTATATTTAATTAAAAAGAAGCAATTTTCATTTTATAAATTTTTCTCAAAATAAATTGACTTTCGCCAATAAATAAAAAAAATCTGAATACATGTAAATAAAACTTAGAGGTTCTGGCTGTGGCGATAAAATTTCTCATTTCTGAATCTCAAAATACCCAAAAAAACTTCATTTACTGGTGATATTGATACATTGCTTAGATTTACATATCTCATTTTAAAGCTAGGATTGCGTTTATTGTGCTGGAAATAAAAATAGGCTACACAATCCAACCAAAATGAGAATATCCGTGCTTCCTTTACCTACAAATTTTTAGGCAAAAAGTCCTGTGTCATCACCAAGACTGGTGAAAGAGCGAATCATGCTGGAAGGATCTAATTCTGTAGCACTCCAACCCTGCAAAATCTGCAAATGTGGCAACACTACAGCGAGAAGAGTCTTGCAGAGCAGCTGAAACTGCAGACGGAGTGATTGTGGGCTCTGCAGGACTGAAGTTCATGCACAGCTCTGCTGATTTGCTGAGCTCTGTGGAAGCAGAGAAGCAGAATCAGCAGCCTGTGATGAAACTTTTAATCTTCTGTAATTCAGAAAGCTAGCCCAGCAGGCTTTGATCTCATCAAAACTCAGAATATGCACTTGGAGCAAACCTTTTCAGATGAAGCCTATTTTATCTGAACATTGTATGTTTTCTGATCATAAGTACAGAGCGCTATTTCAGAGATGCCAAATCTTTCTAACAGTTTCCTTTTAAGCTTGACTTTTTATCCATGAAATATTTTTGGAACAGATAGGTTCTATAAAAGCATTAATGATTCCTTTGCATTCACAGTGAAGAAAAATATTTTTCCTTGAGGGAGCTGAAAAGCTCTGAAAAAACTAATGTTCTGTCACACCAAGTTTAATGGGAGGGGAATGATATTTTATAACTGACTCTTCATACTATCAGTATATGCTAAGGTAAAAAACAGCACTAAGCTCCTCTGCATATGAATTAGAACCTTCCTTGGATGTGTCTTCTCTCTTAATGACTGACTGATTGACTGGTGTTTAAGAATTTATTGTCCCTACATGGAGTGGCACAGACTTAATGGGGTATTATTTTTTCAAGGATGAATGTCCCAGTTTTAAACTCCACTCCTTAGCCCAGACAGTTTGCTGTTTTAATGCCCTCTGTGTCTTGATCTCTGTTTGTACAGACAACAGTTAGAAATATAAATGCAGTTAGTTACCACAATTTGGGATTTATGCTGAGTGCTTGCACTCTAGCAGAACTGTAATCCTCTTTGCCCCTGTATGCTAAGTAATTTTATTTTGGAAATAAATGTCAACATTATCATGAGGTAAATGAGATTTAAAAATATTAAGCTACTTACTTTGTTGCTCCTTCATATCTTCAGAACTGCTTGGATGACAGGCTGATGACAGCGTCAGGTGAAGATTAAAAAAGATTTTTGTCCTCTGAAGAATATTAGCACATAGAATTATGCCTAAAAAGTGGGCAACCTTACTGAAACCATATTACATTAACTATTGAACAGCCATTCATTTCATAGGACTGTAACTTGTTTATATTGAATACAGTGTCATTCCAGCCCCATTTGGAATAATCACATGCTTGTCTTAGAACAGTTCCAACACACGGTTGTCATCCACACATAACTCAATAAACCTTAAGTACAATATTAGTATGGGATTTTCACATTGCAGAATAAGGAGTACTAGTCAGCAAGTACTAACCAGATTTAGGAGCAGATGGGTCTGTAGGAATATGAAGACAGCCTCAGGAAATGGGTAGTGAAATATTTACTGCTTTATAGGCTGAAGGCATCTCCCCATTTTTTCCTGTAAAACTAGTGATATAGTAGGGACAGTTTAATTGATTCCTTAGTTAAAGTAATATATATGGGCTGCAATTTTCAGAGATACAGGGCCACAGCTGGAACATAATGTCCAGTGCTTCATGCACAGCTGTTTCCAATACTGAGCCTACCAGGAAATCTTATTACTACTAGTGTGACATCCATGGGTCATACTAATTACAGAAGAGCTGAAAAACACTGGTTTCTATCTACTCGTATTTCAATTTTTTCATTGGTGTTTTCAGAGTAAACAATATGTTTTTCCTCTTTTGCAGATCTACATTCAGGTGTTAAGTAGGGACACAGAGACAAGCAGTTGTTGTGTGACCTACAATCTCTCTGTGATTTTTACAGGTCATTTAAAATCCTTTCTTGACTGCTACCCTAGCAAAATAAGTGCTACCAGTTTTGTAAATTATGTGATATAATTATAAAAGAATAAAACAAGTTATTTTCATTTCTGTATTAGCAACTCCTTTTGGAGATCTATGGCAACTTGCTTAGTGAACTGTTTCAAACTGCAATAAACTGATAGCAGAATTAGTGTATATAAGTAGGAAAAAAATGCCGAAGAAAGCAAGCTAACTATAACAGTATCTTACACTGAAGAACTTTATGTTGTTAGATAGTAGTATACCATGTTACTGCCAACTGTGAGAGTTCAAAACCCAAAAGCCAATCCCCAAAAAACATAACACTGACTTTAATGAACATTTAAACAACAACTTCTTTTTTCCAACTTTCAGACTACAACTTCAACTCAAGGAACTTGTTCCTATGAGAATGAAATCTAAATGGAAAAAAGGGTACATCAAACTAGCAGTTAAAAAAGATAACATTAAAAACAGTAGTGAATTATTCCAGCACACAAGAAAAGCAGGAAGTATATTATAAGACTGAAATTATTATATAAGAACATTGTGAATACTCCAAAAATCAAAATGTATTCACACAAAACTGTAAGCAATGACACATTGTTAGGGTGTAGTATAGAATCATAGGTGTAGTATGTAGTGACAAAATAAAAATGGCCCTTTTCAACATTCCATTTAAAATAAAAAGTATTCTGATGTCAAGGGGTGTATGTCAATAGGTCGTGGTCCGTGAAGAAAAGAACACACACAACACACAACAGGGTGATGAGATGCTTCAGAGAAGCAGAAGCCTTTATTCAGTTCGCTCGCTTCTACTTTCTCACACACATAATATAAACGTATTCTTGCAAAAACACTTAGGAATGTAACACCTGCACACAGTCAAACAGCTTCGTCCTTGTACTCCTTAAAACTCATGGCTGTGTCCATGGGAACATCCAATTAGCCTTACTGTTCTCATGGGAAAAGGCCTAACTCTCTGTAATATTTCAAACTCCTCAAGCCCCACGGATTTCATGGAGCTGCCATTTCTCCCCACATTCTGATATAGTTTTTTGTACATATAAAGTTTAATAACAAGGTAGTAGGAATACATCTTCCAGAAGAGGAAATGAAGGCTAAAGGACATTTAAATGTAAATATTGAAAAATGTTCTTAAAGTGTAAGGATTTGAAATCAACAGGGCTTGTTGAAGATCACCCTAAAGCAATGCTTCTCTGGGGAATTTTTGACAACCACTTTTTTTCTCACAAGACAACGATAAGCCATTTAAAAAGAAGCTTTCTATTTTAATTTTCTCAAGAGGAGATTGAGGAATGATTACGAAGCAATGTCATACATACAGGAAATACTCTTACTACAATATGCTCAAAGCAGTCTTCAATCTATTATTCAAGCAGCTCACAATACAATATAAAAGTTTGGATACTACTTTGACAAAACCTGTCTCCTTGACAATTCTCTACCGAGAGAATTAAGAGCAGTTAAATAAAATACATGCCATATTATTTGTCCTTTAACATTTCTGTGACAGTTTTTTCTCCACAAAATCTTATTTTAATATTATAATTTTAGGGAGTATCAAGCTGTATTACCACATAACACATTGAAGAAAAAGAATAGGAAGTAAATTTGCATACTACACGTGTTAAACCATAGAATTTGTTAATACAGTATGTTATGGACATCAAAACCATAAATGCTTAAAGATCAGTTGGGCAAATTCATGGAAGAAAAAATCTGATCTGTAGTTAAAAGACTCAGGAAGTCCTGTAGGTCACAACTGTTTGAGTTTGGGATAGTACACAGGGACAAATATCCCCATATACTTTCTTCAGTCTTGGAAATTAATGGATGCATTTTTGAAACAAAATCAAAAGTTAAATTATTCAGTCATTTAATTCTCTGGTTACGAGCACTTAAATAAGATGAAAAACATTCTTTTCTAATCTGGCACAGGCAAGCAGCAGGCAGATATGACACATAATTCATGCCTCTTGAGCCAGTCTTCAAACACTGAGTGTTTTAATACAGAGGTAGAATTTGCACTTTTTAAAGACAGGTATCTCTAAAAATGTGGTAAACTCCAAAATGCACTGCCAAAATATTAATATAGATTTAATACTTTATATCATGAATTTTGCCTAAGTCACTTATGCAGAGCAAAGAAATATCTGGTACAGCAGTTACAAATATTAATATTTTGTGTGTGATGTATTTACAGCAGAACATGTGTAGAAAGCAAAAGTGGCTATAGCACTTGGAATATTTAAAGATGAGAAAGCTACTAATCAATATTAGCCCATAGGGATAAATAACTTTTATTCAAAGCAAAAAACACAACGTGGATTATAATGAGTTATTAGTAGATAGGACTCCAAAAATAAAAGCCCTTGAGATGAAGATGTAAAAAATCAAGACAAAACAAGCAGGTAAATTTTTTAAGACTTGTTTCTAAAGAATGAGTTTTGGTGTTTTTTTTAAGTTAATCACACATCTGTGTATTGGTGAAAAGAGTGCAGCTTTGCAGCACTCACAGTCGCAGGATGCTGTCTGGAAACCCAGATTCCCTTAAGGCAACTGAGGTACTGTTTAATTCTACATTTACCACACAATTTCTGGTCCATCCACTTTAGTCATGTAGAAGTACCTTCTGTGTCCTTTGGCATCATCATTACCAGCTTAACTTCAAAACTCACAGATCACGATTATGTGACTGATTGGTCAAACTGCTGGCAGGAGTTTGTGCTACATACGATGCAGTTGTTTTCTCCATAACCCAGTGATTAGTGCTCCTACCTTACCCTCACAAGAGTGTTTATGTGTTTTATGATGAACACTCAGTCAGTGTAAAACAGAAACAAGCCCCACAAGAGATTCAGGACAGATGATCGCAATGACCCCTCTGGCCACTCAAGCCACAGGAATACACTGAACACTTCTCTGATAGGTATGCTCTTAAAAAGAACTGAGTCTGTGACCAGTGCTCTGCCAATGCTGCAAGTAAACAGCCTCAGGGTTCCTCAACTGAGGCTCTTCCTTTCCTGTGATCACTCCAGATGTCTGTGAAACACGACTAGATACTGGTCAAAATCCTCTAGGCTATTAATAAATGCCAATTCTTGTTAGAATCATGTTTTAGCAAAAGCATTTCGAATGCCCTCATGTAACATATTAGACAGCTTCATTCTTGACCTTATTATTTTTCCACAGTCACCTCCCTGACAGATAACCCAGCTAAAAACTATGGTTAAAATACTGCTGTAAGCAAGTTATTATATTTTTTAACCTTGGAAATAAAGCACAAATTATTTTTTTTGACCCCGGTGACTCAAGATGTAAATAAAACTTGAATTTTTTTTTCTCAAGTTTTTCCTAACTGCTTAGGTCTGATTAGAAGCTACAGGAATACCTGAGGTTAAGCAAGTGAATAAAATTATGACAATGGTCTCTACATAAAGTTTAACTTTTGTAATTATGAATTATATACAAAAGATAATATATTTAGCATTATTTCTAAAAATGTATCTCAACACAGCATCAAAGGAAACAGATCTATGATTTCTAGACTATGGAGGGCAGTAAGACTCCCATTTTTCATCATCTTGAAGCTCCCTCTATTGAGGCAAAGCTCCAGATGGATATAGCTCAAAAGGCTTAAATTAAAGCAATGAAGGTCTTTTCATTCTTTCCCTTCACTCATCCACTGAATAAAATAATTTCCCTCACAGTGCAGCTCTGTTTGTTTCCTATTTTACTTTTCTCATGTAAAGTAGCTGACTTCACTTTTATATTTTTGGAAGCTGCAGAATCCCAATGACAAAAGTGAAATACAATGACTGTGCCAATATGCAGGGACTGACAAATCATCATCGTGGCCAGGCTTCGCGAACGAAGATAGACAAGTCCAGTTGCAAAAGGCACAGCAGAAGGACTCCTTAGGTGGTATATTCTGCAAGGCACAATTCTTTCTGCGCTGTCTTTTCTCCTCAAGAGTGATCCTGAGTTCTCAAAGGAAGCAGCAGCATTAAAGATAGTATGTCTCCAGACCTCCCGACTGGAGGCCAGAGTAGACTAGTTATGATGATCAATATGGTCAAGGTTGAGATGTTGTTTCAGGGAGTCCTTGTATCTTCTCTTCGGGGCTCCTCTCTTGTGGCAGCTGTTGGCAAATTTACCATAAAGCAAGATCTTAGGGAGGCGGTGGTCCTTCATCCTTGAGACGTGTCCTGCCCATCGCAGCTGTGTTCTCAGCAACATGGCTTCAATACCTGTAACTGCTACTTGTTCTAAAACAGACATATTAGTCACATAATCTGACCAGTGGATGTTTAGGATTGTACGGAGACAGGGTTGATGGAAGCGTTCTAAGAGCTGCAGGTGGTGGCAGTAGATGACCCATGATTCGGAACCGTATAAAAGAGTAGACAGCACTATGGCTTTGTAAACACTGATCTTTGTACTTTTCTTCAAATGTTTATTTTGGCAAACACTTTTATGGAGTTTTCCAAAAGCACTATATGCCCTTGCTAACCTGTTGTCGATCTCTCCGTCAATCTTACCGTCCGAGGAGATGAGGTTACCTAGGTAATTAAACTGCTGGACTGATTTGAGCTCTGATTCACCAATGGTGATATGAGGATGATGGAAGACTTCCTGAGGTGCTGGTTGATAGAGAACTTCTGTCTTCTTCAAGCTGACTTCCAGCCCAAAGAGCTCAGCAGTGTCTGCAAAGCAGGATGTTAAACGCTGCAGAGCTGCTTCTGTGTGGGCAACAAGGGCAGCGTCATCAGCATAAAGCAGCTCCCGGACAAGATGGTTTAAGGTCTTAGTGTGGGCCTTCAGTCGCCTTAGGTTGAAAAGGCTTCCATCAGTACGGTATCAAATATAGACAACCATGATCATCGAGGTCTGCTGTGGCCCTTTGGAGTATCATGCTGAAAAAGACTGTGAATAGGGTTGGTGCAAGAATGCAGCCTTGTTTCACACCATTGGTTATTAGAAAGGGCTCAGAAAGTGCATTGCCATATCTGACTTGGCTGTGCTGATCCTCATGGAGTGAGATGATAATTTTAAGGAACTTGGGGGGACATCCTAAACATTCCAAAAATCATAGACCTTTTCTGCTCACAGTATCGAAAGCCTTGGTGAGGTCAACAAAGGTTACATAGAGACCTTTGTTCTGTTCCCTACACTTCTCTTGCAGTTGTCTGAGAACAAACACCATGTCTGTGGTGCTCCTGTTGGCTCTGAAACCACACTGGCTTTCAGGTAGAACTCCTTCTGCAATAGTGGGTATTAGTCTGTTCAAGAGTATTCTTACCAGGATTTTGCCAGCAATGGAGAGCAGAGTAATACCACAGTAATTTGAACAGTCTGATTTATCTCCTTTCTTCTTATACAAAGTGATGATGACTGCATCATGAAGGTCTGATGGTAGTTCGCCGAGTTCCCAACAGCACACCACAAACTCGTGAAATTCAGCATGGAATGCTTGGCCCCCATGTTTCCAGATTTCAGGTGGAATTCCATCAACCTCAGCTGCCTTGCCAATTTTCACCTGTTGTACGGCTTTAAGAGTTTTTCCCAAAGTGGAGGCAATATCCAAATCATTCTTCACTGGTTGTTGTGTAATGTACTGAATTACTGAGTCTTGAACTACACGGTTGGTACTGAAAAGAGTCTGAAAGTGTTCAGATCATCAATTCAGAATGGAGGTTTTATCTCTCAGAAGCGTTTGACCATCTGTGCTGAGTAGAGGGCTTTGGACCTGGTATGTAGGCCCGTATGCTGTTTTCAGGGCATCATAGAATCCTCTGTGATCACCCATATCTGTGCATAATTGAGTTTTTTCAGCTAGATCGATCCACCACTTGTTCTGGATGTCACGGAGTTTCTGTTGGAGCTTGCTGCATGCAAGACAAAAGGCTGTTTTTCTTGCGTGACAGGATGGCAGTGCAAGGTGAGCACTTGGTGAGCAGTTCTCTTCTTCCTCAACAATTCCTGGATCTCTTGATTGTTTTCATCAAACCAGTCCTTGTTCTTCTTGAAGGAGAACCCCAAGGATTCTTCAGAGGACTGCAGGATGCTGTTTTTAATATAGTGCCAAAGTGTTTCAGGAGAGGGATCTACAAAATCTATAGAATGATTTTAGAGCCTAGTTTGAAGATTTGCCTGGAATCTGTCTTTCACTGTGGCTGATTGGAGATGGTTAATTCGGAGTCTCCTCCCAGGGTACCACCCCTTTTAGGTTTGAATTTAAGGCTGAAGTTGAGTTTACAGTGCACAAGTCGATGGTCTGTTTGGCATTCTGCACTGGGTATCACGCAGGTATGGTGGACATCATGGACATCTCTCCGTCGCACCAAGACATAATCAATGAGGTGCCAATGCTTAGATCTAGGATGGATCCAGGTTGTCTTCAGACTATTTTTCTGCTGTAAGGTAGTGTCAGTGATGGTGAGCTGTTGCTCTGCACAGAATTCTAGGAGAAGGCGACCATTATCGTTGCAGTTTCCAACACCATGCTTGCCTAATATTCCTTTCCAGGCTTCAGAAGTTCTTTCCTAATCTGGCATTGAAATCACCAAGGATAATGATCTTATCATCTGCAGACACCTTTTGGGTAAGGCAGTGCAGGTCAGTGTAAAATTTATCTTTTTCAGCAGGGTCAGCTTAGAGAGTTGGGGCATATATACTAAAGAGGACAACGTGTTGCTTGTTGTGTAGTGGAAGGCGTAGGGAGATAATGCAATCAGAATGACCTGTCAACAGATTTTCAAGTAGTTTTTGATCATGAAGCCAACTCCTGAGAGATACCTTTCGGTTCTGGGTTTACCTGACCAAAAGAGTGTGTAACCGGCACCATATTCTCTAAGGCTGCCTTCCTCATGAAGACGAACTTCACTGAGTGCAGCGATGTCGATGTTGAGACGTGATAGTTCGTGGGCAATTAGGGCAGAGTGACACTCAGGACATCCACTATCCACGGTATCAAGCATGGTTCTGATGTTCCAGCATGCGAGAGTCAGTTTGGGTACACCTTTGGAGGCAGGTACATGCCTTTGTCTCTTGATCTTTGTGTGACCGCATTGGAAGAAGATGCCCATTGGCCACGGTTAACCAACCAGGTGGAGGGTGGTGATGAGCTTTGTTTAGGCCACCATTTCTAGGCCCCTCTCTGAGTGGAGCAAGCAGTGCTGTCCTTGAAAAGGCTGCTTGGTCATTCAGGATGCTGCCGAAAGAGACTGTCATCTTCAGGGTCAGTCTCTAGCGACCAATGTCCTGAACTGCCTGTATGCAGGGTTGGGCCTGAGGCTTCCAGTGCACCTTATCACCTGCCATTTCGACCCTCGCCTGTCACTACAGGGCTTTACAAACGTGGGTAAAAACCTTCGAGTCTGTGCAGTGGATTTTTTAGGTGAGACACAGTACGTGTGGGAATTGGACCCACTCTTTAATCCTAAGGTTCATCTGTCAGGGCCTAGCGAGCTTGGACAGTGGCTGAGAGGTCCTTAGGACGTTGGTTTAATTAGGGTATCCTTCTCTTACATGGATGGCCTTACAGGGCTAAGTGAGCTCCATCTTCCCAGGTTTGGGAATTAGAGTTGTCCTTCTCCTAGGATGACTGCCAGAAGGCTAGCGAGCTCATCCTGTTCATGGACATATTATATCTGACCCTTCGTTTTTGACCTGTCTGGTGTGGGAGACCCTACCGAAGGCATGTACCATCACCAGCATAGCTTGTAACCTCATAGGGATACACAGGCTTCTTTCCCACTAAAACGGTTAGGGCAAGCCTTTCACTCCCTACTTTTCTGCCACCCATCTATACTCAATCCCAGGGAAATACCCAGGAACATCCCTTTGTCCTGACCACCCTTTCCGGATGCAATAAATAAATACAAAACAAACTGAACCTGGGTAGGAGCCACAGGTGAGCCAAAAACAAACCGTTCTGGCCCCCCCACCCACCAGGGGCTCAGGTAGCTCCCATGGCCCCAGCCTGGCCAAAACCCCCCAACCCCCCAGAAGAACCCACTATCCACCCTGACCTTATCCTCCCCACAGCGTGTTACCACAGATCTTCCCTTCGCACTGCTCACTTGCGACACTCCATACAGGACTGCCCCTCCCGCCGGTCTGAGGACCCCCACGGCCCGCCCGACACCCCTCCCCTCCCCCAAACCTGACCAGCAAACCTCTGTGTGCTCCGAAGCTCCCCCTCTCCTCTCCCACGAGGGTGTAATCCCTGCCAGCGAAGCTCCCCCTCTCCTTTCCCACGAGGGTGCAATCCCTGCCAGCAGCAGCGCCGCACGGCCGGCAAGGGCAGTGTAGCCCCGCACGGCCATCGTGCAGTGCCGCGCGGCCAGCAGCAGCAGCCGCAGGGACTGACAAATAAGTACAAGATAATTAAATGCTCCCTTGGTGTTTTGGGTTTTTTTTTTCAAGATACAGGTTTCCTTACTTTTATTTCTTTCTCCTTTTCGTTATGTTGTGTTTTCCCTTTCCTCAGTTCTTCCTTCCTCCTTTTCATTTATGAAACCTTGTTTTTCCATTGAAAATAACATTCCAGCTTCTGGTTTTTCTCATCAACCCCACTAAGAGGACATAAAAAAAAAAAAAAAACCAAAACAAAAAAAACAAAACCAAAAATAAATAAAAATCCCTACACTTCCTTTGGGAAATGATTCATCACAAGGGATGGATTTTCATTAATACTCTAACATGAACAAACAGTGGGGAAAAGTGCCATTTCCTCCTACTCAGTGCATTTAGGCTGCCCATACCACAGTGCAGCTCTAAGAGTTCAGCCCCTGCTCTACTTGTGGACACGTACATGCAGGAGGAAGCATTCTCTTGGCAGAGCTGTGGCCTTTTCCCTTCAAAAGTCCTCCACACCAGTCCACAGAGATGGGTGGTTGTAGAGAAAGAAACAGACTGGAAGGAAAGAAGGAGATACATAGATGAGAAGGAAGCAGCAGAACAGAGACACCGGCGCTACCTGCCTTGGCTGCTTATCTCTCCAAACTCCTTCAGTCAAAGTCAAGAGGGTGTTAAAAAAAATAGGTCTGAATACATTCCCTACAATTCTTTTTCAGGGCTTTTTCTTTGAAAGAGGGAGGCTGTATATAAAACCAAAACAGATTGGATTGACTAAACCAGAAGGCTTCAGTCCACTTTCACCTTTTTTTTTTCATTTCTATTTCCTATAAGAAAAAGTTGCTACACTGTACTTGCTTGACACCACAAAGGGCTAAATAAATTCCTTAGATTGCAGTAGCACTGCACGTTGTTATTTATGAGTTATTCAAGATAAAGATTTTATGACAGGCAATGCATGATCCTCTGCTTACTAATGCAAAGTGAGACTGGCAAATGTTTCTATACAATCACTCTGAATCCAGTTGTATAGTGATATTAGTTTGAATGTTAATGTTTGAAAGTGATGCTGAGCTGCATATTCATGTTTATTAGAGTAATTCACCACACCAGGAGGTGTTCAGGAACTGGAAAAGTTAAGAGGCAATGCACAAGGGGATGTTTTATTTGTAAAATGTATACAGAAGAGAAGCCATTAAAAAAGGACTGAATGGTAACCTAAAATAAGGAGGAGGCGTGTACTTGAGGAAAAGCTGTCAGCAAGTGTCCATGCTGTATGGGCACAGCAATCAGCAACATCACAGAAAACATTCAGAGCTGCCAGTGATTCTCTCAAAACTGATTGAGTCACCTAAGGCAATGCAACACACTGGAAAACAAGACTGATGAAACCTACATGATGATCATGGGAAATTAAAACACCAGTTCCTTTTGTTAGCAAAAAGCAACCTGCTTTTCAGAGGAAATTTCATACACCCAGCCCTTCCCTTCATTATTCACATATTGTGTTGGGTAAATACTGCTGGTACTTGGGAACTAAGCAGTAGTTGATACTGTAACTGGAATAGAGCAGAAACACAAATCTGTGTTGTGCAGCCTCCATGGTTCTCTTGGTCTAGCTCAGCACTGTCAGCACGCCCATCTCTGTGCAAAATCCACCCTTTCTCATGTTCTCCAGCTTGAATACCCTGAGAGTAATGCTGTGCTGATGGAATTCAAGGTAATGTTTACTGGTTGGAATGTGGATGAAACAGCCTGTGAATAGCTTGATGATGACCTAATCGCAGCCTAAAAGCTTAAAAGAGACCAGTGACAATGCAACAGCTGTAATTTTTCATAGAATCACCGAATGGCTTGGGTTGGACCTTTTAAAGGCCATCTAGTCCAACCCCCCTGCAACGAGCAGGGATATCCTCAAGTAGATCAGGTTTCTCAGAGCCCCATCCAACCTGACCTTGAAGGTTTCCAGGGATTGGGCATCTGTCCCCTTTCTGGGCGACCTGTGTCATTCCTTCAATTTTTTGATTGTTTCACATTATTTAGAAGCACTGGTTAATGCACAGAAGGGCCTAAGGAAGGTTATTTATAGAAGAAAAATAGAGAATACATAATAACAGAGTTGTTGTATCCTGTGCTTTCCACTTAGTAAAATCCTTGTAAGGGATTTTGTCTTCTTGTAAGGAAAAGATGATAACTCATGGGACTGAAAGGGAAAGCTTCTCTTTCCCGCAGAAAGGATCTGCTCTGCACAGTGTGCCAGGGAAAACCCATTCAGTTTCCCTCTGATGTTGTACAAACTCAGGCACCCAGTAACTAATTGGACATATGATTTACTTGCTACCTCTATTACTCTTCTTATTCTGTCTAATTAAAGCAGTTATCTTATTAAGCCATTTGCTGTCAAAGGCTTTCTAACTGATCCCAAGAAAGCCCTACCTCATGTCTCTCTGACTTCATCTCTCATCTTCTACCCCAGTACAGAACAGAGTGGTACATGACAGGAAGAGGCGGGTTTGCTTGCACAGCTTACCCTCTGCATTTGACCTTTTTCTAATTCTTGTTTGTTTAGGAAAGTTTATACATATTTTCCATCTCCAGCAATAGTTACAAGTTAATATCTCAGAAAAATTAAATAAATTAATTCTTCTGACTCTTCCATGCAAATTCCTAATCTATAATCCATAGGTTGTAATCATGGAAATGCTTACATAAACCCATAATCTTTCACAGCATTATTCCTTCAATGAAATAAATTTAAGTAGATGCACAAATGTTTCTATGACTGAGGACTGAATTTTGTGTGGTACCATATATTTGATCGTTGCACTAAGGCATAACTGTTCTCTTTCTTGTGTTTCTGTTTCCTTACCTATAGTAGTAGCTGAGCAGAGCAGATTTCTGTAAACAAGATAAGTAACCAGAGAAAATCAGAAAGATGTCAGAGACTAACTGAGAAAAGGAGATGGTGAAGATAGTAGTAATAAATATATTTATATGCCAGAACTACTTTAAGACCACATTTCTTTCATTCAAAGAAAATAGTGTAAATATTTATTCTTTTATATGATGAAAACAAAGCTGTGGATATTGAATAGTTATCTGTGGATCAATTTGATTTGCAAAAGGTAAGCTTGCAGCCATACATTTTCAAGGTCTCAAAATCAGGTTTTCTCTCAGGCTTGCTTCTAATTATTTAGCATTATCTGTTACTAGGGTTTTTTTTGTTTGTTGCTCTAATTTAATACTCTCTTGATATCACACAGGAATTTAGGTTTTTTTTATGAAGTTGTACATTATGAGACATTTTGAACAATACATGATAATGGATTCATTTCAGAAACTGGCAGAAATGTCAGAAAACATATAAATTTAGGGGATTCAGAATGTATAAAGCATTACATGTGAATTTCCAGATTGCTAGCTGCAGATTTCTTTGTAGCTGCTAAATGAAATTACCAGATTAGATTTCACTTATTTCAGAGTTGAGGGCATAGCCCACCTTTCAAATATGTAATGGATAATCTATTCTGATTATTTACACAAGTAGCCTACAACAGCGACCGAGTTACAGGTAAGAAGAAGGGTAAAATTGGCTTCCTGTACTGTTCTGCCCTTCCTTATTACCTCCATTGAACTGCATAAGAAGTGAACCATGCCTATTTTCCCCAAGGTATTTATATTTATAGCTCAGCCAGTTAGACGATTTCATGAATAGGAGAGAATGTGTACAGGAGACAGCCCCTCTATTAAGATGCAAAGTGCTCAGTTAAAGTATTTAAGAATCGTGTAGTGGCAGCTGTGACAGTGCCAGAGCTAATTAAACTCAGGTTCTAAAAATAAATAAAAAATTGCGTCGTGATTCATCCCATATTTGACTTTTCCTCCAAGCACTAATTATGTAAATTTACCCTGATAATTGTTGCTTAGACTAGAATCTTCCTGCTATGTATTCATGTCAATAACAAAGATTGAGTCAATCAACCTGTGTGCTGCTTCTGTTGAGGTCTTCATACACAGTTAAGCTTCTGACAACTTTGGCTTCAGCTTTTGCACTGGCTTTAATGCTGTTACAAATTAGTTAATGCCAACGATGTCAACAGTCACCCAGGGAGGAGGAGAAGCCAATTCTCTTGTTTATGTTTCCTCTGTGTGTTAACAGCATGTTGGTTTCCATTTGTTTTCACATATTCAAAAACCTTCACTTAAGACAAGGCACACTGTGCCTGCCCTTTAGTTTGAAGTCTGTGGGCAACCTGAATGCACAGAGGTACAGACGTGTCAATATTTTGGAGCTACTTCTCATATGACTTTGAAGCTATAATCTCAGAAACTGAATATAGTTTCTGCTTCATTTGTAAATAACAATCCTAATATTACAGTTAGATCCCTTCATTCAGTTTTCTCTTTTTCTGTAGATGTTAAAAATTTGTGTGTTATCTTCTGCATCTCAAAATACACATGCTTCATACTAGTCAGAAAGTGTTTTTGTCTAACTTTACAGAAAACTTCAGAAAAACAGATTGGATTAAATATTATTCAGATTTTGTGCCTAATTAACTAAAACTGACAAGAAGCAGAAACCTCAGATTACTATTACTTAGAAAATTAGACTGTGATGTAAATATTAAAACATGTTTAAGCAAAGTTGTTTTAGCACTCTAAGAATTAAAAATATTTAAATTCAGCAGTTTGATAGCAGCACATTCAAGTTTTTCAAGTGGACTTGAAATATGTACTTACTAACTCTGTCCTGTTGCACTACTAAGTAAGTATGCAGAAGTGTAACTTTTACAATATTCCTCAACAGGGACTTACTAACATGCAATTCTACTCGGACTATCAAGTCCTCCAAGATTTGGCTCCATCACTTCCATAGATTTCACAAACCTTTATAATTTTTTTCTCTTTGTTCAACGATAAAATGGTCAGCATGACACCGACTTTCAAAAGGCTCCCAGAAGAGCTGCAGAAGAGGAACTACAGAGCAGTAAACCTGAATTCTGCACTGGACAAGTTTGGTGAAAGCCACCAAAAAAACCACAATTAAGTGGGAGTGTGGATAAATGATTTCAACTGAGGCAGAATCTATATGGGTATTTTATGACTTTACACATTAATCCAATGGGATTCTTTGAAGGAATCAGAAATCATGTGCATTAGACAGGTCCTGCTGATACAGTTTGCTTATATTTCACAACAATGTACCCCTATTTTTGGAAGATTAGGCACAGTTGTGCCTTTGTCTCAAAATGCACAGAGGAAAACTCAGAGGCACATAGATGGGTATAAAAGACTTGGCACACCTTCCATATTAGAACTGACTAGCTCAACCAGGACAGCTCATCCAGGGAAGAAAGACAACTGACAGGGCATTTCACATGAGAAAGGATTACCAGAGAATGCTTTACTATCTTTGTGAACACATGAATTAAGGGGTTTAAATAAAACTAGCAGAACAAACAGAACAATACATTCTTCACAAAGAGCAAAACTAAAGCCATACCACATTACTGTGTTTTTAGTAGATGTGGTTCACTGACTGATCCTTGATTCCAGCAGAAAAGATGTCCTGATTTTATAAGCAAGCACTGCCTCACAACATGAAGCAATGAAATGAATGTACATTAAATTACTGAGTATTGCACAACCTTCAAATTTCTTAATATTTTAGTGCTTTTATTTACAAATAATCTTTTTAAGGTCAATGGTACATTGTGCCTAATAGTTCTACCACTCTGAAGTGACACACACTGAGCCTGAAACGATTACAAATGACAGCATTCTGATGCATAAAAATCATACATCTCTCTCCAATACTCCTGCAGCATCCCACTGCAGTTTTCATCAGTTTCAGAACTGATTTTCAATTGTGACTTTCATTCTGCCTGAAAGCTTCTGCCAGCTGTCCCAGTGCTGGAATTTATGAGTTGATCAGCACTATTTGTAACCAAGCAGTGCCTCAAAAAATCCACACCTGTGAATGTAAAAATACTGTCGGCACTTCATGGTCTAGACTAACAGGCATGTCAGAACAGCTTTCCTTTTCATGTAACCAATTGAGTAGCTACTTAGAAGTATTTATTTCTGAATCATTATGAAAAGTGTTGCAGTTCATCTTCCACAAAAACACAAAACACAGGAGATCAGGACAGTAGAAATCTTAGTTGAGCTGAAATATCCTGTCTATGGAGTATAAAAATACCTGGAAATCTTATTTCTAAAATAAGATTATCATATATAGTTTTAGTAACATGCCAGCATTTTTTTTTAAGTGGTCACAGGTGTGATCATTTGTGTGGTCTTTCCCATAATGATGAATTCAGCAATGCTGATATCTATAGTCTAACTCTACCAAAAGATTCTATAGTCTAACTCTACTAAAAGATGTCTCTTATTTTTTCTTAGAAAATTGATTAACTCAGCTGGCTTCTACTGCACAAAAACTGTGATTAAGGTATGATTCATCACATAGGTAATGGCACAATTTTTTCAGCATGGGCTAATGTAAGACTATACTTTTTTCATCCATATTTTTCCTAAATTCCTACCTTTTCTCAGTTCTTAGTACATGCCTGCAGGGGCCCTGAGAGCATGCCTCTCCTGCTTCCACGGGCTCCTGGATGATGCAGGATGATGCAGCTGAGGGTTGCTGTTCCTTCCAGCCAGTGACTTTGGGGTGAGGCTTCCAGGCAGGTTCTCTGTCCCATGGGAATGTCTTTTGGATGAAGCTCCACTGCTCAGCCCCACCTCCTGAATTGTGTAAATTAAGGAAGCTTGGACACTACACAAAATCAAGCTTTCAACAAGCTTTCAAGGAAGCAACTTAGCTCTCCAACCATTTTTTTTCTCATAATTTGCCACTTGTAACAGTGAAGTAGTTATATTCATGAACTTTTAATTTAGGCAGCCTTCAAAGATTTCCCCAGAATACTGTGTGAACAGAGGGCTTATAGTTTTCTTGAACTTTACATAAGCATTGCAAACACCATTACTATCAGTGAATTATAATATAGATTTTCAGAAAGAAAGAATGTAGAGATGGTCATGTAGCTATTTGATCTCACTGATAGAGATGTGTTAGTTTAAATTGAGTTATATCTGACCTAGATCTGATAAATCAGACCCCAGAGGTTTTTTTGTAGGGAAACAGTAGCAGTATCTCAGCTAAAGATTATATTATTTAAGAAAAGACCAATGACAGTCACAATCAGAAATGCAAACCTTTCAAATTTCAAAGTTTACGTCTTTTACACAAAATTATCTATGTGTGTTGATTCTTACATAGCTTGGGAAAAGAGCATTATTTTCATTAATTTATAGGATTGGATTGTATCTTATCATGTACTGATATATAAGACAAGATTATTGTGTTTTCATTTAAGAATATAAATGCTTGACTGTGAGTCTAAATTGGTTCCTCTAGAGTGTACTTATAATCAGGAGACAGAATCAGGTAACTCTAGCAGGTAATTTATCTTAAATATCTAAAATAAGTTAGATTAATTACCCCGTGTGGTACGTTCAAAGCAACTTCAGGTGGCTAAGATGAATCTTACACAGAGTGTACAAAGCCATTTCCTATCCAAAAAGCACACTGTATTATCTTCCATATTTACTCAACTCTCACAGAAATTAATACTTAATATGGAAATAATTATTATAGTATGTACTGGAGCATAAGCATGCTGAAACAACGTATGAAGACTTTCACATAAAATGTCATATTATGAAGAACACTGAAATGTACTGCCCCATTTCCCTCCCAAAATTTCTAACTTTTTCCTTCAAGAAAACTGCAAGTGCAGGTACCAGCAGTGTTAGTTCATTTATTCTAAATAACAACCAATAGAAAAGTTTGTCAAGCCCACACTTTGGCATTGTTGCTTTCCTAGTAAAGAAGTCATATACAATCAAGAGAAAAATTTGAGCCAGAGAACAGAGATTTGCTCTGTTTGGAAGAATACATAAAAGTTTGTTCAGTAACAGTGCTAATTCTGTTGGTTTTAGGGCTCATCTGAAATCCATATTATTGCCATTTGTAGCCATAAGTTACTCCTATACACAGGATAGAGATAGATTTTAACATTTCACTTTTGGAAATGACCATATCAGCAAAATCACCCACCTTTATTTGTAAGTTCAGTTTTAGTGTCTTCGCTGTGTTAACTATCTATCATTACTGTTTGTTCTGCACTGAAATGTTAACATGCAGATGGCTGCCTGTCTTTGCACATACTATGGTAGATGGGGGTACCATAGGTAATTCTTCTCTTGATCATGGGCAATGTTTCAGCTACAACAATTAGACTCTAATTTCTCCAAAGATTCTATCACTTGTGTCCTGACCTTTGGTAGCTATAGAAGACTTTTATCTGAAATCTTCCTCAAGAGCTTCCTTTGCCCATCTGTTAGCTACCAGCTTCTCTACACTTTTCAGGATTTTGGAGTAATCCAAGCAAAAATTTCTAACTCGGCCTACTAACTCCACTTGTAGTAAAACAAGAACTATTTCAAAATCTTCTAGGTTTAATTTCAAAATCATTTAGGTTTAGACTTCGGTGATAAAGCACGTAAACTGAACTCTATCTCTAGGATTTCCCTGTCCTTTCTATCTCCAAAGGGTGCTACCAATGTTAGTTAAAGATGCAGACATCTGACCTTCAGGAAAAAAACACCCTTCTTTTAGAAAACTGAAGATTCAGGGTGCAAGTTAAGACCTCTTCTGATGTCAGGACTTGAGCATAACTCAAAATGACTCATTCTCTGGACTAAACTCAAAGCCATTTTTCATGAATATACAAGACCCTCATATTTAATTTTTTCCCCGCTTCAATTCCAGCACAGAAAACTTGGACATATTCCATTCAACTATCCCTTTCCTTTATACTGACAGGACAAAGTCAATTAAAAATTATGTTGCTTTAACAGCTATCTCTGTTTTTGATCCTGTAACCCCAAGTTGGGATTTCTTTTCTGGTATTAGTGTCTAATTTTTTTCCCTTTGCTTTCTTCTAGAAGTGTGAACCTTAATGTGAACCAGACTACCAATCACATGCTTCATTGCTTCAAGTTCTCTGATCTAATTAGTTAATAGATTGATATTTAACTATACCAAAAATAAAATCATAAAAAAATAACAAGCTTTACAGTTCTAATTATGCCTTTAGGATTCTAGGATTACAGAATAACCAACTTCATCACTATTTCACCTGAAAATCACCTTTTATTTTTTCCTTTGGAACCCTACTCTTAGAGTGTTTTGGGTTCTTGCTTTCCTATTTCCTTCTCTTGATTGAAACTAACCCCAGCTACTGTTGTCTAGTACAACACTAAGTATGAGCTTTTAATATTAAACTATTAATTGCTCAAACCAAGCACAAAAAAGGGAAGTCATTCTTCTTAAGGGTTGTTTTACTTTGTGACTGGTAAACCTTAAACAGAGATGGCTGTAAACTACCATCTAATTTTTTCTCTCTTTAGTTTTACTTAGTCAGGGTTCTCTGGATTGGCCTCTGTCCTGAAAGGTAAATGTTGCCAAAATGGTTCCTACAAAATTCTGTTTGAATCCATAACACTGCAAACAGCCAATTGTGAGAAATGCTTTCCTCCAGAAATTATATTCTCCAGAGTGTGGAGAATATTATTCTACTCAGTTACATAGTTAACAACACTGACATTTTTCATGCCTTTATTTAAAACTTAGTCCAACAGGAAAGCTTTTCACAGTGAGCTGTAGAAGTGCCCCTGTAAAAGCACTTCTGAAAACAGTCCATCTTACAACAACCATCTGAAGACATTGACCAATAGCTGGAGAACTTTTCTTGGTGGGCAAATTGCCCTTAGAACAGGCTATAACTTTTCAGAGTCATCTTCAGAATGATCATCTTGTTCAACTGTCAAACAACTGAATTAGAGCTGCTGTCATTTCATGTCACCCAGTAGGTTTTGGGCTCATTCTGGCACATGGTCTTATGTTTACTGACTGAGGGCAGAAATTTACTTACAGGTGTCAAACATTAGTGCAATGGAATACTAATCTGATCATGATCTAAACATAGTCTGAAAAACTAAAGTATAAATTGTAACAATCTTCAGGTGACTGACTGGCCAGCCAGCTGAAAAGACAAGAAAGGAGATTATTTCAAAGACTATTTCAAGAAACATATTCTAGTCCACTACTTTTATGCTACCATGGTATACTACTCACCCTCATTCAGTGAATTCCCCAGCAGGCACACAGGCAAATCCTGTGTTTACTTCTGGAACGGGTAGTCACAGCAGCAGAAGGTACAATGGGAGGGAAAGGAGAGGTCATAGCCAGGGCAAATTCCTACTGATTTCTGATAGCACATGCTTCCTTATGCCAAAATTTAGAGCAGTTACAGCCAGGTCCCTTGAAAATCATAACTATTTATTGTTTTTCCACCTCTCTTGTACATCTTTGTCCTCTATGAGGCAGTCGAGCTAGAGAGTCTAATACAGTGACTTGCTCTCACTTTTAATTGAGGCAGATGGTGTAAAAGCCAAAGTTTTCTTTTTTCACTAGCAGGTGTTCAGCCACAGGGGCCAGGGAGGAGCTGTAGCTGCAAAGTGCCGCAGCTGCTGCTTGAAATGCTCTCAGCAAACCCATGAGCAGGGTCACACTGCTGGGGCAGATACAGTCCCTACTTAATTCATGTGGCAATAGTTCTGTACTGCACTTCAGCACAAAGGTACAGCTCATAGTCTAATGCATTTGTTCACTTTATTACCTCAAGGAACCAAGAGACTGCAAGTTGTAAATGGCCACTGCTGTAGTTTCATTTTCCTGAAGCTGTTTGGATAAGGTCTCTCCAGGCTGAGCAACCACAACTCTCTCAGCCTTTCATTATCAGCCCTGTGACCATTTCCATAGCCCTTCTCTGGACTCACTTCAACAGGTCGATGTCTTTCCTGTGCCGGGACTGTACCAAGGGCTTGCCACTTCTGTTAGGGATAACAAAAAGTCTTTCTACAGATACATCAATAGCAAAAGGAGGGACAAGGAAAACCTCCATTCTTTATTGGACATGGGCAGGAACATAATTATCAAAGATGAGGAAAAGGCTGAGGTGTTTATCACCTTCTTTACCTCAGTTTTCAACAGTAAGACAGGTTGTCCTGAGGACAGCTGGCTTCTGGAGCATGCAGAAAGAGAGAAGAAGCTGAATAGCCCCCCTGTAGTCCAGGAAGAAACAGTTACGACCTGCTTAGCCACTTGGATCCTCACAAGTTTATGGAAAGAGATGGGATCCATCCTAGGGTGATGAGGGAGCTGGAAGAAGAGCTCACCAAGCTGCTCTCCATCATCTACCAACAGTCCTGGCTCACTGGGGAGGTCCCAGAGGATTGGAAGTTGGCGAACGTCACGCCAATCCACAAAAAGGAGGACGGGGAAACTACAGGCCTGCCAGCCTGACCTCACTGCCTGGCAAGGTTATGGAGCAGATTATCCCAAATGCAATCACACAACACCTACAGGATGGACAAGGGATCAGACCCAGCCAGCACAGGTTTAGGAAGGGCAGATCCTCTCTGACCAACCTGACCTCCTTTTATGATCAGGTGACCCGCCTGCTGGATGAGGGGAAGGCTGTGGATGTGTCTACCTGGACTTCAGCAAAGTCTTTGACACCGTCTCCCACAGCATTCTCCTGAAAAAGCTGGCAGCCCATGGCTTGGACAGGGGTACTCTGTGCTGGGTCAGGAATTGGCTGGAGGGCTGAGCCCAGAGAGTGGTGGTGAATGGTGCTGCATCCAGTTGGCACAGGTCACTAGTGGTGTCCCCCAGGGATCAGTGCTGGGCCCAGTCCTGTTTAATATCTTTATTGATAATTTAGATGAGGGAATTGAGTCCACCATCAACAAATTTGCAGATGACACCAAGTTGGGGGGCAGTGTCAATCAGCTGGAAGGCAGGAGGGCTCTGCAGAGGGACCTAGACAAGCTGGAGAGTTGGGCTGATTCCAACTGGATGAGGTTCAGCAAGGTCAAGTGGCGGGTCCTGCACTTTGGTCACAACAACCCCATGCAGTGCTACAGGCTGGGCACAGAGTGGCTGGAGAGCAGCCAGGCAGAGAGGGACCTGGGAGTTTGGATTGACAAGAAGTTGAACATGAGCCAGCAGTGTGCCCAGGTGGCCAACAAGGCCAAGGGCATCCTGGCCTGGATCAGGAACAGTGTGGCCAACAGGACCGGGGAAGTGATTCTTCCCCTGTACTCAGCACTGGAGATGCCACACTTGGAGTGCTGTGTCCAGTTCTGGGCCCCTCAGTTCAGGAAGGATATTGAGGTCCTGGAGCAAGTCCAGAAAAGAGCAACGATGCTGGTGAAGGAACTCGAGCACAAGTCCTATGAGGAGAGGCTGAGGGAGCTGGGGCTGTTCAGCCTGGAGAAGAGGAGGCTCAGGGGAGACTTCATCAATCTCTACAACTCCCTGAAAGGAGGTTGTAGCCAGGTAGGAGTTGGTCTCTTCTCCCAGGCAGCTATCAGTAAGACAAGATGTCTTAAGCTGTGCCAGGGGAGGTTTAGGTTGGATATTAGAAAGAAATTATTTACAGAGAGGGTAATCAGGCATTGGAATGGGCTGCCCAGGGAAGTGGCGGATTCTCCGTCCCTGGAGGTTTTTAAGATGAGACTGGATGTGGCACTTAGTGCCACGGTCTAGTAACCGCAGTGGTAGTGGATCAAGGGTTGGACTTGATGATCTCAGAGGTCCTTTCCAACCTGGCTGATTTTATGACTATGATTCTGTGATTCAGAAGCCCAGGTAGTTGACATCCATATCTCTTCCTTTGTCCACTGATAGAGTTACTCCATCATAGAAGGCTACTACATTAGTCAGGAGGAAATCTGAAGACAGATTCTTATGAATTGAATTCAAGAAATTTTGAAGTGGAAGATTACTGTGTGCACCACAGAGACATTTAAAATTGTCTTTATTTAGGCTGTCACACAGCTGAACATTCTCTGATTTAATCCAAACTCCTTAGAATACAAAATTATTGTTGTTCTCACTCTACAGCTTTTAGGCAATATGCTGGGGAAACTAAAGGTGATTGAACTCACAAAAATATTACCAAGAACAATTGTCTTTTGAAAAGCCATAATCAGTGTGATACATCATATGACTGTAAAAGATAACATTTGGTACAGCTAACATTATAGAATCATTGAATGGTTTTGGTTGGAAGGGACCTTATAAAGACTATCCAGTTCCAACCCCTATGCCATAGGCAGGGACACTTCCCACTAGACGACTCTGCTCAGAGCCCCATCCAGCCTGGCCTTGAGCACTTGCAGGGATGGGACATCCACAACTTCTCTGGGCAACCTGTGCCAGAGCCTCAAACCCTCACAGTAAAGAATTTCTTACATCTTGTCCTAGTTAGGACAGCTGAGACCAGTTCATCACCGGATGGGTGTACCCCAAAACTGTGTATTCTATAGCCTTCCATGCCATTTCCCAGAAACTATTATCAATGAACCATTGATAACACAATGGCTCTATCTGCACATAGAGCCTGACTCCTCAGGCTATAAACTAGGTGTTAAGAGGCCTGCGAGATAGGAGTTGCTCTTGTCCTCACACCCATTAAGGACCACCCCTCCCCCCCAGGGAGATACTGAGCATTCCTGCCTGAACTGGAAGATATATAATCTTGGAGTCTTGGGACCTTTTTTAACCACTTGTGGGATCCAGAGGAAGACTGCAGACCACCACTCTCAACCAGACTGCAGACCACTACTTTTGACCAGACTGCAACCACCACTTTTCAACCAGACTGCAACAGCACTCTCACCAACAGGTTTTCCCCTCTCCTTTTCCTTTGGACTCAGGGGGCCCAAAGAACACCGCTCTGTTCATGCCCCAGGGTGCTGGGTTATATATTTGGTGTTTGTGGGTTAAAACCAATTGTTTGCCTGTATAATCGTACTTATTGTATTATTTTATTAAATTGTTATTCTGACTTATAATCTCTCTTTTGATTTGAGTTCATTTCCCCTGCTGGTTTACCTTTAAACCAGCACACATGTATGTTCACTGTGCCCATTTTCATAATATCAGTCAAATTTGTATCAAATTGTATTTAGCTATTCCTGGTCATGGTTTGTAGGATACAATTTTATCACACTTGAAGTAAACACAGATAATCAAGACACAGCAATGACAGAAATTGCAATTAAAAATTATATTCAAACCCCAGGAAAATTTCATTATTAAAACAAGCAGTACAAACAATATCAAAACATAAAATGCACAGACTCAGCTATTTATCAGTATGTAGCAACTTCCCTTAATATGTGTTTAACACTCACGAACACTTGTGGTTTGACAGCTTCCTGTGACAGACTCTAGCAGGATCTCCGTCCAAGAAAAATGGGAGAGGGTTTGGCAAGGAAATTCCTTTGATATTAATGAGAGGGCAGAACTCATCTGGGCCAAAATAAAGAGAGCAGAAACCTGTAAAACACTGCAGGTCATATCAAAGCAGGAAATGAAAACTGAAAGAGAATTTGAAGAACACCTTGTAAAGGATGTTCAGACTGGTAGTAAAAAGGCCCTTACACACATCAAAGGAAAGAAGGTAGTTACAAAACCCATGAGATATCTTATTAACAAAAGTCTAAACCGTGGAGCGGTGAGAGGCGGTGGCCAAGGGTGGTAAAGGTAGCACAGAGAACTCAAAGAGTTGTGTGCTCCAGGCTGCAGTTGGGAGTGCTGGGAGTTCATGACTCCACATCTGCTTCACATCGAGGAGGACAGGGGATCTGTATCAACATGAAGTAACATTATAGGGAATAGGTGCTTAAACAGGAAACTGAAAGCGAACCCTAAACAGGGTGTGTAAGCATGATGTCTGGAAGTGGAGAAAGTCACCCAAAAAGCAGGCGATATTTAGCCACAAGTGATGAGGGACCTCAGCTACCAAACTGTGGAACCACTAAGGAACCATCCTCATGGCTGGGAGGTGGCCACCACAGCACCGCTGCCCACTCAGGCCACGCCAGAGCCCGTCTGGAGAGGGAGAAACCAGCGAGGCTGACCTCGCTCCCTTGTGGAGCTGAACCACTTATGGCAAACCTCACGGACAAAGGTAGGCGACCAAGCTCGACTAACCCACTCCATCTGAGGGTCGGGCCCACCGTGCCCCCTCAGGTGCGCGATCCCGGGGTGGGGTGAGGCGCGTCCCCGCGCCTGCGCGCGGCCGCCGCTGCAGGCCCGTGTTCGCCGCGGCCGCGCGTGCGCGCCCCTCTCCCCTCCCGGAAAAGATGGCGGTGGCGGGGGGACCGGCCGGGGGCAGCGAGTGAGGGACGAGGTGGGCAGGGTTGGAGGGAGACGCGGTCCCGGCGCCGACGCGGCTGAGGGGAGGCAGGTGCTGGGCAGCGGGGAGGGGGAGGACGAGGAAGCCGGGGGTGCCTCGTAGCGGGGATGAGGAGCCGGGGAGCCGGGGCAGGGAGGCGGTGAGGAGGGAGCGCGACTGCCCCGTATGCGCGGGCGCCCCTCGCCCCTCACGGCTCCCTCACTGCCCTGGGGACGGGGCACAGCTCGGCGGCCCGGCGGAGGAGGCGGAAGAGCCGCGGCAGCGCTGGCGGGGGCAGAGGAAAGCGCACAGGTGAGTTCCGGGACCGGGCTGAGCCCTCAGGGCGCTGTCCCCGCCCGGCCCGGTGCGGGTCACCCAAAGCCCATAGTGCTGCTGTCGTTCACGAGTTTATTTATTTATTAGCGGTGCCACAAATGTGATTCGGCGTCACTTAGTGGTTTGGTTCCTCAAAGCGTGCTGGAAAGCATTCGGCTGCTCGGTAGCTGAAATGCCACTGGAGTGTGAAGGCTGCGTCTTAGGAAGAGCTGAGCCGCTGTCCTCTGTGAGAAGATATTTAAGGGCCTTGACGTGGAAACCCCTCAGTTAAAAAACTGTTAGACAACTTATTAATCTCGAAAATCTCTGTTAGCAGGGCTTGTTTTCTGTTATGTGCCCTCTCTGACCTCCTGCGACGAGGGGCGGATGTGTACAGGTGTCTGTGACGGCAGCCTCGGTTCCTGTAGTAATTTTAGTCTTCCTTGCCATTCACAGCTTCAGAAGTGGTTGGATGTAAAGCAAAATAGTTCAGATTTCTGTAAATGTCAGCTTCATTGAGTTAACTGCAGAGAAATGAAGATGCAGGTGTACTAAAGTATCTGACTCTGTTTACTGTTGCCTTGCATGTGTCCTCCCCCGTCGGTCCGTGCCTCTCCACACCCCACCCCCCCCACCAACTATAAACAATATGATGGTTGTGACCTGAAGACAAGCCTTTTGGTAAAACTGTCACAGAAACTTTTAACTTTCTGAAAAAAAATAAAATAAGTTTCTGCGGAATGTGTTTTCATGTACTTGTTTCTACCAACTACTGATTGAATGAGAGGAGGTGTTTCTGTGTACCAGTGGAGAAGCACAGGTTTGAAAGCTTTTCTTCAGGAATATTGCTGACATTTTGGTAAGTTAAAGCTATGGCAAGAGTTAAGTGAGATTGAGTCATTAATGGCAATGCAGAGAAACTGACCTTTTTTCCTATCCAGGTGCAGTAATCTAATATTTTTAAACTGGCTTTGAATAGAATTGTATGCCAGATGGGTTCATCCAATTCTAAACACTCAAGAAATATTAGCCTTAAAGTGAATGTCATGAGGTCGTTGTTATGCTTCAGCTTCAACATCCTTGATATGTTTTTTTTTCCCTTTAGTTACAATGAAGACTATTTATAGCATAGTTCTGTCCAGTGACAAAGACCTTGCTCTCCTTGGATGCTTTAGGAGTCAAAAAAGTATTAAAAAATTTGGTAAAAGGTATATATACTTGGTTGCATAAAGGAAAAACCAAAACAAAAAGTTGTGAAAATGCACATGGTAATATAGTTACTTATTTTTTTTTTATTATTTTTAAGTAATACAGTAGGAAACTCTATTGAGCATAAAACATGTTTTACAGTCTGTCTTATTTGTGCATATCTTCCATGCAATGAAATCCACACTCAGATATGTCAAATTTTGGTATCTGGGCATGTGTTGCACCAAATATTCCTCAAGTAACTGGCGTCACAACTACAGGCTTTTTTTAAGTGTACAACGAATACCCTCAACAGTGTGCTATGTCACTTATGCAGAGAGTTTGTGATACTGTTTTGGTTTGTATTAATGCTGAACTAGTAGCTGTTGGCCCTAACAAACACCTCCATTTTGTATTTACAGCACCTTGTGTATGCTTTCCATAATATATATGTATTTGTACGTACGTGTATATTTACTTTCAATAAATACTTCTAGGTTATTTCTGGTATCTGTTATATCTAGATAACCTCTGCAGTAAGGGATTTATATCTCCCTATGATTGTATTTAAAACTAAACAGCTTAGTTAACAATAAAGCTTCCTAAATCCTGTAATGATCAAGAAAGGAAGTTTTGATTTGGCTGACTTTATTTTGGCTAAACTCTGAAAATTCCTTCTTTGTGTACAAGTAAAACAGGTTGAATTGGTTTTTATTAGCTAACTTCTCATGTTTGTTTCAAACAGCTCAGTAACAATAAAGAATTGTTCACACAGGTGCTATATTTGTGCTTTTAGAAATATTAGCAAGCTATTCTGAATTATTATGAGTGCATGAAATACCACAGAGGAGAGGATGAGGGAGTGGGGCCTGTTTAGTCTGGAGAAAAGACTCTGAAAGAATCTTACCAATGTCTGTCAGTGTCTGCAGGGAGGGG
Source organism: Pipra filicauda (assembly GCF_003945595.2). Classification (NCBI taxonomy): domain Eukaryota; kingdom Metazoa; phylum Chordata; class Aves; order Passeriformes; family Pipridae; genus Pipra; species Pipra filicauda. Next base: position 1,510,093 of record NW_024103529.1, read on the forward strand.
TCAGAGGATGGACCAGGCTCTGCTCTGTGGTGCCAAGCAACAGGACAAGAGGGAACAGCAGAAACTGGTGCCCAGGAAGTTCCACCTGAACATGAGGAAGAGCTTCCTTATTGTGTAGGTGACTGAGCACTGAAGAGATTGCCCAGAGAGGGTGTGGAGTTTCGCTCTCTGGAGATATTCCAGAACTATCTGGGTGCAATCCTGTACTGTGTGCTCTAGGGTGACCCTGTTAGGGCAGAGGGCTTGGACCAGCTGAGCCACTGTGGTTCCTTCTGTTGAAGGGTTGACCCTTTTGTGAGTGGCAAGTGAAAGCACAGCACTGATTTTGGATAGTGTGCATCTTGTTTCTGCTTTCAAACTATGCTTTAAAAGTTGTTTCATAGGGTTATACAATAGAAGTCCATTAATTCTGTGGTCTTCTCTGACACAATCTGAAACTTTGATTTCAAAAAACTATGTTTTTTTGTTGTGCCTCATATTCTCCATTGAGTTGTCTCAGTGTAATTTGAACAGTAGGAGGCAATATCTTTTTTTTAATATCAAGTTACTCTGTTTTCAAGTATGATTTTAGTAACTTGTGGTTAGTAACTTCACTTGTGCTGAAATAAGCAATGATTTAATGGACTGAAGTAGCCAGCTTGGTGAATAAAACAGGGTGTTTTCATGTTTTAATGAGAGTATCAATATTATGAATGTTAAAAGAAAAAAGTTTTATCAAGATTATTTTATGATGACTGAAGTTTATTCAGTGAACCTTCCGCTGTAATTTTAAAAAATGCATGAACTAAGTGTACTGAATAAATGTATGTGAACTCAGCTGGAAAGTAGTTGTAACTGATATTTAAATGGATCTTCTAATTGTTTGCTGTTAAAGCTCATATTTTCATCATTCATTTATTACCAGCATTAGCAAAGCAAAACCACTTTTACCTTAGAGTCATGAATTTTATACCCTTCAGATTAACATACCCGATTTAGAATGTTTTGATACCTCCCACTGTTGGAATTTTGATCCTAATCAACTTCAGTTGTGATTACAAGTATTACTTTGTTAAAATAGTGTTTGAATAAACTGTGATGGTGATTTCAATGGCAAGTCATGCTTTGCTCTTGCAGAACATGAGTTATTGGGTGATTGCCATTCAGTTTTAGTTGTAGCTGGGTGATCAAGCTACAAGGCATTAAGCATTTGCTCAATATTGCGCATCTGTATGTGACGTGTGTCGGTGAAGATTATGGGAGAGGTAGGTAGTTGCCAGAAAGGTTAAAGAGATTAATACTTGCTTGGTTTTCTTGTCTCCATATACTGTTGTAGCAGTACCTCTGATACTGCTTGCTGGTCATGGTTACAAAGATAGTATATGCTAATTTGAACTGACTGCCAAAGATTAGTTGGATTCATGAGTATGTTCATTTGTGTCTTTAATAAGAAATGATTGCTTTAGTATTAGTCATCACTAGTGGAAATAAGAAATTTTAAAAAAATGAGTGCTTTTTAAGATCAGAGAGAATTTATTTTGCCATTACTTCCATGTGGATTTTCAGAAGGTGAGAAATAAAATTCAGTAGACAAGAATATCTTCTGAATAAGTAAATACAGTTGTATTAGGAGAACAAGTAGTTTGATTTCTCTATGGAAGTGTTAAACTAAAACACTGAAGTTTAAGTATCAATAGCATTTTGATATGTCTTTCATAAGTGTAGCGTTATTCTTCAAGGGTGTATTTTAAGCACAAATTGATAAAATATTAATCTCTAATGGAAAAAGAGACCTTATTCATGCAAACTTAATTTTCAAAATAAAAAGAATTGAGGATGTGTGATAAAGTGTAATGATACCTTTCTTAATGCTGTGATTTTTTTGAAGAGATGAACTTTATATTCTAATAGAATTCTGAATAGAATTCTGATGACGTAGGAAAACATTACTTAAGGCTTACCTTTTCACATATAGGTTAAATTCTTTGAGTGAAAATTGTGTATTTTTTTCTGGAAATCAATAAAAAACTTTCTTATTTGTGCAGTTAATGGTATGATTGTCGGTTGCTTTAAATAGGTTCTGAAAGGTGCTGAGTTTCACAAAACTGAGTTTGGCTGTTAGTAGATTGGCCTTTTTTGTAGTAACTGGCATGTGGAGGGAACTGGAAGGAAACTAGGACTTCTCATTATTGTGTGACAAGAGTGCAAAGAAATCATGAAAGCATAAATTGTGTGAGTTGGCTTTCCCTTTATTAATGGAAAAAGGTTCTCAGGATCACATGAGCTTTTTCTCTTCTTTGAAACCCCTGCTATGGAGAGCCCACATTGCTGCTGTTCTTCCATTTAAATGGCCTCAGACAAGAATCCCTTTAGAACTAAGCAATATTTTTCTTAAAGAATGGTGTTAAAAATTCCAATTTAACACATTTTATACAGAAATTTAGTTATATTACTCAAACATGCTTGCTTTGTCTCATTGTTTTTTCCACTTTAAGGGAATTGAGTCTTAAAACTCAATATACGACTTGGTTGTACTTTTCTGTTTCTTGGAATAAGATTTCAAGTATTTTTACATACTGTAAGTTGAAATGCAGTTGATCAATGAGAAGCATTTTCCTGCAGCCCCCTCTGGGTTGTTTTGTTATAGGCTGTACTGGAGTTTGGATTTGGATTGTGGACTCCTTGTGTAGGTATGAGGTAACTTCTAATTCAGGTCTGTCACCCTGACCTCAGTGCCTGGGATTGTGTTGAGTGCCATTCCGTGCCATCCTAAACCCAGCTTGGGTTTACGAAAGGCAGGTCCTGCTTGATCAGCCTGGTCTTCTATGACAAGGTGACCGGCTTGGTGGACGAGGGAAAGGCTGTGAGTATTGTCTACCTGGACCTTAGTAGAACCCTTGGCACTGTTTCCCACAGCATTATCCTGGAGAAGCTGGCTACTCATGGCTTAGACACATGCAGTGTTCACTGGGTAAAAAACTGGTAAAAGACATCCAGGCCCAGGGACTTGTGGTGAATGGAGTTACATACAGCTGGGCCTGGTCACTAGTGGGGTTCCCCAGGACTTAATGTTGGCCAGTCCTGTTTTATGTCTGTCTTTAGTGACAAGGCGATCAAGTGTTCCCTCAGTCAATTTACACATGACACCAACTTGGGCAGAAATGTTGATCTGCCAGAGCACAGGAAGGATTTGCAGAGGGATCAGGACAGGCTGGATTGGTGGGTTGGGGCCAATGGTATGAGGTTCAACAAGATCAAGTGCCAAGTCACAACAACCCCCTGCAGCACTACAGGCTGGGGGCAGAGGGGCTGAAAACCGGCCCAGCAGAGAAGAACCAGGGGGTGCTGGTTGACAGCAGCCCGGAGTGTGCCCAAGTGGCTAAGAAAACCAGTGGCATCCTAGCTTGGAGCAGCAGTAGTGTGACCTGCAGGACCGGGGAAGTGATTCTCCCCCTGTACTGGGCCCTAGTGAGGCCACACCTCAAGTTGTGCTCAGTTGTGGGTCCCTCATTGCAGGAAAGACTGCTGAAACAAGTCCAGAGAAGGGCAACGGAGCTGGGGAAGGGTCTGAAACACAAGTTCTGTGAGAAGCAGCTGAGGGAGCTGGGGGTGTTTAGCCTGGAGAAAAGGAGGCTCATGGGGACTGTATCACTCTCTACAGCTACCTGACAGGAGATTCCAGCCAGATGGGAGTCAGTCTCTTTCAGCCAAGTAACAAGTGATGGAACAAGAGGAAATAAATAGTCTCAAGTTTCATAGGGAGAGTCTTAGACTGATTATCAGGTAAAATTTCTTTGCCAAAAGGGTTGTCAAGCATTGGAACAGGCTGCCAAGGGAAGTGATTGAGTATCACAAAGTGATAAAAAAGTGATCTCTTTTAAATCCCTAGAGGTATTTAAAAGACATTTAGTTGTGGCAATTAGGGGCAGGAATTTGGCAGTGTTATTGGTGTTGATGATCTTAAACGTCTTTTCCAAACCAAACAACTCTATGATTCTAAAAGAAGTATTTGCATGCCTGAGTAAGCATGGCAGGATAGAACTTAGAGCTGTCAGTGTAGTATGCTGTAGCCTGATCCTTATTTTGGTTTGTCTCTTGATAATTGAATTGTTTGGGGTTTGGATTGTATTACTTTTTAACTCTTTTTTTAGGAATATGGAAAGGTAAGAGTGTGAATAAAAATGAGATACAGAGTGCAAATCTGAGTATATAAACAACAAATGACATTCAAACGGAATGGTGAAAATAATAAGTATTGTAACACTAAATGTGTCCCCACAGCTTCAGAGGAAATTACTCACAAGTTTATTTTTGCAGGTGTTTCTTTGTGCAAAAGTTCTGTGAACATCTTGGTCACATACTTTATGTTCAGGTTTATACAGCAGAACAGACTTGTATCCATGTTGCTGCTTGTGTTGTCCCTGGAGAAACAGGGAACTTCAGACTGATAGGAGCAAAATGTTGCTATCTTGGAATTATTATGAGGAATTTGTCCAACCTATTCATTATATGTAATGTTGCTTTGTGTTGGAATAATTTCCTGGAGATTTTGGTGTTTGTTAAAAACAAAAAAATATGGCATGTAGTGTGCAGAGATTTTTGTTGTGTTGTTTCTTGTTTTGGGACATTTTAATTAATAGTTTTTCATAAGTATTCTTTGTAATAAACTTGTGTCCTTCTCCACTGGGATAGAGTTGTAGACTTTTTTCTAACAGGTAGCTGTTACTCACTGTGGGTATAAAGTTCTTACCTGCAGCTGGTCTCTGTTCTCAGAAATTATTGATTTTCCGAGTAGTGGAGTTTGAAAGTAATATTGCTTTTCATGCCACTCCTTTTTTTCTCTTAATTACAACATGTAACTACACCAAGGAGTGTGCTGCAGAGCAAGTTAAAATTGAGGTGAGTTTATAGCTCGATCTGTATTTCGATGCTTTTGTTTGCAGGGAAGAGCAGGAGGTTTAGTTATTCCTTGCAGCATAGGTCTGAAGATCAGACTTACACAGTCTGTTAAAAAGCAGTAGTTTGTGCTATTACAGGAGGACTCCTGATTGAAATGGCTCTTTTCACATGTATGTGGGCTCTTTGTTATGCAAGAGGATAATATTTTTTTCTTAGATAGTAGGTAGTATTTTTTATGTACAAACTATTTGTGTGCCGAACATGCATTCTGAAAAGTCCTTCTATGTACTTAACATTAATGAACCTTTCTTTGGGTATGTTTGAGAGCATATGAAGGATGTGGTGGGAAAGTAATTTATCATATTGATACCTACTTGGGGCTGTTGGAATTTAGTAGCTTGGAGAGTACAGTCTTTTAGTTCCTAATTTTTTTAGAAGTGTAATTTATTTCAGACATGGTAACAGTATTGTCCTGGAATTCAGTAACTGTAGGAAAAGTGTTTTGTGAGGCTGTGGTGTAAGAATTTGAGCAAATATATTCATGTTCTACAAGAAGTAGCCATGCTACTTGTTATCCTCATAGATGGTCAAGCCTGCTTCAACTAGTGTGATGTAATAACAGCTTTTATTTTGGTTGAAACATTTAAATATTCAGTTATCACTGATAATTGAAATATTTTAAATAATTCTATGCTAATCAAAATCTGGAATAAAAATCACCAGACTTATCTTTGATTTAGTTTAATAGTGCAATCCATTCCTTGCCTGCTTGAACCATCTGAAAAGAGGTTGTGGAAAGTGCAAGATTTTTTAACTGCAGCATGTTAATTGTCATCTTAGTCATCAGCAGTTGCCTCCATTGCTTTGTGTGTGTGTAACATCCTTTGAAACAGGCTCAGCTTCATCAAACTGTGAAACAAGACATTTCTAAGTGGAGTGCATAGTTTGATCAAGCAAGCTCTTACTCCTCCTAAGTTGTGTTTTGTGTGTAGAGTATCTGAATAAAAATACTGAGTTCCTCAGCTGTTCCAGTTGGACACAGGTCATAGTGCTGTGTTTATGGTTCTAAATTCAGATGCAAGTCTTGCAAAGAACTTCCACTTTGTCTCAAGTTGCTGACATCTTTGTGTCATACCACTACTGCCTGTCTTGGTTTGTGTTGCTCAGATTACATATCTCTTTACTGTGGTTACTTGTTTCCAAAACACCATCCTAATACTTGATGTGTTTTAAAAATATAATGGAAAATATTTTTTTGTGTTGCAAAGTCCTTTGGTATCAACATTGATCTTGATGGCTAGTTGTGTTGGTCTTTACTATTCAGTAAAAATTAAGGTTGTTCTTAGGACCAGAAATTTGGCATGCCTTCATTTATGAAATTTTCATGCAGTTAAATGCTGAGTTGTAGTTCCCAAAGCTTTGAAGCATTGTCAGAACTCTACTTAATGGCTTTTAAGGGTCCAAGTGGCTGACCTTTGCACTGCTCTTTCCTATTTAGTAAAAAATACCTTTCCTGTAGTTGACATAGTTCCTGGTTGAAATTTTAGTGTTCTGTAGCAACTTGCCTATTTCATTGAAAATGCTGGCCATCTTATCATTTTGCTGTTCAGTAAAAGCTTCAAATACATGTGTAGACGCTTCATTTTCATGACAAAGAGGAATCAGCTTTCATGGTTGGGGATACCCAAAATTCTAATTCCCTAGTCCTAGCCCCCTGTCACATCTCAATCCTAATGTGAAGTGGGTTTTCCAGACAATCACACGAGACCCAAATTGGGGAAAGGGAATTATATTACAATGACTGTACAAATAAATATTATAATACATTATACACACGATCTCAGCTATCTCTACCATGACATAAGTATTTACAATGGATCAGATCTCTTCTCCCCTCCAAATAAAAATCCAGGAGGGAAGGAGGACAGATCCCTTTTAGTCTCTACTCTGAGCAGCAGCATCTTCTAAGGCAGCAGGTTCTCTGTGTCTCTATGCAGCAGCCGTAACTGGATTGTTGTAGCTGGATCTCTTCTCAATACACACAAGGGGGTCTCCTTTCACTCCTCTTGGTTTTCCTTTGACTCCAAACAAAGGTCTGACCTGTGGACTGCCAGCAGGGACAAAACTCGCTTCACCACAGGCATATCATGAAATGCAGGGGCATCTTTGTGAAAGTCCCTTCTTCAGGGGGGTTCACCCGTGAGTCAGAACATCTTGGGCAGCATTTAGTTGAAAGCCTTTGCCTCAAGAGTTCTACCAGAGCTCCTGTGCTTTGTCTCAGGCTGCTAGGCTTAGCAGCAGCAGCGAGGGGGGCCAAGGTCAACTCCCCCTGCATTCCTCTCTGTCCCGATCCAGCTTCAGGACGTCTTTGAGCTTCTCAGCTCCTCTCTCTCTCTGGTGCTGCAGCACTCCAAGGCTCTTTCAAGTAAGAGTCCATCATCTTCCTCCTTTTCCAGGAAGGGTCTCAAAGGAGTCTGGGGTCTTATTCCAGTTCTTACCCCAGCTTCCTCTCTCCCTGCTGCTCTCTCGGCTCTCTCTCTCTTCATTAGACGTCTCTGTGTCTGCTTGCCTGGTTGCAAGCCGCCTCTGCCGCTTCTTATCTTTTTGGCTCTCTGCCATCGCTTCTGGACGCTGCTTCTGCCACTGCTGTCTCTGCTCACTCACAGTGGAGAAAACTTTCTTAGCTCTCAGCTGCAGGCACCTAGCCCAGCTTTATGCTGTTCCAGGTCCCCGCAGGCCCCACTGGGGGCTGGGGGCCAAAGCCCCCCAGGGGCTCCTGCCCTCTGCTCCTTGTGGCCTCAGAACATGGCTACCACTTCTTCAACCCAACTACAAGTAACCTTCTCTTCCATTTGCTTGTGGTATGTTTACATTTCGCAGGAGCACAGATTGGACAAAACTTCAAAACTTCCAGGGGTCACCACCCCCTGGGGTTTTACCACTTTCTTAGCTTCAGAGGGAAAACCTGGTTCAAACCACTACACCTTTGCACTGCTCTTCCCTATTTAGTAAAAAATACCTTTCCTGTAGTTGACATAGTTCCTGGTTGAAATTTTAGTGTTCTGTAGCAACTTGCCTATTTCATTGAAAATGCTGGCCATCTTATCATTTTGCTGTTCAGTAAAAGCTTCAAATACATGAGTAGACACTTCATTTTCATGACAAAGAGGAATTAGCTTTCATTCTGAAAGAAAAGTTTGTACTTTCAAGCCTGCACAAATGCCCTTCCAGTGCCCATAATGCCTGCCCCAAGGAAGGAGTTCTCTTATCCACACATTGAGGAGTTCCTGGAGTGAGAAATTCCCATTTGTGATGTGCAGAGCATAGACTGTAAAGGGCTAAGTAACTGTGTTTCTTCTACTGTAGCAGAAGAGATACAGGACACAACTCTTTTAAACTCAATACTTTTAATTTTTTTTTTTTTTGTGATGGGCATGTGTATTTTTCTCATTGTGTTTCTTAGAATTCAGCTATGTTGGGGGGTTTGTTCTCAGACAACTGCAAGAGAAGTGTAAGGAACAGAACAAAGGTCTCTATGTAACCTTTGTTGACCTCACCAAGGCTTTCGATACTGTGAGCAGAAAAGGTCTAGGGCAGATTTTGGAACACTTAGGTTGTCCCCCCAAGTTCCTTAAAATGATCATCTCACTCCACAAGGATCAGCACGGCCAAGTCAGATATGGCAATGCACTTTCTGAGCCCTTTCTAATAACTAATGGTGTGAAACAAGGCTGTGTTCTCGCTCCAACCCTATTCAGTCTTTTTCAGCATGATGCTCCAAAGGGCCACGGCAGACCTCGATGATCAGGACGGTATCTACATTCAATATCGTACTGATGGAAGCCTTTTCAACCTAAGGTGACTGAAGGCCCACACCAAGACCTTAAACCATCTTATCCGGCTGATGACGCCGCCGCCCTTGTCACCCACACAGAAGCAGCTCTGCAGCGTTTAACATCCTGCTTTGCAGACGCTGCTGAGGTTTTTTGGCTGGAAGTCAGCTTAAAGAAGACAGAAGTTCTCTATCAACTGGCACCTCAGGAAGCCTTCCATCATCCCCATATCACCATTGGCCAATCAGAGCTCAAATCAGTCCAGCAGTTTAATTACGTAGGTAGCCTCATCTCCTCAGATGGTAAGATTGACGGAGAGATCGACAGCAGGTTAGCAAAGGCATATAATGCTTTTTTTAAAAGTGTTTGCCAAAATAAACATTTGAAGAAAAGTACAAAGGTCAGTGTTTACAGAGCCATAGTGCTGTCTACTCTCTTATATGGATCTGAATCATGGGTCATCTACCGCCACCACCTGTGACTCTTAGAATGCTTCCATCAATGCTGCCTCGATACAATCCTAAACATCCTCTGGTCAGATTATGTGACCAATACATCTGTTCTAGAACAAGCAGCAGTCACAAGTATTGAGGCCATGTTGATGAGAACACAGCTGCGTTGGGCAGGGCACGTCTCCAGGATGAAGGACCACCGCCTCCCTAAGATCTTGCTTTACAGTGAACTTGCCATCGGCTGCCGCAAGAGAGGAGCCCCGAAGAGGAGATACAAGGACTCCCTGAAACAACATCTCAACCTTGGCCATATTGATCATCATAACTGGTCTACTCTGGCCTGCAATCGGGAGGCCTGGAGACACACCATCTATAACGATGCGGATGCTTTTGAGGAAGCACACAGCATCACCCTTGAGGAGAAAAGACAACGCAGAAAGAATCGTGCCTTGCAGAATATACCACCTAAGGAGTCCTTCCGCTGTGCCTTTTGCAACTGGGCTTGTTTATCTCGTTTTGGCCTTTTTAGCCACCAGCGCGCTTGTAACAAGTGTGGGTAGAGCCCTCCCCAAATCTTCGTTCGCGAAGCCCGGCCATCATGATGATGGTGATGTTGGGGGGTGTACAGGTATTTGAATTAGCCATTCTTCAAAGAAAATGCTGTACGTGGCTTGAATAATGGGGTTTCTGGAGTTAAATGCCTTTCTGGTCTCACTGAGGTTGTTTGTAACTTCTGTATTTTCTGCTCAGAAAGATCTACATTTAAGTTCTCTACTCTTTTTAAGCTGTTTCCTATGGAACTTGCAATCCAAGGGTTCACATAAAGTCTCTTTGATTACTCTGTATTAGTCAGGAAAGACTTGGATGTGGAATGAAGTTTGGGTAAAATTGTTGGTTGTCAGCAGGTGCTATACAACAAAAGTAATTGTTGTATAGCAACTGCTACACATCAGGATCTAGACCAATAAAAAAAAAGCAAGCTGATTACATTAGAATTTACTAACTTTTGACATCAAAAAGCTACCTGTCAGCAGTTTAGGACTGAAAGCTGCAGTGCCAGTAACCTTGACACTACAGTTGTCACCAATCACAGCTAAGAAGATCTTGTCAGCAGGCACTGCTGAGATACATGAGATTCCAAGCTTAGCAGAATCTAATATATGACCATATTCCTTGCACATTGTTGCTTCTTAACATAAAGCTAAATTGATTTTTTTTTTAATAAGACAATGTAACAAAATTTGTTTGCAGACTTTATCAATACCAAGATTAAGGACAACTCTGAATATTTCCCAATTCCCTTTTATATCTATTTCTTTAATCTTTCTTGGCACCAGTTTTCCTTCTCCCCTGTGTTTCTGCAGAATCACTTTATTAGGGTTTTGTTCCATGGTATTCAAACTGTTCAACTACAAACCTTTTGTTGTATAGGATTCTAGTTTTAGCTCAGTCTAGTGGAGTGCTGACTCAAACTTGTGTAAAATTCCGGTTTCTACAAAAGGAAGAAAAAAAACCCTACAGAATTTATGCCATTTACTCTAGCATTTTTCTACATTTTGTCCTTTGTTGTTATTTCAGTGAAAACTATAGCTCTAAATGAAGAGATACAAGCTGAAAAAGGGCATTTGCCGCTGTGATTTTTCTTCTTTGGTTCCAAATACATCTTATTATTACTTATTATGTATTGTTATATATGTTAATGACTTTTTACAAAAACCTGTGTACTGAATATGTCTTGTGGTAGAAATGCCAACATATGTCTCTAAATATGGTTCAGAATGAGCTCCAGAAAGGTTTAAGAACAGGATTCAGCTTAGAATCAATGAAATAGTTATAATTCAATCAATATTTTTTTTTTTTTAAATTGAATGTCAAAATTCACCCAGGCTACCAGGAAGCACAAAGTATGGCTGAGTACCAGTTCATACATGTGGCTATTATATTTTTGTCTTAGAATATCCTTGTTAGTTTAATGTGTGTACACTGTAAGTCTGTGTCCTTGCATTCAATTAGACTGAATCCACTGTTGTGTCAATGCATGCCAGTGCAAAGTAGCCAGAATATTATGAGACTTCTTGTTAGTTAATATAAGACTAATGGGATGTTTGAATTGGCATGGAATTAGGTCTCTGACAAAAGATTTAGATGCCAGTCCAGGTGATGGCTTGCTAATTAAATGTCTAAATGTCATTAAGACCTTGAGAACTAGACTTGATTCATAAAGCTTTTTCCAAAAAAATGTTTCAAGTGCTGGAAGCTGAAAAGAATTAATTGAATGGAGAAAGAGAGCTTGTCTTCCTCTAAACTCAGTGGATTTGTGTATTGCTTTGTTTGCATGAAAGAGTAGTTGTCTGTACATGACTGTCTTTATACTGTTCCAAATCACTCTCTCAATTTTACTTGTCAGCAAGATGTCCAGGTCTTTTTTTTTTATAAGTGAAATAGTGCCTTGAATGATGTAAAGCTACTGAAGAGTCCGTGTGACAGTGTAGTATTTATGCAGCAAGGAAGACCTGAAACTCATTGTAATGACAAAGCCTGGTCGTAATTCAAAATGTTTTAACTTGTTTGGAAAATACTGGGAAAATATCTGCCTTCAACGTGTTAGTGTTACCATGTTAGTGTTACCATGGCTAATTTTTATTTTTGCTCTCTGACAATATATTAATTCTTGCCTTAGAATTCAGCTGCTCTGAATATAGGTAGCTTTGGAAGGTAGTCATTTGTTAATTTCTTAGTTTATTGTTTGAGAATTTTCTGACTAGTGACTTAGAAGTGATCAAGTTGTTTACAACGCCAAGTAATTGTTCATGCAGGCAGTTTGCCACCAAGTTCCCTGTTTGAAGAATTGTGTATTTTATTAGATTCATGTTCTTTGAAGTTTATTGCACCAGTTCAAATCACTGATGGATAGTGCTTCTCATCATTCTTGCCTCTATTCTGCATTATATAATTATATAATTATATAATTACATTGCAGGAGTCTCTATAAGACCTGTAAGCTTCAGAATTGCTTTGTGTAGTCCAAACTTCAAATCTGTAAAAAGATGTTATTTTTGTGCTGAAGTAATTGCGCTGCTCACATTCTGTGGTGTAGAAAACTCCCAGCTCTGAAACTGGGGAGTAAGGCTGACATGAGTTTCTCTACCAGCACTCACCAGCATTTACTCTGTGGGAGAGGGAAGGTGCAACACCGGGAAAATATCATCCAGGTGTAGAACAGAAAGCCCCTGTGATTTCAGTCACATCTGTGAGCTATAGCACGATCAACAAGTGCTGTGATGAGAATGTCACATGAAGTTTCCAAGTGTTAGGACACGTCTGGTGCCAAAAAAAAAAAAAGAAAATCAGGAAAAGGAGAAGAAGAAAGGAGCAAGACTAGGGAACAGCTCATTCATAATCTTAAATGAGAACATTTCAATTACTGACCATTGTGCTTCTGGAGAAGGACTTTGATTTTCTATTCATGTGACAGAAGGGATTTTGCCAATGGCATGGGATCTCTCCTATTGTTTCTTCCTTGTTAGAACAAGTATTACCTACTGAGAAGATTTCTGCCTTTCTCTTGCCACCTGGGCTAATTAGCTTGCAAAATTAACTCCTCTAATGTTGTAGGAAATGCTTAAAATTCTTGAGGTCTCAGTTTACCTTAATTTGCAGGCACTAAGTCTCCCGCAAGACTACTTTGTATGGAATTTTCTTTTGTGTAGAAACAATGTATTATGTTTGCTTGCCAGAGTTTACTCGGGGTAGCTCAGTGCCAGGCAAACTTTAAACTTGAATGGTTTGAGTTTTAACATTAAAACAATACAAATTATTTCTAGTAAGGGATTCAGTACTTGATTAAAAATATATACAGTTATAAAAGAGTAATGGATTGATAAAATGCAAATCCATGCTGAGAAGGAGTATCTGTGTCAATATGACTTTCCCTAAATTGCAGCTAGTTAGTGCTGGTGTTCTAGCTGACTTGCATTGGGGATCTTTGAAAATACAATCTTTTCATTTAAGATTGAAATATTTGGGTTATATGTTAGAAGAAGAAAGTGTTCTAGTACACATACTGATGGAAAGCTTTTCTAAATATGGTTGTGATTATTTAAAATGTTATCTTTTGACCTGTCCGTAGGGATTGGAATCTGAGATGTAAAATATATCTGTAATCAGTAGGATGTTTTTCCTCTCTGATAGTTTTTTTTTTTTATTTGTATCTCTTAGCTGAGTGTTTCCACAGAGTTGCAACATTATATACTTTAATCACGCAATTGTATCATATGGTTCTAAGGTCTAATGCATGCAATTTCGGTATTTTGGTTGTCTTGAGTAGCTAGTGGCCCTGGATCCAAGCTGGGGAAGGGAAGCTGGCGCTCAAATATGTGCTCTGTATAGATCAAGGAACTTCTAGCTTCTCAGGTTTTGACAAACTTAAATGCATTTTTTCTGCTCATTACTCCACTGGTGCTTTACTTGTTCTGGGCATGACTACGAGTCCTTTCCTTCAACTCCTTTTTCTCAGTACTGAAGTAACTTGGGTAGTGGTAAGTTTTCTGTAGTACCTGTCTCAGATGCTGATTTTGTTACTTTGAAGTTGCATGTTGACCTCCAAGATGAAGAATGGCCCAGAGAAAGGCCAGCTTTGTGTGACTCCTAAAAATGTGTGTGGTGCTGGAAGCAGCTTGTCTAGAAATATAATGAATATTTCAAATTTGCATTCCTTTTCTACTGAGCAGGTAGATCAATTTCAAAAAGTATTCATACTGCTTGAACACTGGACAGGGCAGCTTATACTTGAATTCTTGTCCCTTACTGGCTATTCAGTAAGCTGAACCTTCATTATTAGGAGAAAATATCCTAAGACATTTTAGACTTCTAAGACTTTTATAAAAACAATCCCCACTCTAATGAAGGCAAAGAAGTTTTTTCAACCTCACTAGTGCTGCCAAAATTAAGATTTAAAGATGTAATTCATTCAAAATCCTAAAAGAAAAGCAGAAATCCTAGCACCCACTCCAGCAACACATATTTTGAAATGAGGCTGTGTATTTTTAACTTTCAATAAACATCACTAAACTGTGTGCCGAAAGAGAAGGGGGAAAAAACTAGTGTGCCACCAATACACTATTGTGTGGCTTGTGTGACAACAATTCCTTAAGAGAGTGAGACCCAAATCATCCAATGATGCATTTTTATGGTGAATAAATAAGCTGAAGAGAGTCAGAATGCCTCCGAAACAAAAGCTAACTGAAAAATCTGACATGAATCATTACTCACAATCATTAATTATGGCAGTGAGGAGGAAAACTGCATGCTGGCCAGGTGTCTTGGAGGGTTGTGCTACCTGGGAGTACAAGTCCATTCTTGTCCTGGTTTTCAGCTTGGATGGAGTTAATGTTCTTCCTTCTTCAGGAGTGCTGCCTCCCACAGCAGCTCATCCCTTCGTGCGCAGAAATCAAGTAGTGCTGAAGTTCTGTAATGGTTGCAAGAAAGAGCTACAGGACTTTCTTAACCTTATCAAGCAGTCAGATAAATCTGAGTGGTGGGAGACTTGAGTATAATCACTGCAACACGTTGTGAGTGTGCGCACACTGCAATCAGTTTAAGTGTTGCAGCATCAAATGAATTGCAAGCTTTCTTGTATTTCAGTCGTTGAGTAGATCCCAGCATTGTTGTAGGACTCTTATATCAGAGGCTGCAGAACAGTAAAAGTCAGTATTTCTTGAAATGCCTTGTCTCAACTTGTGGACTCAGTTCCTGCTGAACTGTGATTTGGTGAACCACACCAGTGTTAGGAAATTCATTTCCAGTTTGTCTGATCTGCACTGATGAATCCCTTTAAAGTTGTGACACTGGAAAATATTTTCAATACACAGTGATAAAAAACAGGCCACGTTTTGCTAAACCAGCTGAGCTGTACTCCTTAAACCGTATAGAATAAATCTGCCTTGACAAAAAGAGCCATTTTTTGTGGTCCTTCTTCAAATTCCTGAGTAATTACTGTTATGTACTGTAATGTGGAATTTTTTGATATTTCTGAGGATAATGTATGTATCCTCAGATTCCTTGCCAACAATTTATCTTGTAAAAGACAGTTTTTCTAGATTGATTTGCTGCAGATGTCCTGTTGTAGCTAAGAGCCTCTGAGGCTTGGGCCTTAATTTAAGTGTTCAACAGATTATAATTATAGTGAGAGAACTCACAGCCATGACTTAGCAAGACCTTTCTGTTTCTAGACCTTGTCACAGCCTTCCTTAATGCAGTGGACTTTGAGAAACTTGCCTCTAGCTGGAATTTCTTTAATCTTACAAGACTTGGAGAATGGTGTTAGTATACCTTTTTTGTAAAAGGCCTTTGCTTTCAGGATTCCATGAAAATTACCCTTTCTTCCTTTTCAATATCATCGACAAAAATACGTTGATGACCTTTAGCTAAATAGGTTTTTAACTGATTTATTACTACTAAAATGTCAGAATGCTTACAAGAAATCAGTCCTTGCATTAAGAACATCTGGTTCAAAACAAAGAAAGGGAGAACTGAAAAGATGATTGTGAAGAAAAAGGTAAATATTCCACTGATATAGCTTCCATTTGTCAGAGTGGTGTGGAATTCTGGGATGCTCCTGGGTTCATTATAAAGCTTATATATGCTCAGTTTCTTCTACAGCATCTGACCCTGAGTCTCTGAGCTGCTGATGGACTTGCAGCCTTGGGTGAAAAAGGTACATCAGAACCAAGACTAAAGGAGATATTCTAAGATGTGCTTTGTTTACAAAAGATAGCTCCAGTGGAGACCAGGCAGATCCAGAGCCTGGCATCCCTCAAGAAACTTTGGAAGACATAACATTTTTTTAATCTTTCTCTAAAAGTGTAATATTTTTCTGTTCTGTGGCCCAAATGGGGAAAAGAGCAGTATGTATTTAATGAACAAAGTTCTCTAGGAAGAGCTTTTCCTCTGAAAAAAAACTCATGAGAGAATCCCTGAGCTATGCTAACCAAGGGCTTTTATGTGGAAGATGTTCAGCCTTCAATGCCGTTAATAGACTACCGAAACAGAATTGCAGGTGGGTTAAAAGGTGCAATTGCGGGTTTTCAAAATTGCAGAATAAACCTTTATTTTGCTGGAGGTTTGGTATGAGGGGGTAGGCACATGCCAACACAAGCCCATCAGTGGGTTAAAATAAACTACACTTGCAAGTCAACTCTTTATCTGGTCACTGAACTTACTTTCTGCACGTTACAGACAAATGATAAGTTTTTTCTAGGTCACATCTTTAAAATCTGCTTTCCAGATTCCTGTCAAAGTCCACCAGCCCTTTAGCAGATTGAATAAGCACCATCCATTTCTATTTTCTGCCTTTTTAGCTTGTTTATTTTTACGTTTTTGCAACACAGCTTTTTGGATGGGATTGTTTTTCCATTTAAAACCCAGAAAACAGTGTGAAAATTAATGCACAATGTTAATATTGTGTAAGATTAAGATATCTGTAGTTATTGGGGGGAAACGAGCTCATTAGGGTATGTATCGAACTTTTCTGTTGCCTTTCACCTGAGGTATTGCACAACATTGCTTTGACTTGCTACCTGCTCATGTCCTACAGGTGGCCTAGATTAAGTAACAACTTGGCTGATGTTTGAACAGAAATATTTCTGATGAAGACCTGTAATCTAAATTAAAGTTCATTAGAAATGAGGTCTAACAAATGTCATGCCACAGTTTTAAGAGGATGTGGAAAGGAAAGTTAAATGAAAGAAAGGTTGAAAATATAATACACAGCTGGTTACAAGGGAAAGAAAACACTGAAGTAAGAAGTGGAAATTACAGTACACAGACACAGTAAACTACCTAAGAAGCCTGAGAGAGCTACAGCAGAGGAAATGAACTGATACAGCGCCAGGATACTGTGATGTTATTAATTAGAGGATGAGGAAACCATGGGTAATGTGAAACAAAGTTGTGTCAGGTGGGGCTTATTATATGGCTGAGATAGAAGAATGGATGGTGAAGTTTACTGGATTAATGGTTTTCTATACAAACTCTCTTCATTATTTCTTTACTGTTTTTAGAAAATATAGTACAGGTTGGGCTGTGGCTCCATACTAGAGCAAGCAGATGTGAGGAGAGAAGCAGTATTTCTCCTTCATTTCTTTAGTTTGAAGCAAGAAAGCTGCATGCAGATGGAAAAACTTAGTGAGAAGGAAGAAATTATGAGTGGAAGATGCCCCAGAGAGCGGAATACTTCTGGACAAAACTAAGGAATTGGCAAACAGTAGAGAGCATTAAATAGTAAAGGATTTAAAGAGCAAGTGATGTATTTCTGTACCACTGACTTAGTTATGAAATAACCAAACAGCATGCATTTTTCTGCTTTTCTCATTTAGCTTGTGTTACATGACTGTGGGGTAGTTAATTGACTCCTATGAAAGACAGATCTTGTCATTGCTTGTGGAAAAATCTTCTCAGGCTCAGGAATTAGTAGCACAACCTTCTGGGGAAAAAAAGTGGAATTTTAGTGCATTAGTATAATAGAAAATCTTAGAAGAACAAGGTTCTCAGTTCTCACTACAGAAAATTCCTGTTTATTTTTGTAGGACTAGTGTATATGTTCTGGATGATACACCGGGAACAATGACAGTACTTTTCTTCATTCTTTCTTCATCTGCATGAGAAAGGTGATCCTTTAGGTTCTTGATCATCAGGACTCCTTTTTCTGATAGTCTTTCTAATGCTCACAGTTGGAAGTTCCCATAACTGGGGAAATAATATGCAACATTTCTGAGAGAATTCTGATGGAGGCAGTAGGGCTGTAGTTCTTCATGATCAAAACACTGATGCTAATGCTGATGGGAACAAGTTGTGAGCATTCCCAAGTGTGTATATACAACTTTTATCTGGTCCTGGTCACATGGGAAGGGCAAGGCTCAGAGGGAACATGGTCCTTGTGTGGTAGGGAGAGAAGTGAAAGTACCATCACAATACTGAAGGAAATAGGAAGCAAAGAGCATGTTCAGCTTCATTGATTTTTTTTTTTCCCAAATAAAGGTGAAAGGCACAAGACAATCTTTGGGTATAGCAGCTGCAAAAATACGTCATCAAGTCCTGTGTTGAGATGAAACTTTTGTCTATGTAAAACAGATGTGAGATGTTTTCAGTTCATTTTGTTGATGAAATCTGTTTGTACCATCTTTCATAAAATGTATCCTGATATAAGTCAATGCATAAAACTTGTATTAGTAAGTTCTGAAGGCTTTTAGTATTAGTAAGTTCTGAACACTTTTTCAAATTTGCGAATAATACAAACCATAGTGCCTGGCACCAGGGAGACATTTTATCCCATTACCCAACCATTCCCTTCCCAGAATCTCTGAGGTGGGTAACACTGTGCACATTCAATGACTTATAATGAAATATCAATCACTTTAAATACATTAAATAGTGGAAAGCTCCTAGGGAGGAGGGTGTTGCTGCAGAGGGTGAGGTTGTAAAGGCTGAGAGAACTGTCCCATTTATGAGCCAGTTACCTAAAACCAGAAAATCTCTTACATTTTCTGTTGTAGTAGTCTTGATTTCTATGAAGCAAATAGATATTTTGGGGAATGTATTTTATGTTTTTAAATATGTGGATCTTAACCTGCTCAGAGGTTCTATTTAGCACTACTTAATGGGGGGGGGAAACAGTTATTTGACAATTTTATTTGGTCTCAAACTGGATTTTAATAAATACAGTAGGAAGTTGGGAAACAGTGTATAGATTGCATCAAACATTTTATACAGATATTGCCAATTCCATTTCTGGACTCAAATATCCATTTGACTGCTTGAAAATGCTGTGCTAGGTAGACTGCAGAGATCTATAATAATAGAAGTAGTTATATTTTTGAATATTGAAACTGAACTGATATTTTTCAATACTAAAATTTTCTGTCCCTGGGATTTGATAGCTTACATAGGATTCATGTAGAGATATGATTCTTCTAATAGACTTTAAAGGGTGGTCTTATGCAATATGTTGCAGGTATTTCTAAGTCTGTCTTGGTAATCTTTCAAAGAATGAGAAAGCCATCTTGGTCCTTCTGCCAGAGAGAAAATAACTAGTAAAAAATAAACTTAGTCTAAAGAAGACTTTTCCCTGTACAATTTCATTCTGTACTTTCTTTTTCCTGAAAGCCTGACTTTTTTTTTTTTTTTAAATACTGTTTCATTGTAATCAGTTCTATTGAGAGAATCCAGTTCTGCACATGGAAAGCAGTTTCAAAAGAAGATAAGAGTATGTGCCACAATACCACTCACCTGTTTGGCTGTATATCGATGTTGTAACACCACTGGAAGATACAATATGAGAAGGGTCATCTCATTGGTAATAATATGCTGTTTATTAAACTGGATTTCACTTAATAGTGGATTTTGCTTCAGAGACAAGTGCACGTGACACAGACACAGACCATAAGCTGCCGTTTTTATGAAATCATAACAGAATGGGGCATTACTGTGAGTGAGAAAGGGAAAGCTTTTTCCCTCCCACTCAGCTATTCATCTTGGCAGAAAGCATTAGGGAATTTGTACTTCTGCTTGTTCTCCAAATAAACATGGGAGCTACAGCTTTAGAGCAGTGAATTTAACATCAGTTAAAGTGCTCATCAGCACTGAATTTGCTCAGACTTGTGCAGGTTGTGACTACCGGACTCAGAAAGGATTAACCATTATCAGGACTAGCAAGAGTCTTTTCACATAGTGAGAACTACAGTTAGTTTTTGAGAATTGCAGAAAATGCATTTGATGTGTGTAAATGAATGGAGTACATCATGTAGCCTTCTATTTTTAATACTCCTATTTTGGGTTCTAGAAAATTAACTGTTTTTCTTAAAGCTTAGGTTTTCTCTTTCAGGTGTGGAATTTAGCTCTAGTGAATAGGATTTCAGTTTCTCTGGCATTTTCTTTGGCCTTGGTTCTGGTCTTGTCTCTGTGCACTCAAGGTTGTCACTCCAGACTGTTGCACTTGCCACTTCTGAAAATGATTTAAAACTATTACTGAAGTGACCTGATTGCTACATAAGCCACAACTCATTGGAACAACTTGCCAACTGATAACGTAGGTGTTGGGCTATGTCTGTACTTATTTGATTTTACACTTAGGCTGATGTAAATAATTTTAGGATGGAGAGAGCTTCACAATAACAACCAGGAGCATTTTGGTTTGCTTTTCCAAGGGGTGGAAAAGTCAAGTGTATCAGTAAGATACCAAGGGAGATGGCTTTAGGTCTAAGGCCTAGCTAGGTTCTAAACTTTAAACCTGGTAAGAGGAGTGTGATAATTTGTTACACCTGAGGGAGGATAAACTTGGTCTCTGTGAAATGGAGTCAAGTGGATCATAAAGCACCATAAACCATAGGATGGCAACAATTGCTGTAATTGACAGAAGCTTTGTGGCAAAAAGTCATATAGCCTGAAACTGTCCCACTTTACTTTGGTTTAGGATGCTTTACCACAGCAGCTGAAGCGACAGTACCTCTGTAGGTTGCCATCCTGGTGAAGTCAAAGAGCATTTTGTGTGATACTGTGCTGAAGGTGGCAGATGACATGTCACACATCTCCTAAATAGTGAAGATGTTTGATGAAAGGTTGTCTGGCAAAGAGCATCTTTCCTGAGGGTGGATTGTGGCCTTCTGTGACTGAAAAAAGGACTTATGAGGAAACAGCTGAAATGAAAATGGCAGCATTTAAGTAATCTGTGGTGCAATTGCTCCCATGCAGGCATTGGCCTCTAGTGCCTCTAAATTCATTTGGTCCCAACCATGAGGTATCACGAGTCTGCTTGTTTCATGCAAATCAAAGACATGATCATAGGAAGAATGACATTTCCTCAGGCATATCATGGCTAGGCTTCATGTTTTTAATAAGCCATCTATCCTTAGTCCACTTGTATCAGGACAAACTCCATAATTTTTGCCATGCTGCAGGGAAGGGCATTCCTTTGTTCTGGATGAGGAACCATTGCACCTTTTCAGATCTTCTGTCATGGACTGTTCCGTTGACATCGGCTGTGCTGCTTGTAGATTTATTCTTGAATTATTCGCCAGGATTAAAAATATTTAATATTGTGCTGTTTCTACAAAGCTGACTTTTACACTGTATATGGATTTTTTTTAAAACTTCCCCATAGTACCTGTTATATAAATAACTTTTTTTTTTTAATGATAACACAGACTTCAAACTGTAACAGCTGAAATATGGGTTAATTTCTGCTGTCTCCTGTACTTCAGTAATGTGCTTCTTTGGGGTTTTAAGTCATCTTCATGAATACTTTGTTACACCCTTCCCCTTGGAGAGTGATGAGTTCTGGGGGGAGATTATAAAACAGTGTCATGAATTGATTTTGTTCATTTGTCTTTCAGATTTTTTTCCATCTGGTACTTATTGTTCTAATGTGGTATAGCTTAAATGTACACGTTTGATCTGTTATTAAATTACCAGTAGCAGGATCAGTTTTATACCTGAAAAGCACAGGAAAACAGGGGTTTTTTACTGAACTACGGATAAGTTTGAGTTGCCCTTGAAGGGCAATTGAGACACTGCTTATTAAAAACGCAACAGTAAGCGTATCCTTACTGTTGACTTTTTAAGAAGCTGTGAAAAATTAGGTGAACTGCAGTAGCTTGAAGTCGAGCACACACAGAATTTTCGTTTTTACACAGAAGCGTTTTCCCTTTTTGTGAGCGCAGGAGGTGTCAGCGTGACACGGCGTTTAGTCCTTGAGCGCTTTGCGGAGGGCGGATCAATGACAGGCCGGGTGAGTGACAGGCGGTGCGGGCGCCCCAGCCGGTTTCCCGCAGGGCGGGTTTGGTGTCTCGGCGCTCGGATGCGGAACCGGGGGGCCGGGCTGGGTTGGGTTAGGCTGGGCCGGGCTGGGTTGGGTTAGGCTGGGTTAAGCTGGGTTAGGCTGGGTTGGGCGGGGCGGGGGCGGGCGCTGCCGCCATTGGCTGGGGCGGTGCGGCCGCACGTGACCGGCGGGGCCGCGCCGTGCGCGCGGCGCTGGCGCAGCCGGTGGCGCGGGCGGGGCCGGGCCGGGCGCGAGCGGTGCGCGGGGATGGAGGAGCCGCGGCCGCGGCCATGGGGTGAGTGCGGCGCGCGGGCGCGGGGGTAACGCGGCTTCTGCGTGCTGGAAAAAACAAAACAACAAAAAAAACGGGGTGCGAGAAAGGGCTGCGGCGCGGCGGGAGCGCCGCAGCCGGGGAGCCGGGCGGGCGGGACCGAGCGCGGCGCAGCGGCCGGAGGCACAAAGCCCCGCAGGGGCCAGCGGGGAGCGGGAGGAGGAAGAAGGAGGAGAGCAGGCTCGGCGACGGAGTCACGAGGCGGGAGGTGCCCCCGGGGAGCGCTGCCCGGCGGTGGCACCGGCCCGGCTTTGTTCGATGCCGCAGCGCGGGGGCCGCGCGGGTGGGCGGGCGGCGCGGCCGCGGCAGCGCCCGGGGATCCGCTGACTTCTCGTGGGTTTGTTTAACATGACAAAGGGGCGTCGGGGTCCGCGGCTCGACCTGAATGCTGTGGGAAATCTTGATAAATTATGTATGAAGCTGTGGGTCCTTTCTTCCCCTTTGTCAGATACGCAGCTTTTATTCTAGTAATTAGGTCATTGCCGGCAGAACGCTCCTTGCGTTCAGAAAAAAAAAATGTGTGGCGATTTTTGGAGGAACGCATATGCTGCCAGATTATCTCATCCTGTTCATTGTTTAGGTCAAAGATATGAAATTCTTCCTGTTGACTCACATGGAGGACCTTGGTCGTTGGCTGTAAGGGGCATTTTTCTTTTGATAGGATTTTCTAAAGGGGACCAGTGGGGCCCGGTTTTGACTTGATTTGGAGAATCATACCCTGAAAAATGCCTTTTAAAGGCGTAGCAAGAAACATACAGCTTCTTGGTTTGCAGAGAAGGTTTTTCAGTAAATTTCGGTGAATACCATCATATAGATCTATTTCTGTTTTTAAATACTTCTTCCACCCTTTGCTGTTTGTTCTATTGAAATTGCTTCTTAATGTTTTTTCTACTCTCTTCTTACTGTTTAGCTATTTTTTTCTGTTATCTGATACAGATAATGGATTTATGAATATTTTGTCAAAATTACAGTTCTTGGAAAATACGTGTAAGCATATGTACTGAGAGCCATTTCCTGGAAGCAGACTCTTCTATATTTTTAAGGAGTCTCGAAGTAACTGGTAAAACACTCTCTTCGCCCTCTCAGTTCTGTTAAATACAGTGATGCACAAAAAAAAAAAGGTTTGATGAAGACAAGACTGAGTTTAAAGTTCTGATTTAAACATCCCCTCAAAACATTTTCTATATATACCATTATTTTTAGAATCATAGATCTCCTGTTTATCAGTAAGAGAGGCTTTGGATGATACTAAATTTTAAAAACATCATTCAAGAACTTATCATTTGGAATAACTGGTTTCAGAAGGTAAATTGGTGATACTAGATATTTCTCCTTGAACGTTTTGAATGTTTGTACAGTTGCTTAAATGTTGAACAACCACTAGATGCAGAGGTACTTTCACCACTTTTTTTTCTAAAGGGAAAGAGGGTGACAAAAGCACAGTAGTGATTATGATGATTGTTATGGTGATGCTTCTTCCTATATCTTTTGAAGTCTGAAAAAGGAGTCTTAACATTGTTCTGTGTAACCAGTGGAGCAGTTTCTGCAGGAAACGTAGTCACACTCTTAAAATGGTAACTTAAATAAAAGATCACTTCAAAATATAAAGCTTTAAATTATTTTTGAGTGCAGACTTTCTTAAACATCATCTCTTATACAAAATACTTGGTTATGGTGAATGTTCTGGTAGATATTATCATAGTATACTGTTTTTATGTCAGCATGGAATAATACGGCATAAGTTGGAAATGCATATGGCTAAAGTTGGTTCCTTTGGTCTCTAAATTCTTATGTTAGATTTCAATATGCATCTCAATTTAATTGGTAAAATGTTTCTGTTGATGATCTATGATTAATTCTTTTGTCATCAGTGTAGAGAAATCCTGTTTAAAACAGGTTATACTGCTGATGATATGCTGTAAGTTATTATCAGTGAAGACCAGGTCTACACTAATGGTTTTCCAAAATTCATGTAGGACCCACGTCATCAGATGCTGGTACATTTCATGCAGGACAAATGGTCTTCTGACCCCTAAAAGTGCTGAAGGAAACCATGAAGATGACCCTGATAGGTCACCCAAGATAGAGAAATTCTTCATTATTATAAAATAATATTTTTTACTTTTTTAATTAAAGCTGACTTATTTCATGTAAATGGTTTTGAGTTTAATTTGTGTTTTCAGTTAAAGTGGGAAAATAAAGACCAGCGTCAGACTTTTTAATAGCTTAAACTTTCTAGAATTGAGTCCTTAAAAGATTATGAGAAACATGAAAGTAAACAGGAGCAAGTCATGTGCAGTGAGGGCATACACAATTAGCCATGAATAACAGAGATGATCATCTTGAAGGATGAGTGTTCAGGCTTGTGAATCATCCCCGATCCAATATAAGTTCTGATTTAAATGATGTCTGGAGTGGTTTCTGTTCAATATACTATTTAAATGCAAATCATGTTTCAAATTTTCACAGTTGTATTCTGAATACAGCATGACTAACCAGCTAAGGAACATCCCAGCCCAGAATTATAAAGGAAAAAGTAGGAATTTTCCTGACAGTGTAATAAAAGCTGAACTTGACGGTTCATAGCCTGAAATATATGACTTCCTGATTTTTACTCTTTTTGTATTAATGGGTATGTTTTTTCTTATTGTTAACATTCTTTAGTAAACTTCTAAATGTGGGATTATTTCTATTTCTCACACAAATGCACACTTGACCTCTATCATACTTGACCTGTAATGAGGCATACAAGAGCTCAAACCATGATCTTCTCATTCCTTCTCCTCTGGGTCTTTTAAGGAATGTGGGGAACATAGATCACTTAGGATAAATAGATGATGCTTCTGTTCATGGTTGGTGAGTACAGGCCAAGTACTGAACTTATGGAAGTATCCCAGAATATAATGATGGCTTGAAAGCTCTTGCCAAGTTATAAATTAGTTTATGAATAAACAGAACAAAACAAAAAAAAACCCACTCTACCCAATCCCCATTTGAAAGGATTTAGGAAGATCAGGTGTAGTAACACTTCAGTGTTTTAGTCTGCTGTCCACAAAGATGACCTTCTTGTGGAAGTGGATAGAAAAACTAAGAAGAAAATCCTCTTGATGCAGCTGAGGTTTACAGAAAATTGTGTGGTTTCCTGTTAAAGGGGCTATATCCCTTTCACACATTGCATTAGGATAGGGGATAATAGTAATGGCTCTTCATCTGGCCCTTGCTTTTTTTTTTTTTTTACATGGTTGAAAACCCCAGGAATTCACAGTGCACCTAATCTAGAGATTGTAATTTGGTATAATTTGTTACCAATTTTTTCCCAATGTCATTTTTTTCAAATGTATTAAAATGAGGAGCTGCGATGGGCAGGGCACGTCTCCAGGATGAAGGACCACCGCCTCCCTAAGATCTTGCTTTACGGTGAACTTGCCACCGGCTGCCGCAAGAGAGGAGCCCCGAAGAAAAGATACAAGGACTCCCTGAAACAACATCTCAGCCTTGGCCATATTGATCACCATAACTGGTCTACTCTGGCCTCCAATCAGGAGGCCTGGAGACACACCATCATAACGCAGCTGTCTCCTTTGAGAACGCACGCAGGATCACTCTCGAGGAGAAAAGGCAACGCAGAAAGAACCGTGTCTTGCAGAATACACCATCTAAGGAGTCTTTCTGCTGTGCCTTTTACAATCGGATATGTCTGTCATGTATTGGCCTCATAAGCCACCAGCGTGCCTGTAGCAAATGTGGATAGAGCCTTCCCAAATCTTCGTTCGCGAAGCCTAGCCATGATGATGATGATATAATTAGCAATTAATTTTCTCATATCAGAGCCCTTGTGTCTTAAAATAAGCTGATGAAGAGCAGTTTTCTGTAATGGTTGTCTTATACTCCTTCCTCCATCTCTCTGATGACCTGAGTGTGATAATGCAGAATGAATGGGAATGGGAACTGATCTGCTGTTACACTCACGGGCAATTCTTATTCTGTACTGAGTATTTTCTTAGTTCTCTCTAATCACGCTCAAAACAATTCAGCACTTTTCAGACTGCTTGGTATATTTGTGTGCCTACATAGCCCAGATGGGGAAAAACCAAACAAAATGGCCTCCCTTTTAGCTGCTTCTGGCTAGAAGTTTTGGGGATTGTTCTTAAATTCGGGTGGGGAGAGGAGAGTTAAATGTGCTAGCAACAAAGGCCATTTTAATAAAGGATAGAATTATCACTTTATGGTGACTTATGGTGGAAATAACACCGTTGTTCAGTGTGATGCTGGAGCAAGCAGAAACAGTTTTCTACTCTGTCTGGAATTTTTGATTCTTTTACTATTTGAGTCCAGTGGAGAATTTTTCAGTGCGTAGGAAAGCAGAGAATTAAACAATGCCTGTGAAGAGTAAACATTTTTAGATTGGCAAACCTTGAAAGCATGCCCAAACTGAAATGGATAAGGCAATCCCTGACCCAGTGATACTCATTTTTATAAGTTCTTAAACACAGCACTTGGTGTGCTGATATTTTGCTAGAATTGAAAAAGGACAAGCAGAAGGATATTTACATACCAAAACATTTAACCTGAAGGCAAGCTTCAAATGAAATAATGGAAAATCCAGTACAGGATTCAGTCAACAGAGAAAATGAATTAATGCAAATTGGCATGGTTTGATATGTTCAAAATAACAGCAAGAAACCCCCCCCCCCTTCATTCTCACGAGTGTAAAGGTAACTATGAAAATGGTCGACTCAAGCCTTAAGTTATTCAGTGCAGCTGGCTTACCTTGGAACAGCTGTGCTAGATTTTTTGCCCCTATCTCTCAGCCTTCCCCCTCTTTTGGAAATAGCTTTGTAACAGTTGCTGATCCATTGTGGTTAATGGCCCGGCACAGTGAGTTTAAATTGACACCTATTTCAGATTACTTTGGCAGTCAGGCACTAATCTGCAGTGGTTTAGCAGCTGTCACTCGAGTAGCTGAGCCCTCCCCCTCTTCCCTGGGTGGCAACCTTGCGGAGATGGGTGGGGCAGACAGCTGCGGGCAGGCAGCAGTGCAGCCCTCCCAGGCATCCCACCGTTAGCCATAACCACTTCCAAGTCACAGCCCCTTGATCAAGTGCTTAAAAAAAATCTGGGTTTATATGTATTTAAACTAATGGGAAAAAAATCTCCTGACAGCGTATTTTCTCCTTGAATTCAGTGTGATATGTCCTTGAAGAAATAATTCCCCATTAGTCAGATGGGAATGAATGGCAAAAATTGACAGAATGGTAAAGAGTTAACAAGGACAAGATTCTGGGCTCAGCACTGAAGAGCTGTGTAGAATTTGTGGGTGTAGAAAGAAATCAGAATTGAAGATCCTTTCCAGCCTTGCTAAATTGTAGCCTGGATATTCATTAACTGTAGATAAAATCAATCTTTAGATTTGGATACAATGATCACAAAATTTAAATAGAAATATTAAAAAGAAATTCAAAATATGCAAAACGTGGACACAATTATTTCAATTTGTTATATTAAGAAGATAACATGAAAAATCTCAAGTTAGAGCAGGAGCACATGTACTTACTGGTGACAGTAAAATGCAATGATAATGATGATGGATTTTATGGATGAAAAAATAGTAATGGAAGTATGAAATATTTTTGTAAGGAGGTTTAATATATCATGAATTGTCAACGTTCTTAAGTAGAACCTCTATAGGGCATATTGAGTATGTATGTTTACTGATTTCAAAGCAAAAGCCTCTGATCAATAAAAAATTGTAAATTTTCAGAAAATCTTGGAGTTTTTTCCTATCTTGGGATTTAAGGCCAAAAGAATTGCATGTAAATTCCTGTCTGGGCAGTGCTTACTGCTACAGTTTTCTTAATGTAGAAAAAATCCATATCTAAATCTTAACAGTATGTTTGCATAAATTTATGCTTTTCATTAATTTTTATTTTAGTGCATAAAAGAGTTATATCCAGCTTGAAATTCTCCTTTGATATGTATATTCATGCAAAGTGCTGATTCAATAAAGCGTGAAATTTCTTGTCATAATTTCACCTTACTTTGATAGGAGGTGGAGAAGAAGCTTCTTAATGATAAGAAATATGGCTCGGGGAAGTAGGACAGCAAGATTTTAGGTCTGTTACAATGAGGGAAGTGAATTTTGAAGTTTCTGTATTCTAAGAGGCTTATTTTTTGGAGTAAATCTAGAGAAATGGTTTATCTCCATTCCTCCCTTTGAATGATGACCACTTTGTGAAGAAATGATGCAGTTAGAGTGCAAAAGGGATCTTGAATGAAGTATAAGGAGGGGCAAGGAAAACCTCCATTCTTTACTGGATATGGGCGGGAACATAATTATCAAAGATGAGGAAAAGGCTGAGGTGTTTATCACCTTCTTTACCTCAGTTTTCAACAGTAAGACAGGTTGTCCTGAGGACAGCTGGTTTCTGGAGCTTGTAGAAAGGGAGAAGAATCTGAACAGCCCCCCTGTAATCCTGAAGGAAACCATTAGT
Source organism: Pipra filicauda (assembly GCF_003945595.2). NCBI lineage: Eukaryota > Metazoa > Chordata > Aves > Passeriformes > Pipridae > Pipra > Pipra filicauda. Next base: position 1,538,889 of record NW_024103529.1, read on the forward strand.
GACCTACTGAGCTGCTCGGATTGCCACAAGTCTATGGGACCAGATGGGATCCATCCTAGGGTGATGAGGGAGCTGGAGGAAGAGCTCGCCAAGCCTCTCTCCATCATCTATCAACAGTCCTGGCTCACTGGGGAGGTCCCAGATGATTGCAAGTTGGCGAATGTCACGCCAATCCACAAAAAGGGCCGGAATGAGGACCCGGGAAACTACAGGCCTGTCAGCCTGACCTCACTGCCTGGCAAGGTTATGGAGCAGATTATCCCAAGTGCAATCACACAGCACCTACAGGATGGACAAGGGATCAGATCCAGCCAGCACGAGTTTAGGAAGGGCAGGTCCTCTCTGACCAACCCGACCTCCTTTTATGATCAGGTGACCCGCCTCCTGGATGAGGGGAAGGCTGTGGATGTGTCTACCTGGACTTCAGCAAAGTCTTTGACACCGTCTCCCACAGCATTCTCCTGAAAAAGCTGGCAGCCCATGGTTTGGACAGGGGCACTCTGTGCTGGGTTAGGAACTGGCTGGAGGGCTGGGCCCAGAGAGTGGTGGTGAACGGGGCTGCATCCACTTGGCGGCCGGTCACCAGTGGTGTCCCCCAGGGATCAGTGCTGGGCCCAGTCCTGTTTAATATCTTTATTGATGATCTGGATGAGGGGATTGAGTCCACCGTCAGCAAATTTGCAGATGACACCAAGTTGGGGGGCAGTGTCAATCAGCTGGAAGGCAGGAGGGCTCTGCAGAGGGACCTAGACAAGCTGGAGAGTTGGGCTGATTCCAACTGGATGAGGTTCAGCAAGGCCAAGTGCTGGGTCCTGCACTTTGGTCACAACAACCCCATGCAGTGCTACAGGCTGGGCACAGAGTGGCTGGAGAGCAGCCAGGCAGAGAGGGACCTGGGAGTTTGGATCAACAGGAAGCTGAACATGAGCCAGCAGTGTGCCCAGGTGGCCAACAAGGCCAAGGGCATCCTGGCCTGGATCAGGAACAGTGTGGCCAACAGGACCGGGGAAGTGATTCTTCCCCTGTACTCAGCACTGGAGATGCCACACTTGGAGTGCTGTGTCCAGTTCTGGGCCCTTCAGTTCAGGAAGGATATTGAGGTCCTGGAGCAAGTCCAGAAAAGAGCAACGATGCTGGTGAAGGAACTCGAGCACAAGTCCTATGAGGAGAGGCTGAGGGAGCTGAGATTTTTCAGCCTGGAGAAGAGGAGGCTCAGGGGAGACCTCATCACTCTCTACAACTCCCTGAAAAGAGGTTGTAGCCAGGTAGGAGTTGGTCTCTTCTCCCAGGCAACCAGCAGTAGGATAAGAGGGCATGGTCTCAAGTTGTGCCAGGGGAGGTTTAGGTTAGATATTAGAAAGAATTTCTTTACAGAGAGGGTGATCAGATGTTGGAATGGGCCGCCCAGGGAAGTAGTGGATTCTCCGTCCCTGGAGATTTTTAAAAAGAGACTGGATGTGGCACTTAGTGCCATGGTCTAGTAACTGCAGTGGTAGTGGATCAGGGTTTGGACTTGATGATCTCAGAGGTCCCTTCCAACCCAGCTGGTTCTATGATTCTAGGATTCTATAATTGTGAATTTCACAAGGGTGGGTTTTGTGGCCTGGGTGCAATGCATTTTCCCTTGGGCCATGTAAAATGTAAAATGGATTCTGCAGGCCAGAGCTCTTCCCTTCTCCTCCATTCTCCCCTGCCATCATGATTTTGTTCAGTGGGAAGAGGAGTCATTTATTCTTTATTCAGCTGACTCTGGCCCCAGTGATGTTGAATGTGTTGAATGTGGTACAGCTTCAGACTAATGGGCCACGGCTAAACTGTTCCTTGCTTTCCCTTGGGCTGGTTACTGGCTCTGAACAAGGTGATACCTGACTGGGAACCTTGTCTGGCCAAGAGGGTCCAGAGTTTAACTCTTTCCCCAAGGCAAGTCATTTGACCACTGAAAAAGTACAAGTGGGGGTGCAGTGATACAGTCGATTTCTGTTGATGCTGACCATTCTGTGTTTAAAAAATTTGTGCAAGTAGGTTTTTTTTTTTGGTACTAAGATAATTTGGAGCATAAATCCAAGGATTGTTTTGGGACCTGAACTGGGATTTGATGTGTTTAGGTTGAGGCAATTGGTAAAAATCTATTTTAAGAAGAGAGGCAGATTTTAATTTTGAGGGCTTTATCTCAATATATATGGAACAGCTTATGTGTAATGGAGCCTTTGATTTCACTCTGCAAATCACGTGCCTGAGAGGTGTTGCAGTGTTCAGCATCAGAAAGCCTAAGCTGGTCGGTTTCCCCCATTTTAAAATTAAATAATGGTGTCTTTTGTGAAGTACTTTGGCATTTCATTATTTCAGGAGAAAAAAAAAATATCTTGGAGGTAGGAAAATAAGTACAGTGTTCATCTGTATTGAGGTTTAGGTTATACACGATTGGATTTCTTGAACCATTCAAGTCTGTCAAGTTCCTTCCTGTGTCATGTGCTTGGCAAGAATGTTACTGAACTACAACTTCTAATAGACGCTGTCGACCTAGGTTGATAAATGACCAATTTATACCCATTTGGTCTGTGCTGGTATTGTGTTTTAACATAAATATTTTTCTCCCTCCTCAGTGTTTTCCCCTCCCTAATGACAAAGTTTAGCTGTGTCATTCCAGCCTTTATTGTGCTGAGGTAGCCAAGGTTTACCTGTCAAATCTGTCATCCCTGATCACTTGGCGTGATGAGAGACTCTCATCCCTGATCACTTTTCGTCTTTCTCTGCACCCACTTAAATTCACTTTTCTTACCCATGTCCTTGTAAAATGATTTGATAACTGGGGATCATGTTTGCTTTCCTTGTGCCAGTACTGACAGTGCCCAGGTAGCCTTTAGGCTGAGAGGCTTGACTGCTTCAGGTGATAAGATTCCTATATGAGTGACCCAGTGTTGCTGCACTGTTTAATTCCACCTTGTTTCTACTGCTTCATCTCTCAGTTCATCAAATCCATGTAGTCCTCTGACCTTGTGCAACCTCTTGTGAATTCATGGGAGCAAGTTTTGATGCTACTTCTTGTGCCAAAGTCAATAAGAAAACATTTAAAAATGCCTGTCACAGTGTAGTTTTTGGGGGAGCTTCACTGACAGCAGTTTGACTTTCAGCACTGCCCTGTGTCATCTTGATGTCTTTGATCTGCTCCTTACCCCTGTACAGTTTTTCTGCTCATCTCCATTGTAACTGTGACAGTGTCACTTATTTCTCATTTGGGCATTAGTTTAGCAAAAAATACCCAGCTTGTGGTAATCAGCTAACTCATTCCTTTTTTTATCTAAAAACCCACAAAGTTTGACATTTGAATAAATCAGGAAGTGACTCCTAGTCTAAGGCAGGATGCTGTCTGTTAGTGATGATGCCCTACTTTCATGTTATGAGAATAAAGGAAGCTTAGACACTTAGGTCAGAAGACGGAAAAGCCGAACCAAATCTCCCCTTCAGGATCCTTGCTCATTTAGCTTAAATACACATAAGCTTACTTTGCATATAAAATACCAGAGCTATGCAATTGCTGTCTTTCTACTGTAGCTCCTCCCTTAATCTACCTTCTCCATTTTCTTCGTGTGTATACTTCCTGTTAATGTGGCAAATTGTTTTAAATCTCAAATCAGGTAGTGAGAATTCCTGAATGTGGATGGCAAATGGAAAAAATGGATATTTTTTTTACATTACCTGTCCTTTCATAGTAATATGAATTACAGTTATGGGAGAAGAAGATACTCCATCTAGAAACAGAATGGTTTTGATTCTGTAAATGAAATGTAAATGAATAAATGTGTGATTTCCTTCAGTAAGAAACCAACACATTCTATCAATATTATAATACAGTACTACTTTGTGACAACTAACGCAGAAAAGTTTCCATGCATTCAGAAATGACATCTGTCTACATTTCCTTGGGCTTGTGCAGAATTGTCCAGGCAGTGTGTTCTGAAATGGGAACTACAGCTATTAGTTTTCTTAATAATAATGGAAACTCTTGCTTATTAAGTAAAAAATACATGAAATGTAACAGAAGCAGTCTGCCCTTACAGATTTTTTGGTGTCTGTTTTGGTTTTTTTACAACTCCTCCTGACAGGCTTCCACTTTTTAGGTGAAACAACCTTATGGTAAAATCCCAGAATTCAACTAAAAGAGTAATTGTTTCAGATTGCCTTTATCTCTCTAAAAATGAGGTCTCCACTAAAGCATGACCGAATTTTGAAAAATAAATTTGTTACAGATTTTTTTTTTTTTTTCATTCTTGGAAATCACAAGTCCATGAGTGGCAGGCGTCTTCCTTCTCCTGTCTTTGATGGTGACAGGTGCTTAGGGCATGAAGACTTACTTCTTGGACAGGAAATAAACTAGTCATATCAAATGCAGTATAGCTTTTGTTATTGTTCCTGCATTCAGTGGTATACGTTCTTCTTTCCATTTCAGTGAGTTTAAATTTAGAAAGACTAAACACAATTTTCAAACTTTGTATTGAGGAACTAGAGCCTTTTTGAATATTTTTACCTGCTTTTTAGCAGGCTGGATAAGTCGATTGAGTTTCATCTGGAAGAGCAAAATTGATTATGTAGGGACTTACACAGGCAACAGGGCCAAAGGCTTAGGGAGAGGCTACAGAGAAAATGCTAAATAAGAGCTTTTAATTTTTTCATCTTTTCCAAAATACTGCAGTAATGATGAAAGGGAGTGTTGCCTCATAAGTTTTTTATTTTTTTTTCTCCTGAGTTACAGGCCACTTACTTAGGAAATCACTGCAATGACATTGGAAGGGTAACTTGTGTCCTAGGCTTCCTTTTATTCTCTTGAATGGTTGATGAATAAGAAATTGATATTATTAGCTGTTAAGAGCTACAAACATTATTAGCCATGTTTTAGTTAAGTTACATTGTTAGATGAACAACTGTGATGGCTTGTGGTTTGGAAAGTGGGAAACAATTTGAAGTTTATAATTTAAATAAGAGTATTTGTTTCTTTCTCCTTTGTAGTGGTTGAGTAATTGTGATGGTGCTTTGCAACTGTATTACAGTATTACCCAAAATAGTATGGGGATATATATATATCTCCCATGCTATTTTGATATAAATATTTGATATCAGGAATAACCTTTTATCTTTAAATTCTACTGTGCCATATAACCACTTCTTGTGTAGAAATTTTGTTCTAATCTTGTGCCTTTGAGGATATTTTTACAAAATATCTATGTATTTACTCTATTTGATGTAGTGGTTTTTTTCTGTTAAAATTGCCTAATATTTATCACTTGCCTTTTATACAGCATCCTCTTCAGTTTTGCGTGCTTTTCCTAGGAATCTTGAACATCTGCGACTATCATTCGCTTCATAAAATGAGTAGGCAGTCAGCATCTTTTAGTTATGTTTGATGGTGCTTGTTGTCTATCCAAAAATTACTATATATGATCTATTATCTGCAGTTTCTCCATGTTGATGCTGAAGTGCAAGTACTAAGGATGCTTTTGCATGATGCAATAATTTTCTTTCGTATATTCTGGCTTCCCCTAATAACCAATGCAATTGTTAATTAACTTCTTTCATTTGCTTAATCATGTGTGTCAGATGGAAGCACACTGGAAAAACGTCTTGAACTGGCATTAGTTCTAGGCTTAGTACTTTGATATAATCAATTTAAATTAAATATTTAGAAAGTTGTGCAGTAAAGCGCAGAGAGAGGTAATGTTAGGGTTAGATACATTTGAGCAATGTTGTGGGTTTTTTTTCCTAAAATGTTTAAATTTTATATTTTCTTTTTACCTTTTTAAGGGCTGAGGGCAGCCCAGGATGGCCGCAGCTTCCTATGATCAATTGTTAAAGCAAGTTGAGGCATTAAAGATGGAGAACTCCAACCTTCGGCAGGAGCTAGAGGATAACTCAAATCACCTGACAAAACTGGAAACCGAGGCATCCAATATGAAGGTATTGCCAGCTCTGTGGCTGTGGTGCATCGGGATTTCTGTTACTGCCTTTTGTGTCACATACTGGGAGTTGCCCAACAACTTTTGTGTGCATTTCGATTCCCATAGAAGTTCCTTTTCTACGCTTTATAAGGGAAAACTATCAAATCTACATTATTATTATTGTTGTTGTTGTTGTTATTTTCAAAACCACTTTCTAGAAGACAGCTTCCAGATTTCATAGTTTCTTTTCTTGTGTGTTGTGATAAGCCTGACCACTTTAGCACAGCTGAACTTCCCGGCAGGAAGTCCAGAGCACTGACATAGATTGACAAAGCAAGTATTGTTCATCCCTTGAAACCATGGGTAAGACTGGAGGTTTTCTGTGCTTTCAGGTAAGTCTGGAGGTTTTGGGGTGTACTACGATTACAATATTTAACATCTCAAAAGGAAAAGTTCCTTATTTTGATAAAACCACAAGTCCTTCAGCCTCTCCCGAAGCCTAAATTAATACTTCATAATTTCACCAACTTCCATCCCTCTGGTGTTTATTGCCAAGGTGTGGGCCTTCAGAGCCACCTATCCAAGAGCAAACACTAGGCTCAACTGGAATTTAGGTGGATTTTAACCCACAGGAAGATACATACAAAGCTGCATCTGTGTGATCCATGGCACTAAACGAGGCAGAATTTCACAAGTGTTATAGCTGCATTGGTGTAGTGCTCTTCCTAAGCTCACAAATCCTGCTGCTTTTTGCTAACAGCCAGCAAAACCAGTCTGCTTTTGGTACCTCAGTTAAAAAGGCCTGGAAATTGTTGTTATTTCTGTACATACTCCTGTACAGGGTAGGCATATTCTAAATATTAAACAGTATTTTTTTTCTCAGTCTCCTTGCTTTCTGGTCTTCATATTACAGACTTACTGTTCCTTTACAGTTAATCTTTATTTATTCTAAATATGATAACTTGATTAATATAGCAATTAAAAATAGTTAAACTGACCTTTCTTCTCCTCCAGATTGTGGCTCATATATTCACTGTAAGAGGAAAAATTCTCCTGTGTTATGAAACACTGTCACTAGTTACAACACTTGAAAAAAAGCACAAATTTTTCAGATATATTTAATCCTTGCATTGTGGTGTGAAATGAAAATAACTTTGCTACTCAAATTGAAAGGAAATTATAGTCCTTTACACCACCTACTTAAAACAGTTGTTGGGATTAGCAGATGTGAAAAAAATGTTTGTTTGCTGAGTTACATATCTGAAAATGAGTCCTGTCATTTATACTGTTTTTCTTAAAATGATATTACAACCAATTTGTCAGTAACTCCCCTTCCCTGCCTGTCATTGCAGTCTAAAATAAGGAAGAACAGGGCAGGGGATATTCCTGATAGTTTTGAAAAAGAGGAGTGAAAATGTCTCTTTTCCCTTCTTTGTCCACATACAGCTGCTTTGGTTGTTTGTTGTTTGTTTGGGGTTTTTTAAGTTTTTCTGCAGATAATTAAATTTCCACTGATGTAGAGACAGTCCAGCTGTACAAGCTGGTCTCCAGGGCATTCATTTGGGGTGTGGAATGGCTTTATGTTCTTACTTTAAATCTGTCAGATCACCAAACAGAAACTGGCTCTATCACACTCCACAGAGAAGTGCTTTTGAGCATATTCAACGTAGAGGTCACATTTTGTTCTGTCCTGAAGTTCCTTTCTAGATCTAAGGAATTTACCCCAAAAAACTCCTGACCCAAATATCAAACACAGTATGTTTCTTTTCACTTTGGGGGATGGGTGGAGAGAAGACTGTGCAGATTAATTTGTTTTGGTTTGTTTTTTTTTAAATCTGTGTTCATTTAAGAAATCCATTTTATATTAAGAAATCTTAATCAACTGCGTTCCTCAGGAATATTTGCTCTTCCACCTGAACCAAGAAGTTGTTTCTTTCTCTTGTTTGTTTCAGATGAGTTTGGAAGGGTCACAACATAGCTTTGACTTGAACCTGAAGGATACTTTGGGAATGATCTTGGGGTCTGATTGGAGTCTGTGGGTGAAGTTTGATGGGGATCGTTGCAGGATTTTCTTAAGTCAGGAGATAATTTTAGTTTTGCAAGCTTTTGGAGAAAGTATGTGGTGGCTTTGTATTACTGAAAGAAACTGCATTGTTTGTGTGGCTCCAGTGCTATAATTAGGGATAATTACAAGCAAAGTCATTAGAAGAGCCAGAGCACTCAAGATTGAAAGCCCTTTGGCTACCATATATGCAGTTAAAAATCTTTCGAAAAAAATGATCCTTTGGGAGCATGTAAGTGTCACAGAGCCCTTGCAACCCCTCCCACCAAGTAAAAGCCCATATATTAGTGGGAGAAGGGGAGCAAGAATGGGGAAAACAAGCTGTGGTTCTGTGGCAAACATCACTGGTTTTGCAGCATGACTTTTCATCCATGGCCCAGTGCAGGGACATCTCACAGTGACTCCTTGGGCTGCTGCTTTGTCTCCTCATTTCCTTGTATTATTTAATCAGCTGTGAAAGGCAGTAGTTAGGAAGGGCATTTTAAAGACAATATTGTATATTTAAAGAATTTGATTTTGGAAGTAGTAGTGTTAAAATGTTGTGTAAATGTGCCCCATCTTTACAATCCCTTCATTTCAGAATTGTGAGGCAATCATACACGTATTAAAAGCTTAACATGAGCTCATCTTGCACATGTATTTGTTATAAACTGCTACTGACCTATATAAGAACAATGTCTGAATGCTTCATGTTTAAAGCTGAATCTCTTGTTTAAAAGTGAAAATTCCATTTGCTAACGAGAAAACAACATGATGGGTAAACAAAGAGAAATGTGATAATGTGGGGTGCCAAAATGATTAGTAAAACAATCTCCACTTTGTTTTTTAATTTCTGTTGTCCTAGGGATTAACTGTTCAAACAAAAGAAATCCCTCAGAGTATTATGACTAACTTAGGAAATTCAGTTGTTATTATGGGCTTATTGTCGGATGAAATACAGCAGTTTGGTATGATAAAATGTTCTCTCTAAATCAACAAATATGCTGTTTCATGGTTGATGAAATAAGAGTGTTGGCTAGTAAGCGGAGAAAAATGGTGTCAGTGTCTAGATGTAGGAGTAACTGCATAAACACAGACTATAGAAAAATTTAGAAAAATATGTAAAATTAATGAAGAGACAAAAAGCAGTCCAGTGTCAGCTCTGCTACTCTGTGCACGTGTTTACATGTCTCCCACATTTGTAGGAGATTTTTGTGAGACTTTCCTGCCTGATTCTTGTCAAAGACAAGTACTTTTCTCTTAAGGATGACATACATATTATTCTAATGTCATAGCTACTGGATATCAGCATTTTTCCCTGTATAAAATCTGGAGGGAAATAGGTATATTTAACTTCTAGAACTCAAGTAGTAGTAAAGGAGCTTGATTTTCTTACTCACTGACTGCTTGGATTTTACGGTAAATGAGCAATGCATGATATTTTGTGTAAGAAAGCCATTTGTCGTATATGTGATGTTCTGTGAGCAAAACGTCTCTTTTACTTTTATGTAGTCCACTTAAAATTTTATTCTACATATGATTTTTCAGTTTGTTTAATTCTTCATTTCATTCTTCTGAATGTCTGCTGAGAAATTCTGTCTTTAGGAATGAGTAACTGCTTTTATCAGATGTCTCCTCCATTAGCTAAGCAGGTGACCACATTTTCTTTTAAATTGCCAAACCTCATTTTATGGTCATACTATTATGCTTAGCTTCCATTTCTTGGTATTTAACCTCGAAAACCCACTTTGTTCTGATCAGCTGCCTCTGATCATCAGTGTTTATTGACCCTCACTGTAAAGCACAGAAGGTACTGGGAGATATTTTTGTAACTGACACAAGAGTTTTTATTTCAGTCTATTGTGGTAAGTTGTGTGTTTGCAGATTAGAATTTGAAGCCCAACATATTCACAGAGACCTCTGATATATACAGCCTAACATTTTGTCAGGTGCTATGTACATAATGTAGTGTGCATCTCTCTGTATGTGAGGTTCCTCATGTAGGTGGTAGATAAATACATTTAACAGATACCCATATTTTTAATCCCATCTTCAGAAATCTTAACAACATAAATTATACATTTTGCTGGGGATACTTACTCTGTCAGATAATGTCATTTTTCCATCTCAGTGGAATGGGAGAGTGTTTTAGCTTCATTTTGCCTCTTCCTTTTGTCTTATTGTCCTCAGATAAAAGATAATTGGTTGGCATCACACAGTGAAATGTTTCACCAAGGCATACATAGAAAAAAACAATAGAAAAATTATGTTAAGCTGCATTCAGTAGAGCATTCAGTACACAGAAGAGAAGTGCTTATGTTGAGATTTGATCTGGAATTGCAGTTAGTGAATAGGCTGCACATAACTACAGTAGAATAACCAAACTACAGTGCAACTTGACATGTTTTTATTTGAATCTTGAATTTAGTGTGATACACATTTCTTTCTGCATTCTGCTACACATTAGAGAATTAGCATTATTTCCAGAACTGTCCCTAGAGATCTGATTTCTGAGTTAATCTGGTATTTTGTTATTTCTGCTGAGAGGTCGTCAGATATAACATAGTGGATTATAGTTGCTTCATGAACCAAAACCAGTTTTGTGATATCTCCACAGTTATTGGTCATACAGAACTTGGGGATATTTCTGTACAATGCTGAGAACATCTCAGTGGCTCTGTCTTACGTTTTAAGTGTCAGTAATAAAACTTAGAGAACAAAGGGATGAAACAGATGGAAGTGAAATGTCAGAAATAAATTATATTCACCTAAGCTGAGTATGAAATTGCTGAACTGTCAGTTGTAAGGTGTGACCTGTTCTACCTTCTCTTCAACAATTGGGAAGATTAAGGTGTTACCCTTTTGTCTTTAAAGAAAGCAGATTACAGCCTAAGAAAGAGAAGAAATCATTTACTTGAATGACAGTGAGATCTTGATACTTAAAATTGTAATCATGCAAATTATTTCCCTTCTGTCAAAAGTCATCGGGTTTTCAGCCAGTTGTCAGACAACAATCAAAATTTTTTGCTTAAAATGGCCTCATCATGCAAGTAATGGAAGATGGCAAATGTGATACTGCTTTTTAAGAAAAAAAAAATTTAGAAAAAACTGCTGGTCTATAGACTTGCAAACTTGAGTTTGTAATGGACATATCAGAAACCACAGTAAAAAACAGACCACTAGTGGGTAAAGATCTAACTTTTCTTTCTTATGGAGAAGTGCAGCTCTCAAATATGAGTTCTTTGGAGGAATCATGGAGTAGGAGGTAAGCAGTATTGGCGCTGATGACTCTGCTTGTTTTTCTAAAATGAGTTTAGTAGTGCCCCTCATCAAAGACTCTTGGAGAACTTAAGTTGATTTAGGAAGGTTCTTTGATGATTATCCTAATTAAAGGTAGAAAATGAAGTGCAGAATAAATAGTCATGGTTTGGTTTTTTTTGGTTTTTGTTGGGGTTTCTTTGTTTGTTGTTTGTTTTACCTTATTAAACCAGTAATATCATAGTGACATTTCTGCCATTACCTGTATGTCTTTCCAACATATTCGTAAGTTGTGTGGGGAAAAAGTGAGATAGAGAAGTCTGACTGATGATTTTCATGGTGGTAAAAATGAACACAAGAGTGTGAAGTGCTGGGGAAGAATCTTGTGGTATCGAGTGACTGAATACATGGCAAATAAAATTCTGTGTTCCAAAGCATAGTAGAGTCATGACTTTTAGAAAACAGCCTTAACTTTATGTATGCCATGAGGGGATGTGAATTAACATGGCTACAAGATAGAAAGAGGTCTTAGGGATGCTCTAAGCATCTGAAAAATATAGAGTTTTTTTAATATGTTGTCAGGTTAGTGCTTAGTTTGGATCCAAAAGGTTGCTCAGATACTGGGAATTTCTGAGCGTAAATAGGGAAACAAAAAAGCTATGACTGTGTCACAGTGGACACATGCTGCATCTAGAAGATGAGTATTAAATCCTGTTCTGATGAACCTCCTCAGGAAGGATCTAGTATAATTCATATAGATTCAAAAAAAATTAAGTGATCTGAAAATCTTCCTTAAGTGGGATGCATGAGTAAAAATGGGACTTTTCAGGTGTAGAGAGATTAAAAACAGAGAGGAACAGGATGGGAAAAAGGTTGTTGAGCTCTAAAAGATTATAAATAGGTTGAGGAAAATTAACAGGGAATTACTGGTTTTCCTGAATACCAGATCTAAGAGACATCAAACAAAGTGAGATAGCCAGTGGAAAACAAACAAAACAAGGCTTGTTCATGTTTTTGCTGTGGGAGGTAGGACCACTGGAGACATGGTTTCAGGAAGTCTGCAAGTCAAGGCCAGAGGGAAGCTAGTAAGAGGACATACAAAAGAAATGAACAGTAGGTTTTGGTTGTGTATCTTCTCTAGGTTTCTGCTGTTGGAAGGGGAGATGTTGGTTTGGAAAGATGTTTGGTCTGTCTCAGTGTCAAGGATAGCATTTGCTCTTGATTCTGTTCTTGTTTCTATTCTTGGTTCTTGCCTAGTGCGCAAGTCTGATGAGAAGCAGCTGAGGGAGCTTGGGGTGTTTAGCCTGGAGAAAAGGAAGCTCAGGGGAGGTCTTATCTCTGTACAACTACCTGGAAGGAGGTTGTGATGATTTTGGGGTAGGTCCTTTCTCCCAAATAATAAGCCACAGGATAAGAGGAAATAGGCTCAAGTTGCACCAGCATAGGTTTATTTTGGATGTTAGGGAAAATTTCTTCACCAAAGGAGTTGTCAAGCGCAGGAACAGGCTGCTCAGGGCAGTGATGGAGTCACCGTCCCTGGAGGTATTTGAAGATATACAGATGTGGCACTTGGGTTAGTGGTAGACCTGGCAGTGCTGGGTTAACGGCTGACCTTAAAGATTTTCCCCAACCTAAATGATTCAGAGATTCTATGGTCATGCTGTGGTGTCATTACTGTGCTGCTATGAGGTTATGGATACATTACCACTTTTACTGCATCCTTCTGGCGTTTATTTCACATCATTCTGTGCCATGCCTGGCTTACAGCTTTTTGGAGAGGACTCCTGTTTACCTGGATACAAGCTGTAGTGAAAAAAAATTCTTTTTTTGCTTCCTTCTGGCAGCAGTTGAACATAAATTTTCCCTCCTTAATTAGACAGTGTGTCACCAAGTGATGAGAAACTTCCAGCGTGCTCTTCCTTTGCTCATTGCCATGCAAGTAGTGCAGCTGAGAAAGTGGTGAAGTGTGTTGAATCTGCCCTTCTCCTGGCATTGTTTCCAGGCAGCTTCCAGCCAACTAATGAGTCAACTTCATTTTGTCTGACTGATTTTTTTTTAGCATTCTGGCTGATGCATCCAAAGTTAAGAGGTTGAGGGTTTTTTTAACACTTTTGTACTCCTAGCTCTTAGGAGTTGGTTTTGTGGTACATTGGGCTCTGCTGACTTAACAGAGCTTGGTTTTTTGTCTAAACTTCCAGTATTTTTAAAGCATATACTGATACATAAACTGTCTGATACACAGTAGATGCTTTGTCTTGATTTCTCTGATACTTCACTGAATTTTGTTGGTCCCAGCTTTTGGGTAGCATTAAACAGGAACACAAATTACAGACAACAATAAAGGGAAATGTAGAAATATCTAGAAGAGCAGCTCAAGATGCTCAAATGAGGAGTTTGTGTAATATGTTTCCTGCTTTTGAGAAGGAAACTATGTGAGGAAACCAATTAATCAAAAGCATAAATAAAAAAAATTTCTTTGCAGTTCTTGTTTGTATATGTTGCAATTAATTTGACCACCAGATCTGTTCTTTGCTTGTAGCCCTAACAAGCTTTGTGTTTGAGATAAAATACCAAAAAAACATAATTTACACAATCGAGTTTATCTTTACTCTTTTTTGGTTTTAGATTAAAAAAAAACAAAACACACCAAAGAGAGACTTAAAATACATTTTATTTGAGTTTGCACATTAAAACCTCAAGGAAATGCCAGGTTTAAGGTAGATAATGCTGTCCTGATTTTGCCTGCTGGTCTGTACATCCTATAATGCATTTTTACCTAATCTAAAAAAAAAACCCCTTCCAAAGTCAACATGATCAATGCTCTTAGTATGGATGAAAATATATGCTTGTGTAACAGTGTTATTTTTTAGTTTACTTCTGCAAAGGAAGTTTTTTAACAGATGTTTTCAGGTATATAGGGATGTGTATTATGTCAAGTATTACTCTTGAAAATTACTTCTTGGCAGAAATTGAGTCTACAGAAAAAATGGAAATTTTTTCCCTAGAAAATCCGTTTTTTTTTTCCTCCCACAGTCTTAAAACTAAACTAGAACTCTGTCCTCCTCTGTCAGTTGGATTTCTTAGCCAAACTATGCCTCTTTGAATGACTCTGGTCTCATTATGAGTGGGTCACATAGATTCTGGAAATTGCACGACTGCAGTCCCGAGTCAGAAACACTGTCTGGAGATGGCCAGGCTGGCAGGAAAGAATTCAGTGAGAACTGTAACATACACACCTCACATGGCACTGGCCAGACGCTGCTCAAAATCCAGTTATATTTAGTACAACCTACCAAAATATTTTGATTCAGTAATAATTTATATTTTGCTTTCAGTGTAACCGAATTATATTTTGTATTCTGAAATATTATTCTGAATTTGTATTCTCAAATGTAATAATACAGATGTTAAAAAATTGCTATGTCAGCTGTGTTTGTTGTGCATAGTAATGAATTAGCTAGCTGTAGAAATTTAACATTTTAGCTGTTTAAGAAGGGATTACATAAAAAACATAAGAGTAGCACAGTATCTGACACTTTGAAAGTCAGGTCCCCTTCCAAAGGTGTTGGCCATATAGGCATTTGCACAGTAGATGTGTACATACACCCCTGCTCTCAGTTGGAGCCTCTTTTAGCTTTGTATTTATCCCATTCTTCATAACAAGTGTGATAAAAATGGACAGAATGTGGTAATACCTTGTTTTGTTCTTTGAGTAGCCGTGCTGGCTTTCTGATTTTTTCATGTTTGCATTATTTAACCCCCTTATGAACAGACTTACTGTACATGATAATTGAGAGTGAAATGAGCTGCATGTAGTCTCACACACAAGGGATGTTCATCTGGAAAATTAACTCTTGAGGCAGAGCTGCTGTCTTCTTGCTGCTAATATTAACAATGACTATTTTGAGGCTAAACTAATGAAAATGTAATTTTTCATTTTTTTTTCAGCAAACACATTGTTTGGCGA
Source organism: Pipra filicauda (assembly GCF_003945595.2). Classification (NCBI taxonomy): domain Eukaryota; kingdom Metazoa; phylum Chordata; class Aves; order Passeriformes; family Pipridae; genus Pipra; species Pipra filicauda. Next base: position 1,554,085 of record NW_024103529.1, read on the forward strand.
ACAAGTAGAGAGAAAAGACATTGATTCAGCAGTAGCAATCCTTGCCTGTATAAATATTTGTGGAATATGTGCTAAATTCTCAGCTTCTATACCTTATGCTGTGCGAATTCATCCAGTACTTTCCTTCTAGTACGTGCTTGGTTTCCATTTATTTCAACACATCCTTTCCCAACATGTATGCACTTGAACTTTTGAAGTCTTGCAAGGGAAAATAGTAATCATGGTTAGCATAGGAAACATTATATAGGTTTTTTTATTTATTTTTTATCTCCCTAATGCAAGCCTGCATCTTTCTTCTCTGATTATTTCACTTGCTTGCAGTTGGATTTTGCACATGTTGAATGTTTTTTCTGGTACCCCATGTAGTCCAGTCTTTCAGGAGGCAAGAGGTAATGTCATTAAAGGCACATAAAGGAATCTATCATATCAGGATAGTGACTCAGAGAGGAAGCATACTGATAATATGGGAAATTCTGGGAATCTAGGAAATAATTCTCTTCAGTACGCGGTCAGACATCTTCATAAGTTCATGTGAACCAAAAATGTGGTTATGAAAGTCATTTTGCATCCTATAAAACAGACATCTAAAATATCCATGAATTTATTTAAGCTACAAAGAAGCAGCAGTGGCATTATGTTGTGGGATTTTTGTGTCTTTTATGATTTTACAATAAATAATATTTTTAGCCTGATCTTTGCAACTCTAAAGATTCTACCAGAATCCAAATTGGTTGGAAAATTCAAGATTTTTTAATTTTTTTTTTTAATTTATTTTAGAATTTAGGTGAAATTGAGCTGGTGGTATATATAGTTAATGCCATTACTTCAGATGGCCCTTTTTGTGCAATAAAATCAGATAACTTAAGTTGACCTGACAGTGTGCTTGCACGAAAGACTTAGTACTGTGTGTACAGCAAGTGACAGCTCCTGAGCATGGTGGCACCGAGTGAATATTTTTCTTTCAGAAAATGACATTGTTTTAAATTAAAATGAACAACATCATTTCACATAACAAATGCTCTCCTCTTTCTGCAAGGCTGAAAGTTGAGTTTGGTGCAGTTTCACCTCAGTCAGCAGCGCTGTCATCATTGCTTTTATTGTTTGGGTCTAGTTACAAGGTTGAGCAACCAGAGCCCCAATTAGAGAGGTTCCCACCAAGCTTGATTAATTATAGCAGTGTAATTCACCAAAATGTAGAGGAGTAAAGGGCTTCTTCCAAACACTCCCTTGTTTCCTATGAATGTTGTACCACTGATAGAATTAAGGCACTGTAAAGTTCATATAGTGATGAAGGGTCATGTGAGACCTTGAACTTAAGTTCAAGGCATAGAAAAATACTATTCTAGAATCTCTCCCCCGCACTGTTCTCACATCTAATGATTTTGTGGAATTTGAGTGATGGATATGCTTTTAGCATGTGCTACCTTTTTTCTGCCCTTTTAAACAAATAATAATTGAAACAATCTGGCGTTCAACCCCATTGAAGGTCAAAAACCACTTTCAGGTTAGGAATTTTATATTAAGTTTCCAGTATATCAGGTTAAAAATATTAGTACCAGTGCTGTCAGAAATATTCTCATTTTAAAATGTGGCTGATTTGGTTAAAAATAATAGTTCCTAGTCTGTATGCATGTATCTGTCCTGTTGAGTGCTAAGATAGATGTTCAGTTACTGTCTGAAATTGTAAACCAAACATAACTGATTTGTCTGAATTGTCATCAGAATGTCTTTTTTCAGATACCATATTTTGAAATGTTCCTAAATATTAATATTTTTACCTAAAGTTCTCAAAAATTGAAGAGACCTTAAAGCTTAACTCCTTAGGATTTTAAATCTGCCCTTGTTATTGTTGTTCCTCTGTGATTCCTTTCTTTATAAGCAGCCCTTAAGTCATTTTATTTACAGCTCTTACCACTTCGCAGGGTGCGTATACTGTTGGTTAAAGTGCTTTTCTTCTCAGTAGTTGTACAGTTGCGTGCTGGTGGATCTGATCTTTTTTATTTAATTATCCATAAAGTAATTTTAAGGTCAGGACTATATCCACAAAGTCCAAAAAAACCCCAAAAAAACCCACCGACCAGAGAAACAAAAAATTGACGTCGTTTCAGTACTTCACAGTCCAGAGACTGTGAAGACAGAAACCCTTTTAAATGATGATGAGTCATAGGGCCTGCTCCATTTCCAAAAGCATTCTTTTGTAGTTCTGCCACAGGACAAGATAAACTAGGTTATATTATAGTGACCATTAAAATAATTTGACTTGCGTTCTTTAAAAGGAGGAAAACTTGCAGCCTTTCCTTATAGATACATTTGTGTATTCTTTCAGTAAGTCACTGCTAAGTTAGTAAAGGATTTGCTTAGAATAATGCTGTAAACCACTACAGATATATTTATTGAAAGTTGCATAACTAAACAGAATATTAATTTACCTTCAGTAAAATTGATTCAGCTTTGTTTGTGGAGATTGTTTTACTCTTTAGCAGAAATTATATCAACTATAATACAGAATTGTTGTGGGAAAGTACTGTTTCAAAGCACTGTATGCATGTAAACAGTGTTAGTGCTGAATCCTGGATTATAAATAGTGAATAAATATTTTCATTAGTACAGTAATAGATAACTTACCATGTTTCCTACAGCTAGGTTATTGCAGAAAACTTCTCTGTTCTTTATTCAAGTGAAAATGTGAATTTACCAATGTGTCATTTTAGCACGCTGCCTCATTTTTCACCGGTAGCTGGCCCAGTGGCTGCCACTCTCTCTCTTGCCTTTGCCTGCTTTATTTAACTGCCTATTTATATAATTGTCAGCTTAGATTTCAAAGTATGTCATGATGGAGTGTGAAGGTGATGTCATAGCCTCACAATGGCACTATAGCAGAGAAATGTAGAAAAATACAAGAAAGAGCACATTGTCTACTAACATGAAAAAAATACGTGTGCTGTTTGGCAAAAAAAATGAGATAATTTAACAAAAAAAAAAAAAAAAGAAAAAGTTAAAACCTAAATTAGTGAATTGAAACAGAAAAAACTGAGAAAAGTGATCCGGTATGCTAATGTTGAACTGTTGCCAGTATTTAGAGAGAGCAATCCCTTGCTGCCTGGACACCTCAGTTATGTAATTTGGTAGTGCAGGAAAAGTTGATAGTAATTTCACTTAGCTTTTCATATTGGCTCTTGAAGCAGGAAGACTTATTATGTGTGAAAGTATCCTGAACATACTGAAATAGCAGATGTGCCACAGAGGGGTGAGAAAGAGGCTTCTAAGAAGGGAACAGAAGGAGAGTTGGGTTGTTTGGGCTGGGTTTTTACCCTGTACAAGGGTGTTGTTTTCAGAGAAAAGTGATTCATTAGTTATTTATAAATTTATCTGAGTTGACAGATCTTTCACAAGGCTGCAAAACTCTCAAGACCTACTCCATGTATCCACATTGCCCTTTGAGACTTTTAAACTAAGACTACTGTCTGCAGATTTCATCTGCCCTTACGTCAGATAATGTAGTAGTCCTTTGAAAAACACCACATTAGTTGTACGTCTGACTTTGCTGACAAGGCAGATGTTATGTATAGAGGTGGCTGGGCCATATGGCTAATGAGGATGCCCTTGAGCACAAGCACAGGGAAGATGTGTTTCCAAGAGCAGAGATTTTATCACCCCAGGCTTGATCCTAAAGGCAAAGCTGGCATTAACAGGTAGTGCAGTAAGAGCAGATCTGTAGGTAATTGTATTAAGGATCCAGCATGCATATACTGTATGTATTTTAGAGGATTTTGGTTTTGAACTGTCTTCAGCCTAGTCCCATGGAGTGAGTGCCCATTTGCATTCTTGAGTGGAACTGCTGGCTTGGTTTGATCTGAAAGGAATTCAGTTCATGCTCAGAGATACCCTACAGTGTGAACCAAAGTACAGCTGGTGGGGCAAATGGGAGTCTGGAGGACACACTGTACCAAACTAAAACATGAATGTGGACACAGACCTTGCCTTCATCAGTTGGGCAACGCGTAAATTGGGAAATTTGGCCTCAATTCCACTGCAGGATTATTTTCATAAAACAGTGTAGGCATAATTTGTGTGTCTGTACTCTGGAATTCTTCATAAAGTTCCTGCATCTAATTCCGTGGTGGGGGCTGCAGTGACTGAGCTGCTGCCATTTTCTCTGAGTCTAGTGCTTGGAGATTGTTTCCCCAGAACCTTGCGCAGTTCTGTACTCAAAATTCTTCTAGGGTTTTTTTTATTTATTTTATTTTATTTACTTTTTTTTGTTACAAGGAACAACACTTTGAATATAGAAAGCTCAGTCCTGTGCTGCTTAAAGAATGTCTTGACTTTTTGTAGATGTCATGTTGTTTCCCTTTAGTTCAGGGTATTGGTCGTTAGAGACTGACCCCGGAGATGACAGTCTCTTTCGGCAGCATCCTGAACGACCAATCAACCTTTTTCAAGGAGAGCACTGCTTGCTCCACTCGGAGAGGGGCCTAGAAAAGGTGGCCTAAACAAAGCTCATCTCCACCTTCACCCGGCTGGTTAACCGCAGGCCAACGGGCATCTTCTTCTAATGCAGTCGCACAAAGATAAGAGAGAGACAAAGGCATACATCTGCCGGAGAAGCAGCTCTGCAGCGTTTAACATCCTGCTTCACAGACACTGCTGAGCTTTTTGGGCTGGAAGTCAGCTTAAAGAAGACAGAAGTTCTCTATCAACCGGCACCTCAGGAAGCCTTCCATCATCCCCATATCACCATTGGCGAATCAGAGCTCAGATCAGTCCAGCAGTTTAATTACCTAGGTAGCCTCATCTCCTCGGACGGTAAGATTGGCGGAGAGATTGACTACAGGTTAGCAAAGGCATATAGTGCTTTTGGAAAACTCCATAAAAGAGTTTGGCGAAATAAACGCTTGAAGAAAAGCACAAAGATCAGTGTTTACAGAGCCATAGTGCTGTCTACTCTCTTATATGGATCCAAATCACTTGCAACTCTTAGAACGCTTCCATCAACGCTGTCTCCGTACAATCCTGAACATCCACTGGTCAGATTATGTGTCTAATATGTATGCTCTAGAACAAGCAGCAGTTACAGGTATTGAAGCCATGTTGCTGAGAACACAGCTGCGATGGGCAGGACACGTCTCAAGGATGAAGGACCACCGCCTCCCTAAGATCCTGCTCTATGGTGAACTTGCCACCAGCTGCCGCATGAGAGGAGCCCCGAAGAGAAGATATAAGGCTGAGATGAAACAACATCTCAGCCCTGGCCATATTGATCAACATAACTGGTCTACTCTGGCCTCCAATCAGGAGGCCTGGAGATAGACTATCTGTAACACTGCTGATGCTTTTGAGAAAGCATGCAGGATCACCCTTGAGGAGAAAAGACAACGCAGAAAGAATTGTGTCTTACAGAGTATGCCACCTACAGAGTCTTTCTGCTATGCCTTTTGCAACCAGACTTGTCTATCTCGTACTGGCCTTTTTAGCCACCAGCGTGCCAGTAACAAGTGTGGGTAGAGCCCTTCCTAAATCTTCGTTCGCGAAGTCTAACCGTGATGATGATGTTGTTTCCCTTGAAAAGAGCTAAACGTATTTAAAAGGTACTTTCTGTACAAGTCACAAGAACCACTAATACTGGCAGTATGGTATGCTTAAAAGAGCAAAACAGTGATGTGAGCATCTTTTTAAATTGTCTGGAATTCATTATAATGGTTTTCAGATGTATAATCCTGTGAGCAGAGTCTATGTATGAAAACTACATAATACCTTTCATTACGCAGAATTGTCTTCATCTACTGACTATTGCTGCTTCTAGAGATATTTTCTGTGTCACAGTAGGAGAAATGATACTTTAAATTCCAGTAAGGGCTTTTTGCCTTGTAGCCAGCGTTTTTAATTTGGTTTTTTGCTATTGATGCATACGCCATTATGATATTGAAAAGGCTTTCCCTAACTTTAATCATCTACCTGAATTTAGGCCACTGAGCATTGGATACCTGGGGCTTACAGGCTCTTCTTAGTGTAGTAGTCATTGTTTACTATGAATCTTTTTGTGCACTAGAACTATGTTCCTTCAGCTGTATAATTCTGTCATATGTAGTTTCAGTAGCATGGGGCAGTATTCTTGAGTTTGAAGTTTCAGCTTCATGAAGGAGTCCTAAATCTCTTCCTTGTAGGCTTGGTGATGGTGCTAATAGTAGTAGTAACAATATGAAGGAAACCTAAATCTTTTGTTCACAGGCATGACAGTGGTAGCATTTGTAGCAAGAACAAGATAACTCTTTGTTGGCTTACAGTGGTGCTAAGGCCTCAAGGAAAGTAAATCCTGGGAATTCTGTTCATGACACTTTTCTGTTAGTTACGTACCCAAACTTTATTTTTACAAGACTGACTAATTTCTCTGCTTAATGTTTCTCCATCTGTAAATTTGAGATAACTGGTATTCACTTTGAGGGGAGCATGTTTTAAGTCAGCCAATAGGTTGAACTACCAGATAGGCTGAGTTATGCAGGATATAGTTTACATTATGAGAGTGCTTGGGGAAATTCTGTATAATATATTTGATGACAATGAAAGTTGTGACACTTGATCACTGCTCACAGTTTACATCAATATCTCAGAAGCTGTTGCATGAATGTGCACCTGAGAGCAGGATAAGACATATTTTACCTTGTGGTTTATTATTTTAAGGTTTTCTCAATCAAGCTTATTTCTTACAGGAGGTACTGAAACAGCTACAAGGAAGTATTGAAGATGAGGCAATGGCGTCTTCTGGACAAGTAGACTTACTGGAACGACTTAAAGGTAAATCCAGAATTATGTTTTAACTAGGTTCATTTGTTTCTCCACTGTTTTTTCTTTGGGATAAAATTTTCTAACTGAGCTGCATCTTCTTCCTGGTGCTGGCTTTGATGGTTAGGCATAGTCTCAGTGTCTGCTATTTTTGCTAAACATTTTCAGACACATTCTCAAAAAAAAAATCTATTCCTATGCTGCTTTTATGCTTTTGCTACTGTTACTCTTATGAATTGCTTTTGCTAAAACTTGCATTTCATTCAGTTCTTCAGAAAAAATATGTATAAGTTAATGATGGAGCAATTCCACCAATTTTCTAAACCTGTTTGCATGTCCTGTCCTGCCCTCTCCATGTCGTGTTACTGGAATTGTTTCTGTCGTGCTACAAATTGATGCCCCCTTTTCTACAGCATGTGCTGGAATGTGCATCATTCCATTGTATGGGATGTGCAAAACAAGCCCAGACCACTATCTCCCTGTATATATCCATTATCCCTGCCACTGACCCAGGAATTCTGTAGGGGATATCTACATTTAAGAGCCATGTGATGAACAGAGTAATCATCTGTTACATGGCTGAAGCATCTGCAGGATCTCTGAAAAAGAAATTATTAGGAAGTGGGCCACCAGATATCTCACATGACGTTTATGCAAAACGCTCCCCACTTCTGAAGTCCTCTGAGAAAGAGGCAGGCAGGCTTGTGTGGGGATACTGTTCTGATTTCTAGGATTGCAGTGTGGTTATCTGCTCAGATTACTGTTTGCTAAGTCTAACATTAACATGAGTTTTGTTCACAATATCACCTTCAGTGGATTTCCATGCAAAATATTTTCATTAAAAAAACCCCACAGATTTATTCAGGAAGTAAGAAATTTAAGATAGAAATGATCTTTTAAATTTCTGCTGCTGAACTTCTGCTCTGGAAATGTTTGCTCTTTGTTATCCAGAACTGAACTTGGAAGGTACCAGCTTCCCTGGAGTGAAGTTAAGGCCAAAGGTGTCCGTGCGTTCCTATGGGAGCCGGGAAGGGTCTGTGTCGAGCCGTTCGGGAGAGTGCAGTCCAGTTCCCATGGGGTCATTTCCAAGAAGAGGCTTTATGAATGGAAGCAGAGAAAGCACTGGTTATTTAGAAGAACTAGAAAAAGAGAGGTAAATTTGTTTGCTTATTCATCCAGTATGGATTGACTTCTCATTTTAACATGACAGTTTACTGACACAGCTGGTATTTAGCTGTCGTGAATGTGCTTTTGGTTACTGGTGTATTTACCTTAAAAGGTAGGAAACCAGGAATCTACTTTATGTTTAGATGCACACACACAAAAATATTTTTAAAAGTCTGGAAACACTGTTCGGTTTCTACTGCTGCTTCATATATGCATTTCATTGTTACTCTTTGTTGACTAAAGGTTACTTTATTTTGACGAGCAGGTTGTCAGTATCTGGAATATTTTTAGGTAGAGAGGGGTGGAACATTCCAAACACTTCCGTATCTCCTCACCACTGTTGATAAATGCTGAAACTATAACAATGTGATGATGCAGTCTCTTTCTCTCTTTTGCAAATGGTTATTAAGTACCAAAAGTAGTTTATCAGTTATTTACTGTTAGAAGACATTTACCTAGTGATTCTGCTCTCTCAGCAAATGTGTCAGCTAAGCAAAAAACTTAGTCTTATCTTCAAGATGTTGTTCCCATCAGATATTGTGCATTGAGAAAATTCTGGTATTCCTTTTCTTGGAAGGAAGGTGTATCCAGTTAATAGTTGTATCCATTTCAGGTCATAATACAGAATTGTAGCACTTTATTAGTCACTTACAAAGGAAATGCAAAGTAAGAGACATGCAGCTGTTTCCACTGAAGACATCTTTATATCTTAAAATGAACTTGACTCAAATACCAGATGTTTTCAGAAGCCCATCTGCAAGACAGGGTTTCCTAAAGATTTGGTCACTGACAGCTTCTTAATGGATGTGGTATCAAACTGAGGGCTGCAAAACCAAATATAAACTGTATCACAGTATGTTTTTGCCTGGTTGTTGTTAACAAGCAAAAAAATCACTTTGGAGTCAGAATAGAAATGTTTTGTGGGTAATGAGTGGTTTATGGACAGCCGTCTAGAAACTCCTCCTCTTAACAGCATTTCCTGGTGTTCAGAAAAATTTTTGCAGCCAAACCTGAAAGGAGTATGCTTTCCTTCCAAGGTACTACATCCAGGTCCTTTTCTTTTGGTCCTGTCAGTAGAATGAAGGTAACTTCCCATGGGTTTGTACTGAGCCTGTTCTGGCAGCCACTCTATTTTTTCCCTTCTCCTAGTCAGGATCACTAATGATACTTGTTCCATTGCATAAAATCTAGATTCCTGAGGAGCTCTGTGAGAATACTTGGGAATTTGGGAATCTTCCCACTTGCTCATCCCAGTCTTCAAGAATCTAACGTGTCTGTCATCTTCCATCTTAACAAACTGTGCATTTGGTTGTATTTTTCCAGTGCTGGTTTTTTTACTGCATGTGGTACTAAAATCTTTAAATGTAATTGGGACTTTCAGTTATGTTTCAAGTGAACTCTTGGTCACTTGGCACAAGAAGTATTTATAGCAGCTGGAGTTCTTTAAGGTGATTAGCACATCTGATTTATGATCTATGATCCTTTCCCAGTCTGGGGATTCTGAGGTGATACTTCTTTGGACAATTTTCTTGACAATAAAGACAGCTTAGGCAGTGAACGGATCTCAGTTCCAAATAACACTGGCAAAAGGAATACGGATATTTTAATTTCAGAGTGGCTTAGGCACTGTTACTGTCATAGCTGATGGGGTAAATATTTGGGCTGTGGAGTTCTGTAGAGGCGTGGTCAGATCATTATTAGTGAAATGGTGGATAATCCAAATTGCTCTATTCTTTATGCTATTCCAGGGATGTGTAGGGCATTGATGTGAACCCTGGATAGCCAGAGGAATCAGAACATGGGGTGGGGGATATAGGATTGTGCATCTGAAATCACTACAATTTCTGAAAGAAAACGAACAACTTATTTTCCTGTGCTTTGTGTTTAAACTTGTTTGGCATACTTACTGATTTTATGTGTTTCTAAACATATATATAAACATACATTGTTTGCTAATAGAATTTTTTCTGGCGGTTAAACAGACTTTCAAGGAACTCGTGGAACTTGACAAGCCTAAAATAATTTAGAATAAAGTAACACTTTCTGGAAACCTGCAGCAGAGGAACATTTCCACTCAGTATCTTAACACGTTGGCACAATATGTGCTGCTGATGGGCAACAGTGTTTGTGTGAGGACTAAATGACATATTTTATTATTTAGAGCGGCTTAGTGGGCACATGATGGCCAGTCAGAGTCAACCCACCACACACAACTAAAACAGAACTTCTGAAGGGAAGAAAATTTGTCAGTTGATTCACTTGTCAGAATAAAGATTAAATTATTGACCTGTTTCTGATTTGCTTAGCTCTCCTCTGATTTCACAGTAAAATAAGAATAAAAGAGAAAAAAAACCTCCTGGTTTATACCATTCCATTTTTATTTCTTCAATGTTGATTTTGAGTATTTTTTATCTCATGACTTCTTTCTTTCTTCCCTTATTCATATCTCCCTTTGGTTGACTGTACAGCTTACTTAAGTCTTTACAGCATCAGCACTGTCTCATTTTCAAGATTGTATTTTATCTCCTACCAGTTGAAGGGAAAGTATTAATTATAGCTGCAATTTACATAATGGAAATAGAGTAGCGTATAGTTTGTTTCCCTTCTCCGTTTTGACTGGGAATAATATATAACTATGCAGAAAAGATTTCCAGAAGAAGAAACCTGTTTTTTTGCATTCATACGGCTTCATCTATTGTTGGGAGCTTCAAAAATACCATATCCGAGAAGTCTTTCAAAATACCTATCCTTCAGAAAAACAGTTCAAATTGAAAACTTTTTGTTAACTCCAAAAAAGTAATGTAAAGTTCCAAAAGTTTCTCTGGTTGCTTTGCTGCACTCTCACTGAACTTGACAGTGTATGACGGAGAACAGAATTTTCTCTTGATACTGTGAAAGCCCTAACGTAAACCATTTTTGGGGTATAAAAAGATGGAATAACTGCACTGGGTTTTTCCATATTTTTTTTTTCTTGATCAGCAACAGCTTTTCCACTTAAAATCCTCTCCTAACCTCCAGAAGTTAGTATAGTATCTGATAGTAATGTTAAAAGTGAGAAACAGCTTATCAGATGCATCTACACAGACTTGCTGCTTTTTTTCGAGGAAACTAAACTGCTGTGGTTGTAGCAACCCTTCAGGTTTGTGCTAAGAGAATTCAGATATTGTTAAAACCTGAATTCTCATGGAGCAGTGATACCAAATTAGTAATCCCAAATAAAGCATTACTTCAGAGGAAAAAATGACAATATTAAATTAAACAAGTCGCCCTCAGGTCATGCATTATGTTGTTTATGGAGCACTGATGGCTCCTAAGTTATTTTCTTGCTTCGGGCATCCATTGTGCATGTCAAAACAGATTGAATGACACAGTGTCTCACAAACTGAGTAGCCTGCATTTCACAAGAGGAATTTAATCACATGTTTACTTAGCTGAAAGTAATCCCTCCAGCTTCTGCTACCAGTTCTTTGACATCCAGAGGCAGAATTAGTCTGTCCTTTCCCATTTGCAAATCCTCCTATCGTAAAAATAGGTTTTATAAGGATTGCATTGATTATGCTTTTGCAGATTTTATTTCACAAACTCGACACAGCTGCTGCATGGGCACCCAAGGTGGTAAAAATGGAAGCAATGCAGAATGCCTGTGTGTGCAGGGATTAGGCATCCAGGGTATGTGGTAAGAGAATGGTCAGATGGGAGATAAAAAATTACTTTCTCAACAGGCTTTCCCCAAGCACCATCTATTAGTTTTTCCTTCAGTCTGTCTGAAGGTCTTAAGGAATTTCTGGCAGCCCCATCCTTGTGGCTGAAGAATTACTGTTGTCTTATAATACTGCTGCAGTTGCCTGCCATGGTACAGAAATTGCTGTTTGCTGCATCTTTTCACTCATTTTGACTGTAAACCTGCCTGGTGTTAAAGCTTCACAGTAAATGACTTAATGTGTAGTCTTGACATTCTTAAAACAGTTCTGTTTCAACAGAACTGTTGGATCAAATCTGGAAATTTGTGTCATTCTGTTTATGTTTACAGGCATTTATCACTCTTAGATGTGTGCAGTTTTTCAGTCTCTCACAGTTGAAGGGAGGGATCCTCTCTGTTTCAATTTTCCATTTAAACGCTGGCCAGATCATTTACATTGGATGTGGAATATAAATGTCAAATCATCAAAATTAGCTTGAAATATTTTTAAAGCGGGAACTTATGGTGAAGACAGAAAGCTGCAACAAGTTTACCCAGTATTAATTCCCATCCATTAACTTCTGCATTCCTCTCAGGTTGTGGACAAGAGCATATGAACTTTTATAAAGCATACAAACACATTATGGATAATTACTGTATGTCAGTAAGGAACAGAAACACAGCATACAACCAAAATTCAGACTTCCCCTTACTACTTTGGTAATACATCCCAGCCATGATTTGAGAAAATAATCAAATTTCCACACAAAAGATAGAAGGAAGAATTTAAAAGTATGTATTTAAAGAATCTGTTTGACTTAGTTCTGTGGTGGTTTGAAAAAAACCTTTCCCCCTGGGGGTTTGTGATAGTCTGCCATGGGGTGGTGTTTTTGATACTGGACCAATTAAAAACTTTGTGTGCCCTTGCGGAAATTACACACTCACAAAATCAAAAGAGGTTAATTTTAACTGCGTAGCTAGAAGGAGAAGCAGCCATGCTTTGAATGCGCCACGTGTGGCGAGGGGCTGGGGGGCCCTGCCGCTGGCTCCTGGCCGGGTATCCGGGAGCAGCACAGCTACTGAGAGAAGCCCCCTGAAGCTAGCGGCCAAAGGACCCCGGAAGATCGGGGAGACTCCTGGGTTGGAGCGGGCCAGGAGACTAGCCATGACCCTTTGGAGAGGCGGCTGCAGCATACGCTCATGTAAGTGCCGAGGGGAGTCTCCCCTGCTGGGTTTGGGGGAGCCCCTGGTGCCTCGCTGTCCTGATCCAGCCAGGACTGCAGGAGTTAAACTCCTCAGGAGTTTTCCAGCCGACCTCACCGCCTTTTCCCGCCTTGGAGGGGAGGAGTGATGAGAAGCTAGCTGGACCCTGCAGCAGCAGCAGCGAACCCGACCAGTGAATCCGAGAATAAAGCAGATGGAGAGAGAGAGTCAGTTGGACTCAGTTCTAGGAAGAAAGAGTCAGTTGGATTCAGTTCTAGCTGCGACAAATCAAAACTGCTGCCTTAAAAATAAGAGACACTTACCAGTGCCACAGAAGATTAATTTGGAAGAGCTGTGGCTTGAAAGTGAAAAGAGGACTTCTCCTTTCTTTCTTGTCTCTTTTTTGAAGGAAAGGAAAGATGATCTATGTATATGTATTGTTTCATCATAGAAGAGATAGTTAAATTGTTACATGTATATATATATGTATATATGTTAGTAATAAACTGTAATATATTCCCCTTCCCCAATAGTAATTGTGTGTGTCTGAAAACTTCTTCTCACATTAGAACAAATTGTAGCAAAACTTTTAAAATTAGGGTTTTTTGACTAGTAGCTGGTTTTGATTTCAAAAAAAGGTCTCTTAGCTCTGGATTTCAGAGCAGTTTTATAGAGAAATATAGATGTTTTTGTCTTTTATGGATGTGGACCTGATATGCTCAGCACAGAGGAGTGGACAGGTTGTTTAGCTGGGGCTGGGGAACTGCGCTCACCTTCTCCAATGTCTTCGTAGTGCTCTCTTCAAACCTCCTGTCTCATCTAACGTTTTTTATGGGTATTTGTGCCTATTTCTATACCTACATATGGAAATGAGGTATAAATAGTGAGACACTTCCTGCTTCTGCTTTTAATAGATCTCTTTTACTTGCGGAGCTTGAGAAGGAAGAGAAAGAAAAGGACTGGTATTATGCCCAGCTTCAGAACTTGACTAAAAGGATTGATAGTCTTCCCCTTACTGAAAATGTAAGTACTTTCAGAGTGCTTGGTCCTGTATCTGGTGCTGCAATCTCTGTTTAGATGCTGTGTGTATTTTATTAATTTGGTGATGTTCTCGACTATAATTTTAATTTAAAATGTTTTTTTCATTCACTATGTAAAGGTGACTTAATCTAAATATTGCATTTTTGTGTAGATTTTTACACATCCAAAATTCATACCTTTTAGTATAAATGTCAGTGATAACAGAGGAACATTGAGAAGTTGTTATGACAAATGAATTACATGTCAGTACACTTCTTCTTCAACTCTGCCCCCCAGAGGTCTTTATCTGTTGTGTTGTTTAGTGGATTTTTCTATTTTTGAGAGCAATATTAGCCTAAGAGACAGTGTACACAAGAGCTCTTATTTCATACCAATCAGTGAAGTGATGCCTGTAGCCTACGCAGGTATTATTGCTCAAAGTTTTTACCTTGGCACCTCCATAGTCAAGTCACCATTATCTGGGATAATGAAGATGTCTGATCTCCTAGACAATACAGGTTTTCCTGTTAGATCGCAGCAACCTGGTTATGTTTGCAGTGAATTCCTTCACATATACAGTGTTTGGAAGAACTGGTTACCCATCTTTAGAGAGTCATACTTGATGAATAAACAGGCTCCTGGAGATGGAAACAGACAATTGGAAACACTTGTGTCAGTGGGCAGAAGTGACACTGAATCATGGCTGAGCTTAGCAGAGCACCAGAAGCAAGGGAGAAGATCTGAAAAGGATTTTGAAGAAATGCAACCCATTCTCAAAGGCGCTGTCAGCAGTATCTGTTGTAGGTTTTAAGGTTGCCTCCTCAGTTTCATAGGTAATAAATTCACTTAGCCACTCCTGTGATGAGAATGTCTTACTTATCATCTACACTAAACACCTTTTGTGGTAATCTGTATCCATTACTACTTAGTCCAGCCACAACAGAACAAAGGATCCCATTTGGTATTTGCATATGATTGTCTTGTTTTGACTCTCTGAACTGACCTTGGTGAAGTCTTCTGAGAGGGCTCTTCTGGGAAGGCTCTTAAAGACTCATTTACTTACAATCTGAGTAATTGTCCAAAACCAGTGAAGTGCTTTGCCTTGAAAAATCTTATCAACTGGAAGGTCTTCTCTGAAGCTGTGTGGTTGCTCCCGGGTTTAACACTTGTGCTTTTCTCACAGGATAGGTAAAAATAGGGTAGATAGCAGTAGTTTGATGCCTCTGAATATTTTTGAAAATACCCATTCAGATGGCACACGTAGTAATTTCGTTGGTAACAGCCAGATGTTCTTGACTTGTAATGAACAATACTTTCTCTATGTTTACCTGTTATATTTAGTCATTTGACAAAACCCACAGGTGGTCTGCTGATGGAACAACATCATGTGTTCTTGTTTTTCATAATGCAGTCATGTTTTAAGAATCTATTACTATGTTTTGTTTGTTCATGAGGATTGTTGTGGAAAAATAATTGTTCTACTTTTGTTCTGAGAAATACATTGTTTACATAAATGTTATTGACTAAAATGCCTTCTCTGTACTTTGGTTTCAGTTCTCCTTGCAAACAGATATGACCAGAAGGCAGCTGGAATATGAGGCAAGACAAATTAGAGCTGCAATGGAAGAACAACTGGGTACCTGTCAGGACATGGAGAAGCGAGCACAGGTATAGTTTGTCTTTCACTATTAAAAGGAAGAGAAAATGTTTTCCTGCATTTTTATTGTATTATTGGTAGATGTATCTTTAAATTGTATGTAAACACAGTGATACCTTATTGCATTTAGTTGGCCATTCAAATAAAAAAGAGGAATCAGATCATGGGAAATAACTGTTCAGCAAAAAGTAGTCTCATTGCCCTGTTTTGAAAAAGCCTTTTGATTCAGCAGATGGGGACAATTTCTTCAAAAGAAAATATTTTTAATTATTTTCTGCTAATAATTTATTACCATTTTAGCTTCATAAAAGTCCATGTGTTTGCAACTGCTCATTTTGCATCATGTTGTTCTGTGTTTTTTTCATGTTTTTAAGTTCAGAAGAAAATTGAGCTACTGTTCCTAGGTTTCCTTAACCACAAACCTCATATCAGGGCATATTCTTTGAAAATAAGGTATTCATGTAAAATGTAATCCACATACATGTCTGGAAGTTGTTTGCTCTCACCAGGAGTTGTTTTGCATTCATGATGAGGACAACGTACATGTCTTAAACATGTGACACACTCATCTGGAAGCATAAATCAGAATGTAATTGTGTGCAACCCATAAATTAAATAATCAGTTGCTTGCTGGTTATAAAAACTATTCCCCCACAGTAGCAGAGCAACAGTTTGAATTATTTATTGCTGTTTATTTCCAGAGGTGTTAAATTACCATCTTGGTAAGGTTTTTTGGGGTTTTTTTTGGTGAATGTTACAAAAATAAATATTTTCAATAAAAATAGTCTCTTTACTTTTTGCACAAGGTTTACTCAACACAAAATTCTGCTACATGAGAAAAATTTCTATTTTATTTTTGCGTTTAGTTTTGTTGGTATCAGAACAGCTGCTTTAAATTTAAAAGTGAGTCATCTAGTAGAACTTTATAGAAAGTGCATTTGGTTATAAGTATTTAGCGGAGCAGATACCCTGCAGTCGTCAGTTATGTATGCAAAGGCTGTGCAGGGATTTGTCTGTATAGATGTGCTCAGACAGACACAAGTTTAATCTGTCTGGGTGGTAGCTGGCCCTATCTGGGAGCTGCAAGGCTGTGTTATCCAGGTTTATCAGCAGTGGTCATGCTCTGCATGAGTTCAGCTGTGTCAGCCTGTCTTGAGTGAAGGTCCTGCAGAAGGTGTTAGGGCATTCACAGTAGAACTTCCAGGAAAGTTCTCTAGCTGCCAACAAGCTTAAACCAGACAAAGGTGAATTAAGCTAAATAGGTAGGCTAGGCTGCTGGCAAAATTCTAGATGCACTCAGGCAGAGATAAAAAGAAATTATACAGAGTCACAACATGACTGTAGGTATATCACTATGAAAGTAATTAAGCTGTCCCTGAATTTATTTCTTCCCTGCTTGTTTGGTAGTCAGTTTTTTTTTAGTTTTGTGGGGGCAAAATGCTGCCAAGATGTTGAAATATTTTATAGGTTTCTGAATTAATGCTTTTCAAGGTGTTTGTCACAGCTGTTTCACCCTCTCTCTATATATACGTATGTGTAACACTTCCATACTTAGAGAAATTACAGTACCTAGTGTGATTATATAAAGATTATAAAATGGGAAGTAACTGCTTCTCATATGCTTCTTGTGAACTGAACTGGTAATTCCCCTTGGTTCCATTCTCCCAAGGACCAGTGCCGGAAATGTGTAGAAGCTCATGGGTGTACAAATACATAAAAGCAATTTCTGCATTATTTCACTGTCATGTTTAAATGTGCAAAAATGAAAAAAAAAATTATTTGGCAAGTATATTCAACTTTGTAGTTTTCCCACTTCCTTTCTGCTCTGTTCAAATGTTGTAGCCTGTATGCTTAGTATTAAGTAAAAGCAAACTTAATTTGTGTAAGATATATTAAAAAATACTTCAATTCTAAAACTGAATTCGTGTTCAAATAGAATTTATTTTTCCTTCTTGCCAGAACAAGAAGGATCTATTTTTTTTTTAGTTTAAGTGTTCCTTAAAATCTCACAAGAAATTATCATTCTTATAAGAATTAATCCCAGGATCCCTTGAAGTTTGCTGAAACAGCAGACCACTGAAGTTAGAAGAAAGTTTGGATCCTAGAGTCTTGCACAGATGAAAATACATACATAAATAAATACATATGTAAATGTAGGCCAAGCTATTAATAATTTTGTCTATTATTTATCTTTATTTTTGAAAACAAACAAACAAAAAACCAAACAACATTTTAAAACAAAATGTTACTGCTTATTTTTACTTTCAATAAAGTGACTATTTTTTCATCACTTTGAATGTGGAGGAGTTTTATTTCTTTTTGTTAGAAGCCTTACTGGAGCAGTGAAAGCCAAGTAACTGTAACTTCAAATATTAAGTTATTTTATCCAACAATTTTATGTTAATAAAGGTTACAAGTAAGTATAAAAATGAATGAGAATATTCTATGAACAAACAGAAATCAAAAGTGATGTTTCTTAAATAGGTTATAAAATTAAACACATTCCTGGTGCCTGTTCTATTGTGTATCTCAGATTTTTGCCTATTTACCATTAAGCTGTACCCCTTTGTGGAAGAAAATGCATTCTTTTTTCTGCTTCTGTGGTGTTTGGTACTAAATATGCTCCTGGATAGTGGAATTCTCTAGTTTCCATGTAATACAAATGATGAATTGGCAGAAAGAGGAATTGCCTGATGTTTAAATCCTGGACTAAAATTGGAAAGGATGGGCTGAATTTCTGTCCCTCTGGGCAACTTAGTCAGTGATACTTGGCAAATCGTGCAATATTTAATTGTTTTCAGCTGCACAAAACTTCCCTGTGCTTGGGTGTGTATATATACTCAGATTCTCTTGATGCCCTTTATGGGATAAATTGCTGGTTACACTGAAAGAAACTCAATTTATAGGAAATCTGGGGAAAATGTGTGGCTTTTGAGTATTTAAAGGGGATCTATAAAAAACTTTAGCAGGGAATAGTTGTTACAGGACAAGAGTTAATGGTTTTAAATTAGTAGAGTGTAGATTTAGATTACGTACAAATGTTTTACAGTGAGGGTGGTGAAACACTGGGAGAGGCTGCCAAGAGGCAGTAGATACCCCATCCCTGAAAATGTTCAAGGTCAGACCAGACAGGACTTTCAGAAATCTTGAAGATGTTCTTGCCCATGTGAGGGAGCTTGGGATAGATGAGCTTCCAAGGTCCCTTCCAGTTCAGGCTGTTCTGTGGTTCTGTAAAATAGAGGTAATTCTTAAGGACAGTGAGAGACACACTTTGTCAGTCATGCATAGTTATTCCCAAAAATACATTTTTACTATCTTTCTAATACTTAAATGCAAAGGGTGGGATGAATTATCTGTTTACCTCTATGCTGAAGCTTCTATGTGTGTTCTGATACTTTGCTTTACAAAATCAAATCGAATCTATACTCAAATGTTTGTAGCTTTGCATCTCAACTAAACATTGATGCTTATGATGCTCTTCCCATAGCTGCTTCTGATGTATGTTTCAGTAATTTGTTCTATTTTGTGGGTATATTTTCTTCTATAATTCTAAATTTTCCAGATAATATTGTGATTCTATTCCCTGTGTATCTTTTGGCATTAGTTAAAAGTTCATCTTGCTTCCAGTTTTAGATTATAAATGTGTTAAAAAGATTGGTGATAATACTGATTCTTGCAGTGTCCACTAGATTGTTTTTTTTAGTGTAGCATTGTAAATGTTAATCGAGTAAAAGAATCAGAATTTTTCTTTCAACTAGGTATCCACTTCATTAATCTATCCATCACACAAAAAATACTGTTTAATCAGTTTGGTGTTCTGTCCACATTCTATGTCAAATAATGTCAATAAATTATTAGATTTATGCAGAAATATATAACTTTTCACAGTTATCATTTCACAGAATCACAAGGCATCCTGTGCTTCACTGTACAACTGGTGTGAAGTACATGGATCCTGTAACATTTTGGGGGTTTTTAACATTCTCTTTACTAACTACAGAATGGTTGCAGTGGGAAATGAGTAGCAATATGGCTGTAAAAGACTGATTTAGAGATGTCTGTAAAATCCCAGATAAACCAAAGAAGCAGTACGTAGGTTTTTGAGATTTGTAGAAGCAGAAAATTTCAGAGGCTGAGCATAAGCAAAACTCCCAAATCATTATAGTACCTGAATATAATAGAAATCAGTCAGGGTCTCATACTTTCAAGACACTCTGCAAGTACAAATCTCTCTCAAATCTTTGTAAGGCAAGTAGAACTCTAATATTTGAGAGTGGAAAAATTCACCAAAGGTCTGCATAAAATGTCAGTTTCAGAAGGAGGAATATTGTGAAAGATAATGGGAGCATTTGTTTATACCTGAATGTGTCATGTGGCAACCTATTACGTCCAAATGGTATCAATTTTATTAAAATCTCGACTACTCACTATGTTTTAGATGCTTGCAGTCACGTCTGTCTTCTGTTAGGAAGCACACTTGAATTACTGCATGTAGTACCTACTACATGTAGTACCTACTGCATGTACCAGCTGAAGTAGGTTTGTTTTGTAGTCAGCGTTATTTGCAAGGAACTCTTCACAGTGTCACTAAGTACAGTAAGGAAAAGGAGGTTTTGAACAAAATCAAACATGAAAATCCATTCGTTTCAGGCAAGGGTGGCGAGAATTCAACAAATAGAAAAGGACATTCTTCGCATACGACAGCTCCTGCAATCACAAGCAGCTGAAGCAGAGGTTAGTGAGCAATTACTTGCCCTTTTTGATTGTGGTATGTATCTTTTTCTTTTAAAAACCCAAATTATTTGAATGAAGTGCTAGTCAGGATTATTTCCACCAGCAATTGATGTCACAATTAATCAACTAGTCAGTATTCTTAATGTGTTACTTGCTCTCTTTCCAGTGACCTGAGGGTGGAATACTTGGATTGGTCTTAAAGCTACTGTGGAGCTTTAATCAATAATGATATATCAGAAGTTTAACTTGACATTTCAATAAAAAGGTTAACATGCAGTGTATTATAAAGGCTGTGTTTTGGTTTTAGCAAATAATTACAACCATCAGTTGTACATGCCTTTCTAAATATGAATCTCTGATAAGCACCTTCATGATGTGCTTGTCTTTTGAAGGAGATAAGTTTAAAAAGAGGATTGATACAGCTTCTATCAGACCTCATTATAGAAGCCTGGTTTATTTTTAGTGTTTAAGTACTGGGTTATATATTAAGAAATACAGGATGTTTCTTGTAAATTACAGAGCCCATGTTAGTAATTGCCATTAGGAAAAACTGCTCTCGTAGTGGAAATTCACTTAGAATGTCAGCTCCATTTGTTGTATTGGTAAATTAAATATAGAGTGTGTTGGATGTGAATATTTTATGGTTTGTCTTCACCCAAAATAACTACAGTGAAAGCTCAAAGCAGCATTTGGATTAGTAACGGATGTATATTTTTCCATTTTGAAAAATACTGGTTTCATTGTTCCAGGATCTGGGGGAAAAACTGTTTTTATAGGTGCATCAGGTGAATCAGACAGTAGTGTGTGAAATTAAAGTTACCTGGTCTTTTTACATATGAGTCAATCCAGGTGTTTATACACCTTGAGATCTCCCTGAGCCTTCTTTTCTCCAGGCTGAACAGTCCCAGTTCTCTCAGCCTCTCTGCATATGAGAACTGCTCCAATCCCTTAAGCTTTTGATTGAAATCACCTGTTCTCCAGTGGGGGTGGGGTCTGTGGTCCTGGTTTTTGCCCTTTCCCGTCCTCTTAGGATCCTGAACTCTTCCATCTCATTGTCACTGCAGCCAAGGCTATTTCTAACTTTCATGTCCTCAGCAAGTTCTTTGTTTTTAAGTATCAAAGCCAGCACAGGGCCTCTCCTTCTTGACCCTTGGATCACTTGTGTCCGGAAATTGACATCAGAGAAGTCAGGAGATCTCCTGGAATGTTTCATCCTGCTATTATCCCTCCAGCAGACTTGAAGAGGTCCTGTGAGGCCAGGGCCTCTACACACGAAGCTTCTTATAGTTTCTTGGAAAAGTTCTCTCTGTTTCTTTCTCCAGATAAGGAGGTCTTTAGAAGATGTCCTCCACAGCTCCCATGTTGGTCTGCCTGCTAATCTTCACCCATAAGCTCTTGACTGACTCAGGCAGAGCAGGCACTGCACCAGGCAGAGCACCATGCACTGTAGCTGCTGTCTTGCATAAAGGAAAACTTCCCTGCCTCACTTAGGACCACAGAGTTATTGAGGTTGGAAAAGATCTTTAAGATCATTGAGTTCAACCATTAACCTGACACTGCCAAGTCCACCACTAAACCATGCCCTCAAGTGCCACATCTGCACATCTTTTTAATATCTCCAGGCGCAGTCACCCCACCTCTTCCTGGGAAGTCTGTTCAACCCTTTTGGTGAAGAAATTTTCCCCCATATGCAATCTAAACCTGCCCTGCTGCAACTTGAGGCTGTTTCCTCTTATCCTATCATTTTTTAGAGGGGAGAAGAGACCTGTATTTCTCAGTTGCAGTCTTAGTCATAGGAGCTATTCTACCACATCTCTGTGATCCCAGTGAGGGTACAGCCCCATGACTGCGTTCACGTTAACTCCTCCTGTCTGCTCACACACAGAGACAGACACCCAGCCATGCGAATTCTCCAACCCAGGTTGAGAGCTTTCCCAAGGCTGTTCTGCTGCACCTTGTTCCTTATGTGCCTGTGCTCAAGGACGTTGCTCTTATTTCAATCATGTGGATTGCCCTTGTGTTCCCATCAGCCAGGGCCCTTGCCTTGCCTGCCCTACCCTTCCAACTTGTCAATATTTTGTTGAGGAATCACTCTGGCCCTTGTCATTTCCAGTGTAAAGCTCTCCCTACCTGGCTGGTCAGCCTCTCAACAGATACTTTTGTCTCATGTAGTCAAATAGCTCCTGTCCCCAGAGCGTTTATTTCTTATTCTGATTTAAAAAAACTCAGTATTTTAAACTTACTTAAGGTCAGGAGCTCAACCAGCATTGAGATATGACTACAAAAAAAAAGGGTTTGTCTTAGTTTTTCACTCTTTTCACCAAATTATTTGGCTGCCACATACACTGAAGTTCTGATATACTGAAATTTTGTTATGGTGTGTCTTACCTGTAAAATGTTGGGATGTCTGGTTGAATAGTTAGATATTTTAGGACAGAATTACCAGAGTACTAGTGGTAAAGGAGGCAGTCACTACATGCACGCTAGTACTTTATAGAGTGCTTTAATAATTTCCAAGTGATGAGCATCTCTTGCAGCTCTAATCTGGATCTAATTCTGAAATGTTCTGGTGGCGAGGAGGAAGGTAGTAGCACTCAAACTGCAGAGTCCATGTAACTGAAAAATACAAATGTGAGACATTTACTGTACTTTTATACTGTGCCCAATACAGTGATACCCAAATTGAATGTGCTTCTTATAAAGATCTGGTAACAGCAATAACAAATATCACAGCCTGTCTGCTGATACAGTTGGCCGTGTGGTGATGTCATTCACTGTGGAATCCAGGGGCAGTGTATCCTGAAGAATAAGACCAAATACAACACTGTAACATAAAAATAGCTTTTGGAAATCGATTAGCAGAGAAAATTCTGGCATATATTTTAGTGCATTTTTAAGGTTTGGCAAACTGCCAAGTCTTGTGAATGATTCTAGAAAAGATTGAAGTAATTTACATGCAAGTGATGGTACCTTCAAATTTCATGAAACTTCTATTAAATATTTTGCAAGATTTTCATAATAAGGTTTGAAATTCACTGTAGAGTTAAGCCTGTCCAAAGAGAATTTTGGGCTGTTAGATACAAATTGAAATTATTTAAAAGAAAAAAGCAAATTCTTGGCAAGTGTTCAGTGTGGGAGTTTCACTTTCTTATGGTGGTACAGGCCTTTCTTTCATAATATCTATCATTTGAAATATGTGAAGTATTTCCCTTGGGCAGTGTTGCTGTAGATAAAATGTAAAGACTTTATTTTTCATGAAGATTATGCCTAGCAAGCTCTAAACTGTGACGGACAGGAGTGTTTTCAAGGATTTGACTCGGATTATTTTTTCTTTGACTCAACTGTAGCAAAATATTTGAAATATATGCATTCTTAATTTTGCTTGTTGCATTGTTCTTTTTCTTATATATGTTACTTAACACATGTATGTATATTGTGTTTAATATGAAGTAATGGCAAAATAAGCATTTTCTGGTATCTAGAAAATAATAGGGTATCTGTAGTTTTCAACACACAGAAAAATAAAAGGGTAGTTGAATATTGGGGGGAAAAAAACCAGTGGTTTATGCCTAAAGTGGTCTTCTGACCTACTGAATGTACTATGGACCGCTTTGGCAACTCATGTTGACAAAGTATTAGGTAAAATTATTTATAATCGGTTTTCTTAGCAAAAATAATCAAGGCCTACTGTGCTTGCAAATGTCATAATTAGCTAGAGGTTATAAATTTTCTACTAGTAAATACATGGAAGTTAATAACTGACAAGTGATAGTTATTGTTGACTTCATAAATATTCAGAAAATCGTGGCAAACAAGA
The DNA here is from genome assembly GCF_003945595.2 of Pipra filicauda. NCBI lineage: Eukaryota > Metazoa > Chordata > Aves > Passeriformes > Pipridae > Pipra > Pipra filicauda. The sequence goes on from NW_024103529.1 coordinate 1,578,142, forward strand.
GAGAGAGAGCAGCTCCTTATTCCTATAGTACGCAATATATTCACGTGCAGTCTCCCACCATTTTGCTGCAAGAGCAAACAAATGTAATCTGTTAAACTGACTTGGTGGTGTGATGCCAGCCTTCAGAAATAGCGGGGGTTATAAACCCAGCTTATGCCTTCTCAAAAGTCAAGCTTGAAACAGGTGGTGCTGTTTTACCCAGGGACCCATGTGCCATTCTCCACCTGCTATGCCTCATGTAGAGGTTACAGAGCCTGCTGCTCTGTACATGCTCTGGATCTTTGCTGGTGTGGTTGGTAGGTTCTATATTTTCATCCACATGTCCTGTGTTCAATGTTGAAAGGTACTGTGAAAAGGTGACAAACTTGACGATGGTTATACTATCTTTCTAACCACTAATTGGCACTATATCAGATGAATATTTATTTATGGAAATGCTAGATCTGTACAAAAATCTGTTGTCATTATCCATATGTGTGGATACATAATATTTTCATATAAATATATATACTTAAACATATATTAATATATCTATAATAAATACTCAGTTTTCAATGAATAGCCTGCTCTCTGCTACCTGTGTTGTCACTAACTCCTTTGAGCCAGTCTGCATGAAGAGAACAGCCTACTTTAAGTTACTTCAGTAACTGAAGTGGCAAGAACTCTTTCAATGTGAACTTGCAGATCTCATGTTCAAGTGCATCTCTTAACTCATGTGACCTTAATGTGTGTGCTTGTCATGAGCACATACTGCATTTAAAGTTAGAGAACCCTGCTAGTGACTGCTAAAAATCGCCTTCTAAATTAATTTACATGTTTTGTAGACTACTTTTTGTAATGGTGTATTTTTGAGAGTACTTGGGGGGAATGGGAAGCCAGCTCATTCATAAACGAAATGTATGTGAATAGGAGGAGAAAGAGAATGTCAAGGAGAGCAGAAACTTTTCTTGTCAGTGAATGAAATACCTGTGTGTATGTGCTGCAGATGCAGCAGAACTATTTAATACATATACCCTCATCAACACCCCAAAAAAATTACCCCAACCCCAGGGTTGTTTTTGGAAGAGTACTGGTATCCACCTTCAGGTGACCCAGTGGGTCAGAGCCCAGCTAATGAACCATTCAGCTTTTTACCTCTAGGCATGTTTAATACTGCTTTTTACATGGGATTGAAAATGTCACCTCATGACTGGAAAATTCTGTCCTGAGTTATACTGGAGGCTTAGATCTAGTTTTTGTCAAACTCATAATTACACTTTATTCAAGATTGAAAATGTTGTGAGACAGGGATTCAGCCTGTATTGTATTGTATTCAGCACATAGTACAGCAAGGCCTGATCTTGGCTGGGGCCTCCCCTCTAGTACTGGGAATCAAAAGTTCTGTAGTTACTATATGAGCACCAGTAGCAGTATCATTTCTTACACAGTGACAGGGATGGTGACCTTTAAAATTACAGATCAGAGTTAAAAGAATAGTAGCTTATTGGGGGTTACTTGTTTTCCATAACTGAACATGTAATGTTAAGAAATGTTCTACCCATAATTTTTTCCAATTTTCTCGTTACTTCGTGTAATATTATTGTGTTCTTTGACCTACCTTATTCCTTGAGTTAAACTGTATAGATTTAATTTTTAAGTTATCGCTTCACATGTATTATAGTTAATTACTGGTTTCTGAAGTTCTGTTCAACATTACATATTTTCTGGGTTTGAGACTCTATAGAAACAAAGCAGAGTTATTTATGCCAGTGATACTGTATGAGTTTGATCACTGGGTAACTAAAGATGTTTCAGTGTATGTACCTTGAAGAGCAAGCAGTTGTTTCTGCTAAAAGTCAAAGACAAATATCCTCTAATCGAGGTAAGGCAGACAAAGCTCTATAGGCTGTTCTGCTAAAGACCATTGCAGAGTCACATAGAAACTTCATGTAATATACCAAGTGTAGCTAAACAAGTTATTTGAGATTGTTTTGTCTGTTAAGGTAATAGCCTCTTAGTCTATAAAATGAGATTTGGCAATACTTGAAAAATACTTGAAAAATAATCCTGCTTTAAGTTTCAGTCTTCAACCAGTTCCATGGACATTCATGTCTTTCTGAAAATCTGAAATGTTTTAAACACATTAATAGATAATGTTGGATACTTCACATACTTTATAAGTGCTCAATTATTCATAGAATCATAGAATCAACTGAGTTGGAAAAGACCTCTGAGATCAAGTCCAACCCATGGTTACTAGACCATGGCACTAAGGGCCACATTCTGTTTACTTCATTAGGAAACTGTATTTAAAGGCCTGATTTTCTCTTTTGATCTCATGATCCTTGTCAGTAGCAGGGAAACCCAGGTTAATTTTCATGTAGATGTGTAAAACTCCAGTTTCCTGAAGGAACTGAAACCTGTCTGTACCAGCTTACCACGTCAGTTAAATTTATTTTGACAGAATATTAGATGGATCAGTATCAGGCTATATAAATTTTATTTCTGTCACAGTGGTAATTCCTGCACTATTTGTCCTTGACATTTAGAAGGATTCTTACAGTACAGATATCCTTCTGTTCAAGCAGAAATTACTTGTCTTAGAATGCGAAGCTTAATTGAACTGTGCTGCCGTAGTCCCCAGTAAATGCGGGGATCATGTGGCAGAGCAGAGCAGACAGTTGTTTGCTCCAATTCTGTTACATTTCCGATAGGGATGTGAGCACAGCTGGTGGAAAATGGTGTTCCTGTGTGTCACAGCGAATCCTTTGTCTTGCAGGGCTGTAATCCTCAGAGGACGGGCTCCACTTTCATCTTGCAGCCTTTCAAAGACGCTCAGGCTCCGCTGTTAATTTTTGAGGCTCAGGCTTGTGAAATGCAAAGTGCTTTTGGATGGCTTTGTGAGAGTGTAGGAGAGATGCTTTCACAGGCCAGAAAGCTTTGAATGATAAAGTGCACTTCATTTCAGTATGTAATTTCCTAAACTCTTGTATCTGCAGAGAGCACCTCAAAGCAAGCACGATGCAGGTTCCCATGATACGGAGAGACAGAATGAAGGTCAAGGAGCAGCAGAAATCAACGCAGCAGCTAGCAATACTGGTCAGGTAAATAGAGTATTTTGTGTGGTTTTAATGTAATTAAATATTTGAGGTGTATGTTGCTTAATGTGTTGGAATTACCTTACTGTGTTTGCATGCCTACTCCTTTAAAAAATATGTATATTTTCCTTTTTTCCATCTCTGTGTGGGAAATTTCTTGTATTTACTGGAAGGAAATTTTTTAATAAGGTAAAGTATAAATATTCAATAATGCGGGGAGTGTTTTTCCTTTGTTTAAATGATTAATGAGCCTAATGCTTTGAAGGAGATAACAGGAATGGCTATGGAGAATGTATTTTATTGTAGGTGAATTTTAATATTGAAAGTGTGATTTAATTATGGAAAATTGTTTAAATTTTCACTTTAGAAATTACCACTGAAATATCAGTGATTTTTAAAAAGAGAAGAACCAAATGGCAGGTTTATCATTAATGTTTCTTTAATATTGTTTTATCTAAAGCTTTGAAACCATAGTATCAATGAGATAATCTCCTGGAAATAGGCTGCAGGTTATTTAAATGCTTCTAAATAATCTTTCATTGCTTTTCTTTTATTAGAGAAATACATTAGTGGAATATTTTGAGGTGTACATTAAATTCTTGTCTTTTAAAAACAATATTTATCAATATTTATGACTTCTTTCTTTGGCTAAAAATACTTTTATTTATTTACCATGGTCATTCCCCTCATGATTTTCAACTGTAGCTGAGACATTCCCACTAGTAATTTGGGTTCTTAAAACTTCACAATATAGACTTAATAGCTGAATTCATATGTAAAATATTTTTGCTAATCTAAGGAAGTGGAATTATGTAAATATTTCTGAAAGTATCTTGTAAAGAAAATTTATCAGAACTGTTGTTTGGCTAGAATATTTCACTTCATTGAACAGTAAGCACAGCCTGTGATTTTGCTTTTGAAATACATTTGATCACCATTTGGAATTAAATTCTATCATCCATATGTGATTGAGGCTCTGACTCTTAATTCTTATGACAGCTTTATTGTTTGGGAAGAAAAGAGTTCAGTGCTGCTTTGGGGCTGAAAGCACAATGTATTTAAATAATTGATGCACTGTTGGTGCACCATCCATATTCAGAGGATGAATTAGGAGTATTTCTGGACAATGTATTTTACAGAGAAGGAAGGAAGAAGGAATTGTCGTATCTTGGCAGACTTATGCAAGTGGAAGATTCATTCATACTTCACTTGAGGCCTTACGTTGAGGATTTGTAAAATTTTGACTTTTGCCTTATAAAAATGTGTAAAACATGCATGTTCCTTCCTCCTGGAGGTGGATAGAGCCAGGACACTCTATCTGTGTTAAAACAGCCATCTGGGGATTACTTGCTTTCAGTGCAAGTCCAGACAGAGAAAGGTTTAATGGATTGGGTGTAACATTTATTTCTGATAAACAGCTCAGTATACTTTGAGCAATCAGTATTCAATGGAGTGAAAAAAAAAGTTTCAACCAAATCGTTTTGTTCTAACTGGCAGTCACTGTTAATTGAAACACTGCCAATTGAATCCAGGATTTTTCAGAATTCAGGTGTATCCTTTTCTGCACCATCTTTCAGCTGTCTTCTCTTTTCCGTTATACTCATTACCCTCATGCCTAAGTAAAATTATTTTCAAAACTTTGTTTTGCAAGATTCATAAAGGAATTGATTCCAGTTGTCCATCTTGTTAAGAAAATATGTCACAAACCAGGTAAAACTGCCAAATTGACAGGGTAGATGAGTTAAAGACCGAAAAGTATAAAAGGAGAAAACAAGATGAAGTAGAGAGGAGAAGATTTTGAAAGAGAAGGGTCTACACAGGAAAGGTCCACGCAACATTTCCTTGTTATTTCCCATTTTCTTACATGAGTGGCCACACCTTCCATTAGTTCTTTCACATTAGTTTTTAGGCGCCAATACGAAATGCAGTTACACTTCACTGGGCATCCCGGCATCCTCCTCTGAGTAGCAAGGATGCATGATGGCTCTGAAAGAATTAGTTATCTGAATTGAAGTTGATACAGTTTGAGGGAAACTATAGAATAATTAGGCTATTTCTGTCTACACCATGGTGCATTTTAGGAGGTAGTGCTCCAAACCTATGTCATTTTTACGATCTTGGATCATGCTAAGCTTAATAATGGAGAATTCTGGCATGTACATTTATTTTGAACCTGTAATCCTCTGAATGTAGTTTGAGGTCAAGTGATACAAAGGGCTTGCTCTGTGTAAAAATCTGGGAATTCATTCCCATATTCTTAGCACTGCACGTTATTTAAGTGAATAATTGAGAAAATCCAATGTGATTTTCATTCTAAGCTTTCAGATTTTTTCGTACAGTCAACAGAGAAAATAAAGGCTTGTTTACATAGGAAATATATATTGGAATAAATTGTGTGAATTTAAATCATTCCAGTTATACTTATGTAGCATAATACTACTGGAACCTGCATCAAATCTTCTGCATTCAAATGGGAGAGTTAAATGAGTATAATAATATGTGTTTTCATACTCCGCTATAACTAGATTCTTTTCTGTCTATACAAACACTGCATTAAGTTATTCCTACCTTTTATTTATAGTCTCTTTCAACTTCACATTTAAGATGTTGAACGGTATGAACAGCTAATACTCAGAAGGGAATATTCTTCTTTATGGTGTGCATAGAAATCACAGAAATTATTTCAAAGTGTCTTCCATGAAGTTTTCTTCTGTGTTTTTGTGGGGTTTTTTTGAAAAAAAGTAATATTCATAGGTCCATATAGTTTGAAAATGTTGTTTTGCAAATAAGGGCAATAATTTCATGAACAGATCTTAACTTTTTTAGAGGATCAAAGAAAGACTGGTGACTACCTGAGTAAAACACTGTTCTGATGCTAAATACTAAAAGTGTTCCCTAAACAAATATGTTTCTGAATTCCCCAAAGCAAATGAGAAGGGAGTGACATAGCAAGGGAAACTTCAGAGACAGGAAGCAGAGAAAGAGAAGGAAATAAAACAACAGCAAATAAAAGAAAAATAAAGATAATCAGTGGGAAAAGATGGTGGGAAAAGGAAAAATGCAAATACACAAAACATATTAAAAGGGGACGAAGATGCTGATACATGAGTCTTGCTAATACAGGTAGGAGCAAACTGTTTACAATAATTTCTAGGACAGTGTCATCAAGTAGTGTCAGCATTATTTTATAGTTTTTCATTAAAAAATTACTCAACCACTCACAATTTGCTTTTGATATTGACAAATTCAAACAGGGTCACTCCTTGTCCAGATGATTCTCTTGGTACTAGACAGTTCTTGCATATCCGGTTTTGTTCTGAAAAAGTAAAGACCTATTCCACTACATAATAAGACATAAAAATTGAGGCTGGTTTTTTTCACTCTCTAAAAATTATTATTCAGGTTTGTTGCAAAGTCCACTCCTCACACATGGTGAAAATAGTAATTATAAATCAGTTCCATTAAAAGTACAATTCTATTGAGGCTAACTCTCAGGAAAAGTGGTTAATAAAAACAGATTTAACAGTGACTTCTTAAGTTATGTTGGGACAGAGAGGACCCAACTCAACAGAAGTTGACGTTTCATTACTGTCAGTACAATTCATCCAGTGCTGAAACTGAATTAGGCGGTTGTTTTTTCACTCAGACTTCATTTTATACTGAGTTGTTGTTTGAATTTGTAGGGTTCTGCTGCTCGAATGGACCACGAGACAGCCAGTGTTATGAGCTCTAGTAGTAACTATTCTGTTCCTCGCAGACTGACAAGTCATCTGGGTACCAAGGTAACCGAAGATTACAAACCACAGGTCGTTAATGCTACATTTTTACTAATACAATAACCTCATTGTTTCTGCTAGTAGTACTAATATTAACCTGAACGAGCTATACATACATAGTAATTTTATTAAGTTAAAATTGTAGGATACTTTTCAAATATATGCACAGAATTTTATTTTTTTTTTAACTTGCTGATGATCAGTTAAGAGCTGTTACAGTAAGGAACAAATGATTCCTAGAAGTTACTGGAATATCTAAAAAGCTTGTGATGTTGATTTATAATCAGTGATGAAAATTAACCTTTTTCAGAGCACTTCTTCAAATACTTTTGCAGAATAAAAATCCACAAAAAAAATGCAGTTGCTGAGAAATAAAATGGACAAAAAAGAATTACGTAAGCTCTTCACAGTGTCTGTCCACAAAAGACTGCAGTCAGAAGTATATGAGGGGAAGAAAAAGACAAATTCATGAACGACTAGATCTCATACTGCCTCTGGAATCAGCAGCAGTGTGGATACTATGGATGGTGTGCTGAGCCCAGTCTTCTAGGAAGCCAGACCTATTAGCTTGACATAGTATTAATTACTTTGGACCTTAAAAAAAGCATTATAATGTTGTGATTTTAGTCCTGCATGTCCCAAATGGAGGTGATATCAACTCATCTGTCTGTCTGCGAGTATTTTCACTGCAGACTCTAGGACTCCCCAAAGCTACAAACAGTGGGAAAGCATTGAAGGCAGGGAGGGGGATTCAGTGTGGAAGGATACAGGCAAAGAAATGGGTTGAACAGAGTGTGCTGTGGGGTAGGGAATGTTTAATATTAATGTCTGAGGGAAAGTGGTTGAGATTCTAAATAGAAGAATGTTTTTACAGATGCAGAAAGATGAGTCTGTAGGCAGTGTGTGTATACAGAGATGGACAAACAGATTTTAGTTTTTCCTATAATGTGTTTGTTGCAACCTGGAAGCCTGATGTTCGTGGCTTCTTCAGCTTTATTCTTGGGCAAAAACTTTACCTTCCAAATGCAATTAACACTGCATTGCAGCTGTCGGTTGAAATATCTGCCAAGATAGTTGCATTAAGCAGATTAAATTCACTCTCCTTTAAGAATCAAAGCAGTTTGTTTTAATGCTATATTTGATTTTTCCCAGACCAGGAAGATAGGGTCTTCAAATTGGGATGCTACACTGTCACAAAATTGGCTCCTATTTCAGTGTGTTTTGCATGTGATCATACAGTTCCACAGATTCTGAGATTTCTGTTGCCTCAGCAATCCTATAGTGTTTAGAGAAATACATATGCTTAGTCTACCTGCTGCTATTCATTTTTTTATAACTCATGTACTCATCTTCAGGCACATTTGAATTGTCACTGAAGATACCAAATAAAATCATTCACAGGTAGGGTAACTAGTGCAAATGTCTTGTTATTAGTAGAAAACTTAGGCTAATGGTCCAAAGTCTCACTTCTTCCTTAATTAGTATATTCTAAAGAAACATACACGCTGCAACTTCACAATTCCCTTTGACAGTTTCTTTATGTTGTGCTTTGACTTTGAATGTTCCTGTTTATCTTGACTTTAGGAGTTTGGAGTTTCTAGGTAGTATCTAAGATCATTTTCTACATCCTGTTATTCTACTAAAAGTTGACTAGAAGAATCAAATGCATTTCTTGTTTGAAAGCTATTACTGAAGAGTGGGAATACAAACTAAATAGTGCCTTGACCACAATATTACGTGACAGCCAAGGGAATCACTCAAAAATTGCTATTTTTAATGAGAAATTTGGTTACTCCAAGTTAAATGGGTAATGCTGGGTTTTCATGGCTTAATTTATTTGGACAAATGCTCAGTATTTTATATACATTAAATTAGCATTTCTTTGCTTTATTGGTTTTTAATCCCTGTAGATTCGAAAAAGTATTAATTTAACTCTTTAGTGTTGCATTTGTTGTAAATAATCTGGTCCATATACAAGTCAGTCTCCTAACAAAAAATATCAGTTAGTTTGAAGTATTTTAAAGGAAAACTTTAAATACAGTGGATGTCAGATTTTTTTAACATAATGTAAACTAAAAATTTCTGTAATAATTCATATCCTTTGTCTAGAATAATTGTATTTAATACCACATAGCATAGTTTTTCACCAAAGAACATCTTTATAATAATGCGTGATTCATACAGAACATAGTTTTCTAAAGACAAATTTAATTCTAAAGAAATTTTGGTTTTCCCAAACTGAAACACTTTCATTAGTATGTTTGTTTAATCTTTTTGTACAATGGAAATCTAGAAGTTTTTGGTATTGGTTTTGTAGATTAATACAGTTACACACAACTACCACTCACTTCCGGCCACTTAACCACTAAGTGAAATTTATTAAGCTTATGAATGCTGAAGTAGTAATAGAGTTTAATTCTTTTTAAATAGCACAATTTTTTCCACCTTTAAATATGATTTTTTTTGCTCATATATACCATTCACACTTCATTTTAATTTAATGTGTGTTTTTAAAACGTAACTGTATTTTTTAAATCATTTGACCTGCAGGTGGAAATGGTGTATTCATTGTTATCAATGCTTGGTACTCATGATAAAGATGACATGTCAAGAACATTGCTAGCAATGTCTAGCTCCCAGGACAGCTGCATAGCCATGCGTCAGTCTGGATGTCTTCCTCTCCTCATCCAGCTTTTACATGGCAACGATAAAGACTCTGTCTTGTTAGGAAACTCTCGTGGTAGTAAAGAGGCCCGTGCCAGAGCCAGCGCTGCACTGCATAACATCATTCACTCCCAGCCTGATGATAAGCGAGGCAGACGGGAAATCCGTGTGCTCCATCTTTTGGAGCAGATCCGTGCTTACTGTGAAACGTGTTGGGAATGGCAGGAGGCGCATGAACAAGGCATGGACCAGGACAAAAACCCAAGTAGGTTCTGCAAGACGTATAAAAACGTTTCAAGGATATATTGAAAAGAGTGACTTTACAGAAAGTACAACTTTAATCTGACTTCTTGTTGAATATATGCAAGTTTTATTATACATATTTGTGTGTGAATGTGTTTTTTTTTTAAAGTGGAATTAGTGTTAGGAAATAGTATGTATTACAGATATAATACCCTATTTATACATTTTTTATTTAAATCACAGACCTTGGTGTGCTTTCAAGGTAGTAATTCTAGTAGTTTATATTTGTAATCTGTAAATTAATACTGAATATGTACTCATTTAGTTTTACATTTTGATGGATAAACAATCCCAAATTGCTTTTGATGCAGATGTATTCAGGAGATAACACATTCCATTTGGGAGAGGGGCAGAGAGCACAAATTAAATAATCTCAATCTATTCAATATAATATTAGCCATTATTTATAATGTTGTGTGTAAGAAATAGTTGGATTAAAAAAATATGAAAAACATGACATTGTAAATTAATAGGATTTTTCTCAGGGAACAGTTGGGATAAAAAAAAAAAGATTTAGCCTTCTGGATTGCTTAGCTGTTTCTCTGAATTGAGGACATTCCCTAGGTGTCCATGGCAGATGTACTACTGAAGTCAGGGGCTGCTTCCTGTGTGCTGGAGTTCACCACAAGAACAGTTTAGCAGGAGTGGGGCTCAGAACAAGATGTATCAATACCATTTCTGCATTATCAATTGGTGTTCAATTAACCATTCATAATGTCATATAACACCCAGAAAACCAGCTTCAGATTATGTGGCATATTATTTAATGCCACCAGAATATTTAACCATATTGATTTGCTTCATGAAGATTAGTTTTTAAGAGTAACAAGGTAATATTTTTGTACTGCAAGTCATATTTCTTACTCCACACATGGATCAGGATTCTCCCTGATTTGTGTTTCAGCATCAAATACAGTATGCACTTTTCTTAGTAACATTCTTAACTAAATGTCTGTTCATGGATTACTGGGAAGATACAAACCCTGAATAAAACTGCAGTTGATTTGCTTTTAAGATTAGATTCGCTTTAGAAAACTTACTATTATATAAAATCACCTAGGAAATACTAACTGTTACCTGTTTCTGAATCAGTGCCTGCTCCAGTGGATCATCAGATTTGTCCTGCAGTGTGTGTTCTGATGAAGCTCTCATTTGACGAAGAACACAGGCATGCAATGAATGAACTTGGTAAGATCAGATGTATTTCTCTGACTTCCTTTGAGAAGCTTCCCGGAAACTCTTAACATTCCTTGTGTTCCTCACTGGATATATGGCTTTATTTTTTTTTTCTAGTAGTTTAAAGACATAATCAGGTCATTTGTGTCAGATGTAAGTGACGAATGCAGTTTAAATTAACCACACCATTTCGTAGTGGATAAATTATTATGCCAGTTACTGGGTTCTCTGGCATGAACTGTGAATTTTTGAAGACTAGTATTATTATGGAAGTACTTGCAATTTTAGAAGTATTGGACTCATAATGGAGACTACTTCCCAGGATGGGAGGTTTTTTGTTGGTGTTTTGGTGAGGTTTTTTTGTCCTGCATTGGTTCCTGCTTGACAGCCTGAATTTTTTAGTTCGTTCTGAGTAAGTTTTGTGCATGCAATTTTCCTTAATTTGCCACTTATCATTATCAAGGAAAATACTGTATGAACTCCTCTCAGAAAATAATATGCAGTGATAATAATTAAATGGATAATCTTTCAGATTTAGTAAATAGACTTATATGTATCTGGTGCAAGTCTGTCAGGATTTTGGCTGGGTGGAATTAAAAGATGAGTGTGCTTCTTGCTTCTCATAATTCCTCCTGCTTCCATTTTGCCCTGAAATCCCAATGTCGTGCTGCCTTATCTTTTAGCTGCTGCTAAGTACAGGATTCAAGATCCAGAGGCAGCATTTAACAATTTAATACCTTTTTGAGCAGTGTGGGTTTCAGATATTTGAGATTTGTTCTGTACCTAAAAATGCAGTTTGTTCCTTGGTGTGTATGAACTGTACTTAAGATACTAGAGTAGAGATATTATTCCTTTTCTTAATTGTTTTTTTTCCAAAGGAGGTTTGCAGGCCATTGCTGAACTGTTGCAAGTGGATTGTGAAATGTATGGACTCACAAATGATCACTATAGTGTTACCTTGAGGAGGTATGCTGGAATGGCTCTGACAAACTTGACTTTTGGAGATGTGGCAAACAAGGTAAGGGCAGAATTGTAAACATGCAATAATTTCAGTTCACGGTTATGTTTGAATTACAGTTCTCAACACAGGTGATAAATCTCCAGGACAGGATACTGAGTTTGAGCTCAAGGCAGAAGTTAAAAATACTTCTGTCATTCCATCTTGCTCCTGACAGCACCACAAACTGAATGTTGTATCACTCAAGTATAGTATTGGCTCTCATATAAAATTAAATAACTTTTAATTTGTCACTGAGAATAAGGATTTTATCTATTGGCTTGACTTTTCTATGAGCACTAGTTTAATATGACACATAATGATTTCAGTGACTGCTTTTTTCTGAGGATATTGAACTAAAACTGCTAATTGAGTCAGATTTTCTAAAGTTGTCAGTTATTTAACAATACTATAACTTCTAGTGAAATTTTTCAAACCTCTTCAGGCTGGAGCTTGTTTTTAAATATTTGGAGCATATCTGGCTCATGCTGGGCACTACTTCAATCATTATAAGGGAAAATTGATTCTCCGGTTTCTGACAAGGACCTGTCTTTCAAAAGATAGAAAGATTCAATAAATCCTTGCCCCAAGTTTTGCTAAGCTATGGATCTTAAAATAACTTCATACTGAGAAGACTTATCTTTCTGCTCTAGAATGAAGATATTTCAGGAGTGAATGGAAGTAACAGGCTTCAGAGAACTCGGGTTTCGTTTCAAGTTTTAGACAAAAGTAAAGCATAAATCCTTGCTGCAAATTGCCTCACAAATATTGGCTCTTTACATCATCCATTCACTAACTGCTACAGGCTACTGGGTTTATAGCATAAACTGAACTACTCAGTTGTAAATGCACACACACATTGTCCATCTGAGAAGTAGTACACTTCGGGTGCATACTGCTTGGAATAATTTTGTGAACTATCAGAAATTATTTCAAAGCCTTGCAGCTTCTTAGTTGTTACATTATGCTTAAAAAGTTAGAAATGTTGTTATGGCAGTTTTAAATACTCATTTTTCAAACTATATTTATTTCAAAAGAAAAAATGTGATTGTGAGACTTGCTAGGCAGTAGGTATCTTATCTAGTGCATAGTAAAGAAGGCTTCTAAGGTAGCAAAGTTGCAGATCATGTCCTAGACCTATGGTAAAAAATACAAAAATTTAGCACAATTTTATCACTAATGTCTTGAAACTGATAGTTACATTAATTTTTAGTAGTTGTAAAACAAATATTTATTGTTGGCAACATCTCTTAGGAAGCTATTATTAAAATTCAGCTATAATTTGCTTAAAATATCAAAACATTGTGCAGAAGCAAGCCACCTAACCTGTCATTTAATACTATTCACTTTCTTTTTTCTTCCAATTTGTAACAGGCTACGTTATGTTCCATGAAGGGCTGCATGAGAGCTCTTGTAGCCCAACTGAAATCTGAAAGTGAAGACTTACAGCAGGTAAGATTCTTTTGAGATTAAATACTTCTTTTGTTGTCTTGTTTGCTTTAACAATGATGCAACGTTTGTACTTGTACTCATTTCATCAATTATGATGCACATTCTCCTTGGAAAAATCCTTGCCTGTGTGGTCATGTTCTGGGGATTTTTTGGGTTTTGATTTTTTTATTGTAACATATAGGCTATAAAACTTACTTTTTATGACCCTGATCTGTTAGTGGAAGTCCACTTTTAAAGTGGACTTTTTTTTACACTTTTAAAGGTAAGTTTGAGAGATCTTAATGTGTTCAGTGTGATACCTGAGCGTCTATTCTAATGGTTCCTGCTGCGTAAAGAAAACAGCTTGAAAATAAAGTCTTTAGGAAGTGCTTAGGGTGATCCTGAAAGTTGAGAGCACAGCAGTGTTCTTCACTGGTATGGCACTTGTTTTAAGTCATTAAATATTAAATTATAATCAGTTTTAATTAATGCATATTGTAAATAAACTGGAATAGCTCTTTTAAAGGAAGCCCTTTTTTCCTTGCAGTCTGAGTGAATTATCAGATAAAAAGACCAATTTTAAGTAAAATTGACTTTATTTCTTAAAACACTGTTAACAAAAAATTCTCTTCACTGCAGGAGGAACTGACTAGTTAAGACTGAGAAAAATATTAGAATTACGATAAAGGTTATTGGTAAACTTTGATATTGATATACTCTGGTATCCCTAGGCCAGGACTTCTGGACTGACCTGCCTCGGTCCAAAGGGTGCAGATTGTATTCTGCTTACAAAAGGCACAGTGTATTTTAAAAAGACTTCAAAGAGCTTTATAAACATCAATCGAAGTAATCATACCATCTGTGAGACAGGAAAATTTATTGTTCTGTTTTCCAAGCAGAAAATACTATATGAATCTCCCCTGAGATTACATAACTCTTATACAGACATAAGAGTAGAGAACAAATCTGAATTTTTTGGACAAGATTTTCAACTCATGTGGAAAGCAGGAAACCTGATTTCAGATCTCTGTTTTAGGTACCCACACACAAAAGCCAGTACCTCTGATCAAACTTCATGCTGAAATGTTATAACAGTCTAGGAGACAACACAGCAAAAAGCAGATTTTAGCAAAGTTTAGTTCAGTAGCTTAACATGGCTACTGTTAATTAGTCATAGCATTTAAAAAGTCCCAGGAGGAAAGTGTGATAGCATGCTAAAGAAGTAGCTACCTTGAGATGCATTATTTTTCTTTCACATTTTGCAGGTCATTGCAAGTGTCCTGAGGAATTTGTCCTGGCGAGCAGATGTGAATAGTAAAAAGACACTCAGAGAAGTTGGAAGTGTGAAAGCATTGATGGAATGTGCTTTAGAAGTTAAGAAGGTATCCTCTATAAGTGATTGAGATAAATTTCTGAGAGATTGTATGTATTTTACACAAAACACAAATACTGTCCTTCTTTTGATGAAAATGATTGGTGAAACATTTGATGTGGTTCAGGTAACTTGTTTTGAAGAAGAGCAGATTTGAGTTGGCATAGAGCAGACCACAATGTAGCAATAGCATCTTCAAAACTACTGCTGTTGATTTAATTTTACTTATGAGGGTTGACAGCTTTTGCTTTTCAGTTTCATGAGCTGTTCTGTTGAATAGCCTTTTTTATAATTTTGCCATTTAATAAAACCTCTTTTGAGTTAGTGAATAGATAACTGCCACTTCTGTAATTTTCTATATAGACTTTTGGTATCTGGAAGGGATTATATTCCATCCCAGAGTCTCCTGCCAGCTACTCTTCAAGCCATTTCTATCATTGCGGCAGCAAAGAAGTATTGTGACACATATTTCTGAAACCTCTGGGGCAGAAAATATCAAATACACAGCTGAAGGAAGGAGCAAAGTGAACAAAAAACTAGAAATCTACTTTACCACCCCAGAAAGCAGAAATTAGAACACACACAGCTCCTTGAAGATAACTTAAAGTATTTCTGAGAGCTTGTGGTCAACAGCTGAAAACTTCCCTCATTCTGTCATTTTGCTGTTTTCCTAGGAATCCACCCTGAAAAGTGTTCTGAGTGCCTTATGGAATCTGTCAGCACACTGTACTGGGAACAAAGCTGATATATGTGCTGTCGATGGTGCTCTTGCATTTCTGGTCAGCACACTGACGTACCGGAGCCAAACAAACACTTTAGCCATCATAGAAAGTGGAGGAGGAATATTAAGAAATGTTTCTAGCTTAATTGCTACTAATGAGGACCATAGGTAGGTATACTTCTGAAAATCTTCAGTGGTTCCACATGTGTATTTATTACTCATAGTTTCTATGACCGAGCCTTAATATGAATGCATGTATTAAGCATAGTAATTAAGCCCAGTTAATTTTTAATACACTTGATAAGGCAGGCATTTCACTTACGTAACAGGAATATGCAAACAGATTAATAGCTGCTGCTTGTTAATGATGAATGTACTAAAATAATGTACTAAAAGCTAACTATTCATGTTTGTAATAGAATTTGGTTAACATTCAGATGAAAGCTAGTGGAAATAGGAGATAAATCTGCACTGGAGAATTCATGATTATCCTTTCTAAGGGCAAGACTCGCCTCTAGAATAATAGGTTTTTGTTTTGTCTCTTATCCTTTTGAAATGCCACTTACGGATGTTTGTTTTCAATTACTCAACACCAGGCAAATCTTGCGGGAGAACAGCTGCTTACAAACCTTGTTACAACACTTGAAGTCACACAGTTTGACAATAGTTAGTAATGCGTGTGGGACCCTGTGGAATCTTTCTGCACGAAATGCAAAGGATCAGGAGGCGCTGTGGGACATGGGAGCCGTCAGCATGCTAAAAAATCTCATCCACTCAAAACACAAAATGATAGCCATGGGTAGTGCTGCAGCCCTGAGAAACCTCATGGCAAACAGGCCAGCCAAATATAAGGATGCCAACATTATGTCTCCAGGATCAAGCTTGCCATCTCTTCATGTCAGAAAACAAAAGGCACTGGAAGCAGAATTAGATGCTCAGCATTTATCAGAGACTTTTGACAACATTGATAATTTAAGCCCAAAAGCTTCTCACCGTAATAAGCAGAGACATAAGCAAAATATATACAGCGAGTATGTCCTGGATGCCAGTCGCGATGATGATGGTGTGTGCAGATCAGAGAGTTTTAATGCTGGTAATATGACTGTGCTTTCACCATATGTAAATACTGCAGTATTGCCTGGCTCCTCCTCTTCCAGTAGAGGAAACACAGAAAGTTCTCGTTCTGAGAAAGACCGAAGTGTTGACAGGGATCGAACAGTAGGTTTAAATACCTATCATCCTGCTGCAGAGAGTACTGGAAACTCCTCTAAGAGATTAGGAATGCAGATTTCTACTGCTGCAGGTCAGATTGCCAAAGTTATGGAGGAAGTAACAAGCATGCACATTCCACAGGAAGACAGAAGTTCTAGTTCCACTTCTGAAATGCACAGTTTGACTGAAGACAGAAATGACTCAAGGAGATCAACCACTGCCCATACTCACTCAAATACATACTTCCCTAAATCTGAGAATTCAAACAGGACATGTCCTGTGCCTTACACAAAAATGGAATACAAAAGAGCTTCGAATGATAGTTTAAATAGTGTCAGCAGCAGTGATGGCTATGGCAAAAGAGGCCAAATGAAACCTTCCATTGAATCCTTCTCTGAAGATGATGAAAGTAAATTTTGTAGTTATGGGCAATATCCAGCTGACTTGGCACACAAGATTCATAGTGCAAATCATATGGATGACAATGATGGAGAACTAGACACTCCTATTAATTATAGTCTTAAATACTCAGATGAACAGTTAAATTCTGGAAGGCAAAGCCCCTCTCAGAATGAAAGATGGGCAAGGCCTAAGCATGTAATAGATGATGAAATGAAACAAAATGAACAACGACAGTCAAGAAGCCAAAATGCAACCTATCCCGTGTATGCTGAAAGTGGAGATGATAAACACATGAAATATCAGTCACCTTTTGGACAGCAGGAGTGCGTTTCTTCCTTTAGATCAAGAGGATCCAGTGGTTCAGATCAGAACAGAGTAGGCCCAGCTCTTGGAATGAATCAGAAAGTAAACCAGTCCTTGTGCCAGGTTGATGACTATGATGATGACAAGCCAACCAACTATAGTGAACGTTACTCTGAGGAGGAACAACATGAAGAGGAAGACAGACCAACTAATTATAGCATAAAGTACAATGAAGAGGAGCATCATGTTGATCAGCCTATTGATTATAGTTTAAAATACTCAACAGAAGTTCCACCGCCTTCTCAGAAGCCATCTTTTACTTTTCCAAAGACTTCTGTGCAACTCACTAAAACTGACCATATTCCCTCAAGCAGTGGGAGCACATCAGCTCCCTCAGCTGGTTCAAAGAGACAGACCCAGCTGCACCCAAGTTCTGCACAGAGCAGAAGTGGTCATGCACAGAAGACCTCCTGTAAGACTCCCTCTATTAACCAGGAAACTATACAAACTTACTGCGTGGAAGATACCCCAATATGCTTTTCAAGGTGTAGCTCTTTGTCATCTTTATCATCAGCTGAAGATGAAATAGGGCGTGATCAATCTGCACGTGGCACAGATGCAAATAACACACTACAGATCGCAGAACTAAAGGAAAACAGTGGGGCTCTGCCTACAGAAGGTGCAGTAAGTGAAATCACATCTACATCACAACACATCAGGGCAAAATCAAGTAGACTTCAAACTTCTAGCTTGTCTCCTTCTGATTCTTCTAGACATAAAGCTGTTGAATTTTCTTCAGGTGCCAAATCTCCCTCAAAGAGTGGTGCACAAACTCCTAAAAGCCCGCCAGAACATTATGTACAGGAAACACCACTCATGTTCAGTAGATGTACCTCTGTAAGCTCTCTGGATAGTTTTGAAAGTCGTTCAATTGCCAGCTCAGTTCAAAGTGAGCCTTGCAGTGGAATAGTAAGTGGTATTATAAGTCCCAGTGACCTTCCAGACAGCCCTGGACAAACAATGCCTCCAAGCAGAAGTAAAACACCACCACCCGCTCAAGGGGTTCAAGTAAAAAGAGATGTACCTAAGGGAAAAGTACACAGTACAGAGAAGAGAGAGCCTGGTCCTAGACAGGCAGCTGTAAATGCAGCTGTTCAGAGAGTTCAGGTACTGCCAGATGCTGATACACTATTACATTTTGCCACAGAAAGCACACCGGATGGGTTTTCCTGCTCTTCCAGCCTGAGTGCTCTGAGCTTAGATGAGCCATTTATACAGAAAGATGCAGAGTTGAGAATAATGCCTCCGGTTCATGAAAATGACCATGGAAATGAGACAGAACCTGAGCAGTCAGATGATACAAAGGATAATGAAGAGAAGAAATCAGAGAAGCCCGCTGAAGCAGAAAAAGACATTCTGGATGACTCTGATGATGATATTGAAATACTGGAAGCATGTATTATTTCTGCAATGCCAACAAAGTCTTCACGTAAAGCCAAAAAGCCTTCTCAAGCATCTGCTCCAAAAATACCTCCTCCTGTAGCCAGAAAGCCCAGCCAGTTGCCAGTTTACAAACTTTTGCCTTCACAAAGCAGACTGCAATCGCAAAAGCATGTGAGTTTTACACCAGGAGATGATATGCCACGGGTGTACTGTGTTGAGGGGACACCAATAAATTTTTCTACAGCTACATCTCTGAGTGATCTCACAATAGAGTCGCCACCGAGTGAGTTGGCCAATGTAGACAGTGTGGGTGTGGGAGCAGAGTCAGGGGAGTTTGAAAAGCGGGACACCATTCCCACAGAAGGGAGAAGTACTGAAGATGCTCAGAGAGCAAAAAGCTCAGCTGTGGTTTCCTCAGGTCTGGATGATGACAAAACAGAAGAGGGTGATATTCTGGCTGAGTGCATTAACTCAGCTATGCCAAAAGGAAAAAGTCACAAACCTTTCAGAGTGAAGAAGATAATGGATCAAATTCAACAAGCTTCTTCATCTCTAAGTAATAAAAACCAACCAGAAGGTGAGAAAAAGAAGCCAACATCACCAGTAAAGCCTGTTCCCCAAAATAACGAATACAGAGCACGCATAAGAAAAAGCACAGAGCCCAAAAGCAATGTTAGTAATGAAAGAGGCTACCCAGAGAACAGAGATGCAAAGAAACAGAACCTTAAAAATAATTCAAGAGACCTTCATGACAAATTGCCAAATAATGAAGAGCGTGTAAGAGGAAGCTTTGCATTTGATTCCCCTCATCATTACACACCTATTGAGGGAACTCCTTACTGTTTTTCACGGAATGATTCCCTGAGTTCTTTAGATTTTGATGATGATGATGTTGACCTTTCAAGAGAGAAGGCAGAGTTAAGAAAAGGAAAAGAAGCAAAGGAAACAGAAAATAAAGACTGCTCTAACCCAGAACAGTCTTCAAATCAGCAGCCAAGTAACAGGACTCAAGTTTGTCAGAAACATCCAATAGGCAGAAGCCAGCCTAAAGCTTTCTCTCAGTCAGCTAAAGATATTCCAGACAGAGGGGCAGCTACAGATGAGAAAATGCAGAATTTTGCTATTGAAAACACACCTGTTTGTTTTTCCCGCAATTCATCGCTTAGTTCCCTCAGTGACATTGATCAAGAAAACAATAACAACAAAGAAGGGGAACCTGCGAAACGTCCCGAGGCTCCTGATTCACAGATGGAATCCAACAGACCACAGACTTCTGGTTATGCACCTAAATCATTTCATGTTGAAGATACTCCTGTATGTTTCTCTAGAAACAGCTCTCTGAGTTCCCTTAGCATTGACTCAGAAGATGATCTTTTGCAGGAATGCATTAGTTCTGCTATGCCTAAAAAGAAAAAGCCCTCAAGAATGAAGGGTGAAAGCGAAAAGAATAATTCCAGAAATACTGGTGGCATAATGGCAGAAGATTTAACACTGGATTTGAGAGAGATACAGAGGCCAGATTCAGAACATGGTTTTTCACCTGATTCAGAGAACTTTGATTGGAAAGCTATACAAGAAGGTGCAAATTCTATAGTCAGTAGCTTGCATCAAGCTGCAGCTGCTGCATCACTGTCTAGACAAGCCTCATCAGACTCTGATTCTATCCTTTCATTAAAATCTGGTATTTCTCTAGGGTCACCATTTCATCTTACCCCAGACCAAGAAGAAAAGCCCTTCACTAGCAATAAAGGTCCAAGAATTATTAAGCCAGGAGAGAAAAGTACACTGGAGTCAAAAAAAGTAGAGTCAGAAAGCAGGGGAATCAAAGGAGGGAAGAAAGTGTATAAAAGTATGATCACAGGAAAAGCTCGCTCCAGTTCTGAAGTTTCAAGCCAGTTGAAGCAATCACAACAGACAAGTGTGCCTTCAATTTCACGTGGTAGAACAATGATCCATATTCCAGGAGTTCGAAATAGTTCTTCAAGTACTAGTCCTGTTTCCAAAAAAGGACCCCCACTCAAAAACATGAACTCCAAGAGTCCCAGTGAAGGCCAAAGTTTGACTAGTTCTCCAAGAGGAGCCAAGTCATCAGTGAAATCTGAGCCAGCTCCTGTAACAAGGCAGCCATCGGGATTGAATCAGAGTGGATCAAGTAAAGGACCGTCTAGATCAGGGTCTAGAGACTCCACTCCTTCTAGACCTCAGCAGCAGCCATTAAGTAGGCCTCTGCAATCTCCTGGGCGAAACTCCATTTCCCCGGGAAGAAATGGTATAAGTCCTCCCAACAAACTGTCACAGTTGCCAAGAACATCATCTCCAAGCACAGCTTCAACTAAATCCTCAAGTTCAGGTAGAATGTCATACACACCACCAGGCAGGCAGATGAGCCAGCAAAACCTTACGAAGCAAACTGCCTTACCTAAGAGTACCAGTAGCATTCCACGAAGTGAGTCTGCTTCAAAAGGGTTAAACCAGGCTCTCAGCGCTGGTGGATCAAACAAAAAGACTGATCTATCCAGAATGTCATCCACAAAATCTAGTGGAAGTGAATCTGACAGGTCTGAGAGACCCGTTCTCGTTCGTCAGTCAACTTTTATTAAAGAGGCTCCAAGCCCAACTCTGAGACGGAAATTAGAAGAGTCAGCTTCATTTGAATCTCTGTCTCCTTCTAGGCCAGATTCTCCCACGAGGTCCCAACTACAGACCCCAGTTCTGAGTCCATCTCTTCCTGATATGTCTTTATCCACTCATTCAACTGCCCAGACTGGTGGTTGGCGAAAATTAGCCCCTAATCAGAGCCCTTCTGTAGAATATGATGGGAGACCAGCCAAGCGTCACGACATAGCTCGTTCTCATTCCGAAAGTCCATCTAGACTGCTGATCAATAGATCAGGAACATGGAAGCGTGAGCACAGTAAGCATTCCTCATCCCTCCCTCGTGTAAGCACTTGGCGAAGAACTGGAAGTTCCTCCTCAATTCTCTCAGCTTCCTCAGAGTCCAGTGAAAAGGCAAAAAGTGAAGATGAGAAGCAACATGGAAGTTCTCTTCCTGGACACAAGCAAAGTAAAGAAAGCCAAGCACCAGCAAAAGGTACTTGGAGAAAAATAAAAGAAAATGAAATTCCTCAGATAATGAACGATCCTTCCTTGGGTGCCACAAATGGCTCCGAGTCCAAAACTCTCATCTACCAGATGGCACCAGCTGTCTCTAAGACAGAGGATGTATGGGTGAGGATAGAGGACTGCCCAATTAACAACCCTCGATCTGGAAGGTCCCCAACTGGAAATACTCCACCCATTATTGACAGCGTTTCAGAGAAAGGGGGTGTGAATGGTAAAGATCCTAAAGAGATTCAAGAAAAGCAAACCCCAGGGAGTGCAGGTGTTCCTATTCGTACTGTTGGCTTAGAAAACCGTCTGAACTCTTTCTTTCAGATAGACAGTCCAGACAAGAAAGGCACTGAAACAAAGCCTCTGCAGAATAATCCTGTTCCTGCACCAGAAATTAGTGAAAGTACTGTAAGTGAGCGCACACCATTCAGTTCCAGTAGCTCAAGCAAGCACAGCTCCCCCATCGGTGCTGTGGCAGCAAGGGTGACTCCCTTCAACTACAACCCAAGCCGCAGGAAGAGCAGCGTGGACAATAGTTCTGCTCGGCCCTCACAGATTCCAACTCCAGTGAACAACAGCACCAAGAAACGTGACACCAAGTCTGAGAACACAGACTCCAGTGGAACCCAAAGCCCTAAACGTCACTCTGGGTCTTACCTGGTAACTTCTGTTTAAGTGCAACAAAAAATAAATAGAACTGTATTATATACAGCAGCTACTTAGAAACTTTGTTTCAAATGAAACAAGAAAAAATGGGGATTGATTTTTTTTTCCTGTTGTTTTTATTTGTTGTAAATAGCTTTGATTCTTGTTAGATGGTCCTTGTTCTGGAAGCCATATTTGATAGTATACTTTGTCTTCACTGGTAATATTTTGCAGGAATACCCGATTGACAGTTTGGAATAAAATTGCTAACACAAGTATATTTGTATAGTATGTTTAACATGTATTAGCATCCCATCCCATAATCCTTTGAATATTGCTTGTCATTAAAGTCATGGAATAGTGCAGATAGAGAAGATACAGTCATACTACTTTATCAGTAATTTCTAGATTACACACCAACTAAACTACATCAGGGAAGAATTGGTATTATTTATGCAAAAAAAAAATATACTCATTTTTAGTATTTGTGAGTCCATCTAACCCAGTAATTAATCATGTGGCTGTGAAATTCACAGTAATATGGTTTCCGCTGAACAAGCTTTCCTAGCCTGCTTTTCTGCATGAATGGAACTGATGGTTCATTTTATGAAGTAATGATTAACATTTCTGTGGTCCCATAATGTGCATAGATAGCTATAGTGTAACAATTTACACTTTCTTTGTGCTCTGCAAAAAAAAAAAAAAAAAAACCAACAAAAAAACAACTGTGTAACTGTAAAACCTTGAACAAAATTATTTTACCTGAATTAGATTTTATCTTAAAGTAGGTAGAATTTTTTTGCTATGCTGTAACTTGTTGTATATTCTGGTATTTGAGGTGAGATGGCTGCTCTTTTATTAATGAGACGTGGGTCATGTCTCAACAGAGACTAAAATGAACATTTCAGAATAAATTATTACTATATGTAAGTTGTGTGTGTTACTTCTGCATTACATAAAAATACAGTATTTTATTTTGAGATGTCACCATATAATGTGTTGTATAATGCACTTACACTTAAGGCCTGATCCAGTAGAATTCTGCACCTCCAGTATTTGTTCTTCCTTATCACTGACAAATGGCTGTTGTAGGATGCTTTGAACAGCTATGGGATCAGGCCCTAGGTCTTCTGTAATATATTTGTAATTGAGACAGTTTCACACATCTCAGGTGCATAACAAGGCTAAACGCAGGGTATTTCCAGTAGCCAAGCAGTATAATTGTTCTCATGACTGCAAGCCTGAAACAATATTGTATCTATAAAAATAATATTTGTAAAACAAAAGTTTTTTTAATTGGGGATATAATGTAGAATGTGAAATAGTGACTATAAGATAAAATTTAATTCTATTTGCTATCTTTATGCTTTTTGTTTAATTTATTTTTTAAGAATTATGAACGGAAAAATATCGCAAGAATCCCATGGCAGCAAGAAATTTGTTATCTTAGCAGAAAAAGAATTATCCATAAACAGGGCATTTGCTGCCTCAAGTTTTTTTGATGCAAATATAGATAGTGCTACAACAATGCTGAAAAAAACCAGATTTGTGCTTTAAAAATACAGTCTGAATTTAGATGAAAATTGATTTAAATTACAAACATGAGAGAACAGAACATTAACCATTCTGTACATTTTTGAAAAAACCATGAAATGGTTTGTCAGTTTTGTTGTATCTCAACTGGACTGTTCTAAGTTAGCTTTCTAAATACTGGTTATTTAGAATTCAGAATGCCCTGATTTCAGGAAGCCCTGAAACAGAGCAATTTACCTTTATGGTAACTTTAACACAGTTGCAGAGTGTATCACTTCTGTGGCTTTTGTGCTTCTGATATTGAAATGAGTCAGTTGAACTCACTGTAAGACATGTGCTGATTTATGAACAGAATCAAGATACTATCAGCAGGCAGAAGTCAATTTATATAAAAGCCAATACCAAAAATACCTGTTGGGCAGAAGTGGTATCTTACTTGCACTTTTGTTCTTTGCTTCCTATCAGATTTGTTTAGAGACATGCCATGTTCTTGTATCACCTGGTGAACCTGTTAACAAGCAGCAATCCTTGTATTAGCATTTGAAATATTTTGCATATAGTATCTTCACAAAGTTTCTAATAGGAATATTGGTGTCCTGTTAAAGATGAAATAGAGAGAGATTATGTGATGTGTTCAAAGTCAGGACTTCCTGTTGGAGTAGAATACAGATATTTGAGTTTTAAATGAAAGACCACTTTTCTTGTAAATTATGTGATACTTTTTTTGTGATGGGCTTTTAACAACTAACACAAAAATACACCACGTAATCCAGAATAGTTGTTTAACATCAGCATTACCTATTTGTCCTGTCAATTTAAGAATTAAAGGTAAACTCAGTCTCAGTAAAGAAATTCTGATTTCAGTTCTGTAACTGAAAAATTACTGAAATCAGTTTTTTAATCAGAAGATAAGGTGAAACCATAAGTAATTGTATGCGTATCAAACACCATAATGTCTTTGAAAATTGTAGTGGCTTCTCGAAATAGTCGTGGGGATACTTCATGATCATTATAATTGGGAAGTTTCTCTTAATATCCTCATAAGTAACCTATATTTGTAGCAAAGACAGGCTAGAGAAACTTCCCAACTATAAGGGTAGTGATACACTAAAATATACTTCCCATGGGAGTTGTTAAATTTCCATTATAGAAGTTTTAAGGAGAGGTTTATGAAACATCTCATAGGGATGGACTGTAGTATATTTCATATTGCCTGTGTGCAGAGATGGGCTTAGGTGATCTTTTGAAATCTCTTCTAAATCTACATTTTCTCTGATTCTTTATCTAAAATACTTAGTATCCACTAAGAGCCTTTCAGAATATTTAAAGACATCCATGATGTTTGATTTATGATGGGGATATAAAGTTATATTCTAAGCTAAACTATAAAAAGAGATCCCAGAAATATAAAATCAAAAACATGAAAAATGATTGCAATAAGTATATTTGGTCTTGGATTTTTTTTAATTATTTCTAGATTCATAATAGTCAGATTTGATTTATGCTGCTAAAGATATTTACTCTTGTTCTTGGTTTCATTTGTAAGAAGTTGCCACAGCAGGTAAGAGGACATTATTTATGTCAAGACAAAACAAAGAAAAGCAAGGAGCTAAGGAAACCAAGACTGAATTTACTGTTCTTCTGGGATGCACTGCCTTTCTTTCTACCAATTTTGGGTAGAACTTTTTGTGACTTGTGCTCAGACCTTTAGTTAGTCCTTGAATTAGTTTATCATATCCAGAACATACCAAACTTGTAATTAAAGATTAGTTTATATTGAAAAGTAACTCATAAAGCTCATTTCAGGCTGTCTTATAGCTTTGTCCTCTTGATGTGAAAAGCAGAAATGTGACCTCCCCACAATTTGTAATTAGTCACTTTTTAAAATGTACCTCCATTTTAGTTTCTTGCAGTGTGCCATAGTTAAGGTTACTGCTCAGTTTCTGTGAAAGGTCTTCTGACTAAATATTGCAAACTTTAAAGAGGAACTAATCTATTTTTCATGTGCAGTTCTTTATCAAGAGTATTTTCCCCTTAAAGCTTAAAAATAATCCTGAAAACTCTGTCAGATATGACAGTTTAAAAATTGAAAGCCTTGCCACAGTTTCCTGATGAGATTGGAGTATTGTTTCAAGCAGGATTTGGCTGCAGAATACAAGTAGAGTTTATGCTATAAACTTCAGTAAGCCAAGTATTCTTCAACATAGACTAGTACCTTTGATGGCTGTGGGAAGTTGGCTGCTGTGTCTTCTTCGGTGAAAGAGGAGGGAAAGAAAAGGGATGGTTTTAGAGATAGTCATGTTGTCCCAGGGATGTACTTCCCTTTCATCCTTAGTAAATTGCATAAGCTGCACCAAAGAGAGAACAGCTTGTGCACAAATTAATGAGGTTTTATTTTGAAAGTATACCAGTAGACCATGAAACTGCAAAACCTTTGTTTGATAATCTGACAACTGAATTATTTAATGGCTGCTTTGCAGTACTTCATAGCTGTCCATCCCCCTACCCCCTTAACAGAAATGGGTATTACCAAGGAGATAAGTGTATTAGCTTCTTCATTCTTGTTAAGGATAAAGATCCATGCCATTTCTAGGATTGGAGGAATGGGATGTGCTGTTGAAAGAAGTTTCTTTTCCATTCCATGCTCTTGGCTGTGAACCATGGCTCTCATGTGACTTCTCAGGAGACTTGCTCACTTCCTATCTGCCCTTCTGATGAAGGCAGTAGAATTAGTGCTGTATTTAGTATGAATTTACTCATTGCACAGTTGTACAAGTGCCACCTGAGCTAGCAGGAAAAAAAAATAACTAGCTAGAGCTGGTTGAAAGAGGTTGGAATAGTTTCCTTTTTGGGTGGTCAGTGGGTTGGATTGAGCCATGGCAGGCAATTTTAAGCTAGTTGCAGAACTTCACCCTTTTTGACACAGCAAAAGCAAATCAAAGTTGGATTTATTTTTTTTTTAACTCTGAACTTCTGCCTAATGGCTCCTCGTGCTTTGCATTTAAATGCTTTGCATTTAAATGCTTTGCACTTACCTGATGTTTGGGTAAGTCCTTTATCCTGGACATTCTGACAAATGACTTCAGAAGTATTACATAAGTGTATAGATGTGGAAAAGAAATATTTCTTCATCAAAAGTACCCAAAGAAAAGAAAGAGTCTACCATACGTAAACTTCAAGGAGACAATTTTTAGATTTGCAATACTGAATTCAATGCAGTAATCCTTCCACTAAAAAGATTAATTGCAACTATTTGTTTTCTAGAGGGGGCATGAAGAGGGAGAGAACATCTCCCTTCCTTGGTGAGGTCAGTATTACTTGTAGGGATGATCTGGAAAATGTTTAGGTGGACTCTCCTTACAAGCTCTTTAACAATCCTGTTGTTACTAGATGCCTCCCAAAATGTATTTTCTCATTAAGCTTTCATGAAATGGTATGAACAGCCATAAGAGCATCACTAGCAATCGTATGTAGACTTACACCTTAACACAACTTCATGCATCTACTGTAATGCCTTGCAAAGTTGCATCCACCTGTCCAACAGCTTTGTTCGTGATGAGATGTGTGATTTGGATGAAGCTGTGAATCAGAAGTGAAGTTAATGTGAAGCATGACCTTCTCCACACATTTAAATCTTCAAGGACCTTCTTAATACCAAATTACCCAAGTGTATTCACTCTCTGGTTCCACAGCCATCTCCTTTGCACTTTTACGTTTAACCAGAAGAGATGCCAACTTATAATTTCATTTTGAAATCATGTGTAGAAATACAATTCCTGCAGCATAGTTTCCTGTATGCAGAATAACAGTTTGTATCTGTAAATGTGTTTATAGAGAATGTTACGTAGTTAAGGTTGAGTTTTTAGTCAGAATGGTAAGTTAACTGGTTACGTGTTGTGTTTGGTTACATATTGGAAGTGCAAGGGAATTTGGTGTGGTGCAGAAGAGCTTTAAGAGTTCACAACAGTAATTAATGCAGGTGTCAATTAACTTGTGATGCCAAGATGAATTTCCTGCTCTCAAGTTTCAGTTTACCAGAAGTGCTGTTTATTTACTCTAAGCCTGGGTAACGCCTCCCTAGTGTAGTTTTGCAAATTACCTTTCTTAGGAAATTTCCACATAGTTACAGGCTTATGTACTTGTGAATTTCTGCCACTTCAGGATTTCAGGAAATTATTCAAATTTTGCTGTTTGTGGAAACATCCTTTGCTTGAGTGGCTGTGGAATGGCAATTAGGATTTCAGGAAGGTGTAGCAGGAGCTGGTTCACTGAGTAAAATGCACTTCTGTCCAGACCTCAAGCCATACATACAAACAGTATCTGATGCCCTACTTTGTGGTGGGATGTAACATACATAAAGCTTGTGCTGGTTCTCTGCAAGCAAATCGTCATCCTGTGAGATCAGATGCATTTTCCCACCTGTAAATGTTGTTTCTCTTGAACAAACTCAGCCCACAATTATATTTCCTTCAGTTTTGTTGTTTGCTTCTGCCTGGGATGCATTACTGTTTATATCCTAACTCTGTAATTAATTCTTTCTTCAATTATTCTAATGTATTTTGTTTCACAATATACTTATTCTGAATTTAGTCTTGCTATGCATAATTTATTTATTACTTGCAGTGTTATATAAAATTTCCTCCTGATTGCACCTTGTCAGAGTGGAATTGTTTTCTTGGCTATTACTGAAAGTTAGGTGTCTGTCCACTGTGTTAGAAATATGATTTCATTTAAAAAGGAAGTTGCTGCTAAGACACTTGAGTAATTCAGGATATCAGAACAAATGCTCTAAAAAATCCCATGCAGTTCCATTTTGGTGGTAGTCATATTTCAGATAAGTGAGTGGAAGAAAGAACCTGGGAGACATGTGGTTTGCTAGTTGAGCTCCCTGTTCTCTTCCATGTTTTATCTTAAAACAAGCTGCACAAAACAAAATGTAGTTCCAACACAGTGTAATTCCATAATCTCTTTGTTACCTACAAAAGTTTCGCAAGAAGGCTTATTTTGTTATGACTCATAAGCACAGCAGAGACTCAGTTACTTACAAAGTCTTTCCTTTCCATAATGAATGAATTCTTTAGTCCCTGAGTAGATTATTAAGGGACCTAGGTTAATTAATTCCCAACACACATACACATATATTTATATTTCCATGCATATTTTGCACTTCACTTTGGCTTTGACAGAAGCATTTAAACTAAAAAAGGCATTTTTGCTGACTTACTAAGATCCTTTGTTTTCTGATAGTTGTACCACACTTTCATAATTGAGATGAGCTCTAATTTCAGGACTGATTAATTTGTATCTGAAGTTATTCTAGGAAAAAAGTGCTCTTAGGTGTTGGTTTATATGCAGAAAAGGAAATTCCCTTGCTAGAAATTAAAACTTTTTTTTTAAGAATTTAAAAAAAAATACAACCATAACTATCACCAGCACTTTGAAGTCAGTATAGATCATGAAAACAAGGAGATTTTGACTGAGAATTATATTTAATACAAATGAAGGTAGATTAAGCGTAATTCTCTCTGTCCTTTCTAACAATCCTCCATATTAAAAACACATTGTTGGGGGGGAGAAAGAGTTGTGCATCTTACCTAGGCTGTTGGTAAGTTCATCTAATGTGATGGCACACATTTAGAGTGGAAGTAACTATGGAAGAGCTATGGAAGCAGATGTAAAAATTAAGCCATAATATGAATTATGAGATATCTCCCAATTTTTATTATTTGTGGTAGTACTTTGTTATTATTATTTTGTTATTATTCCATTGTGGGATGAGAAGGAGTTGGCATACTTTTTTTCTTACTCCGTTAAGCAGTTGAACAACCATGATGGACTGTTTGACACTTTTAAAGTGTTTAAGTGTCACTGTTTAACCACAGTCAGCAACTAAGCACTACCCAGCCACTCACCTGCTCCCCTACAGTCGGGTGGGGGAGACAGTAAGAGTAAAAGTGAGAAACTCATGAGTTCAGATAAAGATAGTTTAATAAACAGTAAATAAATACAATAATAATTATTAGTATTCATAATAATAATAATAATAATAATATAGACTATACAAGTGAAGCACAATACAATTGCTCGTGACTTGCTGACTGATTCCTAGACAGTCCCTAAAGCAGTGGTCCCCCAGCAAGCTTTTCTACCACTTTATATGCTGAGGATGATGGAGTATCCCTTGGGCCACTTTGTCTCAGCTGTCCAGGCTGTACCCTCTCCCAGCTTCTTGTGCCCCTCAGCCTCTTCCTGGCAGGGCATGAGAAACTGGAAGGTCCTTGACTTAGTATAGGCACCACTTAGCAACAACAGAAACATAAGTGCATTATCAACATTCTCATACTAAATCCAAAACACAACACTGTACAAGCTACTGGGAAGAAAACTGGCTCTATCCTAACCAAACCCAGGGCATAAATCATTTGGAATTCTTAGAAGTGGAAATCTAGCTTAAGTAAAAGCTATGAACTCAGTGCAAATACTGTATTACTGTTTCACACACAGATGACTGATGGTTCCTTTTGATCTTAGAAGCCCAGTGTACATAGCTGTGACTTTACACAGCTGTCAGCTGCTTTACAAGGCTAAAACAGAAGGACAAAGAATGACTGTAAAACTGAGGTCTGTACTTCAGAGAGACAGGCTTTGCAATCAGAAGGAATGAGAGATGAGTACAAATCCATATTTTTCCACTTTGCCACTTTCCCTGTTGCCAGCTAATAGGGATTTGGGTAGAGTCCTGGCAATATGGTGCCCAATATTCCCCCCAGTATCTCAGTAAAATACTGTGTATGTTGTCTGCTGTACTTCCTACACTAATTCATGCAAGTTAATGCTTGTGTCTAGGTGACATAATACAAAAGACTTTTGGCTCTAAACACCATACAAGTCAGGATGGCTGTTTTCAAGGCCATTTGTCAGCTGCTCTTGTGGGGCAGCACTTAACACAGATTGAAATGTGTAAGCTGGATGTGGCTTTAAAACATCCCACATGCCTTAAAAAAAGCTGCTGACACTATTTATAGGCTTCTACCATTGAGATGAACAAAAGCGATGCTTCTGCTGATTCATAAACAACACCATGTTGCTGATCACTGAAGGATGGGTATGAGGTAGTGCCTCTTTGGAAAACAGTAGAAAACTGTCTCCTTACGCAGAAGACAGGATTTTGGATTTCAGTTAAAACTATGGATTTAAAATCAGAGAATCACAGAATGGCTTGGGTAGGAAGGGACCTTAAAGCTCACCTCGTTCCAAGCCCCTTGCTGTGGGCAGGGACACCACTTGCTTTGATGTATACAGCCTTTTTAAAAGTTGCATATACCAAGAATAATGGTTAACTCTGCATGTTGAAGTTTCAAGGTAAGTAAATACCAGTTTTATGAAAACTAAATGAAGGAGAGCATTATTTTCTCTCTATGCTGTGGAACGTTCACTGTTGGACAGACCTAGTTCAAACCTGTGTGTTCCTTCCAACTTGAGTCATATTTCATGAAGTATGTTTCTATATTGAAAGTTGTTGGCTTTTTTCCCCAGCTCTTACATTTTACTTATAAGTATCTTTTTGGAATCCTCGCTTACAAAGATGGTGGAGAAAATCCTTATCTTGTCCCGTTCCTTTCAATGACCACTGAATGAAGAAAGAGTTCTCTTTACATCCCCTTTCTTTGTTCTGTGTTTTATCTGCAGTTCAATACAGAGCTTATTCTACTAATCTAACTAAAAATATACCCCCTCCTGAATGACTTCACTAGTCCCATTACTATATAGGTATTTCTAGCATGGTTAGACTATGCAGTGTTGCCTCAGGTGAAAGAAAACTGAACATGTAAGTTAGGTCTGAATAAGCTGGGTCTGAATAAATATCTGTATGTGACACTTCCTGTAAAACCCATGAACTGTGTCACCTCAAACCATCCAGATTTTCTTGGGCTCCCACTTCTAAATGCACGGCATCTTCCCCAGGTGAATGGCAGGAACATGTATCGCAATCACTTTGCATTTCTATTTCATGTTTGTACAGGGCTCTTGTTGCTGGGTGATCTTGTTTGGGGGTGGGGTTTTGGGGGGGTTTTATTGGGGTGGGTTTTGTTACTTTTCTTCCCCAGACACCATTAACAGTAAAAATAGAATCTAAATAAGGACACCTGACTTGCTGATGACATTGTATACAGTGAGGGAATTCTCTGCTTGAAATGTCTGTAGTGCAGTGCTCATTTCCTGCCCCTTCCCCTTTTGCTGCAGTTACAGCAGATGGGAATAACCTGACCAAGTTATACACAGCTTTCCAAGACCAGTATCCCTGCTGCTAACCAAAGGCATTATTTCCACTCTTGACATTTTGCTGCAGATGTGTACAATCCTTGTCCTCACCAGCAATTATCCCTTCTCTTCATCCTGCATTTAAGTGTTTAAAAGCTGTCAGGTGTGCTTCCCAGTTTCATTTCTTGAGGTCAGAGATAGCTGACATTCAGGAAGCACATGCAGCTACAACGTGCCTGGGCTGGAATGCTGTGTGACCTACTTCTGTCTCTGAATTCCTCAGGCTGGAAATATACAGAATTCGACTTTGAAATTTATTATTTATGCCACTAGAAAAAAATACAGTGAACGGATGCCATATACTCAATGAAGTCGTTCTACAGCGATGATGGGGATTAAATTGACAGGTCTGTAACCAGTGCTTCATTTCCAGCATGCTGTTTTTGAGATATTGTGAATTCTACCACCTGTGAAGGAGACTGGTATGTAATAGTAGTATCTGCAGAGTGGTCAGTCATGTATGCCATATCATCAAATCTGTAATTCCAAAAACTCCATTTCTGACAAATTTTCAATTATTTTTCCATCTGAAAAAGATGCAGAAAATAATTTTTGTCTTTGCCACAAATACTGATACAGCCTGTGTATCTTCTGTTACAGAAATTTAAATGCTATTTTAAAATATAAGCCATTAATCCAGTATGCTGGTATTAAAAAGCTCTGTGAATTCAAATTAAAAAAAATGAAATGCAACTGTCAGATAAAACAACATTAAACGAATACACAAAACCTTTCTCAGTGTCCTGAATTAAGTGGACCGACTGAGAGCAGTCTTAATATGCAACAGTGGTACTGTGCCACTCACAAACTGCAGCTGTGTCACTGCCTTAAACAACATACTGTCAAAGCAGTGTTGCTCAAGGTGATGCACCAGAAATTGATCTGCAAACTGATTGAGAAACTAAAATCATTACAGAAATCTAAGGGAGAAAAGAACACTACGAAGAAGTAAATTTTAATATTTTTTTCATTAGGTTTTAGCCTCTTTTTCCTTTAATTGTATACAAAGCTGTGATATTACCAAATACATATTTCTTAGCATTTCTTTCTAAAAGATTAGATTAGATAGATTGCTCTTTGATTTAAACACTGCTAGAGCACTGTCCTTCAGAGATTTATGTCTGTGCCCTTTTGGTGGATTCAAATCTACGTGTCCCAGAAGGAAAGGGCAGTGTATATTATTGGACAAACCCAAATGGCAATAAGCTTGCTTTGTAACATGGTTGATGATGACTGTGTTTTATATTATGGTCAGATCATTGACATGCCCTGCACAGAGACACAATGGCAGCTCTGACACTTTTTAGGTGGTAGGTATCTCAATAAAAAATCATTGAATAGACAAGTCTGTGCATACAATGGAGATTTAAAAGAAAAATACAGGAAATCCATTACCAAGCTACTATTAACAAAATGAGAACATTTTGCTGCTAAACAACAAAAAATATCTACAATTATTTGTAATAGATTACCTCTTAGGAAGCTACACTTGACTCTGTATCAGCCAGCTTGATGGTAATCTGGGGATAACCCTCCAGAAATCTGTCTGTAGCACTGGACAACTATCGCTTCAAAAACTTCCTTTATAACTGACACACCTCATAACCTTTTTTTTTTTGCTAAGGAGCTTGTTGAGCTTGTGAGGTGCTGCCAGGTTGCTGACTTGGTCCCAGACAGCTGCAGTCACCTTCTCAAAAGCTGCTTCTGCTCAGGCCACGCAGTTTTATGTTCCTGTTTTGTGTAGTACTTTGTACAGTGTATTCACTTCTGACGTGCTGAGAGCAAATACAGAAGGCAACCAAACTGCTCATCAGTCAAAATGCTGAGCAGACAAACAACTTCTTAATCGAGGCCAAATGCCTGATTTTCTGAATCTTGTTTTTGAAGCTTCTCCATCACTCTTAACTCAAACTCAAGCTTTCATGAATGGTACTTGTAGTTCTTCCCTGGAAATACCACTGTGTTACAGTGGGTCTCAGCACCCTCCTCTTCAGGATTTCATTGAAGGGAGCAGGATATGTTGGTGGAGCAGAAAAAAAAAAAAAAAAAACAACGAAAAAAATACCACCCGGGATAAATACTGAATAAATACCTTCAGTTCTTTGTCCTGGTACATAGCTGCTGCATGAAGTTTAACTGGTGAGTGTAACACTGCACAATATATGCCCTGTGAAATCCACAGAGTGACTGAATGGCTGAGGCTGACCTCTGGATGCCATCTGGTCCAGCCACCTGCTCAAGCAGCACTACCTAGAGCCAGATGTCCAGCATCATTCCCATACAGCTTTTCAGTGTTTCCAAGGATGAAGACTCCATCACCTCCATGGGTAACCTGTGCCAGTGCTTGGTCACCCTCATAGGGAAGAGGAGTTTACTGATGTTCAGAGGGAACCTCCTGCGTTGAGTCACCTCTGGTCCTGTCTCTGGGCCCCACTGGAAAGAGCCTGGCTCTGTCCTCTTTGTACCTTCCCTCCAGGTGTTTATACACATTGGTGAGATCCCCCTGAGCCTTCTCTTCTCCAGGATGAGCTGCTCCAGTCCCTTCGTCATCTTGGTGGCCATATCCTGGACTCTCTCCATTGTGTTCGTGTCTGTCTTGTCCTGAGGAGCCCAGAGCCGGACTAGCATTCCAGGTGTGGCCTCACCAGTGCTGGGGGGCAGGATCACCCCCCTGACCTGCTGGCAACACTTCTGGTAATGCAGCCCAGGAAACCATTTTCTTCTTTGTCATAGGAGCACTTCACTGGCTCATGTTCAACTTGGAGTCCACCAAGGCCTTTCCTGACAAGCTGCTTCCCAGCTGGGCAGTCAGTCCCTAGCCTGTGCTGGTGCCTGGGGATGTTCCTCTCCAGGTGCAGGACTTTGCTCTTCCCCTTATTGAACTGCATGAGGTTCCTGTCAACCAATTTCTGCAGCATGTCCAGGTCCCTCTGGCTGTCAGCACAGTCCTCTGGTGCATCAGCCCCTGCTCCCAGTTTGGCCAGTAAACCAGCCTGTCACCCAGATCTTTAATGAAGATGTGAGACAGGATTGGACCCAGCAAGTAACTCCTTAATTTTTTTATTAAGTTTTAGCCTACTTTTTAATTTCATTGCACACGAGGCTGTGCTAATCCCGAACAGGTATTTCTTCGCGTTACCTTCTGAGACATTGGATCAGATGGGTTGTTCTTGGGCTGAAGCACCGCCGGGGCGCTGTGAACGAAGGGAACCACGCGGCGGTTCAACGGCCTCCAGCCGCGTTTTGTGTCACCCACCGCCACCCTGTGGGCTAGTGTTATACTGATTATTCAGGGTGTTTCCCTACATCCCCGCGGTTCCCGCCCGCCATTCCCGGCCCCCTTCCCGACGCCATTCCCGGCGGAAGCCGCGCGCGCGGCCCCGGGGGGCGCGGACGTGGCGTCTCCTCACAGGCTGCCGCGCTTGACAGACAGCGCCGCTGTCCAATGGAAGCTCAGGGACGGGCCCCTGGGGGAGGGCCCCACGCCGCGGGGGTGGTGCCTCTGTCATGGCTGCTGCCGCGGGCGCCGCGTCCCCGGCCGACAAGGAGAGGTACCGCGGGTCTGGGTGCGCTGGGCCGGGCTGTTTGCGGGTGTTTCTTTGCTTATGTGTCATTCGGGATGCAGAAAACGCGGGCGGGGCTAGGAGTGGTGGTGAAATTCCTGCGGAACAAGGGGGGGTGGTGGTTGGGATGGTGGTGGTACGTGTGTGGTTTGGAGAGTCGGTATCGGAACTGGAATTCCCGTGCTGGACCCACAAGAACTAGTCGGCTCATAAAGAGCAAATAGGGAGGGAAACACCACTGGAAAGAAAAAAGAAGAAAATACTAAGAGTTGAGGTGATTTGGGCTGGTTTTAGAGGCAGCAAGGAGCGTTTCCTGAGACGCAGCGACAGTCCTTGTCGTTCTCCAGCTGTGTGAACATCAAACGATTTACTCGCTTTTCCTTATGCTCTCGTAGGTCCTTATCCAAATAAATGTAGGCGTTTTCCCACTTCTTGGTCTACCTAGCTGGCATTTTAATTTTCTAATAAGTGTAATTGAGGTTCTGTCAGTCTCATCCCCCGTATGTGCTTGACAGGTTTAAATTCACTGCAAAATTTTGATCAAGTTCCTAAGCACAGTTTTTCGGTGGCTTTATAAATTTGCCCCAAATCTGGGTTGATCTATGTATGAATAAACAAAAACAAAAATAACAACAACAAAATAAAAAAAAATAAACAAAACAAACCCCCAAACCAACCAAACAAAAATCAAAACAAAAACAAACAAACAAAAGGAAACAAACAAAAACCCAAACACCAAAAAGCACACAGAAAGGCAAAACTATTGCAGAAAAAAAATCTACCGCTTCCTTCTATCAGGAGCTGAGTTAACTATTAGTGTAGTAAAACCATTTCAGGAAACATTCTTTAATTCTTTTCGGGGAAAGATGTGTGTACCCTGCCAGGTTTCAGGGGTGTGAGAAATAGGTCAAAACATCCTGTTTCAGTCTCTTTTTATTTTTCTTGTAATAGGTAGTGCTGCCCTTTGTACGCACAGTGCCCCAAAAAGTGGTGTCATGCAAGGAGCATCTCAGCCAAATGGTCCTGCAGTGCTTGTAATAACTCCAAATGGGATTTTACAACATTTTACGAATCAGTCTAGGGAAAATAAATGATTGTTCTTATGGGAACTGCTGTGTTGTACCCATGGGATTTATTTTTTGGTTTTACTAGGAAAGTATTGCATTAGTAACAAAGAAGCTGATGTCATTTACTTAAACTGACTGTTTTCTCTTCCTAGATTCATCTGCATTTATCCAGCATATTTGAATAACAAGAAGACAATAGCAGAAGGAAGGAGGATTCCTATAGACAAAGTAATTTTGTGGGTGGTAGGGAAAAGGTGTTTTATTTTGCTATGCAGTACTGTGTAGAGAGCTAGAAAATATATCTCTGATCTTTCCAATCCCCCATGACAAGTAGTTTGGTAACTGGAAATTACACTGTGTTTGAAGATAGCCTGCTGCCAGCATGTGAGTGTAGTAGAAGAGCACTGGGTTGAAGTGTCTGCTTTCATGTGAGCAGCACCTTGGGCAAACAGGTGAATGAGGAGCTTAATGCACTCAACTTCCCATACAAGTAGTTTGCCAAATTTGAAAGCAAAGCAGAAAAGAATAATTAGCTAATGATTGTTTTTCGGAGACTAACTATATATGTCTGTACTCTGTGTCCTGTCCTCTCTGTTGCTTTCAAAGTTAGAACTTGAAATGCATGTAAACTTGGTAGTTATTGTTGCTTATAATCTGTCCAGAAATAGTTTTTCATCATTTCACTGCTTTATAATAATTTTAACAAGCAATGCTGGGAATATAAAGGGCTTTTCTCACTGCTTAGGGTTGTGGGTTTTTCTGAGAATAGTTAAAAACAAAATCTTTCATGAGCATGCAAGTTACCAATCAAAACTCTAGAAATTTTCTGTTCTTTCCTCCTTCAGTCCTTACTGTGAGTTTGCTGTTGCTGATTCACAGCTTTTGGTATCTTTGTACATACAATAACTATTAATTAATTTAAGTTACTTTTCCTAAGCAATTCTTTTGCTTTCTTCCCTGTCTTAATTAATTCTGTTTCATCTGTTTTCTGTTTCCTGATGTCTTCTCTCTCTCTTTTTTTTAAATGTTTTGTAGACCACAGAAGCACTGATAGATGACTTCTAGAGTAGATGTGTCAGTATTTGAAGTACCTTCTCTGTCCCCATCTGCTTTTTCTAGTTACAGAGTATAGGGTGGGAAACTAATAACTACTGTTATGTAGGCAGATCCTTGTTGAAAACTAATTAATTGTAACACGTTGTTTCAACAGGCTGTTGAAAACCCCACATCTACAGAAATCCAAGATGTATGTGCAGCAGTTGGATTCAATGTGTTATTAGAGGTAATTTTCAAAAAGAATCCCCCCCACCAAAAAAACCCAAAACAAACAAACTTGAGATCTCTGTTCTTTCATTATATATTTTCTCATGGACAGGATAACTTGCAGTTGAGAAGTTTTGTTAGTAGCTTTGCTTGCTTTGAATGATAACTGACCATAATCATGAAGTAAATGTTGGAAAACTGATGCAAGTTAGAAATATCTCAGATTTCTTAGGTAATGTCACTTTTAAGCTTATGGAAAAATTAGTTCTGTTTTACTCTCCTTCTGAAAAGACTGTAATGGGTGCTTGAAAGTGTGTCAGAATAAAAACTAATTTTGGAAGCTGCAGCTCTGCAAATTAAGGTTTTAAAAAGGCGTGTTTTTAATGAAAAGTGGTTACCTTTGCAATGACTGTGTTGTATAGGAATAGGATTCTGATGCTTGGAGTCTTCATAGCCCTTTGGAGTTACATTTTAGCCAGAGAACGTTAGCTTTTTATTGCAATACATGCGAATAGTTTGTTGTTCTTAGGCAATGAGTCTGGATTTCTAGAGAAGTAACTTCACAGATTGTTTCTTGAAGTAATTATTAATTTAAAACAGTGTTGAATTTTCTAAGAAGAATTGAGCTCCTCACCTAGGAGTGTTACTGGTATCCAAAAACCAGTAAAACCACTTTGCTTTTCAGAAGCAGTTGAACAATGCACTGTGAAACAACCAGTACCACTGAGAGACCTGTGATGTTTCATCAAGAATGAAGGCTATGACTCTGAAACAGTTCCATTTTCCACTGCTCATTATAATGAGTTTGTCCTTTTGCATGACAGAAAAATAAGATGTATCCTAGAGAGTGGAACAGAGACGTGCAGTACAGAGGTAGAGTACGAATCCAGCTCAAACAAGATGATGGCAACCCATGTTTACCTCAGTTTCCAACACGTGAGTATAGAGTACCTGGGTTTAGGCACTTCTTCAGTTAATAAACCAGGAAGACTTTGTTTATTTTATGTTACCAGTTTCTTTAATTAGTTTTAACTATTATAAATTGTTATTTATGATTAAATACATATAATATTTAATTATAAATAACTCTACATTAAATCTCTTTGCCTGTGTAAGTCAACTAAATCAAGTTGTACTGTGGGTACTGAGGAGAGTTTGTAAAATGTTGTTGCCCTTAATCCTGCAGTTTCTGCTGCAGTGTCATAGCAGGGGACTATGGGGAATGTTGTGTGATTGCTATGTGGAACAAAGCATCTATTCACTTTTGGCTTACTGTTTTGTTAACATTTAAAACAGAGTATTTGGTGTTTAAATGGCTAAATTCCACCTTTTTTCTTAGGTTGCACACACCAGCTAGGCGTCGGTGTGGATGCCAAATTGATAAAATACATACTGAGTTCAGTTGAGATTTCGTAAATTAATAATGAAGCAACTGCCCTTAACTAATTAATAGAAATAGTTCACCTTGAATGACAAATAATGCAGTATTTTGCATTTTTCCTGACAATGAATCCATGTGTGAAAGGGAAGCAGTACGTGTCTTAAGGAAAGAGCAAGACTACTACGGAATCTAGAATAGCATAAGAGTGCTGGTAGTCTGAAGGAGATGATTTAAAAACCATAATCCTTCTGGAAGGCAGCAGTGCCTTTCTAAAAGTGCTTGTAGCTTTTGCCTGATCATTCTGTCCCAAATATTCTGGGCCAGTAAGAGGTGAGTGAAAGAGTAGCAGGAAGGTTGTAGATACATCGAAGATTGTCAGGTTATGTGCCTATTCTAGTCTGTTGGGATATTTCTCAGTTCTGCACTTTCTTTTCCCCCTCCAATAATTTTTCACAAGCTGCTTGGTACACAAAGGAAGGAAGCAGAACTCCTGGACTTCATACCCAGTTTAAGTGAAATATGAAGTGGGGCTAAAGTTTCTAAGTTTGAAAATGCTGCATTAACGTGTGAGGCATACATTGATCTCTCCGTGTGTTTTTAGGTAAGTCAGTGATGCTGTATGCTGCAGAAACCATTCCTAAACTGAAAACAAGAACTCAGAAGATGGGAGGTAGTGATCAAAGCCTTCAGCAAGGAGAGGGAGGCAAGAAAGGTAAAGGGAAGAAAAAGAAGTGAGCTCACACCTGGAATCACTGTAACATTGCATAGTTGTACTTACAACAAATGCAGATGGACATGTTGCTGCAACTTTGAAGTGAGAGATACAAGCAAGAAATAAAGAGGGGACGTTAAATAGAACTGCCTGCTTTATCAGAACTGGAATGCATTTAGCTGCCTTGCATCTGTGTAACAATAAATCTGTTTTCACACACAACCTGCAAGTCCGGAGCTAAGCACCCACTTTTAAACGTGGAAGAACATAATCAGGTGGGGTGGGTAGGAGAATTATTCCTTCCAGAAGATATATGCAGCTTTTGACAAATAAATATTCTTATGCAGACCAGAAAGCTGAAAACTGGTTGCCATAGTAAACCATGTATTTATGCTAGTAAAGCAGTTGTCTTAATTCTGTAGTATTCTGTATTAGGAAGAAATTCTTCACTATGAGCATAGTGAGGCACAGGTTGCCCATACACCTTGTGCATGCCCCATCCCTGGAAGTGTTCAAGGCCAGGCTGGATGAGGTTTAACCCCAGCTGGCAACTAAGTACCAAGCAGCCCCTCCCTCACTCCCTACCCCCAACTGGACAGAGGGGAGGATAATCAGGAAATAAAAAATTTATGGGTGTAGGTAAGAACAGCTTAATAATTTAAACAAAGCAAAATATAATTATACTTATTATAGTAATTAAAATATAATAAATTAATAAAAATTATTATTAATACAATTTTTTAAAGGGGGGGGGAATCAGAAAAGCAAGTGATGCACAATACAATCAGTCACCACCTGCTGAATGATGCCCAGCCCATCCCCCAAGAGTAATTAGTCCCTCCTGGCCAATTACCCTCTGTGGTATGGATGATCTTTGACCAGTTTGGGTCACCTGTCCTGGTTTCTTGCCACACCTCCTCACTGGCAGAGCATGAGGCACTGAAAAGTCCTTGACTTAAGGGAAGCACTGCTCAGGAACAAACAGTGTGTTACCAGTATTATCCTCACACTGAATCCAAAAGACAGCACTGTACCAGCTGCCGGGAGAAAATTCAGTGTGTCACAGCTGAAACCAGGACAGTAGGCACACCTTATTCCATATAATTTATGTCATGCCAGGTCCCACACTTCCCAATGCCCCATCACTTACCTCCCTTTGGATTTATGTACACAAATGGATAATATTCCCATAGTCTATGGACAATCCCTGTAAAAGTCCATTGATTTCATTTAGTGTGTGACCTTGGGCTCCATCTGTCAGAACGGTGTTTCAGGCAGGAAAGGTGGTGTGTGGTGGTGGGACTCAGTCACAGTCCATTCTCCATCAGTGTGGTGATGGGAAATGGTGATGACCAAAAGGCGAGTCAGGTTCAGATCCCCAAATTCAGCCTGTCACAGACGGGCACTGTGAGGCGCCCAGTGTGGTGATGGGCATGTAACCACCACAGAAGGGGTAATTCATGGTGTTACACAGTAATTAACATCATACAGTGTAATTCATGGCTTTGAGACACACACTGGACTTTTCCATCCTCTTGGATAATCCACCAAGGGCACCAAGTTTAGGTTGGGCAGGGCCAGCCTGACTGGCAGATCAGACCTCTGAGTGTTGAATAACCAGATGGCCTTTGCTAAACATGGATACCAATGTGTGAAGGGCCACCATTCATTGCTCTCAGTGTGGCCTTTAACCATCCACTGCATCCTTTGACCTTTTCAGAGCGTGGTGTATGCTAGGGAATGTGGTATTTCCACTCACTGCCATGCTCTTTGGCCCCAGTGTCTGGGGTTGTTTTGGAAATGAGCCCCGTTGTCTGACTTGATTCTTTCTGGGGTGTTGTGTCTCCAAAAGGCTTGTGTTCCAAGAGGATGTGTCCTGGAGCACAGAGGCTGTTTCCAGCCACTGTTTCCAGTGGTTGCTCCCACCACTGTGAGCACATGGTACTTCCCTTGGTGCATTTGAGGGAGTGTGACGTGATCACACCGCCCAGCTTCCCCATATTTACATTTCAGTCATCACCCACCATACCAGAGAGGCTTTAACCACTTGGCTTAATCACACCATGTGTTTCACATCCATGGATAACCTGTGCAGTAGTGTCCAAGGTGAAGTTCACCCCTCCTAAGCCCACCCAAATATTTCATCAATGTAAGAGTAGCATATGTTCCTTAGGGGATTAAATACAAGCAGGGCAAGATAGTAAGTCAAGTTATTCTGCAGGCTTGCCCTTTTCTTCAGCACCCTTCTCTCAATTTCACCCTTCAGTTCCTGCCCTTGGAACAGGGCAGATTCTTACAGGACGTTCTGGGACTGAAAGTGCAGACAAGGCTTCTGTAAAAACACAGAAATACTGCAACTTTTGGGCTCAATGCTATGACTTAAAAGAAAAAAAAAATTGAGAGAAAAACTGGGTGATAATGGACACCTTTTTATTTCACCTGCCTTGCTTTTGACAAGTTTTCTGTGAGCATTGCTTGTGCTGCATCATTACTAAAAAGGCACAGTGGCCCGTGGTTTCCTGTAGGTGGCAACATTAACAGAGGCATGCATCAATGAGTGGGATTTACTCTCCATCAAGACAGGAGGAATATGGATTTTGAACTAGTGTCCCTTCAGAAGATACTAGTCTAGTTATTTAAAAGTATATACTTGTTATTTCCCTACACAGTTTTCTGGATACCTAGACAAAGATTAAACATTTGAAATGGACATGTGAGCTCAGAATCCTTGTAACATTCCAAGTAGGAACTGAGTAGCCTGCACTGGAGTGCTATTTCCTATGAAACAGCATCTGTGTCTCTTTCTGTATCAAGGGTTGGGGTTTCTTTTAGGTGCAGTTTGTTTGTTTTTCAGATGTGTCTGATTGAAATCTTTAAAGAATTCTTCTCCTGCAAAGACGCAGTAACGCAAAATATAATGTTTTGTGGAATTCCATAGCCTCAGCAAAGGCATCAACTACATGCCATTCCAAACTGTGCTGAATTCAAAGATGTTCATCTTCAATTATGTTTCCTTGACCAGATCATGAGTTCATGTGGTCATCTGAGGATT
Organism: Pipra filicauda; assembly: GCF_003945595.2. NCBI lineage: Eukaryota > Metazoa > Chordata > Aves > Passeriformes > Pipridae > Pipra > Pipra filicauda. The sequence continues at coordinate 1,621,668 of NW_024103529.1, forward strand.
TTTTGCTCCAGAATCCCTTACGAGTTTATATACCAGTAGGAAACCTAATTTGCAAAAAGTTGCACAACCAAGGACTTCCTTAGTGGTCCTACATTGTCATTTCTCAAGTACTGTTTCATTCCATCACGCTGGAATGTACAAATTCTCTAGAAGACAAGACTGATGTTCATGATATTTGCAAGATATGCAGTTTACAGAAAATACTGACGTACAAAGATTTGTGGTTTTGTTTTTTTGCAAAAAATTCTTCCTCCTTTTCATAAGAGGAACTGGTTGAATTTGAAATGGGGATGGGAGGTGACTAGAGGAATTAGTTATAATAATTTTAGTTGATTCTCAGATTATTTAAGGAGTTGATAAGACTGGAAAATAAGAAAAAGTTGTGAGGGTTTGACCTGACAAATATTAGACTACTTACAAGAATTTCTATGCTTTGTTAACTATCCTGCTTTGAAGAATTTTCATTTTAATATCACTTGTGGTGATGTTATCATTGTGGGGGTCTTTTATGTTTTTCTGACCTTATTTTTCTTTCTGCTGAGCTTGGAAAAGCAGAAGAAATGTCCTACTTACCGTGGTAACAGAAAGAACTCTAACAACACCACTGCCCACCACCACAAATAGTGCTGCAGCATTGTTTGTTTAGGTCATTTATGGAACACTAAGAAACCAATGTGTGAGGAAAAAATGTCAAAATCCAGGTATTTTACAATTTTTCCTCTCTACATTTCTAAAGAATACTAAATTTTGACAATTCCTCAGGTAAACCAGGCTATGAAGCCTAGAAAGAGGTAGCTGCACAGAGAGATGCTTGTGGTGCTCACTACTGGGAAGAGATCTGCATTCCAAACTCTTTTGATAAAGCCTGATGTTCAAAAACTGCTGCCTAAGGTTGCCATGAAGCAGAATTACTTCCTTTGGGCTTTTAGAGAGCTTTCTACTAGTTCCACAGTAATGAATCTTGGGGGGGAGGGGGAAGTGAATCCCCTGTAAAGACCTTCTGCCTTCCTAAAGTAACCAGGTTTTCACTGTTGAGGTATAAGGCTCTTAAGAAATACTGAGGCATCATACTAGTCCCATAAGATTATCTTTATTTGTGTCCATTTTTATTTAGCACGTTACAACTTCAGCATAGACATGGAGTAGGTCTGTGTACTAACATTTGCACTTAAATGTTGTGAAGACACAAAGAAAAGCACTGATCTGCAGGGCCAGCCCAGTGGATTGCAGGAGTAACTTGCAGGAAAGGATAACTTGCTGCAGAAATTCAGTCATTTCTACTTGCATCAAGGCAAAAAACCAAGATCAAGTTCTGTTAACAACAGATTGTGTTTCTAATTCAAGTAGAAATCTGACAAAAGAGCACTAAATATCCATGCCAGTAATATCAAGTTGTAAAGACAAGAAGTTTATTTAAAACCATTCAAGTGCTGAGAGAGATGCAAGGGACTGTTTTAGCACTTACCTAACACTTATATAGAACTTTTTATCCCCATAAAAACAGTGGAAGAACTGCTGAGTAGTATAAGAAATGAAAAGTAAGTCCCATCTCTACTACAGACCTCATTAGGCTTGTAAAGTCCAAAATTTATCATAGCTTTTAGATAAGTAAATTATGTAGTGCTTCGCACCAAAATCAAATAGACTATTAAGTATCTTAATTTCTTTTTATCTCTTTACTTCTTATTTCAAGAGGTGAAACTAAATTCCAATGGCCACTTGATAGCTGATCATGTTTAAAACACAGGAGTAGGATTTAGTGAGGCTTACAGAAAAGTTCAGTGGGTTTACAACAGAGGAAGATAAGACAAGAAATTAAACCAGTTAAATGGTGAGTCACTTCAGACTTTTTACATGTTTACATCTACAACTTTGTTGTAAACTTTATCCTCTTCAGCATATCCCCTCCTAACAAAAAGTTGTCTTGGAATGATTAGCTGTGATATCTTACATTTTTTCCTTCAAATGACAAACAGCATGATGTCCTACAGAACATGAGGTACAGCAGGTCTCATGGTTCCCTATCCAAGTTGGAAGCCCTAAGGTCTGTTTTCCAGCTTAGAGCTTAAAATGCTTTCTCTTAGGACACTTTTACATCCCTCCTTATATAATATATCTCTCAAAGTTAAAACTGACCTGCTGCGTTGCACTGTGTCCTTCACTGTTTTGCAGTTCTGGCTACACCAACTTGTTGCAGAAAGCCAAAAGTCCTCAGAAGTTTATTTTAAGATTGAATCTTTTGAATTCAAGGTCATGGACTGTAAATCACTTTTTCTCGCATTAAAAGCTTAAGCTTCCCTTCTGCATATTCTGTGAGTTAAGAACTGCCATATCAGTACTGTAGGCTTTAAAGAAACACCAGAATGGAGATGAGAACAGGGAGATTTCAGTAACTCAGGCTGAATTTGTTGAAAAAAACCTGCACTGTGAAAGAGTAAATGCAGATGCAAATCTAAAATATATACATATATATATATATGTATTCTTTTATACTGATTGTAAAAAATCCGCTTATTCTCTTAACAACTTTGGTTGCACTCTTACTGACTGGCCAGGAATATGTCAAGTAGCAACAAGAGCATCTGCATTCAGGAAGTTTTAGTGCTCATGAAGAGTTGTTCTTAGTACAGTCAGAAGAGACTGAAGATTTTCGTAAGCAGAAAAAGCTCAGGGGATTGTAGTCCATCCCATTAATAATGTACTTCTGAAGACTGACACCTAAGGCAGTTGACATTTTAATGAGAATTCAGGAAAAATTATTTTTAATGGTATCACTCCTTGGCAAAAAGTGGTTTGTGGTTTTTTGAGTGTGATCTGAAAAGGAGCTCTATTAACAATTTTAGAGGACAACTTTATTTAGCAAGAATAGGCAAGGAGTTGTACTTTAGTCATCTTGTGCTAATCTTTGCAACTTAATGCATCCATTTCTAGCAAATTACTTTACACTAATATAAGCTTGATCACTTCAATGAAGTTATTCTTTCCTATATTTAGTATTTATCCATTGAAGAATACACACAACTTTGCCAAATACTGTGTTACAACAAAACATGCAGTGGTGAATAATCTCTATAATCAGGTGCTTAGAACATGTAATTTCATAATTTACAGCTTTACTGGTGGGAAATACATCCATTATGCCACTTCTAACAATAATTCCCTGTATATTTGAGAAGATCCATTCAGATTAGTATTTTCCTTATAAAACAGCTCTGTGCTACCAGATGTACCACAGTCAAAGTGTTAAGAGTCATTTCATAGACAAAGAGACAACTAAAGTGCAGAGCCTGAGGAATATATACTTTTTATTTACGTTACTGCAGAAAGAGATTACTGAAAGACTTCCTCTGCATGAAGATGAAGAAAATATTTTCATTAAGCTTCAGATGCTGCCCACTGCATTGCTTTTAAATAAAAATGCATACTCTCTATCAGACACAGCAAAGTAGTAAGTAAACTTACAACACATTCCTTTAATATATCAAAATGTTTCCAAGGCAATATTATTAAACTTATACCACAGTTCCCAGTAACATCAAGCTTCACAAAGGAGGCGGTAGGGAAACTTTATCCAGTTTAAGTGCTCTTCTTTTCTTCACCAAGTAAGTTCACTGTTGCTTTCTTGGCTACAGGAAAATAAAAGGAATTTTAATCACAGGCCTACAGACAAAGTGGGCTACCCACTGTTCTCAAACTGCATTAATAAAATAATTTTCCTTTTAGGTCACAAAATATGGGCACTGAAGGAGACACAACACAAAATAAAATCACAGCTTTTGTATACACATGCACACAGATATATTGATGAAAATGACCAGAAAAAGATTTTTAAAAATAAAACATAAGCAAGGAACAGCACAATAAACATCATAGACTGCCTTAAAACTATGGTACTTACAAAACAGAGCTGCTTGTAGTGTTAAAGAAATACAGCAAGAAATATACTATAATGATAAAACAGGGTTGGAATAAAGTCAGTGTGTCTGTGTACATGCATATGCGTGCACATGATTTCTTGAAGAAAAAAAAACTATATGTGAAAATTTTTATATAGGAAAAAAAAGGAAAAAGAAAGAATAAGTGATGCAATGAGGACAGGAAAATCCCATGTGCAATGTGGAAGAACATTAATTAAGACACATGCCTAACAATGACGACTCAGGAAGAGTCATGCAGTAAAATTTCCAAGCATGGTTGGGAAAGGCAGATCATTTAAACAGACAGGAAAACTGCTTAAGTTCAAAAGATGAAATGAGACTGCATGCATTGTTTAGTGGAAAGGAGACTTAAGGTGCTTTGAAATAGTATATAAATAGAATTCCTTTCCAATGAAATTGAAATAAACCTTTGTTTTATCTACTTAATACATTTCCTTTCCTTCTTATTATTGCTTCTATTATTATTATTATTATTATTATTAACATTATTAAATGATTATCAGGCATTTTAGAGTACAAGGGTTCACTACAGAATGCAAGGAAATAAAAGAAAAAATTTAACAGCCTACAGGCTGTGATAATAATTATTCTAACCAAATAAAACCAAAGCAATTTCTTTAAGAGTGGGCTCAGTATCTTTTGATCTCCAGAGGAAGGAAAAGTACAAAAACATATAGATGGGAAAGCTTCATTTCTGCTTTTTTGCTGTTTATTGGAGTTAATTCCTTTACTATACAGTTGGCAGCCCTTCTATACTACCAGGCATTTGAGGCAGTATTTTAGAAGATGTGAGAATACACTGAAACAATAACTACATTTATGAAAGGTATTTTGTGAGCATGTTTGGAGCTGCCTCCAGGGAGAATATTTATAGTGGTATGTATAGCGGGAAGACACACAGACTATACCACTTTTTCCACTCATTCTAGCACAACTGCAATTCTAGCCAGCAAGATCCACTGCAATTCTCATTTCCTGGCACCTTCACCCAAGTTTACTTTCTCCATTATAACTTACGTAGTCTTCTTACAATTTTTTTTCCCTCTAAACAATAAATATTAACTGTAAATAATAGAGTTCCCCAGGGAAATTCCCCCTAGTTGATGTGACTAGTGAATGGTCTGCTCACCCTCTTTAGTGATGGTGTCTGCAGTCTCTGCAGCCTTGTCTTTCAGGTCTTTAACAACACTGTCCAGTCGAGCTTCGTGCTTCAGGAAGAAAGGCCGGATAATCCGATGGTAGAGGAATTCTGCTCCATTGGAAGGACTTGGAGCCATGCACCACAGGAGGAAGCCACACTGCAAGAGCAAGAACAACTGCCTAAGTGGCAGAAACGAGTAGGAGACAAGGTGTCTCCATGACTGCCACAGAATCGAGCACATTCAGAACAGTGCACCATCCCCTTCTTTCTGCATAGTCACGGTTCAGTAAGTGTGCACACCAGTATAGTTACAGACAGGGAATCTTTACACTGGAATAATTTTGTGGATAGTGATAGAATAAAGGAGGAGGGCTGTAGCAGTAAAGCTAATCTGGTATCAGGTGTATGCACTTTTTTTTTTCTTTTTTAAAATAGAACTGTAAAACCTGAACATTTCTAAAACATGTGGCACAAACCCGCCAGAAGGTCTGGGTCCCTAAATCACTTAAATTTGACAAAACATATCCCTGTCCCCTCTGCCTCCCTGCTTTGAAAATGCAGTGGGGGAAAGAATAGGACTGTGTGTATCCCAGGAGCAGAGATATATCCAAGCTACACACACAGTGCACGGACAAGGTTTAGTGCTTTTGGATTGCACAGTTTAGGTATAGCTTTTATAAACACCATCTGCTCTCTAGAAGAAAACAAACAAAACACCACAGTATGTGGGGTAAAGTTTCTGCATCTTACAAAGGGGATTGGAAAGACAGTTACTACATGTACTACAAATACCTGTCTTTACTACTGAAGCACTTCTATTTGGCTTCAGTTTCACTGCCATACACCACACAAAGACAGGTATGCAAAGCAAGAGCAAACATGTAAGGGACAGGAAGTGCCATAGCTAAATTTGCTTGAGCTATGAAAATATATATAAAATTATTTTACAGGATAAAACTGCAACAAATTAAGTACATTTTCTCAGCATTTGTACAGTTCTTTCAATGCATAAATAGTACAACATTATTCCATGTCAAAAACCTCTCCAGAAAATAAAGGTATAACAACTTTTCACAGACTATCGTATCCTAAACCACAAAACAAAACCACCCTCTGCCTCTGTCAAAATTGCTTTGTTTTCATATCAGGCAGGATTCTGTGTTTGAGGATTTTCACACACTTCTGAGTGGAAACAAAACACACAGTCTTCTTCAAGCAAGACTTCCAAATATTCTGGAATATCTCCCCTCTGTTCTTTCACAATAAGGGATATTGAGATTGAATGTTCTGTAGGTTCTGCTCTTTCCAACTGTAAAATTTTGGCTGTGTCTTCTCTGCAGTGCCGAACCAATTTACCGTCCTTTTGGGTGAGCTTTAAGCTTTCTTCTTTAAACTATTGGATCACGGTGTCAGAATTTAATGACTTAAAGGAGTGTTTGCCCAGAAGATAAAGAAAGGTTTTTCAAAGTAAAGTGTCCCACCAGGCGCATTTCAATGAATTACAAGAAATAATTCAACATGCACCAGTAAGTAAAAACTAATGAAGTATCACTAAGTATGGTCAGAGAAAATAAAGGCAAAAAGTGATAGCATATCAATTTTCAAAAGCTTCTATTATTTGGAACTTAATATAACAGGAAAAATATATAGTACTGTCTTATGTTATCTTTCATTAAAAGCTGAGAAATATACTGATTTTATTTCCTGTATAAAGAATATCTGGTCAATTGCCAATAGTTATTCTACTTCTCCCAATACACAAAAATGTTAGTTCTCCATTGTTATAGAAGAAACCCTCAGATGTGAGTCCAACTTCCTCTGAAACTAAGAGAAATTGAAATTTCCCTTTTCTAGTCTAAAAATAAAATTAGTAACTTGATTTTACAGCTCTGTCCTAGTCTAGTCAAGAAAAAATCAATTACAGACTTGTTCTCAAATATCTATTACTTTTTAAATGTACCTCTGATTTGAAACAGATGCATGTACACATTTTCAAGAGGACACACAACAAAGTTGCAAATCTCAGTCTTTTCAAACCTTGAGAATGTCAGACTGCTAACTTAAATTTATTTTCCCCTTGTGTCTCATGGAACTGAACTAATACAGGCTATTAAAAATAAGGAGGCTTGTAAGAAGGCCCAGAAAGCTCTGAGTGGTACACCTGTTAACTGGAAAAAAACCCCACAAAATATGTTCTTGGGTTTTGATAGTCTTCTGTCTGTAGAATCTTGGAGCTGGACATGGCCATGCTTGCTGTGTTTCTCAGCAGCAGCTCTAGTGTCAAACCCAGCTGTATTCCATTTTGTGCTGCCAGGGTAAAAACAGCTGCCAGGAGTAGATCCAAGTGGGTTAGACTGAGCTCAAGTGATTGCCCAAGGAAGTCACTTTATTGCCTGAATTCCATTCCCTCCTCTGGCTGGTTTGGAGAATTGCAAAGAACGTATTTTGTGGGGTTTTTTTCCAGTTAACAATTGTATTGCTCTGAGCTGAGTGCCTCGTAGCAAAGGTTTGCACAATGCACCCAGCATGACGTGTCTGCTACTAATTTTGTTCAGAAATAGCATTCTAGTATTTTGAGACAAAACTGTTGGTGGATCAAGGAGTCTCTCTCCTTCCCACCACCAAGAATATTCCTAGGATGATAAACTGCTGCTTTTACTGGCTACTGTGCTTTAATACCCGAATGCCACAGAAATGTTTAAACTATTAACAGAAGTATTTAAAAACAAATCACATACACATGAAATCATTAGTTGCATGCATGTCCTCTGCTTCAGAGAAAAATAAAATCTCCAAATAATTTTTAAGTGGAGAACAAAAAGTATATACAAATATCATAATGTATTTAAAGGAGTTCTTCAACATGCCTTTCTCCCACCTATAAAATCCGGTGTGCTGAAAACTTGAAGGTGTAAGGAAGGTGTTTAGAAATACTGAGCAACTAAAACTCAGTCTGGAGTGGAAGCTGCAAGCTGTATCAAATAAATGTGAATATTCAAATTTAGCACATTTTGAAAATGAAAGCAAGCTCGAAATTTTCATGAATGATGTATCTGAGCTTCTACTTCATGAAAGAGACATGGAGACATCATAAGCTGTACTACAAGAGTTCATGGATGGACTTAAATGTGGAAAACCCCTGCTTCCTCCTTTTCCCCATGTGGAGTAACTTCCATCCTTCCACCCAGTCAGCAATGCTTTCTGATTCTCAGCCAACACCTGGCTGCTTTTGTATAACAAAAGCAAACCTCTCCTACTAACCACTACTGAGGGCGAATACTTGACTTTTATTGTGCCTTCTGCAGCTATGGTAATTACACAGAAAGCTTGTCTAATTACATAATTGCTTCCTTGTGTTTGCTTTTGCAGAACTGAGAAAAAGTACCTTTCTCTTAAATCAACAGTACATGTAAATGTGGCACTTCTTGTACAGTTTTATCAGAGCCATCTGTGGTCTTTATTTGCTGGGTCAACCTGAATTTCAATTGCACACTCTTCAGAAAGAGAGCTGAGTTGGCAGGAAGAAATCATTGCCACACCTTTTACTGCCAAGAAGTTAGAAAAGAAGCTCTGAAAATGCACTCTATGAGTTCAGATTTGTGAGTATACACCACTGAAGACAATAGGTTAAAGTCATAATCCTGCTAAACTCTAAAGGGGAGTTGGGGATGTGAAATAAGCGGGTAAGCGGTTAAGAACAGATTCTTCCAGTGCCATAAGCAATCCTTCTGGATTCTATTCAGATCAGAAGAACCTGTAGTTTGATCACTACTGGGCTTGGTCTTAAAATATTAAACCAGTAAAATTTTCATGTGTTACCCACACTAAACTTCAACATTAGCAGATTCTTCTTAAAAACTTTTCCGTTTTAAGCTTAATCATTTTGCAAACATATTTTCATTTTTTATTAAAGGAAAAAATAAAGGGGGAGGAAAGAGAATTAACTTCATGAGACAGACCAGAATACTATTTGAAGCAGTAGTACAAATATGTGTTTCTTCTTAGGGAGCTAAGGAAATGAGTTACAAATGATTGTCACAGTTGAGGTCTGTTAAAGATTCAAACAATGCAGAGGTGTAACCAAGCTGACCAAGTCAATTTTTGCCTACAAAATATGACATTTCCTGGAAAAAGCTTTAGGCATCATCAGGTATTACTATTAAAATTTTAAATGACCCCACTACAGTATCTACTAAATGACCCCACTACAGTATTCTTGAAAATCCTTTTCAAGAATTCAATGGGACTAAACCAGGCTAACAAAACAAAAGAGAAGGAAGAGAACAGCCCACTGAACCAGGAAATAGGTAACAGTTCTTTAACCTAAACAGTGGACTATCCAGCAAGCTAGAATATCTTCTAAGCAACAGCATACATAGCAATCAGCTATCTCCTAGAATAATTTAACATGCTAAAGTTGATTGACACTTTAGTTCACAAACAAAGCACATTAACCAAATCATTGTCGGTAGTCAAACCACACTAACAAATGCACATTAGCAACGAGCTCCTCTGGTACCTACCAATTCCTTTCAGGAAATTGGGCTTAATTAAAAATTCAGTCTGTAGGACTCAAACTATTCTTGTGGTGCAGTTTCCTTCTTTTCTCCCACAGTACAGATGTTAATACCTCCTTTTGCTGCCTTTGTGATTTTACTCTCCACTTTTACTAATGCACTTAAAGCAAAGGTAGAGCCACTCTGTGGGGTTTACCATGTGCTTTCATTTTGTCCAAATTCACCTGAACACCAAGAACTGTCTTTGAGTTTTTTCTTTATGGGACAGTTACACTCTCTTTTTTTTCTAAAACACAGCAGACCTTCCCCTGCCACCCATCCCAATTTCCTCTTCTTGCCTCACAAAACCATTAGCTGTAAACAGATCACTTTCATATTACTAAATTACACATAACCAGCATCTAAAAATAAGGTGTGACCCTGGAATGATTCCAAATGAATCTGCTGTCATCTATCCATCCTTGGAGACGTTAAATCAAAGGTCTCATTTTTCAGGAGAGGGGTCACATGAACTAACATACCTTCATCATGTAGTAGAAAGGGAACCAGGACAGAAAGATATCAGAGAAGAATTCAGCTATACTGAAAACACCATACACAACCCAGTAAGTCAGCCACTGTGTGTCATCATCTTTGTTGGGACTTTCAATGGCCTTGATTCTGCAAGGAAAAAAAAAACAAACAAGTGAGCAGAACAGTAGCATCTCTAATGGTGAACTTTTTATGATTTGTTGTTATGTGTGAATCCTCATAATTTAATTACTCCAAGAAAACTAATTAGTATCTATCATACAGACAATGTGCCCAGATCTTCAAGCAGACAAGCTTCTCCCTATGTCATACTTCAAAAAGAAAAGATACTCAAGCTGTGTGAGTATGATCACAACACCTGCCTGGCCTTGCCTGTAACTAACAGGACCACCCTCCTTCTTAAGACAGTCGTAAAGGAGTGATTAATAGAATTGTTGCCTTGAATGAAAAATCCTACAATAGCTTAAATTATCAAAATGGGGTAACCTTGCCTACAGAAGAGGTCTGCACAGTGCTTCGGTGCTGCACAACTTGGGGTCCTCAGCATCTACAGTGATACAAGACTGTCATCACTATTCTCTGTTTTTTTACAGAGTTAGCTCTAATAAACAGCATTTTAAATTTACTTATATGTACATACACTAGATTCCTCTTTGAAAAGGTAAACTTATCCATAAGATTTGCTCTAAGGACTACTTATCTCCATCACCAATTGTTTTGATCCAAAAACTAATACCTACAGGACTTGCAAACTCTGATGTGGGCTACGGTATCAAGAAGCGCAACCGCCAGTAAAGTACTGGGCTTCCTGCACAATGATTTAATGGGCTTTTGTTCTCCAGCTGCTAGGAGAATGCAGTTCAAGTTTATACACTTCTGAAAACTGGGAGCTGAAAGATGCACTTATGCTTCTTCAGTAAAAGTAGTTAAGTGGAGACTCTGGACTCATTAAGCTCCAGATTAGCACTGTAAGAAGTTTTAAAAGGAAGTGCTAGCAAATCTAAGCCTGATAATGTGAAGCTTAAGAGTATTAAAAAGCATTTGTCCTCTCCAGTCATGCCATAGGATTAAAATCTGTAGACTCATTTTAATGAATTTAGTTTCAATTCTTCTATCACTTATTCCTTTAATTTCAGATATTTTGTTGCTGAAGCAGCACCTATGGGATATATCAGAGGTGCAAAGTTTTCTGCTAGTTCCCTGGAAAAGGTTGAGAGTCAGGGAGGTTTACAAAACAGAGATCAGAGAGTTGGCTGTAAGTCCATTTCCTGGTTTGTGAATTAAGAAACCTTGTAGATTCCGTCACTGCCTGGTTCTGTACATAACGGGGGAGGGAGGGGGAGCTGGGGGAAATCATTCATGTGACATGCCTTACGTTATGGCAAAAGCACTGGCAGAATCACCACTTGCAGAGGGAACTGGTACAGCTACTGGATTGAGTTACTTTGAAATGCAAGAAGAGGATTTGATACTTAACTTATACATTATTTCTGCTCGGGTTTTTGGGTGGTCATCAGTGCCCTGCAGTGGGAAAAGCAGCAGCCCCTGCCATACCCCATCCTGCACAATAAGGTGATCTTACTGAGGTACAGCACCAGCACAACTGGAAGAACAGGTTTTCCTATTAAGAAACACTCAGTGTTAGGCAACAGGAGTCCAAAGCACTCTGCTCACAGTGCCAACTTCAGCTGCTTCTGCTCCCACTATAAACCACATCTTTTCTATGCCCACCCATCTCTGAAGTATTGTAATAACACTAGGTGAGAGGGCTGTACAAAAAAAACCCACCCTGAAACACCATAAGAATTAAGGAAGAGGGCTATTGATCTGTTTCCAAGGTGTGAAACTGTACTTCTGGAGGGAAAGAAAAAGTACAAGGACTAATAGGGATGTTAATGAGTGGTGGATAAACGGAGCAGAGAAAGGAACTAATTGCAAAGTTTCTCAGTATCAATGAAAACGTGCTGTAGAGATTCATCATGTGAGTTTCTTTAGTTCTGCTGACAACTTCTCCAATAGAGGCATACAGGATAAGGCTTATTTTCCCACAATAAGCATGCTAGTTTGGTGCTTGGGAGAAAATGTTTTGCAGTTAAACTGCCAACAGTCTTGCTCTTTTCTAGTCACCATCTAAAGCCATACACGGATTTAAGGGAGCACTGTTTAATGCTCAGTAGTCACAAAAATCAGTTTTCATAAAAAGAAAACGCTCAGAATCTCCAATTTTGTGGCAAAAGGCAGATAGCATATCACTGTGTTAATGGCCAACGCTCTTTATCTTCTCTCCTGTAGAAACAAATGGCCTTTTAGAGTTCCTAAATGCATGCCAAGGGCGTGCTCCCTGTGAATGTTGGCCATCTGCTGCTGTAGTTTCCTTAAGGGGATACATGAACAACATGCTTTTATTGTGAGAGAGTCACAAGCAGCAGTACTACAAGTAGGCAAAACCCCATGTGATTTAGCCAGCTGATGCACCTCTAAATCCACATGTGGTTGTTTTCTTGCGCACTGTAGGGAACTGCACATTTCCCCTCCTTGTAAAATGATCTTATCCAGGTAGGCACTAGGTCAGATGCAGACCCCTACCACACCCGCCGGGTAACAGTCACATCAGCTCAAGCTGCACCTGGTAGCTATGGCTCCAGTCCCAATCAGAGAGAGAGGGAGGAAGGAAAAGTAGATACAGCAGAATGTCAGTGAATAAAAGTTTTAGCTGAAGTCAAGGAACGGCAAGTATTTTATAAATATTCTGCTTCTGAATGGAAAATATATCCCTCAGATGAGACTGTCAGTGGAAATCCAGTGTAATATGTCCCTGTTAACTTTTGCCCTTTTATTTATCTCCATCATTTGCTGCTTACACACTATTTCAAAAGTAAGTCACAGAAAATAGTACTTGTCCAAGAGCAAGCACAGATACCTTATGCTGATATATTATGTAGAATATCTGACTATATGATGTAGAATATCTGAACAGATAGCGTGTTTTATCCATTTATAACTACACTCTTTTGAACATGAGAATCACACCATAATTAAACTTAGTTTTTTAAGTTATTCTACAGGTATTATCCTGGTGTAATGTCCTGTACAATTAACCTCAGGAGAGACACCATATACATTACTTCAAGCCAAGAACATTTTATTCTTCTCCATTTTAAGTCACGAATCAATCAGCCTGATACTCAAAATGCAATCTCCATCAATGAGTGAAAAGATACAAACAAGAGGCATTGACACTACGTTCAGCTTTAGGATCACCTTTTTTTAAGTTATTTCTACATTGCAAAAGCAATTAAGTCAATCTCATTAGCACATAACATTAAGACTTCCTAACAAATGAAGGGCCATCCAAAGCCTATATAGCTTCACATTTAAAAAGAAAGTGATACTGTCATTTTTTAAAAGTTTTGTCTAATGCTGATTTGACTAAATTCCATGTTGCTTATGTGCAGTAATTACATATCACTGAGGATTTTTTTATAGTGCTTACACACTAACTATAGAGGACTTAAAGCCCCAAACAACTGTTTACAGTAGTTCTGCACACTGGAGGTAAGAGCAGTCACTAGGAACACCTTCCAGAATACCAGGTGGTAAATACCACAGCTCAGTTATTTTAAATATAAATGCCTGTCCAACAGCGAAAAGGGCCTGCCATGGGCCAGCACTGCAACTTGTGCAGACAGACGGAGAGACAAGAAAAGCTTTTCAGCCAGATCTGTTCCCTGATAACCCCTCTAGCTGGTGGTGCCAACGGTGAAGAAGGAGCACGGACTGTCATATCCTAAAGAAGCCCAGGACTTCTAGCCACTATGTAGCTACAGTATCAGAGCATGGGCACAGTTCTGACCTTGTGCATCCTAGAATCAGTCAAACTCAGGGCTAGATCAAGTGTGGTTACTTTATCCTGTTACATGATAGTAACACAAACTAGTCTAATTTTAGTAAGTTGCCAAGTTCTTTCACTTAAAGCATCTGACTCATTTAAACAAACAAAAAAACCAACTCTTTTCCAAGAAGACAGTGTTACTCCTGAACTAGCTCTGGAATAACAAATCATTGCTTACAGTTAATTCATACACATAGTACTCACAGGTTAAGTCATGAATTTGGGTGGGGGGTTTTATTGAGCTGAGCCAAGACATGGGAGGCAGAATTAAAGAAATGCCAAACTGTAGCGCTGTAGTCTCATTTGAAGTAATCACTCTTATCCCTGCAATTTACAAGGTGTAACTTTTGTATAAAGTCAGTCAACAAGCTTGAGATAAAAGATCAGCATCCCTTAAACCCAGTGCTCATGTTATAGTTAGGAAAGACTGGACCATTTTCCTTCAATTTTCTAATCAGAGCTATACTGAATAAGTAGTCAGGCATATTTATCACCCTTTTAGCCAAGCATAACCCTTTTTTTTTTTTTTTTTTTTTTTTTTTTTTTGCATTTAACTTAAAAAACCCTGAAACTACCTATACTTCTAGAGCTTATACTTACTGGTCTGCCCCACCTCTTTAGAGCAGGTTATAAAATAATTTACTTCTAGCTATCTACCCAGACACCCCCACAGAGTCAACAATCCACTGCACCACGGCCTGGTGCCTCCCTGTCATCCTCATTCCAGACTCCTCTTGGCAGGCTGCCTCCGTGACATCTCACATCATTTCAGTGACACCAGTACCTGCGTATTTGGATTCACTTTATCATTTTGGCTTCTACATTTTCATCCGTCAGCTAAAAGCCTTCTGTCTTCCATCCTTCCTCCTCCTCCTCACTGTCTGCCATAGCAGACCCATGCACTTACAGATATTGAAAAGATCTTCCTGCCAAAGGCACTTAACACAGCTGCTGCAGTTTAAGTCTACCAGTTCCCTTCTCTCAGAATTTTGTGTACCTAGCAGATGGCAGCAAGCAAATTAATGGAGAGCAAGGGGAGGCTTCACTGTCCATGCAGGGACAAACATAATTAGAGTACACCAACAAACTATATGACAGTAATAGAAGTTTCTCTCTGTATTTCTTAAAAGGAAATAGACTAAGGCAGCAGAAGGACCACACATGATTTTGCCCACCAGTGAAGTCAGTCCCACAGTCTACATGTTAACTCAGTGCAAAACTAGGTTCCTGGGAGAAAAAAAAGAAGCATCAATACTTTTATTTCCCTGTTTTCTGTTCATTCTTGGCCCCCTTTCTCCTGGAACAAGAATCTGCAGAGCCAACCATCGAGCAAGCTCCCCAGCTCTGACTCAAGCCAAAACCAGCTTCCCCAAAACACATTCCCCCACACATGCTGGCTCTATTGCTGGGATTCAGATGTGTCAGTGCCTCAATTCAGAGTGGATCCATCAGTATAACAAATATCTTTAGATTTTTTGCCTAGATTTAGATATGAAAGAAAAATTCAAATCTTCCTACAGCTATCATAATACTAGACTCTCTGCACTTAACCACTTGCTATCTCTAGAAAAGAATGCAAATAATTTGTCCAAACAACAGGTAAGATGGCTATTATTTCAAACAAAGCACTCTAAAACCTAAAAGACAAAAAGCGAGCATTCTTTGAGGAACTGATTTGGCAGAGTATTTGACAAAAAAGTCAAATTATACTTTTTAGTGTCTGAAGCCCCATGAAAAGATTATCAGTCATGAAAGAAAACAGCACATGTGCAGGGGGATTTGGAAATTTTCTGATTATATTTACATTGGGCATTGTGAATCTGGTTAGATATACCAGTTCTCTCAAATCACATTCATAAAGCAGCAGCAGAGCTTTACTTCTGAACTTTAGCACATCATGAATCATTTTTCATGGAGGAAAAAAGTAACCACTTGCCGCAAAACTTGTCAAGAGAAAGCAAATTTGCTGCCCTGGCTCTCAACAAACACAGGACTGATTATGTTTTCTAAATAACTGCAACCAAAAAAAAGCGATGTTCCTGTTTTAAAGGTATGAAAGAAGCAGAGGAACTAGGAGACAGACTCAAGACACCACAACAATATTCAAATTAAGACTTGGCTTGAGTGTTTACACTTCTATACAACCAATGTAGATTGTTTCCTGCTTATAAAATGCCACGAACAACATTTACATAGTAAAAACAGCTAAAGTGAAGTAACAGCATAAAATTAGCCAATGCAGAGAGAGGCATGATTGTACTACGCTGCTTTTGTCCCTTGAAGACACTAGTAATAAGTTCAGACATTTCACTGCCCACAGCTATTTTCAACTTTGCAATTTTTAAACCAACCGTGACAGCATTTACAAAATTTCCAAACCTTTGCACACATTTCTTAGTCATCAAAGGCTCCCTTCCTGCTCGCACTCTAATTTTTCTGAGGCAGTTAACCACCACTAGCTACGGGTGGAGCTACATTTAAACATGCTAGCTCTGGAAAGTTTAGAGAAGCAGTGAAAACTCTGGCAGTGGTGTTTACCTACTTGCCAACATTCACTTTTTCCATCTACTAGCCAGATCATTGCCTTGTGCAGAAGTATTGCTCGCTAGAAGTATTAAAAGTTGCTTCTATCATTCCTGGTAAACTTTTCAATGCTGGTCTACTTTTCTACTTTTGGGGGACCAAAACTTTTCAATTTCCACAAGAGCCTGCAAAACAAATATTAGAATTCAACTTAAAGGAATTATTGTGTTTCATCATACAGAACTTGCAGAAAATTTTCAGGAATGAGATGAGACACTGTCTGACTTACTGGAAAACAGCCAGAAAACTACGGATTAATTTTGTCTACGTTAAGAGACTCAGGTGGGCCCTTGCTGTGACATGCCACAGACTCTCATTGTATTGCTAAAGAAGAAACTCCTCTATGGATAAAAACACTTAAATCATGTACAAAGCAAAGCTGAAGGTGAACAAGGGGGAATGAGGAGGGAAACAGCTGTACCTGCCAGAAGCTGTATCGGGCATTAAGCAGGGAGTTGCCCCCTCCCCTTGCACTGGCTTTGTGCCACAGTGATGTGAAAGTGGGCAGCAGTGCAGCTGCAGCTGTGCCCCTTCACACCATCTGCTGTCTAACCCAGCAGCCACAGCCTCCAGCTTTTCTCCACTGAATTCCTCATCTGCTGCATGGCACACACTGACAATGAATACAGAGAGTGACATAAACCAAAGAAAATAAACTGCAATTACACAAGGCCTGACAGGCAGGGACCTGCACGCCCACAAAACTGTCCTGGTTTCCTGTATGAACAGACGGAAATCTGAGCTGAGTTATCCTTCTCAGGGTTTGTTTTGTTTCCAGTATATTTTCTTTCAGGCAGGTGTAGAGTAAAACTACCATGACCAAGGTAACCCAGAACTGAATTCCCAGTAAAACAGATTTGGAATATGCTAGTGGGTCAACCACCTGGAAGCCTGTGTGCCATTTTAAACAACAGTGAGGACAGGAGGTGATGTTTCTTGCAGAACACAGACATCTGTCCCACTCCTTTACAAGTATCTTTTCTGCTGAAGAGAAGCTGGACCCAGTACTTTGGCCCTGCCCATGGCAGGTGGGCTGGAACTAGATGATGGTTAAGGTTTCTTCCAACCAAAACCATTCTACGATTCATCATTTCCCAGATAAACAATTCAGTCACTGACAATGGAGAAATGATACACTGACCTACTCCACAAGAGACGAAAGTAAGTCATCTGGGGGAAAGTAATCTGTTTTTTCTCTTTCAGTGCCTTTCTGAGACATTTCAGGCTTGGGTCCATTGTTGAAACACTTGTGTAAACATCAAACTAACACCTTGCACAATACATCCCATTTACAGCTCCTGACCTCTTCCAGAAGCCACAGCTTTTACAGCAAGAGCATTTGAGGGGGTGTGTGCAGCTGATGAAAACAGCTGAAAACTATTTTCTGTCCAATGCTAGGAAGCAAAATCACCACTGTTAGTTCATATAGTAGGCTCTTCAGCTGCCTTTTCAAGGGGGAGAGGCAAAATAGGAGAGAGGAATAAGCAAACCACTGTGGCTAGCACTCTTTATGCTTTGGGTCTCTATACTTTATAAGCACAGGGGACAGCACCCTGACTGCAGTACATGATCCAGAGCAGCAAAAACAAAAGTAGGCAGAGCAAAATGTGGGAAAACGCCCCGTACCAGCTCTGGATTTGGGAGGGAAGGTTAAGCCCACCTGCGCTGTCAGCAGACTGCTCCATGGGCTGGAACCTGTCTGCAGGCTGCCACTGAAGGACACTGGCATGCAGCACATCACATGCATTTTAAATTAGATTTTCACTCAAGATTATAAGTTTCTCATAAAATTTCTCATATAATTTTGTCATAAATATTTCAGCACTAAAAAGGCAGCTGAAGGAAAAGCATTACCGGAGCATGAGCTGGAAAAAACAGAGCTGGCATTGTATCCATGTGCGTGTTATTCAGCATATTTTTTTGTTTAAGTAAAATTTGTAGCCAAAGACAATTATCCCATTATTCAAAAAAAAAAAAAAGTTAAAACCCAAACATCCCACAGTACTAACACGTGGGAGGTAACTTTTCACATTAAGACACATTTAAAACCGCATTCCAACGTGAAAAAGAGTAGACACTCTACAAAAGGATTTTTAAAAAATTTTCAGACTTGAAAGAAAAAAATTGGAAGAGAAACCCTATTAATTCATATTTAATTTGCTACTGTCTTGCTTCTGCAGTTCTAGGAGCTTGTTTTACCAATTTACTTACCATCACTCCATATTGGAAGATTTAAGATACAATCCCAAAACAGTTTCAAAAGAAATTTAAAAATTTAAATAGGATTTTCCAAAGTAATTACATAATTTGAAAAGTGACCTGAGTCAGATACAAAATATTACATAAACGTAATTCCTACACAACTTTGTTGTGAAGGTTTTGAAGCTTTGTTGGCTGATATTTTCACATTCAGATTTTATTGAAAGAAATACTTTCTGACCAATATTTAATTACTTTTTAGAAAACAAAACTTCAGTTGCTCCAGAGTTCTTCGTTTGTGATCTCCTAAATCAGCAAACACTAGAAACTGTTGGTTGGTTTTAAGCATCACAACCATAAGATGTTTCAAGAGTCTAAAAGTAAGTCAATCTCATATCACTGAAAAAATAATAGTGAAGGAACCAGGATTTGACATGCTCAGGATCCAATGGCAGAGAACATATTTTTAAAAGCTGCTGACTGTATTTAAATAGTTACATAAAAGGCAAGTACTGTATTTCAACAATACAGAAGTACAGCTGGGAAGGACTTCCATTTTATGAGTGTATTAGGTTACACACAGAAGGTTTTATTTAGCACATTTCTGCGGGAGTTTGGAACATACTCCGCTGTGGTCTTCACAGGAAAGATACTTTGGTCTAAGAACAATATAATGCATGTGAAAGGTTAACACGTTTTGTTTTGAAGAATATCTAAGGAGGCCTTCCTTCAAAAAATGAAGCATTTTAAGGTGTTTTACACTCAAGAGGAGTTACAGTCTTTTCCTTTCCCCCACCTCCCCATCAGCTAGGTGGGTTTGGAGTAAATAACACGCCTTAATGCACCTCTAACCCCAGCCCGCTACATTACCCGGTACTTTGTATCTACAGATGCTGGCACTGCACCAGTGCCTTCCAGGACACCCGGGAGTGTCCTCAACTCTAAAACATCAGTGCGAGTTTTAGCGAACAGCGTTGCTACAGCGATTCTCCCTACTGTTACCAGCAGCCAGGTAAGACCCAGCTTACCGAAGATCTATCTCACTCTGAAGATGAAAATGCTGTGAACCCCAACGCAAAATATAACGCGCTACGAGATCTGTTTATCAAGCGTGGAAACTACCCAGCGTCTCCCATGGGTAATTTACGACGCAGCCCTCGCCAGATGGAAGAAGTGGAAGAAGTCTCGTCCTTTACTCAGCACCTTGCACCTGGACATCCCAAGGAAAAGGGGGGAGCGGGAAAAACAATCCTCCGGAGTACGGCCCCGGGGATGCCACCCTGGCAGACTCGGCACCAGCCGCGAGGTATGCGATTTTTGATTTTGCAACACGCGGCAAAGAAGGGCAAGAGTCGCGACACTCACGACACGTAGGCGGGGTAGCCGAAGCCGATGATGTTGCAGAGCAGGGATGCGCCGTATCCCACTACCAGGTACACGGCCACGGCGCCGAGGATGCCTGAGGAGAGAGCAGAGAGCCGTCAGCTCCCGGCGGGGTGGAGCGGGGCGCGGGCAAGGCGCGGGGCTCACCGGTGGCGATGTAGGTGCGGCTGACGCCGGTCTTGGCCTCGATGCGCTCGAGCACGGCGGTCATACAGTTCTTCTCGTGCAGGAAGCGGTCGAACCTCTGCCGCATCGCCGCGGCCATGGCTGTGGAGGTGGTGGTGGCGGCGCTGCTCGCCCGCCCTCCGCCGCAGCCCCGCTGCTCCCTGCGGCCCAGCGCAGGCGCCGCCCCGGCCCCGGCCCCCGCCGCCCGTCCCTGTGGCGCCGCGCCCGGGGGCGGTGGCGAGCGCCGGGGAACCATCTTCCGCCGGCTGCGAGCCCTTTCCGAGCGCAAAATGGAGTCTGGGGGCGCTGCCCCGCCCGGGCAAAGCGGGATCCTGTGTCATTTGGGGGAGCCCCGGGCGCCGACCGTGCTGATGCGCCGGGGGGGGGGGGGGGGAGGAATAAGGGGAACCGTGGGGCCTGGAACATACGTCCCTGCAAGGAATGTCCGCCTTGTTCGAGTGATCAGGTAGCGAGTGCCCTGTATGAAAGACGGCAAGGAGGAGGGCACGCACGCGGCCAGCTCCAACCCCCGAAAATTGCTCAATACGTTAAAAAAAAAAAAAAAAAAAAAAAAAAAAAAAAACCACAAAAAAAAAAGACACACCCCTCCCCCAAAGTCCCAGTACATCACACCATTGATTTCAGATGCGATTATCAAAACTCAGAAACGGATTTTATGCACCGACGTGATGCCACCACCTTCGCACGGCTACCCCGGAAGGGAGGGGGTGGGTGTGTGTGTGTGTGGGTGGGGGGGTGTGTGTGTGTGTGACAGAGAGAGAGAGAGACTGATCTAAGGGCAGCAGCTCCCCGCTGTAACTGTACCCTGGAATTTATGGTGTGTGCGCAATGTTCTTGCCAACTAAATATAATTTACTGGCTGCGATGTAGTCCTGGGAACTTCCTCTGCTGGGCTGAGTCTTCCCAGCAACTCCTCTGCGTCTGACTCAGCATTACAACTAGTGCTGAGGTTCTCCATGCCTTCTTCAAATCTGTATTAGCTCCTAAGTATGCCAAAAAGTACTAATCAGTCTTCTAAAGATACTTTTTTTGTGTGTGTCTTATCTTCACCTAAGGAAAAAATAAATGTAAGCAGAGCATTGTGCTATGGATCTGTCAGTGTCTTGGGGGGAAGGCATCTTGCAAAGAATTTAAATTTAACTGCTGAAATACCTTTTATTCTTTCCAGCAACTGTCTTATTAAAGGCAGAGGTGAGGAGAAGAGGGAGAATAATATCTAATCCATAATCCCATTATAAGGTTTGTCATGTAATTTTAACTTTTTTTTTTTTTTTTTTTTTGGTGATAAAAGTTTTCATCTTGTTTAATAGAATCATAAAATACAGTTAAAAGAGATCTCTGGAGGTTACATACTCTAGTCTTCTGCTCAAAGTATGGCTAATGCCAAAGCTAGACCCTGGTGTTCAGGGTTTGGACTGCTGGGGTCTGAAAATATTCACAGATGGAAAGTGGGCAGCCTCCTCAGACAGGCCATCACTGTGCTCAACTGCAAGCAAAGAGATTTTTTTTCCTCATGTATGGAATTGAAATTTCCCTTGATGTCACATGTGACTGTTTCATCTTGTCTTTTGCCCTGATTTTCTGTACTTCTGGGGGTCTAGTTCATGTTAACCTCCAAACAGACAGCTGAAGGTAGCAATCAATGTCCCCACTTAGCTTTCACCTCTGAGAACAAGCACAACAATCCCAGATCCCTGACCCTCCTCCTATGCCACGTGTTCCAGGCCTCTTCTTTTCCTTTCTTTGTTTGCTGTATCTGCACGATATGTCTTGGGTTTTACAGAGAACAGGGGGACTGTTGGGACAGGTGTTACATAACATGAAGGGATCATCATGGCTAAGCTTCGCGAACGAAGATTTGGGAAGGTCTCTACCTACACTTGTTACAAGCGCGCTGGTGGCTAAGAAGGCCACTACGAGATAGACAAGTCTGATTGCAAAAGGCACAGCAGAAAGACTCTGTAGGTGGTATATTCAGCAAGACATGATTCTTTCTGCGTTGTCTTTTCTCCTCACGAGTGATCCTGCGTGCATTCTCAAAAGCATCAGCAGCGTTACAGACGGTGTGTTTCCAGACCTCCCGATTGGAGGCCAGAGTAGACCAGTTATGGTGATCAATATGGCCAAGGCTAAGATGTTGTTTCAGGGGGTCCTTGTGTCTTCTCTTTGGGGCTCCTCTCTTGCGGCAGCCGGTGGCAAGTTCACCATAGAGCATGATCTCAGGAAGGCAGTAGTCCTTCATCCTGGACACATGTCCTGCCCAATGCAGCTGTGTTCTCATCAACATGGCCTCAATACCTTGTTCTGAGGTACTGCTGCTTGTTCTAGAACAGATGTATTAGTCACATAATCTGACCAGAGGATGTTTAGGATTGTACGGAGACAGAGTTGATGGAAGTGTTCTAGGAGCCGCAGGTGGTGGCGGTAGATGACCCATGATTCGGATCCATATAAGAGAGTAGACAGCACAATGGCTCTGTAAACACTGATCTTGCTACTTTTCTTCAGGTGTTTATTTCGCCAAACTCTTTTATGGAGTCTTCCGAAAGCACTATATGCCTTTGCTTTTGCTGTTGTCTGTCTCTCTGTCACATGAAGGGATATGGTGCTTTTAAATTAATGAAGACTACTAACAGTGCCAGACATCCTTAAGAAATGGTTCTTAACAACAAGTGTGAGAAATTAATTCTTGGGTGCAAACAGGGCAAAATTCTATACCTGAGTTTAAAATACAGTAATATGATAAGTATTAGCAACTTCACTGAGATTTCCTTTTGGTCGCATAAAAAGACGGTGCTGTGTAGCAATTCTCCGTTCATATAAGAATATTACAATATTCTCATGTGCCTTGGGGTTAAAAGTAAAATAAGGTAAACATCACCAAAAGTTGCAGAAAGCAGTGTGACTCTTATTTTGCTTATGGGTATGCTGGGATTTGGAAAAATTACAGGACCTGCTAAACTGCAAATGAGCAATTCTCAAACTGAAGATTTATGGACCTGAATCATGTTTTGCAGGAGTGCAAGAAGCCCCATGGAAACTTACTCTGATCTTTTGGGTTTTGTTTTCTCTTCTGTGCTTTCACTCTTTACACCTAATAAAGTCCCTCTAAAAATTCTAGGTCTTTTCCATTATACCTGTAAGACTGAAGGACTGAGGAGGAGACCAAGTAAGACACAAAACTATTATAGAAAAGGGAATTTAATAAAAATGTTAAAACCAACTAAATTCCTGCTGATACTTAATAATAACTTGCTATTTTCTTTTTTGTTCTTTTATTCAAAACCAGACTCTTGTGGCATTAATAACTCCCCCAGCTGATCTGTGCTAGATAAATGTTTTCAGTGTACTAGGATGTGCTGCATAAATTCTTTTTAGCAGTAAAGTGCATAACTGTTTTGTTTATGATGCTTATGTTACAGAGCAAGAGCGAAATAGGTTGTTAGAAGAAACAAACTGGAAAGTCAAATAGAAACAAAGGTAGGGTACTGTACTTAAAAAATAACAACACTCTTCCAGGACAATATGGAGAACATGCAATATTGGGTAGTCCTCTTTCTTGTTCCCAGGAAAACCTGAAAATAAGAACAAGGAAGGAACACTGTAACTTGAAAGAGCTAGCCTACAGAGGAAAGCTAAAGGAGGATTGTGTGACCTGCTCAAGGAACTTCTGCAGGAGAGGAGGAAAAGCAGAAAAGTGCAACAGGACTGTCCAGTGGAGGACCAGGAGGATGAGTGCCTTTCCACCTTGCAAGTTTTGAGACAACTGGTGTCCTAGACCTCGGAACCAAAGCACATGCAGTACTAGCCCATTTGTCCAGGCTATTCAGCCTTTAGCTGTAGGTTATCATGAAATACCAGAGCTGGCATCTAAAGCCACAGGCTACGGGAGGAATTGCACCCTTAGACCACATGCAGAATTGACAGGCTGCCTGACAACCCACTGAGGGTTGTGCTCTGAAACAAACTAATAGAAAACATTATATTAGTGGGTTATTTCCTTTTCATTGTCCTCCATTCTTCATTTTCCCTTTTGGTACCCTAATTTTTTCTCTACCTTTATTTTCCAATTAACGCAGATTAGTATCTTTGTTTCTCCACTTTGATGTTTTAAGCTATTTAGTCTGATTTTAGGATCAGACTGGATAGAGACTTCTTTATCTGTCTTCAACACTGTATGTCTTTCCACCCTGAGCTGTGGTCCACTGCTATCATCCACCCAGAGTTAAAGGTTAGCTTCTGGCTTTAGCACAGGTGTATACTTCATAGACTCATAGAATGGTTTAGATTGGAAGGGACTAAAGATCAATCAGTTTCAACCCCCCTGTCATGGGCAGGGACACCTTCCACCAGACCAGGTTTCTCAAAGACCTATCCAGCCTGACCTTGGACACTTCCAGGGATGGGGCATCCACAGCTTCTCTGGTCAACCTGTTCCAGTGCCTCACCACCCTCACAGCAAAGAATTTTTTCCTAATGTGTAATCTAAACCTACTCTCCGTTTGAAACCATTCCCCCTTTTCCTGTCATTACATTCCTTTGCAAAAAGTCTTTCTCCATTTTTCCTGTAGCCCCCCCTTTAGGTAGCGGAAGGTGCTATAAGGCCTCCTTGGAGCCTTCTCTTCTCCATGCTGAACTGCCCCAGCTCGCTCAGTCTGTCTCCATAGGAAAGATGTTTGAACCTCTGATCGTCCTCATGGTCCTCTGGACTCACTCCAGCAGGTCCCCATCCTTCCTATGCTTGGGGCCCCAGAGCTGGACTTCCTCCAACCATCTGCTTGGTGATCACACCCTGTTACTTGGATCAGCTGGTTAAGCCTGTTTGAGTTTAGTGTTGCCTTAAGTAAACTTTGTCTTGACTTTTAGCATGTGCTGTGCTTTACTGCATACTTGTCACGTATGTACAACAGTGTGTACATCACTGCTGTTAAATTAATGATCACCTGCGAAGTCTTAAGGAAGAAATTATCTGAGTAAAGTAATGCATTATTAGGAAAAGCCTAATACAGATTTTATTGTACAGTCCCATCATTGCTCTCTACACATAAACTAACCACGTGATCACTGACTTACCTTTTTTCTATGTGTTTCCTATCTCCTCTTCAGGGTTCAGAGAACCTCTCCAGGGTTTAGGTACCATCATCATGGCCAGTCTTCACGAACGAAGATTTGGGAAAGGTCATTACCCTTCGAGCCTGCGCAGTGGATTTTTTAGGTGAGACACAGTGTGCGCTGAACTGAGCCCACCCTTTAATCCTAAAGTTCATCTGCCGGGGCCGAGCGAGCTCGGACGGTGGCAGCGAGGTCCTCAGGACGTAGGTTTGTTTAGAGTGACCTTCTCTTAGATGGATGGCCTTACAGGGCTGACGAGCTCCATCTGCCCAGAGGAGTTCCCTGACCGGGAATCAAACCCAGGCCGCAGCAGTGAGAGCACTGCATCCTAACCACTAGACCACCAGGGGGCCCCTGTTTAGGTACCATACTTCATCCAAATCTTCTACTGAATACATCTTGTTAGTTATTGTAACGTCTTGTGCATCACCACATGTCTGGCCCTTTCTATGGTGCTTCTCATTTAATAAAAACCCTGCAGATTATTTTCAGGTCTTTGTGGTTCTCTCTCCTTAACAGTCAGGGAACTAAGATACACATGGATTTAAGCCTACATTTACATTAACTTTGTGTGGGCGATTTGCTATGGCCTAAACCTTGCTTCAAAATATTTTAACTATTTATGTTTCTCAGCATGAGTTATATAGTAATGGTTATATAGTATATCCAACATCTCTTGGGATACAGGTCTGTGTCAGCTCTTCCACTCATCTCTTTTCCCATGTAACACACAGAACAAAGCAGGTGAGTAGTGCTTGCATTGTCTCCTGGTATGCAAATTTGACCCAAAATACCAACTTGCAGCAACTGAGGGCACTGAGTTCCTATTGCTTATGGAAGTTAGTGCTTTTCTGTCCACTTCCCTGCTTAGTTATCGTTTGTTGGAGATTTTAGTGTAGAATCTGTTTATTGAAGGGCTGAGTGGAATCAAAGCCTTTTTCTGATGACTTAGGCAAGGTGAAGTCTGCAGTCTCTTGATTACAGATTCTCCAGGCTCTGCCTTTATTCCAATTAACATAAGCTGCAAACAAATGTTTACTGAGTTCTGGATTTTGTTAGTTCTTGGCATCTGAGAGTGTTGTCCTGTTCAATGCAATCCTCCACTTTGGTCAGCTTCTCCAAGCAAAACTTTCTCCACCCTCGACTGTTGCTTTTCCTGTCCAATGTCACTCCTCTTCTGAGGTTCCTTTCTGAATGTGCATGAGTGACCCTTTCTTATTTGCTGCCACCTTCTCTCTTTGTCCAGTGCAAACAGACAACACAAATTATTTTCCAAATATCTTATTGTTGCCTTCTGACTGCCAAGGTTGGCTAATAAGCAGTGATTAAAAACCAGTTTGACCACATTACGGGGTGATTCTGCACATTGCTTGGAGCTGTGAGAGGATGTGGGTACTGGGTAGGCTTCTCGATGCTCTACCTGGCCTTCTTACCATCCTAATTGCCCTGGGAGCTTGACAAGAGGGTGTTGCCAATTTCCCTTTCAACATATCAGTGTGTGCAAGTTCCCTGGAGGGACCTAAGTGTAGATTTATCTTCGGGGAAATATTATAACCTGAATGTGTCAGCTTTAACTCAACTGGCTTTGTGGGAGCTAATGGGTGAGAGGAGTGTGTGTTAGTTTAGCAAAGAAATTAGAAAGTGTACAACAAGGTTCTAAGTGACAACAAAAAAATGAAACACCAATGATACACCATTCCAAAACCTACTTATGAACACATTTTTTCTTATATTCATGTAGTCTTTCAGCAGTGTCTCCAAAATGGAACAAGCAGAAATGTTCAAATGTGTCTCTTCTCACTCTCCTGTGCTGGGGGCTTGCAGCACTGTCTACAAACTTTCACTATGTTCTTCAGTTAGTACATTTCTCTTATGTTAAGCAGCTTATTATCCAAGACTTTTTCACAACTTAGGTAACATTTGATACATTTACTTCTTCATTGTATCAGGTTGGGTATTTTCCAGACACCGGGGATGGGCTAAAAGTACAATAGATAACATGAGATGTCAAAGAGCATTTTCTAAACCACTTTCTTTCCCCCTCTTTATTAGCTGTAGGAGCTCCGGGTACCAAATCCACATGGGATGGCAGGAGCAGGGTGGGAATGTAGCAGGGAAAAACAGTAGTAGGAAGAGTACTCTGATACCTGAAAGAATGCAGATCATGTAACTTTTACAGAAATTCCTACGTCTACCCTTTCTGGTAAAAACTGAACTCTCTGGATCCCTGAGCAATGGGATTTATCAGTCACTTGAACCCTTCCCTCTGTCCCTCTGTCTAGCCATATTAATAGTTCTGCTAGTGGTAGACTTACTTTCCTCTGCCAAAGTACTTCTTTAAGTCAACACTGATGTGATCCACACATCACCTCAAGTATCACAGCAATAAAGGTGGTGGAGCAAAAGTCACTGTCAAATACTATGGAGTGGACTTTGGAGAGGAGAGCACCAATAGATGTAAATGTGCTGATTTTACTAAGATAGGGCTCTGAAGTCTTCTTACAGTATTGCTCCTTCTATACCTGGTTGAATGCCCTTCCCTTGTACTTCTGGAGCTATTATGGAGTCTCTTGTCCTTTGTTATAGCTTTGAAAAGGAGGCAAAGGATACATTTCTCACTTTCTGTACCCAACAGTTAATAAATGTGTTGTGAATATACATACTTTTTGTGTCTTCAGTGTAACACTGCGCTGGTATCTTTATGTGCTGGTTTTGGCTGGGGTGGAGTTAATTTTCTTTAGCTACCATGGAGCCGTGTTCTGGATTTGTTCTGAAAACAGTGTTGATAATACTCCACACTATGAAATGCTCATGCTCCGTATATAAAGCTGTGGTGAGAAGAAGGAAGTGGGAGGATATTTAGAGTGATGGGATTTGTGTTCCCAAGTCACTGTTACGCGTGATGGAGCCCTGCTTTCCTCGGGGTGGCTGAACACCTGCCTGGTCACAGGAAGCAGTGAATTAATTCCCTGTTTTGCTTTCCTGTGTGTACAGGTTTTCCTTTCTCTACGGTTTAATACGCAATAGTAATAACTTGGTAGGCAATTCAGTCTTTATCTCAACCCACAAGTTTTCTCATTTCCCCGATTCTCTCCCCGAGCCCGCTAAGGAGAACGACCACCAGAGGGAGCTTCGGCGACGAAGGAGCGGGGAAAGGACAGGAGGAGGAACGCACTAAGTACTCGCTTTTAACTGGAATCAGAGGGTGCAGTGACAGCAGCAGCCGCCGCGCAGAGAGCAGCGATACCCTCTGCCGGCAGGGAGGCTCCTCCAGAATGCCACCCGGAGCCCGTTTTGTTTCACAGAATCAGAGGACTGTGAGGGTTGGAAGGAACCTCTGGGAATCACTCAGTCCAGCTCCCTGCCAAGGCAGGGGCATCTGCAGGAGGTGACACAGGGATGTGTCCAGGTAGGTTTGGAACGCCTCCAGAGAGGGGGACTCCACGCCCTCCCTGGGCAGCCCGTTCCATGCTCTGCCACCCTCAATGTAAAGAAGTTTTCCCTCATGTTGAGGTGGAATTCTTGTGTTTTAGTTTACGGCCACTGCTCCTCATCCTGTCTCTGGGCATCAATGAACAGAGCCTGCCACCATCCTCTGACATCCGCCTTTGAGATATTTATATCCATTAACGAGATCCCCTCTCATTCTTCCCCTCTCCAGACTAAACAGCCCCATCTCCTGCATTTCTCCTCATCAGAGAGATGCTCCAGACCCCTCATCGTCTTTGTTACCCTCCACTGGACCCTCTCCAGGAGTTCCTAGACCCTCTGGTCCTGAGGAGCCCAGAACTCCAGATGTGCCTCACCAGGGCTGAGTACAAGGGGAGGATCCTCTCCCTCGACCTCAGCCATGTCCCACTATCCCCTATCCTGTTGTTCTCTATCCTGCTATCCCCTATCCCTCTATCCCCTACCCCTCTATTCTCTACCCCTGTATTCCATATCCCGCTATTCCTTATCTCACTATGCCCTATCACTCTAACCCCTATCCCTTTATTCCCTATCCCACTATCCCCATCCCTCTATCCCCTATCCCTCTGTTTCTTATCCCTCTATTCCCTGTCCCTCTGTTCCCTATCCCTCTACCCCCTATCTGCTATTCGCTATCCCGCTATTCGCTATCCCGCTATTCCCTATCCCTCTATTCCCTATCCCTCTATTCCCTATCCCTCTATTCCCTATCCCTCTATTCCATACCCTTCTATCCCCTCTCCCTCTATCCCCTACCTCTCTATCCGCCATCTCTCAATCCCTTTATTCCACACCTTTCCATTCGCATCCCGCTGTTTCGCGTCCCCCACTCGCGGCGCAACCGGCGCGCACGCGGCACCCCGCCCCCCTGGGGCGCCCATTGGCCACTCGCGATCACCTGATCGCCGCGGTCGGCCTCGAGCGCCTTCGCCCCATTGGCCGCCGCTCCGCCGGTGCTGCGCGGCGATTGGCCGGGGCCGCTGTCGTTCCGCCGTCCTCTCCCCCCCCCACCTCCGCGCGGCTCCGCCCCCGCCGCGTCCCTACTTTGCGGGCTCCGCCGCTTCGGGATGAGCCGCGATTCCCCATGGAGACCAAACGGGCCGACATCCCCAGCAGCGTCCTGGACGACCTATGCAGGTGCGGTCGTGCGCGCGGGGGGTGCTCCCGGGGCTTGCGGAGCCGCTGTTGCTGGAGGACGCGGTGGGCGCCTTCCCCCCGGCGGCTCCCCTGGCGGAGCGGGGGTCCCAGGATGTTTGGGATACCTGGGATGCTCGGAGCGCCGCGGGGGTGCGGGGCGAGCAGCTGGAAGGGGCGGCTCAGGCCGTCCCCCGGCGGCCGGGAAGCGGAAGGAAGGGGCTCGACCCGCTCCCCCCTTTGCCCGAGGCTCCGCCTTCACGAAGGGATCTATCCTGGGAGGGCGGGAAGGCTGCCCGCGGCACCCTCCGGTCCCGAGCGGCGCACCGGGAGCCGGGAGTGCGGGGGAAGTGGCAGAACGTTGTCTGCGGCGTTTTCCTGCGGTGCCGGGGCGGACGAGGTGAAGCTGCGCAGGGGAAGCAGAGACCGAAGCGGGGGTTTGGGATGACGTGGTGGGGATGGACTGGGGGACACCCGCCGCTCTGGCGTCGGGATCCGTTTGGAATGGCTGTCAGAGAGTCCCTCCAGCTCGTTTACCTCTGCTGGAATGGGATGTGCCAGCGGAGGAAAAGGGATACCCATCAGTACTTTCAGAGTGGAAGAGTCACCTTTTCTTGTTCTCAGGGCTTTGCGTTTGAATTTTCATAAATCGTGGGTTCCCTTTTCTTAGAAAGGGGGAAGGCACCTTTCCCTCTTGTGGTCTCAAGCTCTGATCATCTGTGGAGCAGCCCTTCAGACTTTTAATTTATCCATCATCCCCAAAAATGTGATGCCCCAGACTAGATCTGATATTTGGCACAAAATCATCAAAGAGACCCTTCCTGAATTATTTGTGTACAAGAGGGAAAGGTTACTAGAGACGAAGGATAGTCCACTTACTGTAATTACTAGTTTCAAATGAGTGAAAATGTTTAGGAGCGAGAATACTACAGGAGGGTAGAACTGCTCTGCTCAGTGTTGTTTTCCATGAGTCTAATGCAAGAGTCAGAGTTTGCGATATGCAAGTAAATTTTAAATTCTCTAATTCTCTCTTTAAATTCTCTCTGGCATCTGAACCATGTTTGTGTTTTCATTGTGTTTTCTTTGCATTCCTTACACAGAGATGGAATGTGCCTTTTAGATCCCTGCTCACATATGAAGTGGCATTTGAGACTTTTCAGAAAATCCAGTAGGGAATTACAATGTTTACAAAACTGATACAGCCTATTAGTGTCACTAGTATAACAGAGTATTTGGATAGGGTCAGTGATAGGGGCAGTCCCACTGTGTTTCTTTGAGCTACTGTCATTTTCTAGCTTTGAAGTGGTGTTTTGTCTTATAATTGTATGAGTGTAGTCAAGTGGTTGGCTCGAAATGGGTTATAAAAATAGCTGTAATTTCCCACATTCTCTGTATGTGATATTAGTGGAACTTTTGGCAGAAAGAGCCAAGCAATTTTTCTTACTCAATTACTGAGTCTTGTTAAAAAACACGTCACAAGTACTCCTGTAATTTTTTTGTCATGCTCTCTTACTGCAGCTTGGTTGTTCTTTGCTGAATAAAGAAGTGGAAGTGCAGAGACTTAATTTATGTTTTGGGGCCTCTTGATGCTTTCTCTTATAAACAAGTGCTGTTGCCCCATCATTTGACTTCAGGACTGTGGTTGGTTAGCCTTCCTCAGTAGCCAGAGGTACACCCAGCCATTCACTCCCTCTCTTCAATAAGATGAAGGAGAAAATAGGATAGAAAGCTTGTGGCTCAGGATGAGACAGGAATGTTGCTTACCAGTTACCACTGTGGCTGTAGGGTAGACATCTCCTCTGCCATGGAGCACCTCCTCTCCCTCCTTCTTCTCCAACTTCAGTGTTTGCACTACTGTTTCATGCTCTTTTTCTCCCTTCCTTTGCTTGTCTGGCATTTTTGTCCTTTCCTAAGTACACTTCCACCATCCTGGCTGCTGCCTTCACTGTGCCCTGCAGTGTGTCCCTCACTGCAGCAGCTGGGCACCTGCACCCAATACAACCTGGAGATGCCTGTTGTTAGTCACTCCACATAACTTAAAAGTTAACTTTTTGATTAATAAATAGCATTCTAATTGACTTTGCTGTTGTTCTTCTAAGCCTAATGCCTGGCATGTTCTTATTCCTCTTTGGTACTGCTATATGTTGTATCTTTAGATTTATGTCCAACTGCAGTACTGTAAGTTAAAATAGACTTTTAACATTTTACCTTTTATCTACAGAAGCCTTGTCTGTAAGGGCTTTTTTTTCAGCACTCAAAATGGAACCTTTGAAAGAAATGAGCAGTTAGGGGTGGTATTGCCAACTGAAAATTGGGAAGTGGGAAAATACAGTTGTTGAAGTGAATAAGGTTGTTTATGTAAGGAAGAATCATAGACTGGTTTAGGTTGAAAGGGACCTTAAAGATGATCTAGTCCCATCCCACCTGCTGTGGGCAGGGACACCTTCTAGATCAGTTGTTCAGGGCCCATTCCAACCTGGCCTTGAGCACTTCCAGGAATGAGACATCCCCAGCTTCTCTGAACAACCTGTTCCAGTGTCTCACCACCCTAATAGTAAAGAATTTTTTCCTAATACCTGATCTGAACCTGACCTCTTTAAAGCCACTCCCTCTTGTCCTATCACTATATGCCTTTCTAAAAAGCCCCTCTCCATATTTCTTATAGCCCCTCTTTAGGTACTGGAAGGTGCTATAAGGTCTCCCTAGAGCCTTCTCCTCTCCAAACTGAACAACCCCAACTCTCTCAGCCTGTCTTTTTAGGAAAGGTTCTCCATCCCTCTGCTCATCTTCATGGTTCTCCTCCAGACTCACTCCAGCAGGTCCCCATCCTCCCTGTGTTGGGACCACAGAGCTGGACACAGCACTGCAGGTAGGGTCTCACAAGAGCAGAGTAGAGGGGGAGAATTCCATCCCTAGGCCTGCTGCCTACTCTGCTTTTGATCCAAAGAATTGTCTGTGAGCACACATGGCCAGCTCAGGTCAAGATTCTCATCCACCAACACCCCCAAGTCCTTTTCCCCAGAGCTTCTCTCCATCCAGCCTGTATTTGTGCTTGGGATTGTCCCACCCAGCTGCAGGACCTTGCACTTGGTCTTGTTGAACTTTGTGAGGTTCACACAGGCCCTTTCAGGCCTGTCACGTTCTTTAAGGATATCTGTTCAAGGACCTTTTATAGTGTGAAAATGGGATAGTAAGTAGGTGCGAAATCCAGGAACAAAGCATACAGGGACACAAACTCATAGGGAGGTGGTGGTGAGAACCAAACTTGGCCACTGACTGATGAGGGGGTATGAGAATGTTCTTTCCAGCAACTTTATCTCACTAGGAGGAAATTAGAATAAAAAAATATACAGACACGCACCTAAGAAAACAGAAGTGGAGACAATGAGAGTGTCAAGTGTGTGCCTGCACAAGTGACCTTCTGCCTCTTTGACCAGAGTGCAAATTTTGACATCCTATAACAATTTATACCTGTCAGATTTTAAGTAAAGATGTCTTAAATGTTTCCAGCTCTAGCAATGATACGCACTTTTGGAATGTAGCTGCTGGCGCTCAGGAGTTGAATGTAGAAGATCTATGTTAGATGATTTAAGTTCAATGCGGTGTATGACCTTCAATTTCTAAAAAGAAAGTTGTGCTTTTGATACAAAAAAATAAACAATTGAAGATTCTTCTGCTTAAGTAAAATAAGCTATCACACAGTGCTACTTAAACTTACATTTCTGGTGTTTTGTGTTTGTGAGTGTCTGGGCTAAAGCATAACTTGACTTGAAAAAGAAACCAATTGTCCATGTTCTGTTTCAGACTGAGGAAATTAGTAGGATCATATTGAATTTTAAAATCTAAATAAATTAGTAGTTTACTGTGGTTTTAAGTGAAAATACATAGCCATGTTTAACTTTTGTTCTGAAAAAAATGTGTTGAAATCTCTTATCAGAGTTTGCAGATGTTCTTTACTGGTGCTTTCATTTCTGTAGTAAGGGCATTGATGTAGGTTGTCCTCACCCTCCCTGTTTTCACAGCAGTTAATTTACTTAGTTTGTTGTAGTTGATATTTCTGAAAGAACATCATAATCTGTCTTCCTTCTTGACTTCCAAAGTTGTGTTTTACTTTGTGAAAACCTTTTGCTGTCCCTGCAGAACAACTGGAGGATCTGGTGGTCTGTTCGTATCTGCTAATGGATCAGGAATTCTACTATTGCAATGTGGTTTTGTTGTTAGCTTCATTTAAATCAATAGATTTGGCTAATGTTACTCTTCTTTCTTTTCTGGTAGCCGATTTATTTTGCACATTCCAAGTGAAGAGAGAGACAATGCAATCAGAGTGTGTTTTCAGATCGAACTGGCCCATTGGTTTTATTTGGATTTCTACATGCAAAACACACCAGGATTACCTCAGTGTGGGATAAGAGACTTTGCTAAAGCTGATATCCTTTTTATTACTGTGATTGTTTTCTGTCTCAGTGGTAAAGTGCAAACTGAATGTTGTTAACAATATTTCATAGAAGGAAATCATCAGTTCAAGTGTTAGTGATTAAAAATTAGTATTACTAGGTATGTGATCTCACCTGTTCATTGCTTCCATAATTTTGTGGCACTCAGAAGAGATGTCTCTCAGACTGCTAGAGAAATAATTTCTGATCTTTGAGGATTTTTCCTCATAGTTGCACTTTGGCATGCTAGGTAGGTTTCAAGGATGAGCTGTTGGAGCTCTTCTGATTGAACTCCTTAGTTTAATTGATTTTCAAGTAAATAGTGACACAAATATTAACATAGCTGAAGGTGGTATGTGCTCCCCCATGGGCAATGGTCTGTATTTTTTGAAAGTTTCTTTTCATAGGGGAGAGGATGCATTTTTACTGAATTCATAAGATTGTCCCCTGCTTTTTTCATTGCTTGCAGAGGCTGCTGGAATGTACACTAGTTCAAAATTATAGAAAAGTTTGTGGCTTTCATGCAGCGGGGGCTTTAGTTTTAACGTTCTTGCATATGTTTTTCATATGGGTTTTGGAATATTGCTTCTGACTTTCAGGATAATATTATGTATGGTTTCACTACACAATTTACTTATCTGTTTGATAATATAGATTTACTTTGAAACACTGCAGCTTTTATTTTGACAACAAACTGTAAAAATATGATCATATTCTCTTGGCTGATATTATGCAGTTATTTTTTATTAATTTTATGCATGTTTTTTAATTATTATTGTATTTTTCAGACCAACAAAATTCTTCAAGTAATTGTAAGCAGTGCAGAAAAAACACAGTGTAAGAGATGTTATATGTTCCTTACATCTGTCCCTCTCTAGTTCACATTTGCCAGAAATATTAATTCTGCTGCAGTATCATATTTCTAAGTACTCTGCTTTTTTATCAGTATTATAATTTATGGTAGTAATCACATATATAATATGTAACATTAATACTTTTATTAAGGACTTGTAGATTTGCTCTCAAAATTTTAGAGTTATGTAAAGGTTGTTCATGTTTTCTCTGCATGAGTTTTGGTGAAGTATATTAGAATTTAGATTTCTGCAACTTGATGCCATTAAAAATATTTTTTTTTGCATAGTAAATGCTGAAGTACAGATTCTGTACCATAGTCACAAATGATGGTGGGAAAAAATTATCCCCACTTACTTAAAGCACAAAATTTTTGTCTGTCTTGCTCACTTCAAAATGAAGAAAATGTGCTTAAGAATAATATATATTCAAAATAACTCTTGTGTGGATACTATTTTTTTAAATTAGGGAACACTTTAAATTAGGGAAGATTGTCCTTCAAACAAGCAGCCTTGTGTTGTCTTTTTTCCTGTCACTTATTTGTTTGTTTGTTTGTTTAAATTGGCTTGCATTGGAGTTGCCAAATTACTTGATGCTTTCTGACCTTGAGTGTTTAATACTGAATTATTCATAACATTTTTTTTTTACTTCCAAGAGAATATATCTTAAAAGCATTTACGGGAGGGAGTGTGTTTATTTTAAGTGTTGAGTCTTTGTGTGATTTGGAACTGGATACTTACATTTATCTTCCTTAGCATCTTGCTGTACTCTTCAATCACTGCCCTTTTTTACTGCCTCAAGGTGAAGATGTACAAAAGGTTTTAGATGAGTGGAAAGAATACAAAATGGGAGTGCCAACCTATGGTGCAATTATTCTTGACGAGACACTTGAAAATGTGAGTATCGAAATAGTTATGAGGCACTAGAGGGAAGGATGGCATATGCTGGCAGAAGTAATTTTTTGGTTGTTTGTGTTTTTCTTCTGGAGAAATTTAGATTCACTGTCAGTTTTGCAAAGATCTGACAGTTACTTGACACAGTTAACTGTGTACAGAAATATAATATGTGAGACAGTAAACACACTTCTGCTTGCTTTCCTTCTCAGTTTTGGGTCTTTTCTTCATTCTGAGCTACAGGAGCCCATAAAAAATGTCTCAGTTCTTGCTAAAACACAACAAACCTAATGAGTTCCTTCTCTCAGGCTACAATATCCTTTTGGAGAACAGGGGGTGGTGGAGAGAAAACATTTTAGAGAAATTGGTGAGAACACCTGTGTGCTTGACAGTTGCATTCCCTTGTATTTTGTAGGTTCTTTTGGTTCAGGGCTATTTAGCAAAGTCTGGCTGGGGATTTCCAAAAGGCAAAGTAAATAAAGAAGAGGCTCCTCATGACTGTGCTGCTAGAGAGGTAAGTTATATCTAATTCCTTTAAATTTCAGCTAAAGAAGTGAAATCTTGCTGAGATCAGGATATGTGTGTTAGATGAGAAAACATTTTACTTAGGAATCCTTTATTGCAATCAGGTAAATAAATACTCTGTTCCTGCAGTCATCTTCTGCACTTTCTGGTGCTTTTCTGAGTTCCAGAGTGATAAGCAAGGTTGAAGTTTTGTGTTTCA
Source organism: Pipra filicauda (assembly GCF_003945595.2). Taxonomy (NCBI): domain Eukaryota; kingdom Metazoa; phylum Chordata; class Aves; order Passeriformes; family Pipridae; genus Pipra; species Pipra filicauda. The sequence goes on from NW_024103529.1 coordinate 1,658,657, forward strand.
AATTGGTTTTCACTAATGTGCTAAATGAAGTTAGTACTATTTTTAAGATTCTCTGCTGAGCTGTGAATTTACTTTTAAGTATTATTTCTGTTGCTGGGGAAATCTTATGTACTTCATGGCTTTTGGAATATAAATTTCAAGGCTTACCATAACTGTAAAAATGTAGAAGAATTGGAATTTAGCCTGTGTACACTCGACTGTAAAAAGAGGATAAGGAGTTAAGTTGGCTATTGTAGAATTTGATGTAAAAATTGTGAAGAACTTTGCTTTTCTGTTTTTCAGTGTTGCAGGAACAAGAATCAATGTATGTGGCAAGTAAAATCTGAAAAATAAAATAATCTGTGGTATTTATTGCTCCTGGAGACCTAGATATGTAGTGAAGCTGTGTATTAAAATGCCCTGTAAAAGAATATTACTTGTACAAACTCAGTGTTTGTTTGATATAATACATCTAGAGTTTTTGAGAGAGAACATTAAGGTGAGGGAAAGTATTATGATGCATTTAGTGTTGTTTACAGTTGGACTGAATCAGTATCTAGGAAATTATGGATTTTTCTTGTTTTAAATATACCCGTCAAAGATGGACTAGGCATAACTGCTTCAGGAAGGAGTGACACAAAGTATGCCTTCCTCTTTACTTCAAATTATGCTAGCAAAAGCATTCAAGTGGGCACAGTTATATTGGAAAAAAATTTTTTGATGGTATTTTTAATTTGAAGAATTGATTTAGATGTCACTGGTGAACAGCACTGTTGCTGTGACCTTCCTTCCATCAAGTTAGATTGTCATTGTGGATAAACTGACATATTCTTCAAGGCTTATATGTGGCCAGGAACAGGGATGTCTGTAATATCTGAAGTAAATCTTTTAACTGCTTTCACTGAAGTCAGCACATATCTAAAACCATAACCTGCACCTGTGTGAGATCTGATTGAAGAGGTCTTCATTTCGCAATGCCTGCACAGTTCAGTAGTATTTCAAAAATTGATGAGAACTAAACCATACTAAATGGATTATTCCCTTGTTAAAAGAAGTTTTTCAATGAATTCATTTATATCATCTGGAAATATAATTTAGGAAAGGAAAATATTGGTGGTAGAAGTGAGAGTAAGTATAGAGGAACAGTCTGTCTTAATTGAAACAGTATGTGGTGGGGTCTTTTGTTTGTTTTTCCCCAAAATTTTGGTGTTCTTCATGTAGTTAGATGGAAAGATGGCTTGCTTTTTATTTTTATGTAGGAGGGGAAGTGCTAATTTGAAGAGTAACTGATCAATTATTTGCTTTGTATTAAATGCTTCATGTTTTTTTCTTATTTGTCTTTACTTTTCTCTGCATTTTCAAAAATGGAACTTAGAAATATTTTGCTGATACCAATGTTTAAATTGGTATTTTGCATAACATATTTTGAGTATGGTCTGCTATTCTCATTTTATATGGAGTTACCTGGATGGGGGTTGAGAACAGGTTTTACTGAAGTTCCTGTTCCTATTTTTAATTCTGAACCTAGTTTTTTAAAAACTTAAGGAGAACTTCTGCCTCTGGACTCTTGGCAGTGGGGCAGTGGCCCTGGAGTTAATACTTAATTCTATGAGTGTGTGTTCACATGCATATTCCACTGTCTGGGCAGAAATATTTTACATAGTGGTACTAATCCTGCATGTTTTCTGAGTAGTTGCATGTCCTGTGGAGATTTTGAGGACAAGGAAGTTTCTAAAAATGAGTGTTTTCTTAGCAAGCTTAGAGGCATGATCTGATTTAAGCTATCAGGTGTGTTTGAAATTTTTCTTTTTATGTTATAAATACTGTCAAAAGTAAATATTCCTAAGTAAGACTTTGAGCAACATGATCTGAAAAATGTGCCTGCCTGTGGCCGGGGGTTGGCAGAGATGACCTTTTAAGGCCGCTTGAAACACTAACTATTCTGTGAATCTATGATCCTTCACTGCAAGGCCATAAAATACTGAAACAAGATGTTCTTTCAAAATGTCATTGTCTTTCTAGTAATCTGAAGATTACTAGACATGCTTTTTTTTTTTTCCCTTTTTTTTTTTTTCCCTTTAGAGGAACTGACCATGCAGGATTACATATTGAGGGTAAAAAGTTCTTAAAGCAGAAGGATTGTGAAAAAGAGGAAGAATGGAGGTGCAAGTAAACCTTGATAGAATTTGAAGATGTCTTTACTTCCAAAATACCAGTTTTTGCTGGGAATAAGATTTCCATGCATCCAGCAGCATGGAGGAGTAGCTAGAGAATTCCCCATAAATATTAATAAATTGCTACGTGAAGATGTAATGGAGTTGTTTCAACTTTCATTACAAGTCTACTGTCTTAGAGAAATATGAAGCACATACGATCTTACCTATTTTTTCTATTTTTGAACATACATCTCTGTGCAAAGGCTTGTTTTTTCCAGAAGCTTTCATGGATAAACATGATGGATAACATATGCAAAAAACAGTCATTTCTTCCCTTATGATAATAGGTTGTGAAAGGGTAATTCTGAATATGTACACACTAATTTAATTTGTATGCTTCTCAGGTGTTTGAAGAAACTGGGTTTGACATAAAAGATTATATCTGCAAAGAAGACTATATTGAGCTACGAATTAATGATCAGTTAGCACGGCTGTACATCATTCCAGGAGTTCCCAAGAACACAAAATTCAACCCCAAAACTAGAAGGGAAATTCGGGTATGTGTTATCTTGTTTGAATCTATAGGAACCTTGTGGAGCTTGATTTTTAAAGCCAAGAGCCTGTAAAATAATTAAACTACCAAGCACAATGAATACCTTAAATATTAGATGCCAGTGGCATCTGTGCACTGTACGGTCATGTCAACTTCTTGCAGTTTAACTGCAAGGACTGATACTTGACCATCTGTCTGACATCTCCATTCATCATGAGAACAACATCAGAGCATGCTGTCAAACTATAATTTTCTCCTTCTTTTCTTATATGTGGTGTATGTGTTAGTCATTTCATGTTATTCCTACTTACAGGTGCATATATAACTATATGTTCTTCTCAAAGTGTAATTGTTAGTTGGTGATATGCAAAAGCCTACATATGAGAAGGAGAAACTAAGAATTGTGTTTTCTCTTTCATGTCTAATACCATCCCTATTTAAGGAGGAGTATATTTTAGGAGGAGGTTGGGAAGGGGACAAAGAATGAGAACTATTTTGGATGGTTTGTGTACCTTTATGCCTTTAAAAGATATTGGGAAAGGGAAAGGCAAAGGCTCAGGTAGTAGATTTGTTGGAAACTTTGATCCTGATATCTATGATCTTTGAAGTTGGAATATTTTTCTTGTATGGCAATTCAGTTTAAAACAGCTCTCCCTACAGTTCCATGCAGATGTTGCCACTGAACAGGGCATCCATCTTTCTAAACATGAAAAGGTACTTGCAGTTGACTGGACAGGACTTAATTTCTTGTGTTAGAGACCTGTTTTTCAAAAACAAAGTAAGATGAAATTTGAGGGTTTTTCAAAAAATACAGTAAATATCCCCCTTTGTGGAACAGTGACTATCTGCGTGGGAATGATGAAGAGTTCTGTAAAGACAGAGTTTTGAAGCATTGTCTTCACCTGATCTAATACAACCGGGAGTGTTGTTTTTGTATTCCCTGTAGAAACCCATAGAAAACTTGTTTAGTTTGTAACTTATTTTCGTAGTGTACATCTTATCTGGACCTGGGGTTCTGGGGTTAGATTCTGCAGTAGGAAGTCCCATGTGGGTTCTTCTACAATGACTGTAGTCAGAATTTCTGACTTCCTTCCCCATTGTGCAAAGTATACACTTTTAATAGTTAAAACTGTAGTGTATAAACTGTAACACAGATCCTATCCTTTACCCATGTTTTTTTCTTTCATAACAAAACCTGAAACTTACTCCCAAAGTAAATAACCTTTTTTCTGATAATTTTTGAACTAGTATTGGTGGTCTAGGATTGACGGCATTTTGAGTAAAATAGTAAGAAGGTTTTAAATTCTCTTACGCAAAATTTAGTTGCTGATTAATACCTTTCATATTTTAGGTGTGATGTCTTGCAATGAGTACGTGCTGTAACATCTGCTACTCTGTAGTGGCAGTCAGAAGAATGACCCCATTGTTAATTAACCTTTTGTGAAAAACGCTGTTGTAACCCGTTAATTTGTCTTCTGTGGTAATTTTTTAATTAAGGGAAATAATTGCGGCTGATACATTTGTAACATTCTGTAAGGTTACAATAGCATGTATCCTTATTTTATTTCTTCTTTTTCTAGAATATTGAGTGGTTTTCCATCGACAAATTACCGTGCCACAGAAATGACATGACCCCGAAGTCCAAGCTGGGTTTGGCACCTAACAAATTTTTTATGGCTATTCCCTTCATCAGGTAAGTTTGAGATGAAGCAAATGGTAGGTCAGGGGGTCTTTCAGACAACTTTAATTCTTTGGATTTGTTTTAGTAAGTAGATCTTGTTGTACTTCTTGCTCACAGACCATTGAGGGAATGGATTTCCCGAAGGAATGGAGATTCCTCAGATAGTGACAATGGTTTTTCATCTGCAGGAAGTATACCCTGTAAGCCCAACTTGGAAAAAGCTAGGTAAGAACCAGGTCAGTTTAACACCTCTATATCCTTTCTATAAAACATTGGTCATACAAAGTTTGTCCTTTCTCATGAGAATTCATGTTTCTGTAATAAAATGGGTTAATAAAAAAAATATTATGTCCTATGGGCTTATGTCCTAAGTCTGTACATAGGATGAGAACTTAATTAATATTGTGATACACGTGTCAAAACTGAGATAATTTCTTGAGTCTTGTTTATGGGAATCAAAAATCCCAGAAGCTAAAACAAGTTTCACTGCTTCAAGTTCAATGGTTTTGGCACTTCCACAGAGGAAAAATAGGACTCTCTAAACTAGGACTGTCAAGTACTGTCAGAAATAGCTAGCTAGACAAAACCTGTGGGCATCAGAAGAGAAACAAGTGCTGCTGGCTTTAGATTCACTCAGTGGAAAAGTGATAGAGCAAACTTTAAAACCTCTAGTCCCTAAGAGAAAGCTCCAATAATTTATGTCAGGTCAGCACCAACACTGAGAGCAGCAAGACAAATGCTAATGTGGACCTGGCCTGTGGTCTGTGGAGAACACACGTTTTCTACCAGCAGGCAAAATAAAGTTGGGTAAGTGGACTGAGCATTATTAGAGTTTCAATACTAGGTTACTTGAGCTTGTCTTCCAGATTGTTCTCAAAAAGCAGAAAATTCTTTCATATTTGTCTTCTGCTGTCAGTAAGTGTGAAGTTGTTTTGTAAATTCTTTGTTCTCCTGTACTAGATCCAAACTTCGCTGTAATCAGCAGGTGTTTACAGATGGCTTTTCAGGAGAACAGTGCACCCACAAACCAAAACAGCCACAGAAGCCATATAATAATGCTGAGGTGTCTGAAGTTTTGAAAATAAAGGTAGGTTGTTTCTTAGGCAAACATATGCATCTGGACTATTTAAAACAGATGTCTTTGTTCATAAGGGTTCCTCTCTAGAATGAAAATAGCGAATTTTATCACTACAGAATGCAAAAACAGAAACATAGGGTGGGGAGATACTCTTGGAAATTCTCAGATTTGTCTCACATTAGAGGTAGTGGGTATCAGGTACTAGTTGTGTTGTTTCAGGTTTAGATAGTAATTACTGCTTGCCTTTTCGGTGTCTTCCATGCAATATTTTGAAATATTTTGGATACCCCTAGTATACATGGGTGCATGGGAACTCACTGAACTGAATTTATTGTGTAATAGTTCTCTAATAGTGCAAGAGAGAATGAGTAACTGCAGCTGACTCTGTAACTTGAGTGTATGTTTGGTTAATTTCAGTGTGCTTCAGTTTGTCTAAAAAAGAAACTCTACATGTTTTGAAGTTATTTGGAGGGAAGTTGTAGCTAGTAATTATGAAGTGTCAGTGCAAAGATGTTCAATGGTGCCATTTAAACTCTTCTCTCTACTTATTTTGGACTTAATGGCAGAATCAGAGCTTGAGGAACAATGGCAGAAAGCAATATCAAGACACTTCCAGCCAAAAGAAGCGAACAAATGGAGTCTACAGTCAAGCAGTTAAGCAAAACCATACCTTGGTAAGAAATGTGCAGTAGCTGTCTCATTAACAGGTTCCAGTAATGCCTGACAGACATCCAGGCCAATGTCCTGCTGAAAGAAAATAAAGTGCATATCTCTCAAAAGTATATTTGATCAGAGTATTTGACATGTATTTGTAGATATATGACATTTCTTACGTTGTGTGCATATACATCTGGCATATTAAATTTCAAAGTTTGCATTTGGAAGTAAGTCATTTTAGCTGTTGGAAATTTGTCAGTTTTTTTCAGTACACAATCCTGCACCTTTCCAGGTTCCTGTCATGTAATAGCCTACTGTAATGTGTAGTAATAACTCAGTGTAGTACATGTCTTATTTAATCATGTATGATGTATTATTGTAAGCATCATGGGGTTTTGCTATGCAACACTTAGATAGAAAGGGGTAATGCATATGCTTATTATTTCCCTTCTCTCTAGCAAAAATATAGAGATACATGCTTGGCTTGGACACCAGAATCTCATATAATTTTTTAATTACAGAGTAGAACTGCAGCAGTTTGTAAATTCCAGTATGATATTCCTGGCTTGTTACTTTTCCCTTTCCCTCACAGTAACTAATTGTATTTTTCCCCACAGTTCTGCTGGCTGGGAGAAGGCTCACTGAGCTGTACTTCCTTTTTTTAATAGAATATGTTTTTGTTTCCTTGTTCTTTATGGCTCTTCAGTTCTACTTTGTTGTGTCTTGTGCAGCAGTGAGCCCCAGTTCTCTATGCAGCTCAGTTGGCCTGTCCAGCCTTTAGTTTTTCTTATTTACAGGCTATAAGCTAGATTCTTCCCTTTCTGGCTTGTGATTATTGCCCTTTCTTTGTTATTCACTTAAACGTACAGAAACTGTAAACTCTTATCCTGTAAAATTCTCACCGTAGCAAGAAGTGGGTAATTGTATTTGAGACTGAGAGTAGAAGAATGAAAAGTCAAAGAATTGACTGCCCAGAAATTTGTATGGATATTAAAAAACTGCCACGGTGATCTGTAGGATCTTCATGGAAAAAAGTGGAACTGTTAATACTCTGCAGTTACTTCATAGGCTCTTTACTTTTCTAAATACTTTCTATTTCTAGTTCATTTGCATTTTCATGATTGTCAGTCTTTTGAAGTTTAAATATTTTGTGTCCCAGTGATAATGTTCTGATACAGTTTGAAGACCAGGGAACTCTTTGTTCGCAGAGAGAGCAAAGGGCCATGATTATTTTCCTGTATTTGTGTACTGACAGCAGCATACCTGGGGCTAAAACAACTCTTCCCTGGAGAGGGAAGTTCTAAGTTTGTGTCTCTAAAGCACGTTCATTTAGTTGGCAGTAGCAGCGTATTTGCAAATACATTCCCCTTGCCTTTTTGGAGACCAGCCAGTTGAAGAGTGGACTTATGCGTGTGCACAACATCATGTGCAAGACTCTTTAATCTTAAAACAGTTAGAAAGCACTCAAAATCTTCCCCTGAAGGCCTGCATTTTAAAAATGGTTTGTTGACTGTTAAAAAGGTTACATGCTTCTGAAAGACTTGCAGACTTGATGCGTGCTTGCTAAAGTAACGTGACAGAATTCATGCTGAGTTAAAAGTAAAGTAATTCACACATGAGGAGGTGTGTCAAAGCAAATATAACCAGTTTGCCTTTTAGCTGATGTTTAAACTACACTCCTAAGAATAGAATGCCATCTCTTTGTCAAGTGAGTAATGTATGGTTGTTCTCTTAACCAGAAATGTGAAAAAAAGCTTAATCCAAGAAGAGTTCAAGATAATTTTGAAACAGGCAAGTGGTTGTTTTTGTTTGTATTTGATTTGGTTTTGTTTTGTTTTTTAAATGAAAAGTACAGTCTTTCATGTTGATTTTGCAATTCTTCTACTTAATTATTAAGACTATCTGATTATACCATGAGTAAAAAGTAACTGAAAGGAAAATAGCATCTGAATCAATGCAGTGCTGGTAATTGAGTGTTGGTTCAAGGCTTTATGTCCTGCTAGTAATAAGCTGCAGGAGAGTGGACACAGGTCTTTACTTACTTCTCAGAAAATAGTGTCATATTTCTTCCCTCCTTATTAAAAAATGACTTGCGAAGACTATTATGTGGGTAAAACTGGCCACTGAAAGTGTTCTCAGATTGCAGTGACTTTTAAGATTTATTCTAGCCACTATATAACTTGTAAATATTGTTGTTTGAGTTATCTTCTTCTGTTTATGACCAAAGATGCAGGTTTTGTTATAAATATTAGTTGAATATAAGATTGAGGTATGGCTTTGTATTGTTATTGACACGTTTATTGCTAACTACCTGTTTAAAATTCGTTTCATGTTTTTTCTCTTAAAGCAGAAACAGCATATGAGATGTGTTGCTCCAGTGAAGACCCACTGCCAGAACATGTAGAGGGACATTCTATGGCATGCAATGGTCATTACAAATTCGTTTTTTCATCAAGAGCTTTCTTGAGTTTCAAGTTCGACCACGATGCCATAATGAAAAGTTTTGACCTCTGACAGTAAACTTCATAGGAATAAATCAGACTTGCCTGTTGCAACTGAGGGGGTTTCTTATCCAGCCTTACTCTTTCTCAGGAGTTTTTTTGTTTTGTTTTGTTCATTTGTTTTTAAATGCAATGCAGGGACTGACTGGTGGTTTGGAAGGGTTTATTCTCTTTGCGGTATGGGAGTGGCATAGTCAAGTGTTGCACTTTAAATGCAGTATAGCCTTTGTCCACAAAAGTACCTTTCCAATGTTCAGTTCATGTGTTCCTAGCTGTGCATTAGAGGGCATTCATTTAACTTGTGTTTCATTTTTGGTGGTTTTTTTTCATTTTTTATTTTAAGTTCCTGTGTGTTTTGTAGAATGTCATTGACTTTTTTTTTAACTGTTGGAGTATACCAGCTTGCTAAACTTTTAACTGCTTGGATGTAAATTATTGGACTTTAGTTGTTATTTTGTAGTAAATTGCAATATTACGCAGTGGCAATGTAACTAATTCTCAGAGGACTCCACTTGTCCTAGTGATTTTGACACCAAGTTGCACATTTCAAACCTAGCCTCAGCCTGTCATCCTTTCTCTGTACTGATTGCTTGCTCAAAATACCTTCTCTCCTTTACTCTGATAGTTTCTGTTGGCTGGCAATCACTAGTACTTGGAGTCAAATCTGTTAACATGTTGACTTCTTGTACCTACTCTTCCTTGGTCTTCAGTAATCATACACAAACTGAGTAGAAGTTAGCCCTTCAAAGTGTCCAACTCTTATGCGCTGTCCCCAGCTGCATGAGAAGAAGTGACAAAGTTCTGTGTTACCCTAGTTGCAGCTGCTTTCAAAAGACGAAAAGCTGAAACTTTGTCTGTGAGAGGTTACTTGTGTACAATTTATACTGAATGTAAATAAGCCTCTGCAGATCTTGCTGAGGAGGAAGGCAGGTGCATGGATAATAGAGGCATTGTGTGACACTGAACAGCTTAATCAGGCTTCCAGTAACTATTTCAAGGGTGTTCAGTATTGTATTCTGTACTGTTGTCCTCAGATCTCTTGTGTAGTGTATCTGCTCTGTATATATCCAGTAGTATTGAATTGCACTTGCAGTTAGCATTTAAATGATCTAGCCTCAGTCGATTTCAGCTACAGTGCTTTCTTGGGAAAAACATCAAAGATGGGGTGGGAGTGGAGGGGAGGAACAAAAAACCAGTGAGAGTTGAGGTGATGAACTGTTACATCACCTTCAAGTTAATGGGTTTTGAGCATGTGCTTTGCAATTGATAGAAATGCACTGAAATAATCTGTCACAGCAGCTTGTGATAGCAAGCATGTATGTCCCAGATTTAAAAATGGACTTTTCTCTAGAATAGAGGTGATTAATTGGTAACTTCATAGGTTGAATGAACTACACCCTTGTAGTGTATGCTCATGCACTGAGTTTTTATGCAACTCATGCATCATCCAAAACCAAAATCCTAGTCTTCCTTCAACCACCCTACTTCACCTACCCTACCTGATCTGTTACCTAGTGCTTTTCCTCAGAAATAGCTTTAGAACTTTCTCCTGGTTTATTCACCTGCCCTGGCACCAGGTGATTTGGAACTCTAATGCTGTAATAATTTTGGCCATGGGAGTGCTCAACTTCTGTATCAGTCAACAGGAGAAAGGGATTACAGCATTTCCTCCTTCTAGAGGACAAGAGTTCTGAGGGCCTTGTTTTTCAAGACCAAATTGTGAAATAGCTCAGTCTAGCTTTGACTCACATTTGTGTTTTGTTTGTTTTGGTTTTTTTTAAAGTATCCAAAGGCCGTTCAAAGCAGTAAATGATACAGAACAGTAATTGAGAAGGTGGGATAATGCTGGAGGAGGTTATGTTATTCAGCTTCAGGTGAAAACTGATCTTTAGTTACTTCCTTAGTGCTTTTTTAGTTGATTTCCCAGCAAAAGTGCCTTTACTCATGGTGAGGCAGAAGTTTGTATTGGTATCCTGAGGCTGCTACTGCCTGTGGAGATGACAAGACTCTCCTATGGCATAATTAAATATCAGGCTGTGGAAATCTTTTTATAAATAAGTTGACTTTTCAGATAAGTTAGTTATAGTTCATTAGTGCTCTGTGAAATAATGGGGATGTTGATGAAACAGTGAACTTCGAGCATCTGTCATCTGTTTGGGAAGTTCTGTCCCAGACAAGAGGAAGTCTTCAAAACATTGGAAGCATGTCAGATGAATAGGAGATGCTGGCTGCCCTCTGTTTACTGTGTCATTTTTTAATTCTTAGTGAAAGGTTGGTTCTCTATAAGAGACACTGGTTGCTTCATTAAGCAACCCAAAGTGGGGCTTATACATGTCATGATTTTAGTAAATCTAGCCTTAATGTGAGTTGCAAATAAATGTGATAAATATGCAATAACTTACTTCTTTGTATAAGGGTACTGTTTCTTGTAGTAGCATTGCTTTCTGCTTTCTCAGTAAGGTTTCTAAAACTATGTAAGTGTGGAGGCATGTGATCTACCCCATGGGTTCTATCATGCCCTGCACTGTGAACATTTTGTTTACTTTCTTTGTGTTATTTCACCATCCTTTTATAATTGTATTTCTAAGTTTAGAAGTACTGTTTACATTATCTTCCGTAAAACAGTGAAGAAATAGCAAGTGAGATTTAGGTTTTCTTTCTGTGAGTTTTTACTTTATGGGAGCCAGACACAGAGAAACAAGTAACTGTTTGCATGTCAGACTCAAGAGCTGGTATCAAGATACTTGAAAAACAGATTAGTCAATTTGAGAATGCTTGCATGTAAGGGGTTATTAAGATTATGAATGGTCAGTCAATGTTTTTGCAGCTAAAGAACTTGTGGAATAAACAAACATTTAACAAACAAACCTACAGATGTGTGGTGCTGGGAATCTAGTATTAGTTTGCAGTTTCCTGGTACTACATAAACTCCCTGCTTTAGCATGAGGTTTTTAGCATCTCTCCTTCACAGAATGCTCTGTACTTTGACCTCAGACTGAAGAGTGTCCTGTCCACTTGAGTGACATATGTTCTGTGCTGAAGTGCTACTAACTTCAACTCCTTGATGTACATCCATCATCCAGCTTTTGGAAGGAGCTGTGTCTTACATGGTTTGAAGTCTGGCAGCAGTGGTTATAGGAAGAAGAGGGGAAATAGCTTTATTTGTTGCACAATCAAAGTATTTTTTTTAACACAATGTAAATTCTTTAGACCAAACTTCCATAAATAGTTTCTAATAAAATTTTGGGCCTAGTCTCTGTTCCAGGCTTCTGTGCTCTGCTCCAACCTTCCTGAATTAATTTGGTGATTTGAGAACAATACACTGTGTTTTACCTTGATCTACCTGTGGCTGTTATAGATGTAACAGTTCCTTTTAAAAATAAGGCAGGCTTTTCGTCTGACTATTTCTAACATACTTGGTCTCAGATTGTAATTTCAGATAAGTTATTTTTTCCAACCTTTACTTGCTGTAGAAGACTTGCTTTTGCACTCATGTCATTCTGGTGTGAAGAGCAAGAGTCTACATTAAAAATCCAGGCTCTGATATCCTGTGGTGCAAGACAGCACTGCTGCTCCATGGCTGCCAGCACTGGCTGCCCAGTTGTGGGGTTAGTGGGCTGCTTAATCCTCAGATACCTGGGGTTTTTTTATAAATTCTGAGCAACAGGTTTTTCCTCCAGATGTAAAGTCAGGTGCCTTCATGTGTTAAGTTTGGAGGTTATACTCTTAAATATGTTAGGAAGCTCATAATTATTGAGAATTGGTAGAATAGTCTCTCTTGATGATTTAATTTCTGTAAATAAACCAATTTTAATTCTTGCACTGTAAACGTTAAATAATCTGGTGCTTATACATGACTTCATAATTTCAAATTGTTTTTGTTATTACAGTATTTTAACTTTTGAAACAACCAAAATTATTTAAGATACAGTAAATTTCTACAAACTAACTGAAGGTGCTTTTACAGTAAATTAGACTTGGAAATGTCACTATTCTTCCATAATAAGTTTTTGTTCTTATGCATTTATAGGAATAGTGTAGTTCAAGAAAATAGGCTAAATGCTAGTATTTGCACTGTTCTTAATCCTGTATGTAAGCACTGATAGATGCAGTAGGATTTGTGCTGTGTGTGCATTTCATTTTCTCATGTAGATTATGGACTTAAAAGGAAGACTACATAGGAGCAATTACAATGGCCATATTCAAGATGATAGAAGATTCCAGATTAGAAGTAGTACTATAAAGTTAAATGCTTGGGTTTTAACTTGCGTTTTCATTCAAAATGTTAAGTGAGACTTAACTTTTTGTACAGATTCAGCTTTACAGAAGCCCTTATCTTTAAATTGTCTCAGCTCTGGGATGCTTCTCTTCAAGTCCTTCTTCAATTCTTGCAGGAAAAGAAAGAAAGCTTCCTTTTAAGTAATGATTAACATTTCACGGAATACAGAATGTTTAAATTTGAATAGGCCTAAGAATTTTACTGAAAATGGAGTATTTTGTCATTTTTAAGCATTTATACTGTTGATCAGAAGAACTGGCTTCTTGTTTCCAGTATGGCTTACAGTTCAGTACCTTTAAGAAAATGATTACAGCTCATGGAGCATTAATCATTTTTAAAAAAGGCAATTGTAGCTTTTTAAGAATACAGATCCTGCAAACACAGCTCTCTACAACACACTTCCTGCTGTGAGAAAAAAAACTTGGCAGATTATTTTAAGCATGTTTGATCAAAATTACTAAACTATGGAAATTAACCATTTGTATCTTACTGGTTGGGTACATAGTTTTGTTATGCAGAAAAAGTATGCAAAACTGCACGATCAAGAGCTCTCAGCAAATACTTCTCATGCCTATACTTGCAACAGGATCCTTCAGTAAGGATGTCTGCAAGACACTACAATATGTGGAAGTTGTGCTTCATCCCTGAGGAGCAGTTTAGCTGCATTTGCAAGGCACTTTTAAAATTAAAAAGTGAAACAAGACTCTACACAAGAAGATGGGGGCTTGTCCATTAATTCTGGCATAATAATGCAGGATCCAGGCTGACTTGGGTATTGCTTCCAAAAAATAACATTTTTCAGGGCAGCATTGCATGCCTGGCAGAAAACAGGGAGCCAATGTTTTATTATATGGCTCATGCATGAAGGGTTATGTCTTCCTCCTCCTTTGTTTAAAGCTGAAGAACTTGATCTGTTTTCCTCGCTTTTATGTAAGTGGCACATCAGTGCTAATTAAGCAGAAAGTATGTACAGCTAATAAGGTTAAAATCATTACAGATTTTATTAAATTTCCATTATGCTCTTTTGAAGAAAGTTTGCAGTAGTTAACCCTTGAATTGTATTAAGTAAAATCTGTAACTACCTGTAACATCTGCTGTACTGATGATTGTGATTTTGTTATGAATTGGTTCAGAAACTGAAGCACACCATTTAAGAGACTATGACTAAGTTGACATTTTCTTCTATATTTTCTCTGTAAAATTAAATCACTTTATAAATAAACTTACTGAAGTATGAATATAAGGACTGCTGGTCATTGTGAAATGTAAAGCGTGTGCTGCTGCTACAGATTATTCTTTCACTGTAGAATGTTTAGGTGTTGTCTTAAGCCAGTCAGCAGCAGTGATTATACATAATGCCAGGAAAACAAGTATTATTTTTTAAGGTAAATAGCAAATGTGGATGAGGAGCCCATTCAACACAATGGAAAGAAAAAGAAAATAAAAAGGTGTTGGATGTACTGGAGAAAGGAAGTATGTGAACTTCAATCAGTGCTTTTAGAGTATTTATGAAAGATTATTTTTTTCTTTTTTGGTCTATATAACTTGTTATTAAAAGAACTGGATGTGTAGAAACAGTTTCACATGTGCCCTTTTGTTTCTATAAAGTGTTCATTGAAGCTGTAGAGGGTTTGGGGGAAGTACCAATATGTCAGATCTCAGCTGAGTTCTCACCAACTTTTCGTGGCTCTGTAATGGAAACTTTCTTGACAATGTCACACCATCTCCCTCAGTAACTTACCTTGGAGATGAGGTACCTTTGTGTCTAGGATACTTAGAGGTGGCCCATTCAACAATAAGATGACAAGTTATGGTAAAACAATGCCAAAGGCAAAGAAACAGCATTAGAAATTTATTCAGAATATAAGAACATTTGTAAAATAAGTATTATAAATGCCTCTGTATAAATAAATGCAATTTTTACAATTCTATATCAAATAAACACAAAATAGCTATTTTACAGCTGCTAGGAAACTGAAAAGTAGCAACACATTTAAAGCTAATTCAGTATGGTGAAAAATTTATAAAGTTAAAATGTATGGTGCAGTATTAAAGGAGGAGAAAATCCTAATAAAACCAGTAGAACAATACTGACATGAATGCAAACTTAGTCACATGTGCTTTGCAATAGCTAACAGTACATTCAAGCTGGTGAAGATTTATACATATAATTAGAAAAAAAAAGTATTTTTTTTTTCTTCTGAACACACTGTGAAATACAAAGTTTCATGCACTCTGATGACTTAAAAAATCAAAAAGTCATGAGTGGACTTAGGTTTTGTTGGCAAGAACCACCTATATTTCTTGTTTTTCCAATGTATTATTTCTGCAGCAAATGTTAGAAGAGTTTAGTTGCTGTGACTCAGGGCGCATCACACACTCTTATATAAATCTCATGTGCTGGTATTTCAGAGTTGCATGAACAGAGTTAAGTTTTTTGGCTTTTATTCTCAGGGTTGGTGCCATTGTAATGGCTACACTGGAACTACAGCTAATTATTAATATTGAAGAGTTTTCACACTAGCACTAAACCTTTTACCACTTCTCTACTGATCTTTTCCAGCATGCCAACAATTCAATTAGTAGCTGCTTGCTTGGGCAAACTAAACTGGTGGTCTGGCAAACTTGCTGCTGCTGAGGCTGTGTGGTATCAGTGTTTCTTTTTCATCTACAAACCCTCTGGGAAGAAAAAGGCTTACATTTACTGATGATTTATAATTAATTCTAAAGCACTTTCAGAGCACAGTTGGCAGGAAAGATACACAGTAAATGCAGTGAAACGACATCAGCAAGTCTTGAGGCCTGAAAAGCACTGAGGACAATTGCAGTTTTTTATGCCTCTAAACCCAGGTGCCTGTTCAGCCCTGAGAGGACAGGACTGAGAGGGGACCTCATCAATGTCTGTCAGTGTCTGCAGGGATGGGTCAGAGGATGAACCAGGCTCTGCTTGGGGCGCCTAGCAAGGGGACAAGAGGCAACAGGCAGAAACTGATCGTCAATATGAGGAACAAATTCT
The DNA here is from genome assembly GCF_003945595.2 of Pipra filicauda. NCBI lineage: Eukaryota > Metazoa > Chordata > Aves > Passeriformes > Pipridae > Pipra > Pipra filicauda. The sequence continues at coordinate 1,674,557 of NW_024103529.1, forward strand.
TTCCTGAGCGGATTACTGAGCACTGGAACAGGTTGACCAGAGAGCTTGTGGAGTCTCCCTCAGTGGAGATGTTCCAGAACCATCTGGATGCAATGCTGAGTAACCTGGTCCAAGAAACCCGGCTTGAGCAGGGAGGTTGGACCAGATGACCCCACCAGTGGTCCCTTCCAACCATTCTGTGTTGCTGTGGTTTTATGCTTTCTTAATTTGTACCTATAATTTAAAGACAGATTTAAATTCAAGTGGTACTAAGAAATTTTTTTAGGGAATAAATTCTTTACTGTGAAGGTGGTGAGGCACTGGAACAGGCTGCCCAGAGAAGCTGCGGATGCTCCATCCGTGGAAGTGTTCAAGGCCAGGTTGAATGGGACTTGAAGCAACCTGGTGTAGAGGGACATGTCCCTGCCCACAGCAGGGGAGTTGGAACAAGATGATCTTTTAAGGTCCCTTCCAAATCATTGTGTGATTCTGTTATTCTAAATAGAAAAAAAAAAAAAAAGAGCCTAAGAGGCAATCCAGTGCAGTAGTTGTTTCTAGTCCTCTTCATTGAAAGGTATTTCACATGGACATTTTGAGATTACCTCAAATCAGATGGGTGTTTCAGATGCCAGAAGACAAAAGTGTAATTGCATTTTTACCACAGTACATAGTGGATATTTTCCTTTGTGTTTCTTGTGAAACAAGTGTGCTCAGCTACAACTGAAGCTTATGGCAAAACCCCACATTCCTGTTGGTGAGAAACTTAGCCAAAAAAGGGAAATGCCACAGAAAGCTGCCAAGCAACACCATAAAGGCAGCAGAAATCAATGTGCCTCCTCCCTCAACAGACTGGTTTGCAAAAATTTCCATTCACATTGTAAATTAAGTGCAATTAGCTTGAGAAAGAGGACTGATCAAAACCAATTCCAGGATGTTACTAACTAAAAATTTTGAAATCAGCATTGTTTTAACTTGCTGTTGCAATCAGTCATGCTGGCTTTGTAGATGAAGTATCAGGCTCTAGGGAAGTAGGAATGACTACTCTAAGGAAAGAAGACAACAGCAGCTACAGTAGAAAGAGATGAACACCAACTGCTACAGTTTCAGATGCAACCAAGGTGTAACAATAATGCCATACTCTGAACACAAATTCCCATATTTTGGCTGCCTGGCCTAACCCTACGGTAGACAAAAACAGTTAAAGTCGTCTAAAAATATTTCCTTAGTACCAGAAATGGGAGGAATAAGTGAGAGAAGTTATCATAATTCTAAATACACTGGTAAAACTGGAGGTGCAACTCACTCAACATGTGAAGCAAAAAGGATGAATGACTCCTGAAATCAGATTCCCTAGGAAATAAGCCTGAAAAAAGCAAAGCAGAGGTGTAACATAGTAGCAGGCTAGCACAGTGAATTGACTCTAGTTTGCCATGTTAAAACACACATGGAAGCTCTTTTACGTACTCTGTCAAAAAGAAGAAGAATCTGAACGTAACAGGTGCTATGGTAGACTCCTGTATTTTGACCCCAACAGAAATCAACCTTATCCCCATGATTTGCTTAATGTTCATTAATATAATAGGGCAACATTTGCCATTCAGTCAGTTTGATAATACAGCAATATGATGTGACTTAAACGAAAGAAGAAAATGTTAGCAGTAACAAAAACTAACCTAAGAAGCTATAAGAAGACTTTACCATTCACATTCTGTTTGTGACAGGATATCCATACATCTACACATTTATAGTTTTGTGCCTACGTATTCGATATTAAACAGGTACGTTCCTAATAAGTACCTTTTTGGGTCAAAAAAAAGTATTAAAAAAAGACGTTCTACCTCTTGATCACAGTAAGCTGTAATAAGTACTATACATGTGACAAAAATGGCCCAGCTTCTTAGAGAAAACCTTGGCTATAATGTGTTAGCAAGAAAAACCAACTCTTCTACAAAGTAGTTGCAAACACCATGTAATATAAATACCAGAAGGTCTCCTATCATTTCTTACCCACCCTTGGCTCAGACCATCTACGTGGTGTGGCGAAACTCACAGCCTTTAGCCCTCTTACAAACTGTAAGAAATACACCATCATCATGGTTCTCAGAGATGCAACTCTGAGAGTTTCTTGGGGTTTTTTCCAAATCAACAGGAATTTTCCCACCTGATCTGCACTGTGAGCAGCAGTATTGCAAATAGGGTGCAAAAAAGCAAGGCAGCCTGTCATCTCCCCTCTCTGCAGCTGCCCATTTGTTTGGTTTAACCACAACAGCAAGTCTTTCTTGAGGGCACAATATGGACTTGTGTGCAGAGGGAGCTCAGGGATTGGGAAAACTCTCAAATGATCTCCAAATGACTGAAATGAAAACCTCTTAAAATTAATTATTTTGCTATGTGACACTGTCACCCATGGGACGTATATAAAATGGAAGAGAAGCTGTATGAATATAAACATAACGACACAGACAACGTACATAATTATAGCATGATAATTCAGGCACTGCCATTTTACATTATGAAACAGTTCTTAAGGTTAACATTTTTATTATCCCCATGACACCTCTCTGGGATCCCAGAGAAGGTGCTTTAAGTGTGTCAGCATTGACAGAGCTTTTAGCGTTTGAAGCTCCCTAAAAGGCAGCCTCCAAAAGAAAGTTGTAATGGCACTAAGCATCCTTTAAAGAGATGCATTTAAAGTGAAGTTTCATTGGTGTGTGGTCTGGAGTTCTCTTCTTCCAGTAAAGCTATTCTTTGTTTGAGCATCCTCACTTGTGTTTCATGTCTCTCCACCATGGCCATCATTTGTGATTCCAGTTTCTTCAGCTTGTTTTGATGCTTTTTCTTTGCTTTTTCATAAGCTGCTACCAAGTTGCTGTTAAAAACACAAGGCAATACAAGGTAATTCAAAAAGGCTCGTTCGTAGCAAGTGTTACAAAAAATCCACCCCAAAACCCTACCTTCAGAAAACTCCAAAGTGTGGGTACTGATAATCTTCCTGAAATTAACCAGTGCTTTAAAATGGATTAGATCCAAACCTTATTGATCCAAATCCAGATCAATACTAATGTCTGTGTCTTTTCTGGGGAAGCCCACACCTCTACCAGGAAACTGGTAAAGAAAGTATGTTTAAACATGGTTCAAAGAGCCAGATAGAGGTTCCTGATGATGACCTTGCAGAGCACTGTTTGTGAGTCAGGATACCACAACATTAAACATGTAATGATTTATAAGAACACTTCATGGCCAGAATCTTTTTAGAAAATCCAGGATTGATTTTGCATTTTCCATTTTAAAAAATCACATTTACATTCAGAGGATGGTATCTTGTGCTAATTTACCAGCTGCTGGGTAGGTTCTGTGCCTCCACCTTGACTGAGTAGGAAAGCTTGAGGTGGATGTTGCTTTTCACCACAAAGGCTTTCAGGTAGAATTTAAGAAAAACTACACTGTGAGTGATAGTTCCTTGCAGGAAGGCAGCTGCAGTCCACTGTATTCCTAGTTCATCCAAACACAGGGCCAGTAAAATGCCCTGAGTAAGCAATACAGTTTAACTGTGATTATCCAAGAGAGTTTATTAATGAAGAGGCTGGAGCCAAAGGAAAAAGAGAAGTTTAAAACAAAGTAACAGATTTATAAATCTGAGTTTTGTTTGTTTCTGTAAGTGCATTTACTAGTAACTCAGTTAAGATTAACCTATTTCCCTCCCTCTGTTCTTAACCGTGTAGTTGTCAGTGGCCTACATGGGAGGTTTAATACCTCCCACATCTCTAACTAGAGCCTTAAAGACTCAATGTGTGTGAATTCAAGGATCCATAAACTTCTCATTAAGGTAAGGGGAATATTACAGTGCATTGCCAGAACACAGAAAAAAAAAATCAATGGCAGGTCCATCTGCTGGTAGATCCTTTACCTGTTTGCCCTTTTAAGGTCATTAACAAATTCTGCTGACTGCTGATGTCTGATCTCACTGCTCTTCGTGAGCCTCTCCAAAGCACTCACTAACTCCTGCACTCTAGCCTTCAGTTTCTTCTCCCTGGACCAGGAAAAGAGGAGGTAGAAAACTATGTTCAAAACAGAAATAACAATTCAGCTTGCAAAGTGCATGAACAGTTGTCCTGTGCTGGGTTGACAGGCTGAAAATATTCCCCTTATTTCTACTTGGATAATACAGGAGGTAGTTCTTACATTAAAATTCTCCAAAGATTGATATAACATTCACCACTGTAAACTATATGATCAGAGATACAGCAGACAAAAAAAGCAAACAAACTTCTCTTGTAGATTGTAGTCTTGTATGCATTAAATCGCACTAATAAGCACAAAGATACATAAATAAAAGTTTAAGAATACCTAGAACATGCCTACTGTGTCCTGAATGAGACAGCACAGAAAACCACCAAAGGTACTTAAACATTGTGACAACTTTTAATTAAAAATACCATTCCAGCATTGCTATTAAAAATATTTTACTAAACAAATTTCTCTTTACACAGAGAACCACAGAATGGTTTGGGTTGGAAGGGACCTCTAAAAGTCATCTAGCCTGACATCTAGCAGGGACATTGTCAAGTAGATCAGGTTGATCAGGTTGCTCAGAGCCTCATCTGACCTGCCCTTGAATGTTTCCAGGGATGGGGCACCTGCCAGCTCTCTGGGCAACCTGTGCCAGTGTTCCACCAGCCTCTGAGCAATTCCACTGATTTTAGCTACTACCTCAAATTTACTCAAGTAATTTATACTTGAGTATAAATTTAAGTCTGTATTACAATAACTGACTAGCTTTTTATGGAGCCAGCAAGTCAAGTCCATGTGGCAGTGAGAAAAAGTTAAGAACAGGAGATAGGAGCACAGACAGAAAAGGGCAAATACAAGAAATACAGAAGAAGAAAGAGCATTTTTTTCTATGAAGGACTCTTTCAAACAAGCCAGAGTAGTGAGGCTTAAAATGCTGATATAGTGACTAACACTTACTTGCTAACTATGAACCAAAAGTTAATTACATGAAGTGTGCCAAAATGGAAGCAAGGTACCTTATAGTATTTTTACATTACAAGTATCTCTATGAGGAAAGGAAAAAGTGAACGAGACAGAAATTCTGAGCAGAAGCAAGCATTACAGCATTACAGGGGATTAAGCTGGCTTTAAAAAGTATTTCCTAGCACAGGTAAGCATGTGGCATGAGGCAGGTGCTTCTCCCTGGGGAGCTCCCTGCTCAGAGCTGAAGGCTGCCCAGCCCACTCCTACACTGACAGGGGACTGTTACTGTGCTGGTGTGGAGACCCAGGAGCTTTTCCCGTGACCCATCCTCACAGCAGATAGCCCAGAGAAGAAAACCATCAGATTTGGGAGAAAAAAAAACACAACAACTTTTAAGACTGACATGGAGCTGGGCTCAACTGGGACACAGATTTTGCAGTATCAAATCTTACACTTGGGAACTTTATGTGTTTGTATGTAGACATTTGTCTGTGCTTTGCTGCCCAGAACCACTTTGCAGTGACTGGCCTCTCCCTCTTGTTTTTGCTGCAGTGCTAAGTGAGTATGCTGTGTTTCATCTCAATAACAAGACGACTGCTGTCTCCCACACAAGCCCACCGGGAACGAACACCCTAAAAGCTTCCGCAGCTCTTAACAGACCACACGGATGGTCCTTGAATCCCAGCTCAGCAGGCTGCAGTTCCGAGAGTGGCCTGACTAGGGCAGCCTTTTATCGCCAGAGACAAGGAGACCGCCGGGCTTCAGCAGCTACAGAAGGGCTTTCACAAAGTCAGACGGGGAAATATTCCAAGTCAGCAGTTTATCCCAAGAGACTCAGACGCTGGTTTACCGGCAAAATTGAAAAGGACATAAGAGGGGCCTTGTTGATGAAAAATCATCAGTATTCTTTGTGCGTCCTTTCACTGAAGGAATATGCTCTGTGTTTTCAAATAATACAATCTTTTTCCCTACCAGTTAAAAGCTCACTGCCATCCACCCCAAATATAAATTTCATTTTTTATATCCTATCTTAGCAGCCAGAAAGACTCAGTACAGTCTACGGTCAAAGTCTCTGTTCTGCAAAGAAACAGGAAAAAAAAAAATCCATTTTTACTTGCAACAGAATATAAACAAGAAAACATCAGACTTGGCAGAGGCCAGACCTAATGTGTTTGTGGCATGGCACTACTGATATGAAGAACAGAGTAGGGTAAATTTGGTTCTTGCCTGCTCCAGAGGTCACCACAGCCAGAGGCTCTGGGAAGGCTCAGTAACACCATGCTCAGCACAGCGACCTGGCATGAACAGCAAGTCCAACAAAATAAACATGCACAGTATTTGGGTGGGCAGAGAAATCTAAAAATCACATGAGGCTGATTTAACATTATGTGCACGAAAAGGTATGGCTGTGAAAACACTGCACACTTTGGAAAAAACCCTGCAGAACCACAGTTCACTGCAGCTAAAGTCCTTAATACACCTGTTGTAACAAAAGCTGCGTGGAAAAGAAACACAGTGGAAAGACTTTGAGGAGCCTGTCATGCATGGTAAAGTTTGCTTGCTATGGTGACTGTTACCTGACAAAACAATTATGTCACCTTTTGTCTGTTTTGCACTCACACCTTTCAGCCAGTCCTGTTCAGTCCAAACCCAGCTAAACATCAAGCTGTATTTCTTTACTTTTGGTCTGTAACATCCTTAATCTTGCTGCTTGTCAAAGACACAGAGCCAGCACCCTGGGCCTCCACAAGCTACTTAACTTTCAGATGCTAGATCTGAACCATCTAGCTAAATAGGTAACAGTTGGTAATACTTCAAATCTATAGATGACCCAAACTTACATTTACACTAAAACACATGTATTCCTTTGGCTTTGAAGTCAGTGAAAACAGCACTAGCTAGTAGCGACTCAACCTTAATCTCATGGAAAACAACTAGTATTTTGATTGCACATGCTGAAATATCCCAAAAATCTTCAAAAACCCCAACCCATAGGGATCTACATTTACACCTTCTGTTCCTGATTTTAAAAATGCCTATCTAAATATCTTTACTTCAAGAGACATTTCATAGAACAAGTAACACCTGAGGAGACAGACACAGCAGCAACAGTAAAGACATAGTAAATATCTTGTTTTAGTCTTGGAAATGGAGATGCACACACACCTGGTTAATGACTATTACATGCAAAAAGTACATAAGGTTTTCCCCATAGTGCTGCACCTTCTCTTTTAGTAGCAGATAACAGACCTCAGAGCTGTACCATACTGGCTGACCAGCAAATTCTCTGCCCCTTCCTAAAAATTCCATGCCTCACAATGCTAACTCCTCCCGCTTCCCTCCATTTCTATCACTAATTACCTCAGTCTGGTCAGGAAGAATTGTCCTTATTTCTCTTCAAAACTGATTGCTTGGTTAGGCAGTGAACTGGAGTGATAATGAATCCTGAGCTGCTATTTGTATTCCTTTAATACACTACAGGGTTAGCTGTCTTTACGGAATTTCTAGCACCACTTCACTGTCCTCATTGCTCTTTTAAATCAGCAGGATATGAAAAATTAGCCACTACAGGCTTATTATGGCAGAATATTTTAAAACAATAGTCATAGTCATATGCAGTACTTTTCCACAATGAGATGTCAAAGCTGCAAACCGGAGAAGGAACTGCATTTGAAGTGTCAACCATATGAACATTCTACAACAGGGATCATCATATGGTTGTGGCACAGATTTCTGCTGCCAGTCTTCCAGAGTCCAGAATCCAAAATCACATGGAAGCTTATACACCAAATTTGTACTGCAATTGTGCCCCAGGGTTGTAGTATGGACCTCTGTGGATCCCAAGAAAGCATTTATATGTGTATTTTGATGGGAAGAGGGAATGACAAGCAAGTATTTTTTTCTGAGAAAACAATTTCTGTGAGCCCCAAACTCACAAGTCTATCAGACTGCAGAGGTCAGCACAGCTTTTGCTCCCGACAGCTCCTCCTCCGAGTGGCCACTGCAGCTGGAGCTGCAGAAAATACAGCCATGACATCTTGTGTGCACAGAGGAAATACACAAGTATTCCCAGAAGAGGGAACAAGCCTATGATCTGAGGGCATGGCTCACTTCCAAGCACAAGGGCTCTCTGCTGCGGGGCACTTGAGAAGTCAGCTAGGGAAATCCCTGACTGCTCCCTTTCCAGGGAAAATCTCAGAATAAGTGTATTCAGAGGCTTACAGCCTATGCCAACATCCGCTAAAACAGTATTTTCAATGAAACACCTAATATGCTGGTAATAAAGACTTTTGTTTTGTATTTTCACAATCAAAACACTCAGTAGGCAGCTGCTAAGTGGTTTTCAAGGGCTTTTTGTTTCAGACTTACAGGATGGCTGAATAGGAAGGGGATAACTGGTGTTCACTGGTTTCAAGGCTACCAACGCAGAGGGTGGGGAATTCTGCCAGAGCCATAAAGGAAACTATGTAACATCGGGCACATTTCTGCAGTTTCTGTCAATTTGGCCTCCACTCAGTGACACCATGTTTGGCACACTGTGTTTGGCACAATAGTAATGTAAGCAAGGTCATGAACACCTTTTATTTTCCCTTCTGTCTGGGCATTTCCAGACATGTTCAGGTTTCACATGCTAGAAGTCTTCCCAGATTTTCCTGCCCTTACTTATTTTATTGAAAATTCCCCAGTGCTGCAAACAGGAAGCTGCTCTTCTCTGGCATGCAAAAAGTTGATTTTTCTGCCCTTGGCTTGGAGTGTACCCAGCTAACTCCCCTTCTTGTGAAAGCACCAGCTACCACCCCCCTGCCCTGGGGTCAGGAGCACCAGAGCTCCTGCCAAATCTGAAGCAAAAGAGGAACAATGAGCTCTCTCCAAATCAAGAGGTGAGAAAGTTTCCCACAGCCAGGCAGAGGAGTTCTGCCATCCCTGGGGCCATCCTTTTACTGATCAGGGTGCACTGCCTGCCACAAGCAGATCTCTTCAAATCCTGGCTCAGCAGTCGGAGGGGCACCATTGGCCTCAGCTCAGCACCTGCCCCTGAGCTCTGCAGACACAAATCCCTGAGGCAGCAGCACCAGCAGCAGCTGGGCAGCCAGTCCAAGGGGACAGAGGCCAGAGGTTTCCTAGCCAAGAGTATCCATGCAGGTGGGGTAGCCCCTAGGCACCTGGGGCTTGGGGAAGGGAGGTAGGAGAGGCACCTCCTGCTTGGTGGTCCCAAGCTGTCTTCATGGTCCCTGCTTGGAAGGGCAGGCACACACCTTCAATCCCACACTTCACTCCTACTCCCTTTCCTCATACCCTCCTGTTGTGAGCCTGGCATGATCCCTCACTGACTTTTCCAGTTGAACAGAGTGACACATGACTGTTTTTTCTAGGCATTTGACTCCATTCCTCTCAGGAGATAACAGCTGGACATTTAAAAAGGAATGCAGATAAATTCTCTTTTAGTCAGCAGTTTAAACTAACATTCTTCATCAGGCTGGCATGCAGAATCCCCAAGCTAATTGAAATACGTTCTTGCCTCACTGGTCTGAGTTGGCCTGCTAAGGAAAACAACTAATATATAATAACTGTACTAAAGAGGCAACAAAGCAATGCCTCACAAATGCCAAGAAGGTATTAAAATTATCCTCTTCAAATGCCATGTCTTCCTGGCTCATCTCCTCAGGATTCACTAGGCTTGAGAACACCTGTGCTGGCTGCTACCTGTGCAAAGGGAGCATCTTCTCATCACAGAGAAGATGGAGGGTGCTTTAAGAAAACACTTTGCTGCTGGTGTAAAATATTGTACTGGTTTTTTTGGGTTTTTTTTTTTTGCTAACTGTCAGATGCTTAGAGCAGATCTCAAAAACCAGACAGTACCACGGGCATGTGTTACACCACCTGCAGTGGGGAGACAGGCCAGGTGTGGTCCTGGAAACCACAGACTGGCAGCAGAAAGGGAGAACAGCCCTGGAGGGAGACAGCAGCATGCCTGCCACACTCACTGCTCAAACCTCCCACCCAGCTTTGCCAGCCCAGCCTGGGAGCTCTCCAGACCTGGAGCTCTTTTGGAGCTCCCTGTGATGATTATATCCAAGTGCACAGCAGCTCAGCAGTTCAGATAACCACACAGAGGTAAGGAGAACTACTTATTCCATGTCAAAAGTAGAGAAAAAGAAAAATTATGGCTGTCTGTGATGCATGTAAAAAACCAGCTATTTGAGGTGCTTCTGAGGAAGCACCTTATATCACCATGAGTCACTTCTCTTCTTATGAGAAGGTTTCTCTCAGTGGCACTCTCCAGAGGGATTTCCACACACTGAACTCCTCAGGCAGCCAAGGGAAACCACAGCAGAACACAACACAGGCACAAAAAGGATATCTCTAAAACTTGCAATGGCTGCAATCCATGCCAGTGTCTGGCTTTCATATGTCTCAGAGTTGCTTATCTCTTCATTTAATGGATGTGATAATTAAAGGACAGAAATAAGCAAATGTAACTGACAAAAAACCCCCTGAGGATGCATCAGTAGCTGCACAACAACAACCCCTGCCTCCCTCTCCCCTCTTTTATCCACCATGTTTGTCCTGTACTTTGGTTAAAGAAAAGGAGGATTTTACAAATCAGTAAAAGTCTTAAGAGTAATTTTAAATCTGGATCATTACAATATGATGTGTTTTAGGTATTTCTACTTCCATTTCTGAGACGTAGCCTGACTGAAGGTCAAGATAGGCCTGAATTTCAACTATGCTTCCACAGACTTCTGGATCCTGCTATCATGAAACTAAGGTTGGCCCTTGAAAACACACCAAGCTGAGATGCCATCATATGAAGTTTGTGGAAGTTTAAAATAAAGGAAGGTGGCTTGATCTATCTCTCACTGACAGTGTGTCAGGGAATAGCCACTGCCATGCCTTGGCACAGCTTTCTGTTGAAAGGGTTTCTCTCTGAAAAGAAGCTTGGCATAAAACAAAATTGTGATCTTCAGACAAGCATAAGGACCTAAGTCTGCAATAAGCATTACTGTATCTCAACAGACACATAGAAGTTATTGCAATAGCATGAATTCTTTGTGTCCTACTAGAAATACCTGCAGCTTCCACTTCCAGAGAGGCAGGATCACAGTTCTGTGCAAAATGTACTTTTTATTAAGAGCAAAAGAACTGTTTGCCAGTCCTACCAATTACAACTTCTTCCCCCTCTCCATGGCAACTTCCCTATTAGTAGCATCATTCAGTATGCTATCTCTCAGTTTAAAAGTCATCAGACATGGTAAATACATAGCTTCTTTGTTGTCTTGCCAGATGGAAAATCACTCTTTTGTGAGGGAGATACTGAAACACGTATAGACTGACACAATTCATGTAACACTGCACAGCCATCAAAGATCGTAATTTTGTGCCAAATGATGATGCAGCCCAGGTCTGAACAGTCAGTCTAGTTATAGTGTTTTGCCTGCCATGGCCCTTACCTAGTACTGCCAGATCCTTCCTGGTCAATCATTTTAATGCTTATAAATGACCATCTAAATATATAAACAAAATACAACCCTACAGAGACAGAAGAGCTATCAGCAATTGGAAATACAAGGAGAGACTGCAGGAGGACTTCAACAGACAAAGCATTTCTAGCAAGGCCTAGGGAGAGAGAGAAGTTTCAGTCTTGCCTGGTCATTTTTCACAGAATGAAAGAAATTAGTGGAAGAAAAGAGTAGTTATATCACCATTATCACTGCCCTGCTAAAGCAAGATGGCATTCTTCCTGCCTCTCTAATCCTTTCTGCCACCTCTAATGCATTCACCTGCAGTAGTGCAAAACTGGTATGTACCTACTAAGTTACCAAACTCACACAAGTCATACACAGCTCTCCCTGCCCTGCCACAGCAGAGCAGAACAAACCAGCAAGGAAAATACTGTTTTAAGGTCTCCCTAAGAGACTGTGTCATGTGTCTGATTTTGGGGTATTCAACCAGATCCTCTCATAAAACTGGCTTCTGGTACGATCATCAAGCTGTCAGTGCCGGGCCATGAGGCTGCTGGGAACACATTTTTTGCCCTCACAAGAATAAAGTATTTCCTGCCAACAAGCTTGTTTATGGATGCGCCAAACTCAAGAAAAAAGAGGCTTCATGTCTATTGAACCACTTCATCATTCCATTAAGAAAAGAGAGAGGGAAAAATAATACTGTTAAAGACTCTGACAGAAAGCATTTATGTTTGGCTGGAACATTAGTGAGCTTAGACTGCAATATCAGAAATTTATTAACCCAGATGTAACTTTTACAGCTCAGAACTTGCAGATAATTTACATTTCTACTAGTGAGCATAGCTATCATGACAAAGAAAAGTGATTTCTGTGAAAAGCTGGTAAGAGAGGTTTTAATGTTGAACACTACTGTAGGAAATCTTCAGTTGTACTAGAACAAATACATAATGGAACAGTAGATGAAGAACTGCTCCAGCCTTGAATTTCTGGTGATGGGCACTACCAGTGAAAACCTGATAAGCTTCACAACACACTTCTGGATTCCAGAAGATTCTCTCTGTAGATTCTCTGCAGAGAGAAGCCAGCCTATCTCTGTGGATGAGACTGTTCTGCTGCATGGCCATTTGCAGATTATGAACAAATAAATGTTTTCAAACTACACCAAAACTCAAACCTTAACTATGTCCTGCTGTTTTATTTGGGTTTCACTCTGCTTCAATTAACTGAGAAGAACCTGACAATTTAGCAGCAACAGAGAACAGAATGGGAAAGCAGTAGAGGGGAGAGCTGCCAGGGCTTTAGTCTCTGTAAAGACTGTAAAGGATCAGGACAGGACAGGACAGGATATCATCTTGATATCACACGCTCTGACAAACAGAAAGACTCAAAAGCAAATGGATTTTCGCCCCTATCCTTGCAGCTGTTGTCCCCTACACCAGTGTCTACTGCCTGGAGAGACAACAGGTAGGTCCAATCGCTGGATGTGTGCACACATTGTAACCAGTACTGAAACGCTCCTGAACATTGGCATTTCAACACTGCCTCTAGACCACAGAGGGCGATACGCACTTGTTTTCACATTTCCCTCCTGTCCCCTGACAAACACAGATACTGGGCAAGATATTTTTATTTTGTATTCTGATCCTACTTCTTTGGCAGGTGAGGAAGGTAATCAGGGCAGCCAGCAGGATCTCTCCTGGTTCACACATAGTGTCAGGACTTGTTTTCCCATACAAGCAGGAAGAGTATTGAGGGATTGGCACATGCTAAATGCACGGAGTTAAGTTTGCTTCATTCCTAAAGATATCACAACCACCTCAGACCATTCTGCACTGTTGTAGCACTTGTAGAGGAAAATGAACTTTGATTATTTTTTGGAACTCTTTCGTGGATCCATGATGGTATAAATTTCATTGTGATATTTGAGGATCCATTTACTCAGAAGAGCAGTTAAGAACTGCTGGTATATTTTAGGACAGCTGTGGCTAAGCAGGGTGCAGTAAGATTTCTCCAGCTGCTACACAGATTTTGAGAGAAAGCTTCAGGATAAGGAGGACTAAGCATTCAGCCTGATCTGGGCTGACACACTGATTAAGGAGAAAAACACCCTGTCCACACAGCTTGCAGGAACTGTGTTTGAACCCCACTGGCAGCAGCAATCACATTTAGTACAGTCATATTTCCATTACACTGAGAGTCTTCACAATTTATGTACAGTTTAATCTGATTATTTTTCTTCCCCATTTCTGCCTGACAAAGTGTACTCATGAGGCCTCTGGCTGGAAATCCATGCTAATCAAGTTAAGGGCCAGTAGATAAAGCAAAGTTGTTTTCTCTGTGTTGTCAGCAAACCACATTTCATGACTATACTGAAGCCTCTGCTAACTAAGGTCATTGACATCATCTTGAAATCCAGGAGCAAGTAACAAGAGCAGGAAAAAGCCCCATCTTGAGTGAAGACAAAAAATGCTGGTGAAGCAGCTCACACCAGGGCTGCAATGTTGGGGGCAGGGGGGAGGCCAATGGCTTCTATGCAATGTTTATGTAAATTACTTTTTTATGGGTTTTATCCACCCACACACAAATGACAGTTTGGATTATTTCAACTGTGGAATTTTGTTTCCTGCATCATGAAAACTAAGTACTCAGCAACTGCCAGACTGCTAAGCAAATGGTATGAAATGTATTGATTCTACAGTGGTAATGATCTTACATTTTTACATAATGCCTTCCAGGCTTAAGTGACCATAGGTACTCTATACATTGCACCTATGAAAAAAGCACCTCAGGAATAAAACACCACAGCTGCTTGAAAGGACATTCCACCATTAAAGAGGGTGCAAACACCAGGAAAGCAAAATACACTCTTCCCAGCTTAAAATCTTAGTAGTATTTTGGAGGGGTTCTAAATATAAGAACCAGATTAGATATTAAGACAGCCATTTATTGGAAAAGGTGGAACAAGTACTGAAACAACTATCAAAACAGTGAATGTCTTTGTCATGAAGTTTACTGCATAGCTGGTGCAGCAAAAACTGCTGCACAAACAAATATCTAGCTAATGTATAACTGTACTGAAAGCTTAGGCTTAAAACCTGGCTGTTGACAAAAGCAGTTTGTCAAGACATCAATTTTCTCTCCCGTTGGAAAGCTAATGCTTCACACAATGTCATTTGTAATTGAACTGTGGCTCCACTTACATACTCAGAAAGAAAATGGAGCATCTGAGTCATCAAAATGCCTGTAATTCCCACTCCTGTAACTCCTGCCCAAGTTCTAACCTGTGACCAACCCTCTTAACCAAAGATCACACCACAAATCTTCACTAAAGGTTTTCTGTACGCACACAAGAAAAATCATGTTTGCGTCTCACACTCTTTGCTGAAAACAATGACTACAGCCATTTTGAGGGTTTAATTTCTAAAATTCAACTGAATTTTAGAGAACCCCAAGGAGAATGGAGCTGAGCACCATGTGAAGACTTTCACCAGACTAAAGAAAACAGCAGAGAGGGGAACATTAGAACATTTTCCTTCTCATGGGACAAATCTGTGATCACTCTTAAAATCACTTGAGGGTAAGAGCAAAGGCTCAGAACTAAGCCTTGCCCCAGGCCTACAGGACAAGTGGTGTCCCTGGTGAGGGAAGCTGCTTACCTCCTGAGTGCGTTTGTCAGCTCAGCAGTCAGTTCACTCTCGGTGTATGGTCTCAGCTCAGCAAGAGTTAATGGTGCTGCGGTGCCATCACTGCATTCCTGAGAAACCAGGAAACACCATCTAGTTTGAAAGTACTTACCATCTTAACTGGAAAATTCTGAAAACCACTTAGGTAACAGCTACTTGTAAAATGAAGGTGAAATAAACATCACAATATTACAGCAACATGGCAGTGTATCAACATACCAAGAAATAGACTAAATGGATTAACACTTCACAAATCCCCCTAAATGTTTCCTAAACCACCACAGCTCATCAACTTGCAGAATTCTGCTAGTGTGCAAAACTGCTGGTGATTTCCCTATATTTCTTTTGAAACAAAGAACACTTGAAACAAAGAACTGCTGGGATCAAAAAATTCAGATGATGCACTGCTAGAAACAAGTAAGAAAGACAGTTATACACTAGCTCTGGATTTTGTTTTTGAACACATTACTGAGGCTTATCTGGGGACACAGCACTAAAATAAGAGGACCTAAGTTTTTCCAGGTATCTATTTCTTAATGCAAATTAATACAGTTAATGCAGAAATCTGTTTATTTTGCATTATAATAAGAGGAGAAAAAGCCTTAATTCTCAAATTATTACAAATTGACTTGGAAAAAGAGACTGTCATTACAATGCTCTAACTGCTTCAAAGGAATGAGAGCTTATTTTTTCAAATTTTGTGTTTGGGGGAGGATGGCATTTTGCTTATACTCCATCCCTTCCACTGTTTCCAGCAAGTGGCAACAGGCAAGACACACGTTCGACCACAGCAACTTGTATGTTTGGCAAGACTGGGCTTGTGGTAATCCTCCTCAAAACAACCTTCTTTTTTGCACAAGCTTAACAATAATTCTGCAAAGTCCTCATAAGTCACAGTATGGAAGGAATCGCCTAACAACTGGAGAAGAGAGAAAAGATCTACATATAGACAAAAGAGAAGAATTATTAACATGCTAAAGACTGATACAGGGAGGGAAGTGGTATAATTAATCATGTTTATGGCTTTGGAAACTTAGCTTGACTCCTGACCTTGACCAGTTTGTCTTTGCTTCCACTGCTGGTTGAGCTGAGAGACCTCATTCTCTGCTCTTTTTGTTCTTCCACTTCAGATTTCAAGTGCTCAATGTGGACGAGGTAGGCCTGCTCCTGGGCCTCTCGAGTGCTCAGTTTCAATTCCAATGCCTTCTTCTCCTTCTCTAGCAGGTAAAGCTGTGCCTTGAGCTCTGCCATCTCCTCCTGTTGAAGAAACATTATCAGCATGCTGCTCATGGGACTATATACCTAAAGGAAGAAGAGGTTAAACAAGATTTTCATCCACTCCTATAACCCAAGTGTCCTTTTCATGGAGAACACTATCAGCACCCACATGCCTTTTTATAGTCACATAGCATATTCGTCAAAAGACTAGTACATCTTGAGTCTGAATATGATGAGCTGTGCCACTTCAGTATCAGCCTCAGAAATAAGCTCATAGCCACTAGTGTGGTGCTGAAACTAGACTATCAAGGATCTGAGAGAGTAGCCACAGCTGCTGAAATTTCTTTGGTTCTACTTTGCCCTTCAGAGACCACTTGCTTAAAACAAGAAGCGTATTACTTTCCTGTCAAAAACCTCCCTAAATTCCAGATTTCAGTTTCTTATTGATACATAAGAATTTATCTCATTAGAATGGAGGGGTTTGAGGGACTAGGACAACACACACAGGTAACATATTCCCACTTTGTAATACCAACCTCTGTGGTAGAATGAATTAAGTCAATAAGGGCAACTTGGTATGGCACCATCAGATGTCCATTTTTAATTTCCCTTCTCTAGAAAACCAGAATACCCAAATATACACAACTTAAGTTGACAAAATTGCACTCAATTATATTCTTCCATAAATATGATCCACAGAGGATTGACTTCACAGAGAGAAGCTGAATTCTGAGAGCTCATTCTTGTGTGCAATTCTTCTGCCACTCTGATGTTTATGACAGGGCTGTCACCTACTGTAACACAACAACTGATATTTGGGGACAGATCTCTGTTTTAACATCTGTCTGACAGTGGCTGGGCAGAAGTTTAAGAGCAGGGCCTGAGTGCAATGACCCTTCTTTCAGCACATGCTCCCAGCCTCCCACGTAAGGCAGCTGATGGATATCCCGAACCAGAAGGACCTTTGTGTTTAAAAGCACTTCAGAAAAGTTTCTTCTACAAAATGCCTAGTTATTTTCTGAACCCAGAAAAACCCAGTATCCACAAAACCTTTAAAGAGATAGAACTAAAATGTAATTTACATTATGTGCTAAACAACACCAACAAACAAACAGAAGACTGCCAAAACCAAAAAAAGACTCCAACCTAGAATCATGTTCTCGCTGCTGAGCTTGTCTTGTGCTAGGTTTCCTCATTGATGACTATTGAGTTAAATGCAGACATTTTCTGTATTACCTTTCAGTTCTAAACTTGTTCACTATGTAAACACTTCTCAAAAACAGAAGTTTCTTGTTCTGTGGCCAGCCTAGGAACAAGTCACTATTTTTAATTTTTTTTAAACACAAATTTCGACTAACTTTTCATGTAGAAGAGAATCTACGACTGCCACCAAAAATTTGCTGTCTGGATTAAGTGTAACCAGTGCATGCAGGTGTATCACAGTTACAACCACCATAGGTAATCATCAGCTTATTCAGAATCACCAACAATGCAAAAATGAAATCCATACCTTAAAATCATCTGCTTGTTTGTGAACTGAAGGCTAGAAGCACAACCAGTTTCATTCAATGTGGTTTACACAAATTTAGTTGTTAGGCAAACTTACCATTAATTTCCTTTGTCAACAGTAAATACATAAATAATACTGATAAATAATGATAGGGACATTTAGTTATAGGAGTTGAACTGGATGGTCTGATATACTCAAGTGTATGTATTTAGTTTCTTAAGCCTCTATTTCTAAAGCCATTAATCTACTTAGCCTACTTAGTGAAGGCTGAGAAGTCATTTGAATAGAGTACTTTGACACCTATATGAAAAAAGATACTCTTGATAGAGGGCTATCTGTGTGGTATGATGGTTATGACAGATCTTCCCTGGTTGGAAGCTGAAGCTAGGCAAATTCAGCCTAAAAATGAGGGACATCTATTTCCTAAAATAAAAAGTGAATTTAACCACTACAACAATGAATTTGTGGAATTGATTTTTCTCGCCACCTAAAATTTTTAACTTATTTTAATTATATTTTAAGTTATTTTAATTTTAACATATTCAAGCTCAAAATAAACTTAAGGATCAACGGTTAACTCCTTTGTTTATGAAGACAGTAAGTTTAAATAATCATATATGAATTCACCAGTTTGCATCCTGTCCAAGAAGACATATCGTGCACTTCCCATATGTTTAGTTTTCTCATGTCAAAACAATGTGACTTGGAAGTAAAGAAGCAAAGACAAAGCAGGGGAGAAAGCAGGGGAAAAGTGGAAAAGCTCTCAGCCAGTGTCTTACAGAGGCTTTCAAGGAAGGAGCAGGAAGGAAAGGTTGAAGCTAAAAATTAAAACTACAGTTGAGGATAGCGGTATGGACACATACAATCTGTGAGGCAGGGTGGCAACAGCTACGTGTTATAAGGGAAACTTCAAGGAATTCAGGTTTAGTTAGATTTTTCCCATGAAAATACATTTTCTAAAGACAGCATCTAAATTTAATTTAAATTAAAACACCACCTTTGTATATTTACTATACACCTTTTCTTCTAATTACAGGTTGCTGTGAAACATCTTGCAGTTTAACACTTCTGAGTGTATGTCTAAAGCACGAGTGGCATTTACAAAATGAAACCCTGAAGGAGCACGTGGCAAGTGGTCACTCTTCCAGGTGATAGTAGAACACTTTAGTAATACATGCGAATTCACAAGCTTCAATTATAGTAGTTATTTCAGGACTAATTAATTGAATATTGAGGAATATTTTGTACTTGCAGTCATTAGAAAGAATTTCTTTACAGAGAGGGTGGTCAGACATTGGAATGGGCTGCCCAGGGAAGTAGTGGATTCTCCGTCCCTGGAGATTTTTAAAAAGAGACTGGATGTGGCACTGAGTGCCATGGTCTAGTAACCGCAGTGGTAGTGGATCAAGGGTTGGACTTGATGATCTCTGAGGTCCCTTCCAACCCAGCTGATTCTATGATTCTATGATTCTATATTGTAATTCTGAATTTGGGCAAAAACTTGAATGAAAATTAAAAACTTTTGATTCAATATAATCAGAAACACCATGGAACTTTCAAAATCAACATTTGTATCGGATGTAGTCATGTCAGAAGAACAAAACAGCAAAGAACTCTAATGTGGCAAGAAGTTCTAAAAATCATGAAAAGTCAGGACTCTAGGAGGATGACAGTACCCAAGTGGCATCTGCCAGCCATCAGAGGTAAAACAAACATCAGAGCAGACAAATGTCATGCTCTAGTTAACTGTATTTTACTATATAAATCTATAAGGGCACGAACTGCTGTAACAAAGGTGAACAAGATCCTTAACATTTTCCACAAAGAGACTGAAGTCTCTTCAGTCATTATGAGCAACATTATCACCACCTGTACACAAAGGAGGAAAAATTACCAGTGTAGAAAGCTGAGACTTCTTATCTAGATTAAGTCCTTTGAAATGCAGAAATGCTGTAAACCAAGAATTATTTACAGCCATCAGAAGTAATCTCCTTGCTAACTGGGGCATGACAACAACTGACCTCAAAGCAAGACCGCTGAATGATGACAAACCACAGCCAAGAATATATTTGGAAACATGATTAATTATTGCTTGAAGCAAAGAACTGGATTTTACAGAAGTACTGGTAGACCACTGCGTCTTACACTCTGGACCAATAAAAAAATAATAAACATGGCAACAGAGAAACCACCCTCAAAACATCTTTTTAATCAATAATGAAGAACTACTGGTGTAAAGGCATTTTCAGATTGATGTAGAGATCAGTTTTTACCGGGAGTTATAATGGAAGGTGCCAAAAGATGCAGTAGAGATTCCAATACAGACACAAGTTTTGGAAAGACAGCACAGATCTTAAGACCCAGCAGTGCAGGAAATTATTGAGTAGCTCAGTCAGCTGTATCATCCTTGCTAAGAATGTGCAAGGGAGGGAAAAAATTAAAAGCTGATACACAATGAAGTCTTCTGCAGCACAGATGAGTCCATCTGCTTCAAGTTAAATGAAACTTAAATTTAAATCCTCCATTTGTCTCAGAAGCAGGCAGATGCATATGCTATCTGTATGAGGTACGTTTCAAATAACAAGACACAAAAAACATACTCAGAAAGCCAATACATCCATGAGTCCAGACTTCAGGTTCAACTATGTTATATTTTCTAAACATATGAGCAAGGTATAATGTAGACCTGAGCAACAATCGTGGATGCTAAAAAGGTAATACATTCTCTGGCAACCAAAGCATGCAGAGTGTAGCTGTGCCTTTTGTAATGCTTCATGCATAGAAGAGTTGCTGAGAACACAGCTGCGTTGGGCAGGACATTTCAAGGATGAAGGACCACCACCTCCCTAAGATCTTGCTTTACGGTGAACTTGCTATCGGCTGCCACATAAGAGGAGCCCCGAAGAGAAGACACAAGGGCTCCCTGAAACAACATCTCAGCCTTGGCCATATTGATCAACATCACTGGTCTACTCTGGCCTCAAATCGGGAGGCCTGGAGACACACCATCTATAACGCTGCTGCTTCTTTTGAGAAAGCATGCAGGATCACTCTTGAGGAGAAAAGACAACGCAGAAAGAATCGTGTCTTGCAGAATATACCATCTAAGGAGTCTTTCTGCTGTGCCTTTTGCAATCAGACTTGTCTATCTCGTAGTGGCCTTATTAGCCACCAGTGTGCCTGTAACAAATGTGGATAGAGCCCTTCCCAAATCTTCATTCGTGAAGCCTAGCCATGATATGATGATATGCATAGAAGAAAGGCAGGAGTTTTCAATTTCTGAGCAGAAGATCACGAACCAACGAATGTGTTCCAAGGTTTGACAAACTTGAGTTTTCACCATGTCTCTTTCAGAAACCTAAGGTTTTCCCGCATTGTGAATTCCAGCAAAGTACAAGAAATTACAATGAATAACAGTACTGTCAGTTTCTCTGTACTGGAAAGGACTGAAGGTGACTTCAGCCACCTAGGTTTAACGTGTATCTATTCTGTTTGCAATCCACACAACTCGAAGAAGAAAGATTTCTTCTTCCAGGGGCAATTCCTGCAGTGAAAACCCAGTGTAATAGGTCCAACCAAAAGTTATGAACAGATGCCATATGTCAAAACCAAGTTAGATGATTGCTGAGTGAACAAAAGGATTACCAGCGCTCCAAACTGTACCAGAAATTATGATATGCAACTGCTGGTGTTTCTGCCAGTCAGCGAATGCAAGGGCACTAATCACAAGAGGTAGTTCTGCAGTTTGCCTCCACCAATCAATTTAAATGTAGAGGTAAGAATGGTGTACAAAAGATTTCAAGGAAGATCTGGACACAAAAGAGGAGAATGAACATGATATCTGAAATACACATCTAATTATCTACAAATGTCTTCCAGTACATCTTGCATGCTTCAGTTATGGGGAAAATATTGCTGTAGCCACAACATGTTCAAACAAGTAACATAACTTTAAATCTTCTGACAGGTAGCAAGCAATCTTTCTTCTGAACTGCAAATAATGAATGCATTATTGCAA
This sequence comes from Pipra filicauda, assembly GCF_003945595.2. Taxonomy (NCBI): domain Eukaryota; kingdom Metazoa; phylum Chordata; class Aves; order Passeriformes; family Pipridae; genus Pipra; species Pipra filicauda. Next base: position 1,696,406 of record NW_024103529.1, read on the forward strand.
ACTTATATTTATTATCATGGAAAGGCAGCACCACTAAGAATATAATTATCATTACTAAGCTACCAGTTAGCCAGAAGGAGCACATCTGAATAAAAATCTAAAGCTTTAGAAGTTTATGAAACTATTAGGATTTGCTGTCCCAGTTGATACCATCAGCTGACACATCTGCCATTAGTTGACTAAAATACTACTTGTTAAAATGCAGAAATTAAACTTATTTAAACTTAGCCAAACCAGACAAGTTCTGAATGCATACATACAGAATTGCCTACTTGTATTGCCTTTGTTATGTTCCTATGTTTTAGTCCACCTCTCAAAGTCAATACAGAAGACAGACTTAAAATGATATAAGCTCTATACCTGGTCAACAAAAGTCAGGTTTTCTATATCACATCTTTAGAATTGGACAGATAAACCAGAATTTTCTCCAAAACCCTGTAACTGAAGTCATTACACATCCTACTCTTTGCTCAGACTCTGAACCGAGCTACAGATTGCAACACAGTTCCTAGAACAGATCAGGACTTACATGACTGACAGAGTATTAGGGGTGACACCTTCTGGCAGACCATTCTTCCTCCCACAGCTATATTAAAAGGAGGTGAATTTGTTCTGCTTCAGGTCACAAATATTCATGATGCACATTTGCAAGCTTGTAAGTGAAGTAATGAACTGTCTCTTGGGAAGTGCTGTATCATGTTTTTGGTCACCCTTGAGCAACTCAGCTGCCATATCTCTCAAACAGAGCATCTGGTTTGTCAAGGAGAGCATTTCAAGTTTAGATCCACAGATGAAGTTCCTGCCTAATTCAAAACACACATAGCTCTTCAATGTTAATGCACTGCCTTCTGTCACTTTGTGACTACTGGATTTGCAGTCCAGATTATGTGTTTCATAGAATCATAGAATCGATTGGGTTGGAAAAGACCTCCGAGATCATCAAGTCCAACCCTTGGTCCAAATCCAGTCCATTTACTAGATCATGGCACTCAGTGCCACGTCCAATCTGCGTTTAAAAATCTCCAGGGATGGTGAATCCACCACCTCTCTGGGCAGCCCATTCCAATGCCTGATTACTCTCTCTGTAAAGAATTCAACAAAGTTACCCTTTATTACCGAGTGATCTCTACCCAAGCCTCCCACACATGACTGAGCATGTTCTGGAGCACAGGGGCATTGTCAGCAATTTTTAACCTCCTGGTTATAAATAAAATACCTTCATTGCCATAAGTTCCTGCATCAGGACTGCATTTTCCAGGTCTAGCCTCTGGCTGTCTCCGCGTGGCTTAACGTCATAACTAAGGGGATCAATGTGGATGCTTTCCAGCTCCAGCATTGTCAGTTTCACTGCTGCCCTGTCATTTTTCAACTGCTGGATGTAATCCTTCAGCCGCTGCTCATCCTCCTTTGTAAATTCCGTATCACAGCTGCTTGCAGTTGAGCTGGTGGTACTGGAAAGAGAAAGAATGGTATTAGAAAAAACAACATTTGGAACAAAAGCTCAATTTTTACATCAAACACTCTCCTGATACTTTACCAACACAACTGAGTCTTACTTAAAAGTTCACAGAAAGGACACATGTAGCATGGACTGGACATTGCAATGTTCAGAAGATGCAGAAGGGTGTGACAAATTCAGAAAAGAAATTAATTCTCTAAGCTGTATGAGAAAATTGAATCATGCGACAACTTCTCCGCAAAGCCAGATATTTAGTGATGTGTAACCGAATTGCTTTTTCTGAAATGGTGTCTTCTGGAAAAATCCTTTTTTTAAATTAAGAAAAAAAAGAGCAAAAAGCTTCTTAAGATTTCTTAGCAATAACCAAACTTCTTTCTGCTGCTCTGATAATGAGTCTTCATCTTTTTTGGGAAGAAGCATCTGCTAAGAAAAAAGACTCGATTTATCTCTGCTGATGGCCAGTTATCACCTCAGATATTTTAATGGATACTTTCAGGAATCAACCTGAGCAAAACTCCACTGGCAGATGCCAGGAGATAGCATCTTTCAGCTCATTTTAAGGTGTACTCCTCAGTATACTGGCATTCCTTCAGGGCTGGAGGATTTTAAAGTCAACCCACAGGTTAGCAGGAATTTTAAGAAAAAGTCATAATAAAAGACTTGGTGAATCTTCTCCCATCTACAGGCACAAAAAAAATGTCTGCCCATTACTCTGCCCCACAGATGTTTACACAGATTGCAGAAAAAGAGGATAATGGTGCTAAGAATTAGAGCAGTGGTGGCTCAGTGCTGCCCACCCACCTACGTGCATGCCAGTTCTGCAGGGGGCCGAGACTGATACAGCTGTAGCATTCCAGGGCTGAATATAGCTGCAATAACACTGAAAGGAAAATAAAATGCCGTGTTGTTTCACTCAAAGCTGCCTGCTGTCTCCTGAGGTCCTGTAATCAGCTGCTGGGTGAGGGATAAGTCATCCATTAACTGTGCCTGTCTGGAATGCTAGATGATCTCAGTTATCAGCAGGGGAATAAATCACTTTCTGTATCAAATTGCACTGCTGTTCAACATTTTTGTACTAAGAAAAAAAGTCCCACCCACCACATGCTGTGAGATCCAGAATGTTGTTCTAAAATACTGCGAATGTGAAAAAGGGGAAGCCTATCAACTCTTCTGGTTCTACTTCAGCTAAAGCTACGTTGTTTTTAAAGTGCTTCAAATAATTGCCAATCTTCCCACAAATTCCAAGCACAGCCTCAGAGAAGATGGAGAATTGGCAGGTCTAAAAAGATTTCTCAAAATCCTTCCCCCTCATGAAATATCGCATTACAGCTCTTGACTACAGTTCTCTGTCAATTTCACATTATTCCTTCCTTTTCTGAGGGATAAGAGGTGCCTGCCAGAGTTGCCACAACTGTAAATTGGTCTTTGCTTTTGTTTTCATCCATTTCCATTTACAGTGAAGATAAAAGCACTCAGTACCTACCTGCTTTACTGAGCCTAAGGATATCTCATTGAAGTAGATATTGATAGAAAAATTATGAGGATAGACAATGTGAAAAATAGGTAATTCTGTACTGAAGTCATGTTGCAAGTTTCCTCAGCATCCAAAGACAGCAATTGCACAGCTTCTCTGGATTAAATGTAAAACAGCTGTTGCTGGAGTAAGGACAGCTTTCAAAGTCTACACAGGCTTCAAATATTGGAGCACAAAGACCTCACCTCAGTTTTTGGTTGCAAAGGAAAGAGAACCTAGCTCTCTTGCTGAAACCTGAGCAGAAAAATGCTGGAAGTCTATTGTTATGTTGAGCTTGACTTCATACTCACTGCGTAGTCACAGATTTTGGCCCTTAAAGACCCACAGCTATGCACATATATTTTAGGGGAGTGCAGTCCAAACTAAGGAAGGCAGTCTGGGCTGTTGCCAGGGATACTCAGGCTGCTTTTACTTCAGTCCTGGCTGACTGCCTGCAGCCAAGTTGGCTCCTCTGGTGAATTGCTAGCAAGCTGCTCTTTTAATTTTTGTTCCTTTTTTTTAAGAAGTTGAGGGGAGCTTAGTGAGGAACCTGTCTCAGCTAGCACACAAAGGGGTTAGAACCCTCCGTCTCCCCCACAGCATTTAGCAGCAAGCCCCCATCCAGAAGACTGGGAGCAGCTGGGCACAAAGCCCACTGTGGGCTGTTGTAAAAAGGAGGCTTCACGATGAGGGACAGAAACAACACTGCAGTGTTTCTGAGCTCCCATGGCAGCTCTTCCAGGGTTTGTCCCCCCTAAAGCCCCACCACACAGCTCTCCACAGCCACAATGCTAGTCCATTGCTGCTCTGCGTAAGGGGTGATAGCTAGGGTGCATATCATCCTGAATTTCAGATATCACCCTCCCTTCTGACAGCAATCAGGACAAAGGATAATGCATCCATCCAAAAATCACAGGAAACTGTTGCAAAAGATGTGCAGTTTCTCATTTCTCCAGTGTGTAGGTAAGGACAGAAAAAGGATCACAATTTCATCACAGCTGGAGGGAATACAACATCAATCTGCTCACTCTCACTGCTATTGTATTCAGAAAAAGCAAAGAGAAATGTTCTTCACACTTGCTTCATCCCTCGAGTCTTTTACAATGATGTCATGCCTGGATGATGTCAAATTAATTTTCATATACAATTTATGGAAAATATGTGGGCTGGTATAGCATAACGTGCAGTCTTATTTGCTGGCATGCATGTGTGTGTATAAAATGCAGTGGATGGATACAAAGGAGGCTTTCAACAGTGCTTGTCTGTGAGTAATTTCTGTACACTACAAAAATTTGTCTACAAATCCCTATATAAGCATCATTTTGTCTGTTAAAAATCAAGTCAATAAATAAATAAGCAATTCAGCAATTGAGTGGATAATACAAAAGCTGATAGAACTAAGACAACACTTAAGATAACGAACTTGCTTGAATGTCTGCACACAATCTAACCCTTTAAAGAAAGCACTTGGTACACAGTATATACGTTTCTTGAGATCTGGAACAGCACAATGCCAAAAGATATTAACTTCCTGAGAAACCAACAAACACTTCAACCAGGCAAATGGCAAACAACAGTCTATTTGGCTAGAATTACCTTTGGTAAACTACCCTCCTTCCTTCTGAGACTGCTTCAGTGCAGCAATAAAGTGTCGCACAGAAAACACTGAGATATCTCTTTGGATATTTCTAAAGAACTTATTTGCACGCTTCAGCCAAGATAATCTTGTCTGTCAGTGTCTTATCTGATATCTGAGATAATTCTGATGAGAGATATATTCCTACAGTTGACTGAGTGCAGATATTCTGTGACACTGCATAATACTGAAGAGAACTGCCTTTGCGTATAAGAGACCAGATCTCTCCCTCCATGAATCCAGTTGTAAGCTTGGGCTTGCTAGTGTAGCAGAGAATAAAATACACCTTTTTCAGTCAGTGTTACAACTGGACTCCTTCTCTTTTGGTTCCTTCTAAAGGTGTAATCAGTCAAACCTTGTTGGTAATATACGTTCTATAGTTAGCTTCTGTCCATTTAAAACAATTACAACTTCCAACTACACTGATTTCTATTTTCAAAAACTGAATTGGCAACATTATTGTAGTGCTGTTGCCAGCCAAATGAATTTAGATGCTCTTTCATTGCATTTATTTTCATTTCAGTTGCTCCCTTTCGCAGTCTTTAGCCACTTGCCACTAATGCCTCACCACATGTTTATTCTCAGTAATATATTCAGTGATTTGACATTCAGAATCTCGTTTGAAATTTCAAAGCTCAAGATGGGTCAACAATTTCATTGTAAATCCACAGTCTACAGGATTTCCAACAACAGGAAGAATTACTCATTTGTCACAATTCTCAGCAAAAGATAGTTTTCAACATCCCACTACCTCTTCCGTTGATTTCAAAGGGAAAAGGTAACAACACATAGCTGCAACTAAAAGCCTGCAACACTAAAACAGCTATGGCAAAAAATCAGTTTTGCAGACTCAAAGTATATTCGAATCACATATTGTAAAAATATTTTAATTTCAGTGCAGTGGTCCCCAAATGGTGGTTCACACAGCACTCACTGATGACATTGACTTGTTCTACTCCCCAGTTTTATAGAACTTCATAGAATCATAGAATATCCTGAGTTGGAAGAGACCCACAAGGCTCATCAAAGTCCAACACTAAGCCCTGCACACGACAGCCCCAAGAATCACATTGTGTGCCTGAGAGCATTGTCCAAACGCTTCTTGAACTCCGTCAGGCTTGGTGCTGTGACCACTGTCCTGGGGAGCCTGTTCCAGTGCCCAGCTACCCTCTGGGTGAAAAACTTAGGTAGAGTTCTTTAATACAAATAAAATCATTAAGCCTCCAGGAACAGTTAGAAATCCACAGTCTGCTTTGCTATCTCTGCTTAGATTGCACTGTAATAAAAATGTAAAGGAAATGGAAACCATGAGCATCAAAGAACCATACAGTGCTGGAGGTTTGTGGCAATGGATGTCTGTCTGGAGTAGCAGAGAGCTGAGTAACAAGAGAGCACACGTGAATGAGTTGAGAGAGCTGGTGTCACAGGCAGGATAACTTCAAAAAGTAGGAGTAGGGGCCTGGAGAGAAACAAGAAGGATCCGGAATGACAGGGAGAGGAAATTTAAAGACAAGATCTTCAATTTTTAAAACTTGAGATAGAGTATTTACTGACAAAGATCTGAACAGAAGGAAAGAAGATTTGTATTTTTTGGAGAAGCTGAAGTTTCAAAAATATTTTCACTGATACATGTATGTTTAGGCTAAGACAAAATTACATTTGGCATGGCAGGAGGGGAGAGGGACAACAATGTATAAGTGACGATCAGATCAGGGTGCCCATATGACAAATTCCTGACTTTTGTGTGCCCTTTGGGGGAGTGACAGGAGCTTTTCTGTCTTATATGTCTTATATGTTCCACATATATCAAAACAGATAATAAGAGTTACCTTATTCAGTACAGTATTCTGCTCCATGCCAGGAAAAGATAGCCTACAATGATAATGACTCAAGCTAAAATGTCTCTCTTGTGCACATGAATATTTACAATCACATTTTTACATTTCATGACATAATTTATAGTGATGAAATTTGAAATCCTATGCCACTTTAAATATACTCTGCTGAAACTTTAACTCCTCAGTCCACATGTTATATGTAAATAAATATACACACAGTGCTAGCTGACCACCAAATGTTCATACTGAACAATGTGCAAAGACACAACTACAGATATCTCCCTCTCTTATCCTCCTCCTCAAACCCCCAAAAATTATGTTAAAGAAAGCAAAGACTATAGAGACCATATTCCAAACACTTGCAGTGAAAGACTAAGAGAGCAAACACCAGAACAGGAACAACCCCTCCTTGCCCATAATTCTCCCCTGTCAATACTAGAAACTGTCTAAATTGTTCTTCAAGAAAAATATTATGTTTTGACTACATGCTAGATATGTCAAAAGGAAAAAAAAACACTGAGGTAGTTATGGCCAACCAAAAATGGCCCTTTCAAACAACAGAACGGAAAACAAGGTCAACTTAGGTAGAGATGTTACATGTAGCCACAAACAACACGTTCACATATGAGTGTAGATATGGCCCAAACATGGCAAGTCAAACACTTGGAACAGCTTTTTGTAACTTCTTTCCAATGCTAGTTAATGCTTTTGCTACAATGGGCGATCAGCGTTTTACCAGCACAGGTGCAGCCACCAAGATACAGCTTTCTTGGACTGAAAGTGCATCACAAAACTTCTCTGAATAAAACATTAAAATTTACCTCACATTAGCACCCTGTTCCCTCAGGTTACCTTTTTGCTCACTTTTAATCTATTCCATGTCAGTTATATGGCAGGAAATTAGAACCTTTGGAGGAGGCATCAGAAAGAAGAGGAAATGATACAGTACTAAAATAAACTTCTGAAGTGTCAAAAAAATTACAGCATTTGAATAAAGAACCGGCTCAAAAACTGAATTAAAATGAAGTTTTAGAGTGAATCTAAGAAACCAAAATAACGCTTAAAAAGAAAAATGTTCATCTATATTTATCCAGGATGCTTGCCAAATTTGTATCCACACAGAAGCACACAGAGTATAATTATACCACTGGCAGGCAAAAACTCAAAATGAAGCTGCTGGCAGATATATTTGAACCGGAACGCTTCTGCAATAATAGCTCATCTAAGTTTCATTATTTTATAGGTCTTCAGAGAAACTGGAATATTCAGTCTCTCCAGGAGGGACTCACTCTCTCTGTTCCACTCCACGTGTGAAAAGAACAGCATGGGAAGGAATAATTTGGAGGAGGGGCAAAGGGTAATGAGAAGGGAGAGGAAATGGTTTAAAACAAAATGGGTAGACTTGCAACATTTAAAAAAACAATTCTTGAGCACTCCAAAATGCCAGTGGAAGCATACTTCAGATCTCTGGTTCTCTGTATGTCTGTGTTGTCTGCATACAATAGATAAGAGTAAGAAGTACATGATTTGAGTTCCAACCAAACAGCCACAAAGTCAGTGAAGTAAAACAAACGTAATGGTTTTGACCTTTATGAGGAAGATCAAAGTCCAGAGTCACCCACTTGCAAAAAATTTACACAAAACCCTTCTTGTCTGGAGTTGCTCAAAGTCTAAAAACAATCAGACCACTGAGGCATGGTGACTTACAAATCAAAGCACAGAAACCGAGGGACTGGTGTGAGGGAGGTAGAACAGCAAATACAATACAACTTCTGGTCTGAAATCAAACACTCAGGCACTAGGAGAGCAGAGGAGCTGCATTTACCTTGTGTGGCTGTTGGATGAGAGGCTTTCCCAGGGCTGCACACTGCAGCCAGTGACTGCATAGGCTCCCCCGCAGCTCCCATCTAGTTTCATTAGCAAGGCTTTTGCTGCATTCTCAGCTGTCTTCCTGCAGTCATGAGCTCTCTTAAGCATCTGTGTGATGTTTTCATCACCTGTCTGGTCTCCTAGTTTTCAAGCAAAAAATCTGTTTCAGAGCTTTGAAGAAGGTGATAGAAGTTAAAGCAAGAATAGAGATCCTTCTACACGCTCTTAGTTTATACAAAAACTATGAAAATACATTACCAATATGTGAGCTAAAAGCAACTTCACTTCTGTAGTAACTGGGCTACTGACCTGGAACGCACTTTTGTCCCAGTCACAAGCTCCAGGTATTTTTTGTTCCATGTACATGTCTTAAGTGATGTATTATTTTAGCCAGTTTCTCTGTTTGTAAGGGTCTGCACTGTGCACTAAGATTAGGCTCAAACGCTCGAATTATTAACACACTGAAAAAGCCTCAGCCTAAATGACAACTCTTTCTCCAATCAGTGCAGTGCTGTTCCACAGTGTGGTCATTTCCAGGGCTTCTTCTCAAAAACACCTTGACCTCAAGCCTAATGGTTTGCCAGAACACCTTCTTACAGGTTACCTTGCCAGCTGGAAGAATTGCCTTACTGCCTAAAAGCAGCCTTTCAGAGTTTACAGCCATGCATATTAAGCCAAAAGAAAACTAGCAATGGTGTTTATTAATTTGCTATAATTTCCAGTGGTTATACAGCACATGTGTAGCTGGTAAGACAGCCCTTCAGCAGAAGCAGGACTGAACCACCACTGTCACTACTCCTACAGTCCTCCGGCTGCCATCAAGTCATTAAAGTAAGACACGCTATCGGCTAAACAGAAAATCTACAAATATATTTGTAAATTAAAGGTACAATATACTCATATTTTAAAAAACACAATCCAAATATGTCAGAGATTAAAAAAAAAAACACTTTGCTCTTTGTCAGATTTTCATTTCATCCTTGTTTGAGCCAAAGACCAATTACCCATACTTCACACTTGCTAAGTGAAGTGCATGCACTAGAAAGAACATTAATGAGGAAGAAGGAAGGGTGAACTTTAAGAGCAGTTAGATATGCTCAGATCTAAGTGATGCAACTCCCATGAATTTTCCACTCACAGATGTTGATATAAAACTTGACTGATCTTCAAACCAAAACTCTGTTATTTTATCTAGGTGTGTTAATCAAATTAAAGGTACAAAACCCATATACAACTTCCTCCAAGCTGTGTTAGGTAATGGGAAATTTGCACTATTTCTTTCTCAGGGCTGTAACTGGTAATACCATAATTAAGAGCTGTAGACAGATACCTACACAAAAACTAAACTACAGTTTCTTTCGTAAAATGCAGATGAAACCCTACTGAAACCCAAAGTATTTCTCTCTTCAAAAATTTCTTTCTGCCTCCTACATGAACAGAAAACCCAAGTCTAAATTTACTTTTGCTGCTCACTGATCTCTACCAGCAGGGAAAAGCCCCACAGTGCATTGTGGAGAAGAATGACCAGAGTTTGGAAGAAAAGTGGAAGAAAATCTCAGACATCTCCTTTACTTTTTGGTGCACTGCACACGCTGCACAGGTGAAACGGGTACACAAAGGCCTGCATTGAGCACTGCGGGAGATACAAAGTAAGGGGCATGGAGAGCAGCACAGTGACTGCAGGCTGAGTGCATCCAGTCATCTGAAACAAGAGACCGACCATGTCAGTCCTGTGGCTCTAAAACCAGATGGTCACTCTGTGTCTAGAAGTTTTCCATTTACATTTCAGTGATTCCTGAGAAGCTACTGCCATTAGCCCACTGGGCAGTAACTATGCCCCAGGACGGCATGAAGGGTTATTATTCTCTCTCTGAAGGTTTCCCTTCTTTCTGCTTTAAGATTATTGTGGCTGCTTTCTCCTATCAATGGAAGGAATGGGAAAGATTTAACTTTCATCCTGTAAACATGTCTTTCTATCAGAAAAGTGGAGCCAGCAGCAATGTCAAGCTCCACACACTTCTGAACTGTACTGAACCTATGGTAGTGGCTTGTTCCACTTCTTAGCAAGCAGCATATTAAAAAACAACACTTAGCCATAAGATTAACTAACCACAAAATAAGAGAAATCCAGAATATACAGGCTAATATCCCTGACAGTAGAGTAAAACAGAAGATAGAACATTTAAAAATTTAAGAGCAAAGGTAAAATGAGTGGGATGTGAAAAATTATGGTTTATTTTTTATGCTATCACAGTATTGTCTTAATCCCATTTTTTCATAAACTATACTCAGTTTCTGGGGGGTCAGTCTTACTGCTTCAAACAGAATCCACACTTGCAGTTACCACAGCTGTGTGGCCCTAAGCCACATATGCCCACAAGTATTGTTTAATTATTCCACTCTGTACAGTTGCATGCCTGTAGCAGTCTCACCCCTGCTAGGCATCCCCTTGTGATAGCATCCACTGGTGATTTTAAATTGTTCTCTTTTCCTTTTCCTTTGTTTTTGGGGTTTGTAAAATAATTTAATTAAAAACAAGAAAAGACCAGAGAGCATTCTTGAGTAATGGGTCATGAGATGATTCACCATTGCAACCAACTCTAATGCTAACTGACATGCAAAAGAAAAAATTAAATGAAGTGATTCATTGACATCTTACCAACAGAACCAACACCTGCAGCTCTGAACTGCCCAAGAATAAGACTCTGCTCACTTTCTGCCAATGCCAACAGCAGTTCATACGCTTCTATGCATTGTTCACTGAAAGAGAAAACAAACTACAGAAAACAAAAATCACACAAAATATCACCCATAATTTAGAAAGGAAGAATACCTGCAAGAGCAACAACAACAACCACAGAGGTATGTATGATTCCCTACTACTTGTCTAACAGCAGGGATATTAGATAACATAATACATATATCTCCTATCACAGGTATTCAACATTCTCTCCTTCCTTATGACAGTGCCAGGTTGACCTCAAGTAACGTAACAAGATAAAAGGGAAGAGAATGACCTGATGTGAAGGAAGTTCCAGAAGCATGTTTGAAACACCAGTACAAATGGTGGTCAACATGATCCCTTTGTGAAACTTTTCCCAGACCTTCTTACTATACAAAATACAGCATTCTATACTCTACAAGATAATTGCAGTACACAGACTGTAGTAAGAAGTAAAGAAGACACATGAAAAATACTTCTTGATCTGTCCTGGCTGTAAGATTTTCTTCCTTACAACAAAACAGCTTCCAGCTACAGTTGTGAGTCACTCATTCATGCTGCCTTCTAACAGTTTTTTTGAAAAAATATATACTAGTATACCTATTTGCAATTTAGATTTCCTAGTAATTTGCTCAAGGCTGATGGTAAGAAAACACATTTTTTTTAAAGGCACACAATTTGTCTTAAGACCAGAACTGCCTGTTCCAAATTAGTTGTAGCTGAAGGTGTTAAATGACATCCACCTTTTTACATATAGTTTGAAGCAAATTTAGATACTTATTAGCAAATACTAAGCAATTAATCCACAATTCCAACTGATGTGATACAAAGTCATTCTGAATTATGTGGAGTACAACACTATTGTTTGGCCCACTGGTCTTGTGAAAGGTGCCTAACACAGAGAACCTATATCTTAAGACCAGATTCAGCAGAGATAGTCTGAGCCTACGCACAATCATTAATTCAAATGTTAATTCAGTATTTAAAAATGAAGAGATAAATCTGCATATTTCTTTTAGATGCTGGAGAACTAGACTTGAAATACAGTGTATCAGTAACTTCAGTTCAGTAGTCTGCCAAGTAGTTTAACTAAAGGGACTTTTTTTCACGAAGGAAACAAAAAGAAACAGTATTATTATGGCACACCAACAACTTCACTCTGGAAAGCTTCTGTCAAGTTTTGCCTTGGCTCCCTCTTTTTCTGAGATACTCTCTGTGTAGGCACATACCTGTACTGCAACGCCAGCCTGAGGGCCGTGGCGTTGGACTCATACTTCCCAACAAGCATGCTCATCCTCTCAGCATTGCTCTTGCACTCTTCCAGTGTTATTGTCAGTAAGTCATTCTGGGATTTCAGGTGTTCAATACGGCTGTAGAAAAGGAAGTAATTTGCAACCTTCAAGCTTAACTTACAGTCAGTGATCTGAAAATTCTAGAACAACCATAATTTAAAACAACAAAAACCACTTGGTCTACACATTTTATTTTTTTTTAAATGAAGACTGTTAACTCCATCAGTTTTGTATCCCTTTATCAAGAGCCAAGAGGATAGAAATTTCTCTTAGTACAGCCTCTTCTTCTTTTCACCTTCCCATAAAGCATAATCACAACCCTGTGCAACAGCAGCAAGCAGAAGGTTATACCCTTTTTTGTTAGGGTAAAAGACTGCATAGGACACTTTCATATCAACCTTTTGCTCAATTTTTCTGCCTCAATTCCTCACTTCCTGCTGCCACATTTGCTTCTTGTTTTAAGTGGCATATTCACTAGTGCAATTGGGGGGGTGTGTAGGGATCATGCAGTTGCATAAATGCCTCCTTTCTTTGGAAAATCCAGAATAATCACCTGAAGTCATGGTTTAGTTGTGATTAGAGAGGGAACTTCCAAACTATGAATGAGGTTTCAGTGAGGCACAGTAATCTCCAAATGTTCTGGCAACAGTGGAACAGAAGCTACCTTGTAATACTCTTCTCAATAAGGCTAACTCTGAATATGAAAATGAAGCTTCAGAATATAACTATTACTGTTTATTCTCTGTGCCAATAACTGCACTACACATCAGTGTACTGTGCCTAAATGCAAAAGGTGGACATATGCCAAAAACAGGCAAAAAATTTCAAAACTTGGACAAGTAGCTAATGAAGAAATCAGTGGCATGCAGGACTCTAAAATCACTGACTTCCTAATAAAGAAGAATGAGAATGGCTAGTATACCCTTTATTCAGTGATCAGAATAAAGTCCTGACTTTCAGATGCTTCACCTTCTGTACCTTCTTTTGACACCTTCTATAAGGATACATGCTGTCAAAGCATAATTGTGCAGTGTACAGAAAAGAGAAAAGAAGAAGAAGAAGGAAACAAAGATCGCATTTTGCAAGACTACAAAAACATGAGCTATAAATAAAAGAGATATTTTACTGATCAGATTAAATTTGAGGTGGCTGTGGGGAAGAGAGAACTTGGCCAGAAAGACGATTCTCATGTTTCTGATCCACCGTTTTGATCTTTATGTGCCAAAAAAAGACATGGTTTTGATAGAGCTTATTGAAGGATAACACCACCAATATTTTAACTACAACCAGAAAGCTGCAATCACTCTTCTGCAGACAGAAATCTATTTACTGGTATATATGCCACACCACCACATGAATACATTTATGGATACAGTCAATGCGATTGTTCTGTTTCTTCAGGACAAAACAATCAAGTTAATTCTAGAATGAGCGAGACTATGTTATGAGAATCCCTATTTCTATCAGTGGTGTGTCTAATGAAAAAAGATGCCATGACTATTTGGTTACCCATACAGAGGGACACTCCACAGTACAAACTGTCACAGGTGAAGGTGCTGGGCTGATCTAATAACACACAACCAAACCGTCATACTCACGGAAAGAATCCTTTGCATATCTTCTCTTCAGCACCTACATTCTATGTTTATCTGCAACTGCCACAGTTGAGCTTGGACTGATGTTCAAAAAGAATAAAAATGCAGTAACTTTATCAAAGCTAATAGAAGGCAACACATGTGAGCATTATCTAACTTTCCACCTTACCTATTTAATCTCTCTGTCTCCACTTCAAATTCTCGAATTTTACTTTCAGAGATAGCAGATCCATGTGAATAGAGAGTCTGGAAGATTTCCTGGATGTTTGAGCAGTCTTGGAGGGAATGTGCCAAATGTTCAGCCACAGTACTAGACACCTGCACAGGGCAGTTAATAGATTATTGTGAATAGATAACCACTGGATTTCTCCCAAAAGCACTCTGCATTGTACTCACTTCAAGGCATTCATTATTCGGTTTTTGTTATGAATTTTACATTGAATAGAATATTTACAAGATTCCACTTTTAGAAGCCATTTTGTTTTAAAATTCTACTAACCAAGGGTGAAGGCCACTATTTCATCATACATTTAAAAAGCCTACTATGCAAGTTATTTATGTTCTTGAAAGCTTAGCAAAAGGTTAGAGCCAAGTTCTTCAGTAAAACAAATACTAACACACAGCACCAGCAGCGTTATTGATTTACATTGGCATTTCAAAGCAGAACCCAGTTCACTGTTGAAAGTTGTGAAATGCAACTGGAGAGTCTTCTTGAAAAATATTTTGGAGGAAATGACTCCTCTTGAAGTCACTCAGAGAATGATTTCTAGCCACTAGTTAGGAGAAAATGAGATCTTAATACTAGGTGAAATATTCTTTGCTGAAATATTTTCCTCTATATAACTTTTAAAATTCTTTAAAGTTCTTTAAAGTATTTTCAGTCAGTCCATATATTAATTTATTAAGAAAGCAATGCTTCTTTTATTGGAACACAAGTCATCTTCAGAAGGTATCATGCATGCATATAATTATTAGTTCTTACCCCTATGCTGCTGATTTCTGATCCTAAGACAGGTCTATCAGATGATGAAGACTCTGATCTTGTCTTTGACAACTTCACTCTTTCAGCAATCTGCAAGTCGGAATGCTTCACAGGTTACACAGCAATAAAGTTCATGAAGTTTACACAAAATGCATCTGTGC
This sequence comes from Pipra filicauda, assembly GCF_003945595.2. Classification (NCBI taxonomy): domain Eukaryota; kingdom Metazoa; phylum Chordata; class Aves; order Passeriformes; family Pipridae; genus Pipra; species Pipra filicauda. The sequence continues at coordinate 1,711,473 of NW_024103529.1, forward strand.
TCTAGTTACACTTGCAAAACTGAAGTAAACTACTATAAAATTGACCCCTGTGCTGTAACTGAGAGAACTATAATCATTAACACTTAATTCGTTCCCACAGTTCAAGTTCACAGACCTGCTTAGGAAACATTCTGCGGATTCTAGATACCTCTCAGTTATTCCCGCATAGAGCAAAATGAGACCTGCTTTCCCCAGATAATGAGAAGGGTTACTGAAACACACAAGAGCTCACCTTGGCAATGGGAATGTCGTTGCTGCTGCTGCTGGTGCTCAGCTCTCCCGTGCTGGGGTTGATGGGTCGATTGGCAGAAGTGAGACGGTTGGGGCTGGATGGGCCCGTTGCCTGCACGCTCTGCAAACGTGTCTGAAGCTCTCGAACCTACAGTAAAACACAGCATTCTTATTCTCCCACTTATATGGTTTAAATAGTTTGGAGATTTTTCTCATTGTCTAACCAAGTTTAATTGCTCCTTGTTTCAGCACAGAAGTTATATTTTTGTACCCTGGTGGCTGTGAAGTTTTCATGTGAGGAGCAGATGAGTGGAGGTTATTTAAAAATTCTATTGTTTTCAGCTTTTAAAAACTATTTGCAATATGGAAATAGGCAGATATAATACTGTAGAGTAATTACTCAAAATTTCAGCTTGTTTTATTTATCCCCTTCAGTGCAGCTGTACTGTATGTATAGAAATTATTCTCTCTGGGGTAAAGCTAATGTTCCAACCTAAGATAATGATGCCTAAACAAATCCAGTGGCACTCCTGCTGGTAATGGAAAACTCCAGTTGAAAAAAACCCTCTTGACATCAATAAATCAGAGGATGATCTTGTCATATATAAAGACATTCATACATTAATCATGCTTTAAAAAGTACAGTTAAGTAAAGCTACCATACAATGAATGATGTACAGACAAAAAAACCCCAGCAAAGTACCCAAACAACAGCCTGCAGAAGCTCTTTGTAAACACACACTGCAAACACTGCATGGTCCTCATCACATATCAGATACTTGCAGAACTGATGTCAAAAGATTTTCAGTACTGCAGGGTTAAAAAAAAAAGAAAGATCTGCAGGAGCCAAACTATAGCTGAGCTAAAGATTATAGTGTTTACATTGGAATAGTTCCTAACAGTCAAAGAATAAATTGTCTGCTTAACACAACAATTATGCCACAAGGTAAAGTGATAGAGCTCATTTTTCCCACAGATTTCAAACACAGAGCATGAGATGAAAGAAGGGGCAGGAAACAATCTGAAGAGGAAATTCCCCTGCAAACAGTTTTCCTTCAATATGCAGGTTTCTGTGCTGATTTTGATGGAACAGTCCCTCTGCAAAACAGAGCTGGTGAAATTTTAACTTAAGTCCAATAAAATAAAAGTTCAGACCATTTGATCCCCCTGTACATAGCATGAAATACAACTTCGGTTCCTACTGTGTAAAACAAGGTGGGATTTTATACTAAATACAATACATTTATACAAATAAATGATTAAGCACGCAGAAATCCCTTAGTCAAAAAATATGCAAGTGACATTAAAGCTTGGGCTTTCTTCCACTGCAGGTGTGCATGGACAGTGGGTGCACATGGACAGTGTTCAATCAATCTCTGCTTGAAGCAGCAGCAGTTGTGTATTCTCTGCACAACATAAACAAATCTCAAAACCTACTGCACTGAGGAAAGAGTTAAAGTTGAAACACTCTCCAGTCACCAAAGCAGTATCTTATGCCTCCTACAATCCTTTACCACCTGCTTCTACTCCCTCAAGAGTATCCCTGCCTCTCTCCCTCTGTTGAAAGCAAACTGAAGGTTAGGCTGCCTGAGCACTTACTGTCAAAAAAAATTTTAGGTATTTGCAAATTACAAAAAAAAAAAAAAAAAAAAAAAAAAAAAAAAAAAAAAAAAAAAAAAGGAAAAAACCCCTGTGTGTTTTACATAAAAGAGTGCAACAACGGCATGCTGCTAATAAAAAGCTGTAGGTGGCAAGAACAAAAGCACAAGCACACAAAGCCTAACTGCACTCACAAGTTTCCTGTTCAGTTGTGGAGGAGTGTTACATCTTAACCAATATGAATGCAAACAAATGAAGTACACAAAACCTCAGATCAAATCCCCAGTGTTTAAAGGAGCTTGCTGAAAAATGGATATGGGTGCTTGACCCAGAATTATACAGCTTAGCTGCAGTTATATCATGAAGTTCACTGAGCAGTGTATAAAGTGCATATTTATAGTAAGTATCTTCTACATATTTGCAGCTGAGGCCTCCTTTGTTCATACAGGCATATATAATTTCAACATAGGTACAGCGGCACTAATGCAAACCTTAAGGACAGAAGTGCTCCACTGATGCAAACCAATCATTTCAGCCTGTTGATATGCATAAAGCTGAAATTAACCATGCAAGCATATTTTTGCTTGCAGATGTGGAACGTCAGTGCAGATAGGATTTGTACTGTGGCATTAACACTGAAAAAAAAAAAAAAGAAGAAGCAACCCCAAAACTTCACTAAATTAGAATTACTATTTATTAGTATTTCTTTTAACCCAGGCTGTTCCAAACTAAATTCCACAAGTGCTTAAGCTACAACATTGTTTAAAAGCAAACAAACAGAAAGACCACTACAGATGTATTCTTTGTAAAATCAAATCCTCATCTCAACGTCTGATTTAAAAATTGCTACAATATTCACCTATGCCCAGAAGCTAGTCCTGGACAATTTCAGTCCAAAAGCAAAAAACATCCTAAATTTAAGTGCAATCAGGAAAGAGAGCATTAAAGTTGTTTAAATCCTAAGCATGCATTGACTCTAAAGTTTAAAACTTCCTTGTGCAAAGACACTATTGTACAAAAATTTAATGCAGATAGGTTTCCTTTAGTCTATGTTTTATTAGTGAGCAGCAACTATTGGCCATGACTACAAAGCCAATTATTCTTAAGGACCTGTAAAACACCAACAACAGGAAGAAAAATGAACACAGCTAAGGTCACATGCAAAGATTTCTCAGGAGAGCATTTCTAAAAGAAAACTCAGAGCACAGCACAGTCATTAATCTATGCAACTCACTGCTTTAATATTGTATCATAGAAGCAACTACATCTTAAAGAAGCTGCCTGCTCATGTATACTTCTTGATGTGTTGATTCAGGCCCCTATTTCTGAAATTTCATGCTGAATTGCTTGCTATAAATAACTGCACAAACTTCAGCAATGCTAAGTACTGGATGGTAATTCTGAGAGAATAACAGGGCAAGATTGACCTGTAAAATCACCAGTCTCAGAATTCACACATGCACCAAGCCAGAATCTCATGACTGTGCTGCCCACCCACCACACTGTCCAGAGACACCTTAAGTAACTATTTCTGGTCACCAAAACCTCCACTGTAAATAGATGCAGCATCTCCTTAGAAAGTACTTTTCCACACTTGTAGCAATTCTAAAGCAAAAATTAAAAATGACCAAAGAACAGGATTAAAAAAACCCAAAACCCAAAAAAACTCAGACTTCAGAAGAGTTAGTCTCTTCTCTGGATTGGTGAACACATGAGTTATGTAAAGACTAGTTTTAAAAGCATGATTGAAAATTGTCTGATCCTCCATACTCCGTACTTCTAACACTCTTTAGTGTCATTACCAATGTAATATACATTATTCTGAGGATTATGTTAGTTAGTAGAATGAAGGTAACTGCAGTACTGCATATGAGACACAATAAACACCTGGAAATGGGAGAGAGAAGAAGGGAATATTTTACAGGAAATGGATGCCAAAATTAGCAAAATCTGATGGGTAAAAACAAGTATAGAAACAAACCCAAAGAAGTTCCACTGAAAGACAGAAAAAGAGAGAAATAACAAGGAAGGATTTAAAGAAAAATTTTTGGAGTCCTTGCATTATACTAGTTTAAAGATGGAAACATCTAGAAGGGTATGGAAATTGCCATGGACTCTCAAAGCTCTAAATTGAGATGGAAATAGACTGAGAGGCAGATATAATTACATGATCAGAAAAAAAAGGAGTAGCGAATGGAGGGGGAAAGGAGAAATCCATGGAAACATCTGTGAAATCCAGAATTAAAAAAAGGAAAGAGCAAATATCTTCTAAAAAGGAAAGAGCAAATATCTTCTAAACAGCTGCAGCAAGTCCAAGGAATTACAGAAATAAAGAAGTGCTGGAAACTTAGAAAGAGCAGGAGCAGGGTCCTTAAGTGAGACACAAGGCAACAGAGCCATTATACTTCGGACCAAAGGACAGCCTAGCTACCAAGAGAAGTCAGGAGCAAACAAATTTTCTCAAGTTATTAATAAGGATGTAAGTAACTGGAAACTTTATCAATATTTGATGTTTAGCAATTGAACCAATTGCTTAGCTGTGCTTCTCATTTTTTTCCCCTTTCAATTCTGAGAATTGGAGTAGGAAATTAAGCATAATTTCTTGTGCATACCTTAAGAACTAAATAAAAGGACAGCAAGAGTAGACAAGAAAAGAGGCTGACACATTACAGCAATGCTGGATTTATGAAAGACTTTGTAAGTTATTAACAGGCATCACAGACATGTTTGCAGAAATGCATCATGGGTTATAGGAAAATACTTCAGTGAAATATTGTCATTATCTGTAATCATGAATCTAAGAACATGTTTTCAGTCTTTGTATTTTACACATGCATACTCACAACTACATGATTGACTAACATATCCTAAATAAAAAACCAGAGCTACAAACTGCCTGCTTTTGTCACTGATTTCCACATTCAAAGGACACCTGCTCCTTTTGTTTCTAAGCTAGTTTCAAACAACATGCTTGTGACTCTTTTGCTTCTACCCTACTTGTGACCTCTTTCATCATGCAGTATCTTTGAACCCTTCAAGTAATAGCAATTTTTCCCCAGCATTTTAATACTACTTCATTTTTTCCCTGTTATACCTAGGAGGAAGATGAAGTACAACAAACCACAGGATGTGAACCTCTCCCCATTTTCTAATTTATTCATGCATACTGCAAATATGTGGAGGGAAAGATGTCAAACAAAACATCAGTGTAACAATTCATGCTGCTGTGAGTGGTGATGGCCCTTCCCAGCCAAAAGCACCCCTAACCTTTCATTTAGGCCTAGTGGTGATTATTTTTAGCCAGATAATTTTCAGTCTCTCTTATACCAGAGACCAGAACAAGCAAGGTCTGAATTCCTACAGATTGTCTGTTGTGGTTGACTGAGTACGATATAGAAGTCTTTCCTGGTATTTATAAGGGCCATCTCCTCAAGGAATTCTGTGGAGTTGGATGAGCTTAGACCTGCAGTTATCAGTTGAAAGGAGGCACTTGCAGAATCTCTGTCCTTTGCAGAGATGTCTGCTTTCAAGAAATGTATAAGAACTTAGCTGTCACTTGTGGACCCCTCTGGCAGATCTAAAAATCAATCTGCTGTTTGAACAATTACTTTGAGGAATGGAGAAAGGGAGTGACACACAGACACAACAAGCTGCAGGAGAACAGGAATGCTACTTATACACACAGCTTTTATATGCAGCAGGAGAAGCGCTCCTCTGCTTTTCACACCAACAGTTCCTCATGCAGAATGATCCAGGTGCTGCAACTCTATAAAGGATGCAAAGCAACAAAAACGAAGGATGTGGCAAGATGTGACATGGGAGGCGAAGGGTGAATTCGCTAAAAGCTCTGAGCACAACTGACATGTTCTGATCCAGGTCAGCACACAGAAACAAACACAGGTGAAGGCAGAAAGCATATCTCAGGCATTCTCTCATTTAATTTCAGATTAATCACTGAGCTTTTGCATACAAGCTTGGAAACAGGAGAAAGCTCTACTTCGTTAACACCTAGGTGGAGATAGTGTTGCATAAGCAAATACCATGCAACTGAAGGAGGTAGAGAATGGAAACAGCTTTTGGCTGCTACCTCAAGTTTCTGGTGCTCACCAAGAGAAAAGGAGACAGAACAATTCCAGGAGCACTTTAAACTCTGAAAGCAGATAATAATCTCTAAAGACCCATAAAATATCAGTGTTCTCTAGCACTCTGGAACAATACCTTCTGATTCTAATAGGAATGACAACAAAACAATGACAGTCCAACAGCTTGTGCCACCTTTGTGTCATCTGAGAACAGTGTGGGTTCAAGAACGCCTGCAAGTCCAAGGATCTGACTCCTACTGTGGTATGGATAGGTTTCAACTGCTCATGAAACCTACGTATTTTGGGAGAGCCCTCATGCTAAAATGAAGTTTCTTGGAGTAGGAGCAATGTAGGCAGCTGGAGGGATCACACAAAAAATGCCTCTTTTCTACTCCTGTGCAGATTATGTTTTCATTAAGGTCTTAGTTGAAGACAGCTTAGGAATCTGGTTTTGTTCTGGTCAGTTCAGTGAATTCAGCTGAGTTTGGAGCTACAGAGTAACTCTCACAACTAAAAGGATTTGATTAATTGAACAAGCCAACATATGACTTATGCAGAGAACAGTGTTCACAGACTTCCAGAGCTGGAACTGCTCTAACTTTAGACTTAGTTCTTCTGAACAGCCTCAGAGAAGCCTGAATGCTTCCCACACCCACTGCTTCTTATGCCAACTAGCTGCTTAGGACTGTGCTGAGGTACTACTCATCTGGCAACTTTCATGGGCAGTAATTAAAAAACACCAGTCAACCACAATTTTTACTTTGCAGTCATGATGGAGTTTATATGCTGTATCAGTGCTGAACGCTCAGGTGGATAAAAGGGCTTTTGTATAGGAACACAAATATTACTTTTTCTTCTACTATTTAAACCTGTTACTCCTTATAGCAGTTGTAAATAGTGCTGACCTGATTACAACCTTATTCTCATGTAATAATAATATTAATCCCATGAACTGGTACAGAAGTTCCCCAGCACCTTATCTGTATTACTGGATTCAGGATTATGATCAGCTGTGTGTAAGCAATTTCTAGGGCATTGAGTGGCTCAGACCTAAATAGATTTTATTTTTAATGTAGCAACATAATACAGAGGTAAAATAAACCTCTGCATTATGAAATCAGCTGCTACACTGCAGACAATTTACAGAAATAAGCAATTACCTCATTTACTAATGACCTGTGAGAAACAAACTCCAAATGTATGTTGTTTCTTAGCCACTGTTCCAGAGAGCAGCTCAATCTGTTAACTGAGTGCAGTAAATACATAATTAAATTAAATCTCCAACAAGCCTGAGAAAAACGTATCGAAAGCACTCTGCTTGATTACAGGCATTGGTCTGAAGGAACAGACCTATTGATCTGGTCAAATTCAAGCTTATCCACTTCACCCAATTTAATTTGAGAAGAACAATAACTAAATTTTAGCTGGATTTTCTTTCCCACTCTCCAGGGAAATAATCTGAAGCGATTCTTGAGTTCAGGTGGCATACAGAAAATATTTAATAGGTCAAAGAAAACATTTATTTTGTTGCCACTATGGACATTAAATTAAAAATGCAAATATGGTTTCCAGTGTGACAATTACGTAGTGTGCAGACAGGGTCATATGCCATGAACAAAATTCTCTGGTGGGGGGAATGAAGCAGTAGTTCTGCACATTCAGGATGATATTAACCCATATTTCAGTAAAGTCCTCTGTAGCTGCAAACTAAATGAAAACAACTGAAAAAAAACACACACAACCCTGCCAGCTGTGCCCAAATATTAAGGCTCTGTGGCAATTCAACATTACTGCCTTACCTACTGGGTAGGACATCTATCCAATCTGTCCAAGAAGAATTTCCTTAATTAAAGTAGAATGAACATTTAAATTGGCTTGCTACACCAAAGATAGCTCACAGTCTCTACTGAGCAGTTCCAGACTTACCCTCTGCAGGGTCAAAATATAATACATTTGTGTAGAGGTGCTAAGTCTAGGTCTAGAATAACTGCAGCTGTCTTAACTGGCCTTTTTTCCCTTTACTTTGGATAAAATCCTGAAGTAACTATCCTGGTTTTGACAGGTATCTCTGAATAATCATGCATGATTATTTTGAATAATATTTAATATTTTGAAGCTCCATTTTGAAAGTAGTCAGTAGCCTTACTTATTACTGTTTCTTCAGAAGCACAATCCTCTTTTCTCTTAGATACCTCACAGTCTAATTTCTGGGCTAATATAGCCACAAGTGGTTTATATTAATCTGTTCTTGCTCCAGTTTCATCCATAAGTTTGGAGAGCCATTACTCCCATTCTTACTTGCCTTCTCCAGCACTTATTAAGAGAAATCAAATTAAGATTTTGTTTTGCTAAGTTGAACAGGACAATCTCTTTTAAGTCCCTTCTCCAAGTACACTGCCCATTTCTCTCACCATCCTCACCATCTTTTTTTGGCAATTTAAACTTTGCCTTTTCATGCATAAGAGATAAGAACTACATAAAACATTCCAGATCAGATCTCACCTCTCTTTATACAGCCTTTCCCATCTCTACTGGAAAAAACTTCTCTGGTAAATCATAGGACTGAATTTGCCACCAAGTGTCAATGGCTCAGCCACACTGATCCCTGAGGCTACAACGCCAACTCTGTCCCTTTTTCTTTTTACGAACTGAGGAGATTTTGGCTGTCAGCAGAAATTCTTGTTACCAACCTTTCAAGCACCTTAACTTGCATTCCATACTTCTCCAAATTTGAATTTTTTTCTAAGCTCAAGGCCACCTATTTTTTTCTTGTTTGATATCCCAATATTGATCTGTACCATCTGTAGTATCAATGTCTGCATTTGTGTAAGCAAATTTCACAAGGACATACTTTTATTCTTTATGTGTTGTCATGTCCACTCCCTCAATTTGGCAATAATTCACCCAGTGCATAAACATCACTGCTGTAGCTCGAGGGGTAGTACTGTTTCTGCTTAAAATAAATGTCACTATAAAATCAGTCCGAAAAGTTCAGGACTGAAAACAAGTTATGGTGTATAATAAAACAAAATTTTACAAAGGAAAAGTTGAAGTGGTCTTGTTTTATATGATAGGAGATTACTATTTTTGCCTCATCACACATACCTTTTTTTGGCATTGGGAGAGGCTAGAGAGTTTCGAAAAGGTTATTTGTGGCTTGATAGCTGAAGACTGGAAATCTCACACAATGCAGAACATATATAAAATGATATAGTCACTGCAGAACAATGTTGTTTTAGAACAGCAAAAAGGGTCAATCTGCTGCTAGTAGGTAAAGAGCAACACTTGCAATTATTTCACCAAGGTACAGTGGTCTGATTTGTCATTCAGACTGAACACAAACTTGAAACTGCCTGTTTTAAAAACAAAAATGCTTTGTATCTAGCCTAAACTCTGCAGATTTAACAGATACAAAGTTAACAAATTTTAAAAGTAACAGAGATTGAGGTCACATTCTCTTGGACCTTTCATCTTTGGTTTTTTGTGGGTTTTTTTGTTTGTTTGTTGTGGGTTTTTTGTTTGTTTGTTTGTTTGTTACTTTGGAATCCACGCAAAGCACAAGGCCTTTCTCTGACCTTATAATATCATAAAATGTAGACAGGGAAGCAGGACATGGCTGGGACTACTCATTGTTCAGTGTGAGAATTATTACTCACTGACAGGAGTCCTGTTCTTTTTCTTTTTCCTAGTCACAAATTGAATTCTCATAAAAAACAAAGAAATATCTGTTGTTTACAGGGAAAAAAAGCGCCTCACAGGACAATTCACTAAATGAACATCTGCTTTCTCTATAGTCAAGTTACGTATGCTTCCTTGAAGATGAATATCAGGTTTTCTGTTAACAGACGATTTCTGACATCAGGTTATTGCACACATCGGCTGTTTATCACACACTCTTTTTCTAATATGTTCAGTTTTGTCCCAGTTTTGTCATTTGTATAACCCAGCTTTAAAAACAAAAAGCCTCACAGCCAGTAGAGGAAGTGAGGTTAAAGAGAGGCTTGTTCTGGTGACATAATCACACAGGCTTGGAGGAACAAGCAGCCTTCATCTCTGCAGCAGCCTTACCCTTCTGCGCAGCCTGTCCCTCTCCTCACGGACAGCGTTCATGGTGGCCTTGGTCCTGTTGAGCTCCTCCTCTTTGTTGCACAGCATGGCCGTGAGGCTTTCATTCTCTTCTCGTAGGCCAGCGAGCTCCTTCTCCCATCGAGACCTCTCCTCTGACAGGTTTGGGTAAAGGTCACGTCCCAGTACACCCTCAATCTCTTCTACAGTCTGTGAAAATAAAGTCATCAAAACCAAGAAAGAAGCAAAGATGACTGAGTGGGACTAATGGGTACACAGGACAGAAGTGTGTAACAGGCTGTAACTGTATTCTTATACGTACACATGCAGCCCCCCAACACCATTAGTTTGCTTCTTTTGTTTGCTGAGTAATATCAAACAAAATTATTATTTTCTTTGGCTATTTTATTAAAATATTTTGTACTGACAAACACTGAAGGAGACAGATATATGCAAATAAAACATGTCACATGTGAATGACAGCAATGCCAGTAATTTCATCACAGAACACTTCATAACAACTTAATGACTCCTTGTCATGGGTGAGCCCTGTACTTACTCTGTTTCCCTGCTGAGTAACAGGCAGAAAGTAGCAGCTTGTGAATGTGCATTGCATGGGGCATTTCTCAGTTCTAGACCAACATCACAAAAGGGCAAAGAAAAGAGTGGGAGGGGATAAAAAGAGGACTCTTCTTTCCCATGTCCCTGAGCTTGTTCTTTCCTTGATGTGACAGCAATACAAAAAAAAGAACTCTGTCCTTAGCTAGGTTTCCATTATATCAGAAGATGTTACAGCCTTTCTAATGCCTGCAAAAGTGCTGCGTTTCTCTGAGACATATAGTGCCATTCAGCACTTCCCATCCCACCTCCTTGCTCAGGACTGTGCCTTGTAGGCACAGTTCAGTACTGGGGACATTCAGCAACTTCAAAACTACATTCACCCAGCACCAGCAAGGGAATACTGCCATGGCTAAACTTACTGTCAGACTGGTCATTCAACATACTGAAACACAGCATAACACTCAATGTGTCAGGGAGCAACGTGCAGTTCTGAATTTAGTACACAGTGCATGTTGTGCCTGTGTTCAAATAGCAAAAGCACTCCAAATGTCACTTATAAGCTTTTGAATCTCTCTGAAAGCAGTATGCATAAAAATCATGGTAAGAAATATGGAAAATAAAAGGAATATATGATGTAACTAGCAACGCAGAAAGTTTCATTTCATTGGAAAATCCAAAACCAAGCTACGGCTAAAGCCTATACTTTTACATATAATATGGAAGATAAATCATGCACCAAGGTCAAAAATAGTCTATTTAGTTGTTTTATTCAAAAGTACTTAACTTTTATATTCTGATTGATCCCTTCCAATTCAGCATACTTTAGGATTTTAAATATAACAAAAATTACTGCCTTGTTTATTTCCTTAAATCAGGAGGGACTAAAAGAACCAATTAGAGTACAGCTGAAAATGACAAACCAAGTCGGAAACACAATTCCCTTTTTTTTTTTATTTCTGCAAGAAATTTCCCCAATGTTTTCAGCACTATCTGACTTAAACATATCAAATCTTATTATTTGTCCATTACAATGATAAGTTGGTTATTTAAGTTTATCAATGCAATAATCTTAAAGAATAAATCTTGGCTACAGCAAGACTCCTTGGTGAGAAGGAAAAGACACTTATACAAAAGCAAAAACATATTTTTAACAACTAGTTTGAAATGCCTCTATAGAGGAAGCAGGGACAAACCTTTCACAGTCAAGCTCAGTTTATCCTTTTAAATCATATTTCATGTCTCTCTTCTATAAAACTGCAATACATTTACAGTCATAACTATAAACTTTTATTGACAGAGCATCTACATCATAATTCTACTTACACAGTTGGTAGTAAGCTGAAACTACTTTTCTAAAAGAGCAATGCCTTGCAACATCTCTGTAAAATGAAAGAAGCTGCAGCTCTCCCTTACATTAGCTTCACTTGGACCTATAGGTCTCAAATTATGACAAAGTAAATTATTTCAACACAGCATGACAATGAGTTCAAGTTCTGAATAAGCAGAGGGAGGTTAATCTTACGTGAAGAAAAGCTCTGCAATGGCAGGAGAAATCTCTTTTGATGATGCCAGTTTTATTTTAAACAAAGCCTCTTTGTTGCTGTCTTCTCCTGTCCCTTCTTCCCCCCATACCCCTCTTGAACTTCCCCTGCTGTGTTCTCACCCACCTAACACAAAGTTCTGCTGCTACCTCCTACCTCCTTATTCCCCATGCTCCTGAGTGTTGCTGTTTTTCCAACTCCTCCCTTTTCCAAGCCTCTTCTCCTCCTCAGAGCACTACTGGGGGTGATAACCCTATGGCAACATCAAAAGAGGAAGGACTGCCATGAGGAAGCAGCAGCAGTGGTTTAACACCACAGAGGTATCTTCAGACAGAGAGGTTGCTGCTGTTTTTCACGGCTCCAGTGCTATCACAGGCCCACACAAGTACAAAGGTCAGGCATCGACAGCATCAGGGTCTGAGAGTCATACTAAGGGCTGCCCTATAATCCTTAACAAAACCAAGGGACCATTCTGCTTCCTTCTCTGCTCCTTCATTTTGCCCTGATCAGTATCTTTTTGCTGACTAAACTATTATCACAATTCTCCAGTTTGACGACCAACATGTTACCATCCACCATGGTAAATAAAACATAAAAATTGCACTTGGATATATCTGTTTACATGGATATATCTAAGTGTTGTTTATTTTTTTCAGAGCAGTATCACAGAGCAGTTTTATCTGCTGCACAGAAGATAAATTCAGGTATAATTTCAGGGAGCATAGGATTGAATTACAATGCAGTGTTCTGAGCACAGGGCAGGATGCCATATCATGGTAATTCCAGTCTTGTCTCTGACACTGCCATCAGTACTCTCTGCCTTAATTTCTTTACAAGAGGTGTTGTGTTACAGATGTCATATCAGATGAAATCACTAAGTATCAGGTTTGAAAGAAGTAAAAGAAGTACTCCTTCACATGACATAACTCAATGGTAGAATTTATTCCTACCAGAATTTATGATAAATCTCATTTCAAAGTCTTTTCAGCTTTTTATGTGACAGAAACAATTGACTTAGATAGGGTCACATGATTTGTATAAAATAAACAAAAAAACCAATTTACCACCAACAGCATTAGAAGGAACCTACTGACATTTAACCATCAAAGCAGAAGGATTCAACACATTCAGATGCATTAGTCCACTGGTGACGAAAAAAGTCAACAGTCAAAGCAAAAGAGAGTCAGAATACTTCAGGTTTCCATTCATGATTCCATCCATTTTAAAAACCTCTCAGTTCTTTGTCTGAGGAAGTAGGAAAGGAGAAATAACCTGCTGCCATGGATGGAATGGTAGAGGGGGGCTCTGCATGTAGGTTTTGCTATTTTAAACACATTGGTGACACACTTCCTAGTGCATAATCAAGCATATCACAGAGACTCCTATCTTCCTGAAAGGTTAATAATCTTTGCGTGCTATCACTTGTCAAACTCAAGCAATACCAGCCTCTAAAGCACAGGCACTGGGGAAAAGCTTTCCCCTCAAAATGGCTATGCATGTACAGATCACATGAAGATAAAAAGGCTTGTGTTTTTGACTAGGAAGAAACTGCTGATAGTTAGTTACCATTACAAAAGTGTGACAGTAGTTAATGTGAATCAACAGTAAAAAATGGGATTAAAATAAAAAGCTTGAGAATTGAGGTTTTGGCAGATATTTTGACACTTTGTTGAATCCAACTCCTGCAGACGTCTTGATCTCATCTCACATCAGATACCTCTGTGGACCTCACACAGACTGATCTCTACCTGTTTTCCAGGATCCACAGTCTCTCTCTTGGTGAATACTCACTTCTGAAAACAGTTAACCTCAAAACTCCAAATGCTACTTGGTAACATTCAAAGTATTGATCCTAATCCTCTGAGACACTCAAATAAACTGCTTTAATACTGATGCCAAGAGACCAGAAGTCAGTCTGTCTTCCTCTCTCTCTCTCAAATACACAGACATTCTTCAAATTACTATTTTCAACATCATTTTTTTTTTATTTCATTATATTCCTCAGGTTCCACCAGAGACAGAGGGAACTTTTCTCAGTAGTATGCCAAAGAGCTGTCAAAGCCATCTAAAAGGGTTACAGTCCACCCCTCTTGAAGAGCAAACTGTCATCTATTTTTTCTTGTATAAATGAGTCACTGACACCTTTCCATTTGACACAAAGAAACTTTTTTAGGTCTTCCCCTTTATATAAGATACTCTGTGTCTCCCTGGCTTTCAGGTTCTGAATTGCAATCCCTTTGTTACATGAGCCAGCAGGCAACTCTCTTCTTGTTCTGTTACATGTACAACACAAGCAAGACATACAGGTATCAGTTGAATTACTTGTTCCTGTGTCTGACTTGTCTCATTTGAACTAACAATGCCTCACGTTAAATTGGCTTTATATTTTAAGACAGCCAAGTGATAACTCAGGCATATGCACTGTGTTTTCAGTTACCAGTCAATGATCAGGTGTAGGACCTCGGGCAAGTGACAACCTGTTTGCTGGATAAGCAAACTTGCTTAAGAAAGTAAATTAAGTGCTGAGTGTCCCCATTTCTCTTATCTCTGAAGTGAGCATAAGACAAATACATTTCTGATTTGTGATCAAAAGTATATTAATAGCTCCTCCCAACCCTTGGAGAAGTTGTGTAAAACAGGTGTATTACTACTTACCCAACACTGTGAACTCAAGTTGATTCATGTGAAATACTCTGGCACCTTTGGAAGTGAAGTGCAATTACTACAGAAGTGATCCAGTGTGTCAGGCAACACTGTATTTACAGCCTAATGCTACCATTACCTTAATGGCTAAATCACAGTGTTCGCTGGCAGTAGTGAGCTGTTCAATGTGCCTGTCCACTTCTGCTACTGACAAACTGCAGCTGCTTTTCTTCCGTCCACAGACAACATTTTCCAGACCTGTCAGCACTCTTTGCAGTTCTGAATTCAAGTCACTACAGTTATCTAAAAGAAAACAAGACAAAACAAAACAAATATCACAACAATTAGTGACTCAATGAAAAAACAAACTCTAACCCAAGAAGCGCCTCTTGCAGAATAGCCAGGACTGATATTGTTCAAGGAATGTCCTCGCACTCTGTCACTTTTTCCTCACCAACTGATAGGCTTAAATACCATAACCACACCAAATTAAATAATGAGTTACCTCCCATCTAACAAAACAGTCCCTCTGCTTATCTAAAGTGCTCATTCTTTTTTCAAAAACCCCTCTTGTCTAAAGAACATTTTAAGACATCACATGCTCATATCATAAGACGTTTCTTTATGTTGTTCTTTTGACCATTCAAAGCCAATTATCCTGATTTTATTACCCTCATAGGTTTCTCTCTGTAAATTCAACTGTTTTTTCTGTCTGTTACATTCATTGATGTTATGACTTGATGCTTTTCAGAGGAATTTTTGTGGGTGTACTTAGATACTACCTGACTTAAAAAAATCCTGGTGTTTACATAAATGATCCCTACCCACTATCTAAGAATCTATGTTTTATTTTAGTAGCTATTCCTTCTTCTGCAACTGCAGAATATTCAGCAATCATAACACCACAGCTTATTTTTTGTTACGTTCCATACTACACCATATTAGCAGCTTATACCACAATGCTATTTTAATTATAAAATGCAGCAGATTATCGCTTCCTTTCCTGATGTTAGGTTAACCTCTTCTAGTGCCTTGGGCACTGCCATAGCATCCTCCATATGTGAAAACAAGTGGGTCTCTGTACCTTACTGACTCACTTCATAAATTATTTTCATTTTTCTTAGGCTCTCCTCTAGTGACAGACAGTGGCAGTTCCTACATGTAGTAGAATTCACCTTTGTGCTGTGCTATTTAGTATTTCTGGATTTCTAGGTAAGAGTTTGCAATAGCTACCCACAGCACAGCACACAAGTGGTGCATTATGAGACGGCAGTGCACCCACAGCTCCTATATCCTACTAAAAACAGTGGCATGCACTCTTGCTGGAGAGTGTTATTTCTGTATTACAGCTGCAAGGTGCTTCAGGACGGTCAGAATTCCATGGCAGTCTCATAGCTGTGGTTCTCACAGGAGATTAAAGCAGACTCTTGGTGATGGTTCTGTGGCAGGGCCAGGAGTTGGACTTGATCCCGAGGGGTCCCTAACTCAGCATTTTCTATGATTCTATGACGCTATGAAACACAAACCTATTGCTGAACAAAACAAAGAGTTTAGAATGATGTCACAACACTGCATGAAAAATGTGAAGGGGCAACATACAAAACTGTATTGGAAGTCATATGAGGTGTTGTTCAAGGCACGAACCCCACTCAGACACGAACAAGTGCCAGAGCAGAATTACCGTTTATTCAAACTGCCAAGGTTTAAATACCACGCCTGAACATGTCCCATGACCCTCTAACCAATGACAATCAAGTATTGTCTGAGAACCCGGGAGACCACAACTCCCATGGTTCATTGCTACATTCTTCCTGCCACAGTCATATTCACTGGTTCCTGTCTAGCAGCCACCCATCTTTTATGATAATACCAAAAAACCCTTTATAAATGATAATAACACTCACTTATAAGCAGCATAGAGCAAGCAGGATGCTCACTTGCAAAAACCTGTTTTGTTTGCTTGACTTTACTTGTTTCCATAGCACCTTCTATAACGAACATTTTGCACACTTAAGCAACCTTCAGAAGATCTTATGTGCTGGGTTTTGCTACTACAATAACATTTTCCCTATAAAATAATGGTTTATCATGTGAGAATCCTATTTCTGACAGAAACCAAATCATAAGATCTGCAAGATATACTGGAGAGCATTCATAGTTCTAGCTCTAGGTGTTTTATTGCCTGTAGCAACAGAGCAGCATATCCACATGCATTAGTGTGTCATGAGGCTTTACTAAGTCACTGATGCTCACTCCATTAGGGTAGTAAGCAAGTCATGCACACGGTTATTATATCATGATTATTTTATCTCTATACACCTATATCTAGAAGGATAAAAAATATACCTATCTGTGTGTGTGTGCGTGTGCATAATTTATTTTCTCAAGAACATGGAAACAGACCCCCAAAAAAGTCAGTCTATGTATATAAGGAAAATACAGAAGAAATGCAAGAATCCCTACAGCTGAGATTCTTATTTTGTCTATTGCTATATGTTATGTCCCACCCTTAAGGGGAAGGGAGCACCCCAGATCTGTAGATGCTTGTGGTCAACGGAATGACAAAAGTCAAAGAGTCCACAAAAGCTCATAAAATTTTATTAGTAGATTATACACTTGGCATGGAAATTGGTTTGCTAGTCCCTGACCTACTACATAAACACATGGCAGTGGGTTTTGGATGACAGGGTAGCATGAAAGGGAAGAGAGATAGAGAGAGATGAATTAAACAGGTGGAGAGAGAAGGAGAAAAAAGAGAGAAAAAGATGACCAGTCCTGGTTCCAGCATGATCCAGCTGGGGTGTTCGAGGTGCTGGAGCACACATACAGAACAAGCACACCTGAGCTTTATGGGGATACCTGTTTATAGATAAGTTTTCCCTGCTCTGGAGATCAGTTTCTTGTTTTCTGTGCAAATCAGTTAGCATCGTCAGCCGGTTCTTTCAGACCTTTCTGGAAATGGGTCGGAGGCTTTGGGGCTTTTGGGTGGTCTTGATCCCTCCCTACAGTCCATGCCCACTTCTCATCCTCACTTCTGCACTTGATGTGTACCGTGTTGTACTTATCTCTACAGGACCTGATCAAGAACATTTTTCCCAGAAAAGTGCTGCTCATTCCTCCATACATGCCCCCTTCTCCAGCCACATCCTGTTCTTCTTGTAGTGTGTTATTACCAACAATCCTTGGCTGTTATTATCAATAATCCTTGGTTGGCTCCACATCTATCTAGCCATCTGTGTTTTGAGACATACACATCTTCTAGGTTTCTACACTATATTTAATTTTATTGCCTTGTTTCCCACTGTTAGTCGAAACTTAAACAGACAACTTGCTGTTAATGTACACAAATCATGGTTCAGTTCCATCCCATGAAGAAAAAAAATCAAAGCCCTGATACCAAAATACATGCTAAAAAGTGGATTAGTTTCACTTTTTTGGTCAAAAGAAAATTAAAGGGAAAAAAAAAAGTCCTCATGTCACAATCTGTTCAAGTAGGAACATAACAGTGAACATTAACTTTTGAAAGTAAAACAATTAATTTTTTAAGAATATAAAAACCTCTACTAAAATATCTTCATCCAATATTTTGTTAATACTTTGAATTCTGTCGGTCAGACATTTCACAATTACATAGACACCATTACAGAACATACTGTTCTATCATACTGTTTCAATAAAGACATTGAAATACAGCGGCTGGTCTTACATTTATAAACAATATGGTATAAAGAGTAGAAATAGTATTCTGAACAAAGTTCTGAATAGTGAGGATCACACCAGACTTCTGCTAGTCTACAGCTATGGGTCTCATCAATTGTGCCCAAACACTTAAAACATCATGCTGAAGGTCTAGGATCTGCTCATGCCTATACTGCAAAATGTATGGAGAAATTATTTCTTATGTGGAGGTTCTTCAACTAATCAGTAATTGTGTTTGAATGGCAAAATAGATGAAATTCTGAAGGAAAGGTGCTTGGCTTCTTAGTTCTTAACCAGAAAAAAATGAGTTGCCTGGAGGTCCTCCCTCCTTGCACTTTGAATAGCTTGTGTCAGATGCCTCCTTGTCTAAATCCATTTTGGCAAGCTATGCCTATCCATGCTTTAAAAAGGATGGATAGGCAAAAAAGTGTGGACATCCTCTATAATTAGGCCTTAAAAGGTTCCATTACCCATGCTTTCCCCCTTAACTTTTAATCTGTCTGCAATTCTTTTCTAAAGTTAGACTACTTTACAGGCACATGTAAGGTATGTGAATATCTTTCACTCCCTTCTTCTTTCCCAAAATTCATGAGCTCTCATGAACAATATTCCATTTTAAACTCCATAGCTATTCTACACAGCCAGTGGCCAGCAGGACTAGGCAAGTGTACTGGTAAGGCCACACCTCAAATCCTGTGTCCCATTCTGGGCCCCTCACTACAAGAAGAACATTGAGGTGCTGGAAAGACAACAGAGCTGGGGAAGGGTCTGGAGCACGAGTCTGATGAGGAGCAGCTGAGGTGGTTTTCCCTGGAGAAAAGGAGGCTCGGGGGGATCTTCTCACTCCCTAAAACTCCCTGAGAAGAGGCTTTAGTGAGGTGGGGGTGGTCTATTTTCCCAAGTAACAAGTGATAGGACGAGAGGAAATGGCCTCAAGCTGGACCAGGGCATGTTTACATTAGATATTAGGAAAAACTTTTTCATGGAGAGGGAACAGACTGCCTAGGGAAGCTGTGGAATTACCATCCCTGGAAGTGTTCAAAAACTGTGTGGATATGGCACTCGAGGACATGACTTAATGGTGAATATGGTGGTGGTGCTTGGTTGAAGGTTGGACTTGACGATCTTAGAGGTCTTTTCCAATCTTAATGATTCTATCACCAAGGCACAGAGGTTAAGTCACATATAAGTCATGTAGAAGTTCAGCATTAGTTGTGACTAGCACATCCCAGATTAATTTAGCTCCTCATCAAACGTTTGGATCTGCATTTCAAAGGCTATATGTTACCCTTCTGCTGTGAGAAGGCATCATGTCTACACCACGAATCACAACTCACCCATATCTGCAGTGACCACGGTGGACTGATTCTCTGGTACTGAAACGGAATTCTGGTCCGCGCTGCGCGAGTCCTCGTTAACCTCCTGCTGGCTCTGGCTGAGCTCCGACCGCAGCTCTGAGTACTCATCCTCCTCCCTTGGAGACAGAGCAAAGGCAGAAATAAAATCCTCTGAGGAAGTACCTTCTGTGACATTTATTTCAGACCTGTCAGCTGAGCCACAGGGTACAATCCACAAAAGTTTTGTTCAGTCAGTAGAGAAGACTTAATACCGTTCACTGCAAAGTAAGTTATGTGCTATGCCCATAACACCCACTTGCAGCAGCCAGTGCCTGGTTTCCATTTCTTTATTCCCAAGTTCATTATTACTCCAGACCACTGTAGAAGGAAACAATGGGTGGAACTGAGTGCTAGCAAGGATGTGTGCAAGGACATCTGCAGCAGCTCCCCAACTGACAATTCACACAGATCAGCACAAGTAGATTTGATCCCAAAGTGGTTAGAAATAACTGGTTTTGGTCTCTTTCTCAGTTCAAGGATGTCATCAGCTTGTGTGCAAAGCAAGCATATGCACATACCTGCATATGTGTATCAAAATGCTCTTAGAGACAGGTAGCTTTTTCATTTTCTCTTCCCAAAAGAGAGAACAGATAAGTGAGGATTGCACCGAACTGCTGGAGTTAGAAGAAAATAAAAAGCCTTAGTTACCTAGCTTTTAGTTACCTAGCTTTTAACTTATTTGTCAAGCTGGTTCAACTAAAATAATTGAGGACACAGAATACTTTAGCTAAAGCTAATGAGCTTAAAAAATTAAGGATTTTCCCTTCTGTCTCCACACAAAGAGTTGAAAGCACTGGGGAAGAAGATAAGTAAATGAATAATAGCTTTTCCTGAGAACATTTGTAAACATTTTTTCTTACTGATTTGACTCTGAATTTTTTTTTTACTTTCATAGTGACTGTTTTTACATTAAAGTATCTCTTTTAAAGATAAGAAAAACATCAGTTTATCCAGGTGCAGAGCCCCTCTGAAAGTAGAAAAACAGCTATCATTCTGTTTCACATTGAATCACATGAAGAGATTAATTTTGCAGCAGATTCAGCAGAAAAGTGGGAGAATGAAACTGTCTGCATTTGGAAACAGTTAGAAAAGCAAAGACCTGTCTGGGGATCTGCATCTGAGAGGGGTATCTGTAATGTTAGGTTTGCTGTGCATATGCCACATACACTGTGTATGGTGATGAGTGTTTCTTGCAGCATTCAGCCTGGACTCGTGTCTGCATTTTTTAGGCAAAATAGCAGAGAAGATGGCCCCTGCACAGAGGGATCAATAACAGAAGTGAAGTCTGCTCTCAGAGTTGCAGAGGTGACAACTTATGAACCTGTCTTAAAAAAACTCCAAAAAGGAAATTTCAGTTTGCTTGCCGAGCAGGGTTTCCCAAAGTACTGAGATGTATTTTCTACAGGAACTACTATGCTCTTCTACCCCTTACATTTGCTTCAGCACAAAGACAGTGTGACTTTATCAAAAGCACTTAGTGACCACCATTAAACAAAACGCAGGTCAGCCAGTTAACAGAGACTTAGATCAAAGAAAGGTCTTTGAGTTACCATGCAATATTTGTTTCAGACAGTGTGAGAACTCAATCATGAACAGCAGGAATTAAAATAGTGAAATGAAGACACATAAGAGCGAGTTAATGTTCCATGAACTAGTTCATTATTAGCCACAAAACAAGCCAGTAGTAATTAGCTTTGCACAAAAACAATTACCAAGCACTCAAACAGTTGTAATTTTTCATCTAAAGGTAATTTATTTTTTAATTTCTGAAACAATTAGTCCTACATTTTTAAAACTTAAATTACCTTTAATTGGACAAATGGCTCTACTGACCCTAAAACAATGGTACATGTAATAGTAATTTCTCACCACTCTTATTGGGTTCTTCTTGCATAAATTTTCTGTTTAAACCACAACACAGCTTCATGTAGCTAGCACCAGTTCTTGTTTTTTGGTTTAAGTGCCCTCAGTATCTCAGAGCAGTTGAAAAGTATGTCATGTGGCAGAGCTCACACTCTTCTGATGACTCAGGTGAGAAGTCATTTTCTAAGTGAACTAATGCTTCTAGGATCTGACCAGAAAGATCAGAAATCCATTTCTGGTAAAGTGACAGCTAGGTCAATCAATCACTCCACCACCAATCCCAGTGGGAACAGACTGAGGGTAAAAACAAGGGGGAATTCAAGGGCAGGGATACATCACAAATACAAATTCTCCTTTGAAACTGACATTGACAGCAACAAAAGATACTGCTTTTCATCTTTCCCCAAAAGAGAAGAAGAGTCCTCCAGAGGCACTGGAGATGCAAGGTGCTTGGCAATTGACTCCAGGAGGTGGAAGCATTACAACTTTCTCACTGCTGCCATCATGGACAGCCTGGATAGAGAAAGCAGGTAGGCAGGTTCTGCTTGTTCTGCAATGGGCTCTGATAGTTTCCACTTGCTGGAATGGTGAGTTGGAGGCAATTAAGACCAGATCAAGTCATTCTAGGCACAGAGTGATGTGGGATCAATGTTGGAGAAAAAACAGTGTGGTTTTCAGGTACTTATGCACTAATTGCTTTCTTCATGTTCAGGTGCACCCAAGGATCACAAGTGCTGCACAGACTCTGAGGAAAATGTGTTCAAATAGTGAGCAAAATGCACACTTTCCAGCATCCTTTCACACCAAAGATGAGTACTTACACAATGCTGACAAGGTTCACATTCTCTTCACAGCTCCAAATGCTGCATGGCTTCACACTTTAGGTGGCAGCAGTTTTTCAACACACACTTTATTTAAGTAAGTATATTTAAAAATATATATATATTTTATATTTTTTTATATATATATAAATATATATATTTAAAATGTAAATATATTTCATAGCTCTCTAAGACCCTCAGATAGAAAATACTACAGGTGCATGTGCACAGCAACTCAGAGATTCACTGCACCCTGCGTATAGACAGGCGAGGTCCCTCTGAACTAGTTCACTTGAGACAATATGGGAATTAATCACTGAGGGCAGGTAGAGCTGGGCATTGTATGCTGAAGCCAACATTATCACATCCACACTGCCATTTGAATTGAATCCAAAGTGTGCTAGCTTCCACCTAGCACATATTTAGAAGCTCCAATTAGACCTGCAGGTCACTATGTAAATGTGAGAGTAAGTGCCGTGCGTTATCTCATTTGATGCTGTTGTCTATTCTCTCTCCTTCTTCTTCATTAACTCCAACACAACCTACTTTCTAAATATATTTCAGATTAAAAGCTGTAAGTCTAAACCAGTGGTTTTCCAGCAACAGGTTACAGGCTTCTTCTTCTTGACAATTGTTTCAAATAATTCTTAGCAGGCACCAATGTTGAACAGAGTATATTTCTGTCTGCATTGTTAAGAGTCTGTTTTTAGAGTTGCAGAAATGTACCCAAACAGCCAGTGGTTTAGAACTAAAAGCAGTAAGATCTCTCTCCTTTTCCTTTACCCAAACCTCTATTTGATATCTAAGAAAAACAGTCATATGCTGAAGTTACAGATGATTTTGACAGCCAAAAATAGGATTAAGAAAAAAAATCAGGTTTGAATGAATCTAAGACAACACTAAAAACTTTTGAAGTCAGAAATATTCATCTTTAATATAGACATAAGTCCATTTTAGTACACCACTGTATAA
Source organism: Pipra filicauda (assembly GCF_003945595.2). Lineage (NCBI taxonomy): Eukaryota > Metazoa > Chordata > Aves > Passeriformes > Pipridae > Pipra > Pipra filicauda. Next base: position 1,734,947 of record NW_024103529.1, read on the forward strand.
TTTATAAATCCTCTCTGTGCTTCAGAGTTACTCAGTGTAACCTTTATGTCCAAGTATTTACAAAATGACTCTATAACTGGGAAGATCCATCTGATTGGTTTTGCTGTCTTCTAAGTTGTACACACTTCGAGAGAAAACAGGAGTGACATACATCTTGTCAAAGGACAGAGAACCTTGGCAACATAAGGCTGGTCTACTTGCACTTGAGTATCAGCAACTCAATTTTCAGCCTTAATATCATATCAATTACAGTTGTATTTCACCTTTTCTGCTGTCCAAAGCAGCAACAGCAGCAGGGAGATGAGACAACTGCAGATGAGTGCTGGCTTGCTCCCACAACCATGGTGAACTCATTTTTCTAAGGGAACGGTGGAAGAATCTAGTGCAAGAGCTGCTGCTAATTTCATGGGGACACACACATGGAACTTGCTGTACCCATGAAAAGGGTAGCAAACCTAGAAGAATCCTGTAAACTTCTAAAATATTCCTGTAAGATAACTACTACTAAGATCAGCAGGTCAGATATGCCTGGGAAAAGACATGTGCATCAACATGTGACTTAAGCTGTCTTCTTGCTCAGAGAAGCTGTGGATGCTCCATTCCTGGAAGGGTTCAAGGCCAGGCTGGATGATGCTCTGAGCAATCTGGTCTAGTGGAAGGTGCCCCTGTCCATGGCAGGATCTTTAGGGTCCCTTCCAACCCAAACAATTCTACTGTTCCAGAGCTGGCATTACCAAACCTCATGAGCAAAAGCCACTACACCTCTAAACTGATATTGCAAAGGCAAAAAACCTCCCAATATTCACACCAAAAAAACACAGAAAAATTCTCTGAATGGAGAATATTAACTAGCTTATACAGTCAGCCAACACTCCTCTTCAAACCATTGCAGTACCTTATTCAGATTCCAACACAGTGGCTGATTACTTTCTGCCCTACTTTCTAAGGGTACTACTTACACTCAGACAAATAGCTACAAATTTAAAGATAATACAATTTAAAGAGGATAGTCAAATACTCTCTACAAAATTCTGGTTTCTTCCAATTGTTTCTGGAATATTTTGGGGTTTTGGAAGGAACTATGAAGAATGTCATAAAGTGGCAGTACATCAAGCTACGTTAGTTTATTTTTACACCCTAAAACCTATACATGAAAAAAAGTGACCAGTCAGACTGTGTCAGCATTGGGGAAACATTTATCTGTTATGCAATTAAAGTAAACTCAAGAAGACTGTTTCCGGAAAGACAGCCCAATTTTTCTGATACTGCAAGTAAAGCCTCTGCTCTGTTTTAGTTACAGGTATCAAAGAGAGAAATCAAAACTAAAATCCCTCCTGTGCTCTGGTTTAAAGGTAAGTATGAATGCCAAGGCTCTACAGGGCCATGGTCCCAGAACGCTTTCTCTCAGGATTGTTTTGTTTCAGCTCCTGGACTCAACAGCCCCCAGAGCCAAGGGTGGAGCGCTGTGAGTCACACGTGATCTAGCAAAGGACAGCAATTACACCATCCCTGCTCTGTGGGACTGAACAGCTTCTCAAGAGTGACACATGTGGATCCCAGTGTGGATTTACAGAAAGTCACAGCAGGAAGTATCAGCTTTCCTTCTTTCAGTTGTCTTTACAGACAGTATGTAATCCCTTCAGTATCTACTTGGTTGCAATTTTTAGGGGCAGTATTACTCTTCTGTTCCCCAGACATCAAATTATTGGCCTGCCAAAGAAAACAAGCTATTCCCAACATTAAAGGAAGTAAAAAATCCACTAACAACAAACATTTTTGTTCTTATTAATAAAACCAGATAAGGCATTCTAGCTGCCTGAGCAAAACGAGTTCTCATATGATTGAATCAAACTGGAAGAGCACGACAGTGGTGTTGCAGTAGTATTTTTCTGATCCCTTTAAAGAAAAACTGCACTTTTCATAAGAAGCAACATGAGCTTCCCATCAGGCTTGGCTCTTACACCTCACTTCCCTATGGATGCCATAGCTGATTCATTTATGGATGTGGTTAAACATTCAGAGCATCCACCTGATTCCAATATTTTGTAATTGAACACCACTTGGCATTTACTTTGGCACAGGGATCTCAAACAAACCATTTTTATGAATTCTTTGTAAAATTCTTCTTAAATGTCATAGAGTTCATCTGTCATTCAAGAAAAAAAAAAATCAGTGCTTCTCAGATTTTGCTTTTCATCTATTCAATTGGTAGATCTTTACCAGAGAGGAGGGTAGTATGGACAGTATCATGTTGAAAAGAAAGGCAACTTGAAACAAGACAAATAGAAAATTTGTCTGCAGAGGTATCAAACATGAATGAATAAGGGAGTCAGGGGGATTTTTCTTCAGAGAAGTACTACCAGTATAGGAAATACCTGAAAAATCTCACCATGATCATCACTAGTTATGAGCATCTCATAGGGAAGAGTATTTATCTTCTTAAATAAAATGAACATAATGTGATTCTACCACTGCTTTTAAAGTGCTATATATGTGTGTGTGTGTGTGTTGATACTTCCTCTTATTTATGGTACACCAAACCTTCTTCTTTTTGCATACAAATATTTTCATGAAAGGTTAAGTGAGTAGTTGTAACAATATTGCCTTGTGCTAAAAGAAATATTTAAAAGGAAGGACAAATAAAGCACACTACCAAAAATTGCAGCTAACAGGTAAGGAAAACTGAAAATTTGCTACATGGCTAGAGCATCATGCCAATGTTACCCACAAAACCATCAAATCTAATTTGAAATCTAATTCCTATTCTCTAGGAAATCTGTAGATTCTAGTTGTTTAGTTGCATCCTCACTAGCTAAACTATAAGAAGCTCCTTTTGCATTCTAGTCCAACTTCTCTACGTTGAGAATAATGGGTAAAAACAAGAGAGAACAATGTTTCCATGTAGTCTAATACACAGTTTACTTTAACACAGTAACATGTAATGATCCAGTGTAATACCCTAAGCCTTGCTGCTCCAAAGACAGACAACAATGGGATTTGTACCATTGTGTTTTGTCAAAAATACCAGTAACAAGCAGGTGAAAAACCTACTGAAATCTATTTCAGCCATAATGCTCACCACAAATGATTTCACTTAGATGATCTACAGGAGGCCACAAAACAAAGTTAAAAGCACAGCTTCAAGTTGGGTGGCTTCATCTTCCTTTATACACCCTTGCTGTCTCTTACATGGTTCCCCAGGACATTATGCTAAAGGAGTATTTACATGGCACAGTGCAGTTTTTTGCAGTGCTTGTTAGGTTAGCAAAGTGTTATTTTGCCAGAGAGAATGCAGCACTTCTAGGTCTTGGGATGGTACTCTGCAGAACACACACCTTAATTATGGGCAGCTATTCAGCATCAGTCACAACAAGCCCAACTACCTTAAAGTTGTCATCAAATTATATTTAGAGTATAATTCACACCATGTTTTGCACTTGTCTTGCATTGGCCCAGGATTTCCAGGAAGCTGTTGTACCTTATTGTTGTTCCCTGTAGTCGATCGATTTTCTTGTTCAGTTCAGCAATGATACTGTGCAGCTCTGTGATGCGTTCCTCGTAGCGCAGCGTTGTTCGCTCCTGCACATCTTCATGCTCTCTCATCAGGTGGGATTGCTCACACTAAAGCAGAGAAACCAGGAACAGAAAGGGTGTTATGAATACCTGCATGGAGATCACATACAAGGCAAAAGTGCACAGCGTTATGGTTTTCTTACTCATCCTTAGCAAGCAAAAACGAGAGAGATAAAATATTGACAGGTACACAAAGGTATGTAATTACAAGATTTTAGAAACCGACAGAATATGCTGTGTACTTTTATCATTTTTTTTTAAAGGGCAGAAGTTGCCCCTCCCGCTTGAATAAAAAACACCATTTGCAACTCAAAATAGCTACAAATATTGATCTTTGAATCCAAGAGATTCAAGGCATATTGTGAATCTTCAAGGATCTTCCCAACATGCTCTGAATTAGAACAATTCCTATGGCAAAACCCACATCATTATGTGGGAAATGTAGAAAAGAAAATTAATTACACTTTGAGGTTATGGGTTCTTCTCTAGTATAAGTATTTGGTTTTAATTAAATTTTAAAAATAATATAGCATATTTTTATTATGTTAGTGTTCTATGATAGAATGTTTATGATTAGAACAATTAAAAGGCTGTTTGTTTTTTGTACATATCACAAAATCATCCTTCTTTCCCACAGAATTTTAAATCTAGCCTCTTTGGCTTACTCTTCTGACCATCAAACACTCTATTTCAATTACAGCAAACAATTACAGTCTACTGCAACTACAAACCAGGAGCGCATGGTGACTGAAGTTATGTTTGGTAGTGGCTGGAAAGAGTAAGACTTTTAACGTTTTTCTTCTGATGCCCCCCTTCGTTCAAGCCTGCTTGCACCCATACAATGGTATGTACTATGCTGTCAGAAAAGAAAATTCACAACCAATTGACAGTATAAAACCTACAATCCTTTCACTGAAGACCTGCAATGTAAAATCCTAGTAGCCATTTCTAAAGATTATGTACAAACCTAAACATCCACTTGTCAGATTATGTGACCAATACGTCTGTTCTAGAACAAGCAGCAGTCACAAGTACTGAGGCCATGTTGCTGAGAACACAGCTGCGATGGGCAGGGCACGTCTCCAGGATGAAGGACCACCGCCTCCCCAAGATCATGCTCTATGGTGAACTTGCCACTGGCTGCCACAAGAGAGGAGCCCCGAAGAGAAGATTCAAGGACTCCCTGAAACAGCATCTCAGCCTTGGCCATACTGATCACCATAACTGGTCTACTCTGGCCTCCAACTGGGAGGCCTGGAGACACGGCATCTATAACGCTGCTGTTTCCTTTGAGAACGCACGCAGGATCACTCTTGAGGAGAAAAGACAATGCAGAAATAATCGTGCCCTGCAGAATATACCACCTAAGGAGCCCTTCTGCTGTGCTTTTTGCAAGCAGACTTGTCTATCTCGTATTGGCCTTCTTAGCCACCAGCATGCTTGTAACGTGGGTAGAGCCCTTCCCAAATCTTCGTTCGTGAAGTCTAGCCATGATGACAGAGGTTCTCCAACATTGCTGCATCAAAAGCTTTTTTCAATCAAGTAAACACTCCACAGAGAGGTAACTCCCTAAACCCTTTGTATCATAAATATGACATATCCAAACTAGCAGGTGTGGCAGAATTTTCATAGTTTGCTCTCATATTTTTTGGCCACTTACATTCATAGCTTGAGAACATCACCTATATAAAAGCCTGATTGAAAACTAAGATTTCCACTGACCTTCAATAATATTTTCATTTTAAATTTTAAATACAATTTGTTCCATGATTTTTAGATTTCATGAGTATGCACACTGAAAAGTAGCCCAGACATTAGAGGACCCTTCCATAGACTACAACAAAATAGTTTCTTACTCCAGCTGTAGCCAAAAGCACTTTTGCCTATACTAGGAGCAACAGATCACATCATCACATTGAAAAAGAGAGCAAAGGGACACAGTTTAGAAGACTGAAAATATTCTCCTCACTTCTAAGACTTCATGTTGGCAACTGATATCTTTATAGATGTATATTATAATTGTAGAAACTTTCCACAATTTATTTATCACATTTTCGGTTTTTAACATCGTATCCGTCTGAAGAACTACCATGGCCTTCAGAGTGCAGAAAGAACACAGAGAAAACGTTTCACAAAAGCTTTAGAGCAGATTTAGGGGGAATAAACAAAAATCTAAATTTCCTCTGACACACACATATGTCCATAAATGGTACTTAAGCATTAACCAGATCAATCAATTATACACACTAGTGTTTTTTTTCCTTTTAAACCAGAGATGATTTCAGATGAAGTGTATAATAACTGTTTTCTGACAATAAATAAAAACCCTATCACAACAATTTTTATCTCTCTAAGCTATACACTGAAAAGCAGAATTTGTTTATCTTGACTGAAGATACATGGGCTCTCACTAATGGACCCCAGCCACATTACCAGACTTGCTTTCTGTTTTCTCCAGCCGTTTCTCAGTCACCATTTTTCAGGACAACCATCGTTTAGTGACAGATGTACTTTGTGAACAACCAGAAGTCTGGTAATATAAGACAATAGTTTCACATTTGATTTTTTTAAAAGCACTCTTGAATTATCTTAGGCAAAAGCAACTGAAAAGGGCTGAAAGGAAATCTCTGTGGAAGACAGGCCACGATGCTAACTAAGGACTGCACTGCCTTGGAGGTGGGCACAGAACTACATCTCCAAAGTTCTGTCATCCATGACAAGCCTCAACTGAGAAAGGCAAAAGCATCCGAACAATGGAAACATAGTTCAGTATGGATCCCAAAATGCAGCCATGGAAAATTCTTTTTGGTATACAGGATTACTCTTTGTTATGGAACATTCATCTCAAAGTTCAAAATGAAAAAGAAACAAATGCATCTTTTGGTACCCGCTGCTGAATTTTTTCTCTGGGATATTGCAACTGTTCATCATCCTCCTTAGTTTTTTTGTTCTTTGAGTCTCAGAACAAAATGATCTGCTACCAGTTTTTATTTCTTTCCAAGGTGTACGATATAAATTAACAATGACTGGAAAGACTATTGTCTGAACTCTTGACGGTGTTCAACCACAAGAGCAAGAAGAGGATGAGGGAGAACCATGGTAAGAGAAAATAATTTAACCCAAGCTTATTGTCTCAATATGTGATTCTTCTGCCTATCAATGTACAAAAATTCCTAGTGAAGAAACACTAGCAGTGCATTAAATTATGTTCACCTTTATGTTAAATTCGCAGTGTTCAGTCAAAGGACAAAAAAAAGAACCACCAGCAGCAGTGCTCATTAAGAGATGCCCCAGTGCCTCAGGCCCTGCAGAGACAAACACTGGCTATGGTGTTGTTCACCAGAATACAAGTCATCACCTGAACAAGCCACAATGATAAACCTGTCTAACAGGATTACAGGAACTAAAAGTCTTTGCTCAACTAACACAGTACTTTAATTTAAGAGGAGTGGCAGATTTAAAAGTGGCAATCCATTAATCTAAATTTATGTGTAAATACAAGTCTATGGTGCTAAATCCTCAATCACGACAACATGCACAGTCAGAATTAATTGTTTTGTTGTATATTTTGTGCATACTTGATGTGGAAGATGAATACAAGTACACAGAATTAATCCACGTCAGATAAGGACATCACACAACAGAATGAGTAATTTCAATGTTCATCTGAACACCACTCACTTCTATTTCAAGTTACTCTGTTAAATGAGAAACTGAAGCCTTCCTGTGAAGTTCACATGTTCTTACACGTCTGCAGAGAATGTTGCTTATGTTCTTATATAACTACAGAGTGTTGGTTTAATTCTTATACTGAAATTCTGCTGTCCCTCCCTATATTCTGAATAATCAAGAGGATGGTAAAGAATTATCACTGCAGTAATGGGACATGCTACTGTGTGATACACAGTCCAGAATTGTACAGCAAAGTCTTCGTTACCCTGTGTCTACAGCTATTACGGAAACTCAAAATTATGACTAAGAACAAAGAATGAGAGAGTAGGAGTACCTTGTGAGAGGAGATGAAATGATAAGAAAGATGTAGTAAGTGAATTGTCTATTCTTGTATTTACTGAAATGTTTAGCATGTTATTAAATTCCATGTTCTAACACAAAACTGCAGAGCTCAATGTCATAGGATGTAGGAAATTCCAAGAATGTAGATAGATTAGAAAGCAGACTATATAAAAAAGACTATAAAAAAAAAATCCACAGAGGAAAGGACCATATAGGACTACAAAATGCAGTGTAGCCTGTTGCTCACAGATGTTGGCAGAAAGGTGGGGGAGTGTGAAGGGGGACAACTCTATGCATTTCTTATGCTCTCCCTTCACACATCCAGTATTTATCACTATCAAAGCCAGGACACCATGCCAGGCAGAGCTAGCAGAAAACACTACAATTCTCATAACAATGGAAAGATTTTTGGAAGAAGACATTAGTTGAGATTGACCAGTGCTTTATAGCAAATTTCATTCAAGAGATCACCTCGTTGCCAAACTGTACACTGACAAAAACACAAGAGACAGAGATCTGCTGTGTTACTAAAATAATAGAGGCATGTACAGAAAAATTATAGCAGGTCTCTACAGACTGCAGATTTGGAAGCAAGCATGCTACAACCACCAATAATCAATTACATCACTTTACAAAATTTTAAGCCCAGGCTATCCAACTATCTTTCTTCACCATTTGTCATTGATTACTTGAATTGTGGTTCCCCAAATCACCTCCACTCTGCAAATCATTAATCCTTTCTTCAAAATGCCTCACATGCCTCATGAAATGATGGGAAAAGTATTACCAAAAATGTGATTTAAGAGCTATTTGTTCCAGAGAGCATTTACCATGCCAGCTGAAATGAAACATGTGCTGCCTTTGTAAGTATAATCCAGATGCAGAATAGAGATTTAATACTGGACAACTAACATCTGAGTATGGTTATGCAGAACCTCAAACACCTCCTATTTAATTTATGCCTTCTGAACCTCTGATTCACATTAGACAGAAGCTGTAGAGGAAAAAATTGTATGATACAATATGAATTTGAATGAATCCCTGTGGAGCGGGAGGAAAAGTTCAAAAAACTATGTTAAGTGACGTATCTACTTGGAAGTGATGCAGTTAGAAAAAGAAGAAAAGATGGAGTGGTTCACCAGTCTCAGTCTCAGTACTTAGTCATAGCCAACGCATTGAATATATGAGTTGTGTTTCTTTAATGGTTTATTCCTTAAGAAAGATTGTATTTTATTTCTGCTTGAGGGTATTTTAAAAAAAATAAACTGAAAAGAGATAAAACATTAAAACTTTTTAGAAATTTCTCATTAAAAAGTAATTTATCTGAAATCTAGCTAGCATGTTAGTTTCCACATATTTCATATGTGAAAGGTGGCAGTCATCACTAGGCTTGTGTTCATAAGCACAGGGGTCAAGCTCATGAAACAACCCTCAGCATGAAAAATTGAGTGCTATATACACATGCATAATTGATACCCCATCAAGGAAAACACTGAACAATCTCGTGCTAACAGAGCACATGATAATTGGGATTAAGGACTGATCCTTAATCCCAGTTGCCACCAATTCCGTGCTGAATGGGAGCACTTACAAGGCACTTTTCACTAGCTGAGAAATAATACATGTATTTTTAAGCAAAGATTTGGAAATAAAAGTAAAACACTGACAAAAACCTGTGGTTAGCATATACAAATAATAACAATGTGGTCATGCAGAATGATCAGGATCATTTGGATACAGTGAATCATTCTGACAGTTTAATGATTGTTAAATGCAGCCTCATATCAAACTGTAAACAAGATGGAGGATTCTATCTGAAGAATGCCACAGATATTAAAAAAGGCTCTCCAGATTATAGCTGATATACCATGTTAACTCTCAGCTTGGCTCTGGCTCACATATTGAGGGGAATAAAAACATGAAAGTGTTTTTTATTTCTGGATGTTGCATTGATGGTCTGCAATAACAGTATCACTTACAAGCCCATAAACCTTTAAGGTAGCTGAAAAAAACCATTAGGAAATGCAGGCAAAGGCCAGCATAAGGGAGGACTGAAGTAAAAGCCTAAACATGACCGCTTAAACATTTCTACATTTGGTTTGAGTTTAATTAACACAGATACCAGGCCTTTCCAAAATGCACCGAATATTGAAGACTCTAAATCTGCAAACTCGCAGGATGGCTGAGGCTGACAGGGAGGTCACTTATCTGGAGGTCACTTATCCAGGCCCTTACCCAACCCACCAGGTCCAGGTGGATTGAGGACTTCTAAGATTGGAGATCCTACAGCTTCTCTGGGGAACAAATAAGATGCCATACTTTACAGGACAAAATGCTTTGATTGTCTCTATACAAGCACAAATGAATATGGGGTTTGAACTAGTTTTGAAATGTAAAGTATTTACAAATGGCATTTGACACAAAGACAGTATCGGAAAACAAAGGTTTTGTTTATAGGAGAGAGAAATATTAAGAACAATAGCTCAATTTTCCTTGTTTGCATTTGCATCTCTAAAAGAGCTGTGAAATCATTAGAGGTCAGACCTTACTCTTATTTAACCCCTTGGCTTTCCTGTGGCTGTGTTTTCCACAGCAGATACACACCAATTGACTTACTAGAGGCTAGACTGAGATCACAAATAATTTCTCATGTAACACCAAAGCACTGACAATTGGCAATAACTTTTATCAGTGTTAATTTGTGTTGCACTTACATCTGACCCAGAAGTGGAAGGCTCTGCAACCAGTTACCTAATCCACTGTGTATAGGATCCCAAAATATAATATTTGCAGAGAGAGATTTGAGTGGTCTTTGCAAAAAGCCGTGGGCTACAGAAGCTGGGAAAAACCCTCTTCATTGACCTTAGCCCTGAGGATTTTTCCTGCCTTCTCCAGCAGGATGTGAAGAGACTCTTTGCTTGATGTTATCACATGCTCTGCCCAAGCCAGAGTCGGCATCCTGATCTCATCAAACCCCTGCAGAAGACCTTTTGTGCTTTCTCTCTCCCTTTGTGTTCCCTAAATCCTTGCATTCTGTAAACCTGAATACCTTTTTCCCTCTGTAATTCCCCTAAGATAAAATGGGTTTTCTCCTATGATGTATGTGTAAGAACCCAAATTTGTTAACCTGGGTTTTTCCCTTATGTCATCCCCTGAAACCTCCTATTTATAATAATAGTAATAGTTACAACCCCCTGTTGAATATGTAAACCATAAACCCTTTAAATATGAACTTGTAAGTCCAATAAAGGATTCCAGTTTTCTGCCTCCGCTGGAATCATCGTAGTTATTGACTTGCTACAACTGTGGGTATGCTGCAAGTCTTATATTCTAAAATATTTCAAAGCATTTGTTGTTTATATTGGCTTCAAACCAAAACTAATCTAATTATTTTTAGGGGGTTTTTTTGAAGAATGTCATCAACACATAAAACTTATAACCCATGGCAAGTATGTGTCTTGCAGTCTTAAAATTCTTTTCACTTTTGACATTGTTGAGTATTTTATCCTCTCCCCACATACTATATTCCTCTCTGAGAAACAACAGCTCCACAAAACCAAGGACCATCTTCAGAATCTTGAACTACTGTTGCTCACCTGTGCTTTAGCCAGTTTCTTTTCCAACAGGTCACGTTCCTTTTCTGTTTGTTGTAGACATTTATTAAGCTCCACTATGTCTCCCTTTAATGAAGCCAGGGCTGCTAAATGAAGCTGGAAGACAAAAATGAAAGAAACAAATTAACTAATTCGCAAGCTACGTAGCAGTAGCATTTCAGAGAAGAGACAGTATTATACAGCAGCTGCAGTATCACTGGGTTTCTGTAGTAGTTAATAAGAACTTTACTAGAACAAAGTCTAAAAGGAATCTACATGCAAATAAATATTTTTAACATGGAATTTTTCTCTTCAGACAGCACACACATTCCTTCACCATATCCTTTATAAGGATAAATACAATGAAGAATAATTCAGGTAGAAATGTGTAGATTAGTTCTAGCTTTAGTTTATTAGGAGGCAGGTTGAGTCTTGTGCTCTAAAACCTTATAGCAAATGTTGACTAAGATTGGTATTACAGAGTAAGGTGTATCAAGTTTCGATGCCTTTAGACATAGAGAGATTATCAGTTTGGTGAAGGGAATACCTCCATGCAGAGGATTTGGGTTTATTTTGCAACTAAAGCTTACTCCACCTTGAGCTACTGCTCTGCAGTTCTGCTCAGTCCCATGCCAGTGAGTTTCAACAAATCTAATCTACTGAACCCACACATGAAGGACATGAACTGTTTTTCTTTCTGCAGTCGATCCTTTTGATGAAAGATATGTTCTGCATTTAACTGATAGCATTTGGTAATATCTATCAGGTTAGGATAACTAGTAACATTGAAACTAGGTTAGCTACACAACTTAGAAAACAAGAACAGTTCTTACAAGAATCCTATACTTTTAACTCGTTCACACTCTCTTTGTCCTTAAATATCCCATTAATCGTTGCACCAAAGGCATCAGCTAGAATTCAACACTCAGTACTGATAACTACAACTGAAAAGTCCTGGAGGAAAACTAGCCACTAATACTGAAGTCTTTCTTTGTAGTAGTAAAGAAACAGCTTCAAGTTATACTGGGTAAGAAAACAAAAGTGACCTTTCACACCAGAGTAAGCAACACAGCAGACACTGCTCTGCTGTCAAGACTCAGACTGAAACATAAACCCTGCTTCTAGTCCTTCAGTCAGTTTCAGTCCCTCAGTCTGATATTTTATTGGGCGGGTCACTTAAAAGTTATTTTTCATGCTTCATTTACAATGAATCAGCTAGTGAGTCCTATTTTGATAACAATTTTACCTTTCCAATACTGGAAGCCAGCAAAACCATACGTGCTTTCACATACTGATATGAAAGCAGCTTCATGACAGCAGAGAGACTAGATTATTTGGCAAAAGCTTCTTCACATACAGTATTGTCAGTGTTATAGAAAAAATCCTCTGGCTTCAAGACAGAAAACATAACTTTAAAAAGGTTTTTGGATGCGAACTCTGCAGTTTTAAATGCTTATTCTAGAAGCTCTGGACATCTTCATTTGTGAGTTCAGTACAAAGCATTTTTATTATGTCAGTTACAAAAACTTCTTAGGAAATGCAGTTATTTGCCTAAGTGCAAATACACACATGCACAATTACATGTTGCGTAAACGTTTCTACATTTGGTTTGAGTTTAATTAACACAGATACCAGGCCTTTCCAAAATGCACCGAATATTGAAGACTCTAAATCTGCAAACTCGCAGGATGGCTGAGGCTGACAGGGAGGTCACTTATCTGGAGGTCACTTATCCAGGCCCTTACCCAACCCACCAGGTCCAGGTGGATTGAGGACTTCTAAGATTGGAGATCCTACAGCTTCTCTGGGGAACAAATAAGATGCCATACTTTACAGGACAAAATGCTTTGATTGTCTCTATACAAGCACAAATGAATATGGGGTTTGAACTAGTTTTGAAATGTAAAGTATTTACAAATGGCATTTGACACAAAGACAGTATCGGAAAACAAAGGTTTTGTTTATAGGAGAGAGAAATATTAAGAACAATAGCTCAATTTTCCTTGTTTGCATTTGCATCTCTAAAAGAGCTGTGAAATCATTAGAGGTCAGACCTTACTCTTATTTAACCCCTTGGCTTTCCTGTGGCTGTGTTTTCCACAGCAGATACACACCAATTGACTTACTAGAGGCTAGACTGAGATCACAAATAATTTCTCATTCGCAGACACTTGTGAATATTTCAACCTATTTCATAAAACAAATCAAACCCCAAATTTAATCACAGCAAAAACTGTTGGATAAAGAAAATACACTAAAGATTGTTAAAAAAATTACATAGAACAGGTAAACTACTGTTATTTCAGTGAGCAGGATCAGTTTTAGAACATACTAAAAAAAAAAAAAGAAGAAAAAAGATGCAATTATGGAATGTTGTCCTTTGAAAAATTAATCTGGTGTGGTAGGGGGAAACAGTTTTTCCCCCTGCAGTTGTAAAATGGTAAAATCCCAGGGGGTGGTGACCCCTGGAAGTTTTGAAGTTTTGTCCAATGGGCGCTTCTGCGAAATGTAAACATACCACAAGGAAACGGAAGAGAAGGTTAGTTGTAGTTTGGTAGTAGAAGAAGTGGCCATGTTGTGAAAGCCATGAGGAGAAACAGCAGCAGGCCCACTGGGGGCTGGGGCCCCCCAGCCCCCAGCGGGGGGCTGCGGGGACCTGGAACAGCATAAAGCTGGGCTAGGTGCCTGCAGCTGAGAGCTAAGAAAGTTTTCTCCACTGTGGGTGAGCAGAGACAGCAGCGGCAGAAGCAGCGTCCAGAGACTATGGCTAAGAGCCAGGACAGATAAGAACTGAACCAAACAGCAAACGGCATGCAGCAAGAGAGAGAACTCCTGGAAGGAGAGCTGAGAAAGAGAGACAGCAGCAGAGAGACAGAGTTGGGGTAAGACCTGGAATAAAACCCCATACCCCTCTGAGACCTCTGAGAAAGGAGGGAGATGAACTCCTATTAAGGAGAGGAGCCTTGGAGTGCTGCAGCACCAGAGAGAGAGGAGCTGAGAAGCTCAAAGACGTCCTGAAGCTGGACCAGGACAGAGAAGGAATGCGGAGGAGGTTGACCTTGGCCCCCCTCGCTGCTGCTGGCAAGCCTGGCAGCCTGAGACAGAGCACAGGAGCTCTGGTAGAACTCTTGAGGCAAAGGCTTCCAATTGAATGCTGCCCAAGATGTTCTGACTCAGGGGTGAACCCCCCTGAGGAAGGGACTTTCACGAAGATGCCCCTGCATTTTGTAATATACCTGTGGTGAAACGAGTTTAGTCCCTGCTGGCAGTCCACAGGTGAGACCTTCACTTAGAGTCGAAGGAGAGCCAAGAGGAGTGAAAGGAGACCCCCTTGTGTCTTGAAAGACCCTCGTTTGGAGACGACGGGCCAAGAGGCTTGGAGACCCCCTTGTGTGTATTGAAAAGAGATCCAGCTACAATAATCAAGTTATGGCTGCTGCACAGAGAGACCTGCTGCCTTAGAGACATTGCTGCTCTGAAGAAGGGATCTGTCCTTCTTCCCTCCTGCACTTTTATTTGGAGGGGAGAAGAGATCTGATCCATTGTAAATACTTATGTCATGGCAGAGATAGTTGAGATCGTGTGTATAATGTATTATAATATTTATGTGTAATGTATTATAATATTTATTTGTACAGTCATTTGTAATATATTCCCTTTCCCCCATTCTGAGTCTCGTGTTTTGTCTGGAAAAAACACATCTTATACTAGGTTGAGATTGGGGGAGGGGGCTTTGATAGAGAATTAGATTTTTTGGAGCTCTCAAACCATGACATCTGGCAATTTACACTTGATGAATGAAACATGGTGCTAATAGCACTTCTGAGTGTGCCTGAGGCCTAGAGCAATGGCCCTACTTCTACTACAACAGATGTTTACAACATCATAGAAATCAAAATTTTAGGTAACATGAGAAGAAAAGCCCAACACTGACACCTAAAACTAACCAAAAGAGAAAAAGTATCTGAATCTGGAGGTTGCACAAAAGAACTACATGTTGCAAAGTTCACTCTTTTGGGATTCTTATGAATCTTGACTGTGGCACTGGAGGGCAGCCCACACATCCACACGAACAGCCTTTAAACTGACACTGATACTGTGCAAGAATGGTCAGCCTTGCTTTCATCTTCCAGAGGAGGAATCTGTTGCTACTTCCACTCCAAGTGAGGGAGTAAAGTAACAGCAATGTATGAATGTATGGAAATGAGGCTGTAGGACACCAAGCTTAGGACAAAATACTGTCTTCACTTCAACTCAGCCTTAACACATTGTCTTGGACCATAGCCTTTCTTTAAGTAAAAATAAAAAATTAAATTATTATGCAATTATGAGCTAGGAAGGGTTTGATATGTCCATACTTAGAAGGATTTTATCTCCACTTCAGTGAATTTAGCATTCCTACTATCTTTACAGTCACTCTCAATTTAAGTAAGAAAAATTATGTCTCTATCAGTGAACTGATGGAAAGAGGAAACAGATCTATTTTTTTCTATTTCCCCTTTTGCCAAACATGACTGGAGAAAATTAACTTAGGAGAAAAACAGCAAGGTTCAGTGCAGTCCCTTGAAAATCTCAAGATGCCAAACTTCTTTCCTATGTTCCTTTCCAGCTTGCTCAGGTGATGGGCACACCTTTTGTCCCTCAGGAAAGAAAGGAGTGGAAAACTAATCCCAAGAATGAACCTCACTCAATCCTCTGCATTTAGCACTGAGGTGACCCACAGCATAGGGCTGGTTACAACATCCCAGGCAGTGTAAGCTTGTCCACAGTGACTTGTTTACCAAGACCCTCACCATTTTTTGTATCACCTTAACTTGCTCCTTCAACTTCAGTTTCTTCCGACTGACAACAATCCAGACCTTTCAAAACAGAAAATGCCATTCAAGAACCACTCAAAAATTAAGATACTACTTACTATGCTAACTTAATCATAATTTACTAAAGCATTCTGTGGTTCTTGTGTTTTTGCCAACACTTCTGAAACAGAAAATAATTTCTGATTTCTAAAGACAAGACTGTGGAATAGCAATAAAGCTGACCTTAGGATCTCTGTCTCCAGACATGATGTGATGTACTGTCACCATAAATTTAGGGAAGCAAAATCTGTATTGCCATGTCAAATCAGTGATCCACACATCCAGCACTTTGTTTCCACCATAAGCCAACCAGCTGTCTCAGCAACAGGAAGGAAAAAAAAAAAAAAAAAAGAAGAAAAAAAAAAAGGCAAAAACCCCACCAAAACCTCTGGAATGTACTTGTCCAATTGTTTGAAATTCAAAGAAA
Source organism: Pipra filicauda (assembly GCF_003945595.2). Lineage (NCBI taxonomy): Eukaryota > Metazoa > Chordata > Aves > Passeriformes > Pipridae > Pipra > Pipra filicauda. The sequence continues at coordinate 1,751,410 of NW_024103529.1, forward strand.
GAAAACATCGCCCCAGCTTTCCTTAGCAGCTCACACCCTAAAGAGCTCTATATTAGAATGTCCACTATGTAACTTCCAAAAGTACGGCTCTAAAATGATTTTTAAAAGCAGTCAATCAACTTTAAGACTCCTAGTTGTGGCAGCAAAACTTCCTGGATGAGCGTGTGCTTGCTTAACAAAATACATTAAGTTCAGTTCTTAATTACTTGACTTCTGCATCTCTGAGACCTCTGCATTCCTCTCCCCACTTCTTTAACCTCAGGCCACCAGCCATACTCTCTTCAAATGTCTTCAAATCCCCACTTCTCCCAGAACCCTAACTGCACTCACCAATTAAAGGTTCTCCAGGGTGAACAGGTGGAGAAGAAGTTGCAGTCTCCAGTGACCTCCCACCTTACAATAAAGTAGTAGGTTTTAGAATGTTTTTAGAAAGATAATGTGCTATAAACAAGTTTTACATGGCTTAAATATCACTAATCTTTACACTCCTGGCTGTAAATCTCAGACTTGTCCATGCTGCATTCCCAGGTCACCGTCTCACTATTGAAGGTCAATTCTTAGTACAAGCAACTGTCTCCAAGGTCACACTTAGGCAGAAGTCAGTTCGCTTGACTCCTAATCTTTAGCTGCCAACCAGTTCAAAAAGGGATGCACAGTTTCTCGAAGGGCAGTTAATTTCTTCAGACTTAATACAAAATCCTAGGCAGGAAAATTACCTATGCTGCTGTAACTTAAGTTGCTGCAGGAAGTTTCCACATTTCCCTCAAGCTCCATGTCATAAACCTTTGTGTAAGTTATCTTTGAGTATTTCTCTCATAGGAAACACCCAGTACATTCTGACATTGCCAATCACAAGTCCTACATCTTTTATTGCCTCCTCTTTCTTGTTACCTGGTCAATACACCAGGGAAAAAGCTGACTAATTTTCATGAAGGCTTTGCAAATGGATGGCAAACTGCAGGAGACTGTGCGTTATTTCCTGTTGAGGTTTTCTACTGCACTGGACGTTATTACTGAAATTATAATTTCAATGAATTGGATAGAAAACAATCACTGTTGCAAAATACAGCCTTGATAAGGCTTTGTGATGAATCAGCTTTAACAGTAAGTATGTTATAAAGGAGTATGTTACCGTTTCTTTCTCAGTGAAAGTATGTTGAATAAAGAAAAATCTTAAGCACAACTTTTACATTCTATCCTAACTCCCTCCCTTCTAAAAAAGTCCACAGGCCTATCCAAGTAAGTTCTTGCTCTCTATGGCATAACTCTTTTGAATTAAATCTCTTATTGAAGAATTCCATTTAAAACTTCTTCTGCTCAGAAAAACATTAAAAAAATTTTTGCTTTAGTGAAAACCACTGGGGTTTTTTCTCTATGAGACTAAAGCAGTGAGTTGCAGAACTCCTCCAACTGATACCAGTTATTTGAATGTTCATGTCTGATGTTAGCTATCAGAAAATCTTATGCAAAATTTCTGAATGATGCCTCAAACTCTTTTCTGGTGGCAACTACTTTCAGAAGGAAGTAGCACAGAGATATACCATTCATGAACCAGAATTTTTGAAAGAAACTCAATTGCATGAATCCATTTTTCTTTTCTAATCATTATATGGCTTACATTTCAAGCAATGGAATCTCCAGTGCACAAACTGAAAAGGTGAAAATAAACATTGATAAATGTTTACTATCAATTGCATCTGCACAGGTAAGTCTGAACAACTGGCAGCCGTCAATCAGCCCACTGAATAGGAATTTATGTGGGTAAGTCTTTTAGTGTTTCAGTAACCTGGATGTATTATTCAGTTTGTAAGAAATACTTTGTTGTGCACCGGACTAATAACCCAACACGGTATCTCTGTCTATAGCATCAGGCATTTGTTCAAGTGGCTTTGTACCTTTTCAGCAATTTATTTAGCAGCCTTCTCCAAATAAAAAAGCAAGTAGCTGTAAAATTTGCAGAGAATCAAGGACCTGTAGCATGACAAACCCAGACTAGAATATTTAAGTCAAGTGGTGACGGCAATTTGTAAAGACGGAATCAAAATTAATTTGAAGGTACAAACACACAGTAATTACAAACCAGAAGCTACTCGAAGTGTTCATGAATGCAATGTTTAGAATTTTGCCCAGTTCACAACTTGGTCTGCACAACTCGTGGAAGAAAAAGGTGCCTGGAAAATCCTAGTACAAGATTAAATGTGTTTCTCAAAACACCTCCTCCCACAATGACCTCATTTTTTTCTTTTCTTTCTTATAACTGCAGATGCAGGGGTTTGACAGATAAACTAGTTCTTGTTCAACTGAGGATGTCTCTACTTTCTTCTTCAACTAATGTAAAAAATATTCCTTGGTCCATCAGGAAAAAGTGCATAGCAATTTTTTTTAAATGTCAAAAACTTCTGCAAATGGAAAAGCCATTTTCCGACTGGATTACTATGTATTTTGGTTAAGACTATTCATTTTATATGACCTTTTCTCTGCAATTTTTCTGAAAAAGAATAAAAGTGAAGATTCAGATGTGTCTACTGGACAATAAATCTTCATTTGTATAGTCACATGCCCAAAAATTAATTGCACTTAATGAAATCACAGAAGCTTGTAAATATCAAAGTTGAAAGCCTCAGTCAAGTAAAAAAATTGCAATTGCTCTAACATTGTGAAACTAATTTACAGAGTATTTCCACCATTACCTGCCTGTCTCTACCAAGCCCAAGGCAGGTTCACTCCTTATCTTGGACTTTGAATGCCAAACTCAACCCTGTATTTCACCCATGCAGTCCTATTAAATAAACAGGAGTTGCATAGATATTTATGAGTCCAGAGCATGGTTCCATGGAAAGTGCACATCCCCTGAGACTGTCATTCTCTCCTTGAGTATAATTTTCTTTGCTTTAAATCATCAAATAATAACAGGAAAAAACCATTACTAATTCTCTAAGGAAGTCAGGACAGCACAGGAAGTTGCTTGTACAGCAACTTCTACATTTTTTATGTTTATATCATACAAATGCATGCCCATGTATGCACATATATAGAAGAAAATCAGGGGTCATGACAAGACAAAATTTATAATTTAGAGGCATTGTATGTGTCACACATTCCACTTAAGACTTAACAATGTCTCTGTATCCTTCTTATGACCACTTTCACTAAAGACACAAAAAGACTTGCTGTGAGCATGGTTCATAAACAGCTTTCAAGCAGTAACTGGCATAGCAGTAAATCTACATAAGGTTCAACAAATAAATCTTGTGCTCTCTGCTGCCCATATAGAAACATTAATCTTGAGAGGAACACAATGCAGTATCTCCTTATCTGTTTAAAGTAGGGCAAATATTTTACTCATGTTAATTGTCCTGATAGAAAAGGACCAACACTGCATTAATCCATTTAACACATGGCTTATTTTTCACCCCTGCACATAACGTAGGCCAAAACATTTGCTGATTTCAAAGTTAAAGCTATTCTGTGTTAATTCTTCATAAAATTTGTACCTTATTCATACAGCATTCTTGCTTGAATCTTTACATAGCATGTGGCATATTACTCAAATAATCTCGGGGAATGTCATGGTTTGAGATAGTCCCAAAATCCAATTCCCTAGCTCCATTCCCCCTCCCACATCTCAACCTAATGTGAGATGGGTTTTTCCAGACAAAACACACCAGACTCAAAGTGGGGAAAAGGGAATATATTACAATGACTGTACAAATAAATACTATACCACATTATACACATGATCACAACTATCTCTACCATGACATATGTATTTGCAATGGATCAGATCTCTTCTCCCCTCCAAATAAAAGTCCAGGAGGGAAAGAAGGACAGATCCCTTCCAGTCCTTAAGCAGCAGCATCTTCTAAGGCAGCAGGTTTCTTCTTCTCATGCATGCAGCAGCTGTGGCTGGCTTTTCTGCCAGCATCCACGAGGGAGGTATCCAAGCCTCTCTCTCGGCCCCATCGCCTCACAACCGAGGGGTCTTCCGTGGGCTTCGTAACCCCAGACAAGGTCGTATCACCACGTCATATCACGAAGACACAAGGGGGGTCTTCGTGACGGTCTGGTATCCCTTGCAGGGCCTCTGGGCCCTGTTTCTCAGGCTGCCACCGTGGCAGCAGTGCGAGGGGGGGGAGCCAAGGTCAACTCCCCCCGCATTCCATCTGGCCGTCCCGGTCCAGCTCCGGGACGCTCTGAGCTTCTCAGCTCCTCTCTCTCCAGTGCTGCATGTCTAAAACTGCTCTCCAAAATAGGAGTCCATGTCCCTCTTCTCCAAGAGGGGTCTCAAGGGAGTTTTGGGGGGCTGGTATCAGTCTTACCCCCAAGAACTCTGTAGCTCTCAGCTGCTGGCTCTCCTTTCCTCGGCTCTCCTTCCAGGAGTCTCCTCTGCAGTGCTGCATGTTGCTTCTGCTGCTCCTCCAGTTCAGGTCCTTATCTCTGGCTCTCTGCCACTGTTTCTCTGGTCAGTGTCGGCTGCTGCTCTGTGCCCATGGAGAAAACATCTCCCGGCATAACTACAGGCACCTAGCCCAGCTTTATGCTGTTCCAGGTCCCTGCAGCCCCCCAGCCAGGGGCTGGGAGGGGGCCAGAGGCCCCAAGGGGCTCAGAGCCCCTACCTCGTGGCTCTACAACATGGCCACCTCTCCTACAACAACCAAAACTACAACTCATCTCTTCCGGTCTGGTTGTGATATGTTTACATTTCTGCAGGAGCGTCCATTGGGCAGAATTTCAAAACTTCCAGGGGTTTCCACCCCTTGGGGTCTACCACTTCTCTTAGCCTCTGGGGGAAAACAAGATTCAAACCACGACAGGGAATGAAAGTGGAATTTACTTTTTTCATTTTCCGTGGCTTCACCATCTGTATAACATGATACTTCATAGTTCGGGTGAAGACTTACATAGCTGCATTAATTTTTTTCTATTTACATCTCTCTGAGCTCTAAAATCTTGAAATATCAAGAAATGCTATCATTAATGTAATTTTATTAATGAAACAGTAACCATTCCCAGTATAACTGAAGTAACATTGGTGGAAAAAAAAATAAATCACATTTTTACCATCTTAAACTAAGTTTCCTGGTTCAAAGAGCATACTAAAGAAGTGCAGTACCAGACCAGCCAACAGCTGACAGTCCAGCATCCTGCCTCTGAGAGTGGCAAATCACAGAAATTGAAGAAAAAGCATAAGAACTGTGTACATTTGTAAAGCTTCCCTGGTATTGCTTTGCATGTTCTGCACCTCAGGGATAACTTTTGTCCCTTTTGACCTTCTTCGTAGCACTTGTGAATTTATGCTCTCTCAAAACATATACCCCTTTTTCTCCCTTATCATCTGAGCTGACAAGCCCTAATCTATCTAACAGGAGAAGCTCTTTCGCTTTTGCCTTTCTTTGGAGCACTCCGGTTTTACAGTTCTGGTGCCTGATACATTACAGTCCTGAGAGAGGGATAGTGCTTGACTGCACAGCTGGCCAAGCTGAATTTTGCTGTCAGCAACCTAAATCTAGGCACCACTGGCCTTCACTGTATTAACACTTGGGTCAATCTAGCCTGTATATAAGCAATCTTTATGTTCTCAAGTATATATCCCAGGTATATTCCACAGCTCTCTGTGCTGAGAAGTTCAAAGTTGGTTGCCCTCCTCACCACCCCCAACTCAGGTAACTGTAACAGTTGCAGGAAAAAACGCATGTCTTTAGGAGAAACTAGTGGGAAACTACATTAGCAGTTTCCTCTCTATGGAGCAGTTAGGCTCTGTCTTTAGCTAAAGCATTTCTGAGGATTTAATGAGTACCCTCAATCACAGGAGCAAGCTTTAGTCAAAATGCAGACACATCTACATTTTGAAAGGTTTCGTGTGTGAATGCTGGTACGTGAGTAGGAAGGGAAGACATATCTGTGCACACAACAGATGTAACAAGTGAAAGAAGGCAACTGTCAAGTGATGACATCACGTCAAGTACCAGAGGTGACAATTACGCAAATTATTCATATTCTACAGAGCTGTGGATAACTTGATTCTTGAGCTGCTCACCTCAGTGAACCAAGCTCCTATTTTCATTCATGTTTTGACAAACGCCATCAGAAGCATGCAGTTCTGGTGAATCAATGTCATATATATCCAGCCTCCATCCCAAGCAACATTCCCCCACATTCTAACAGAGTCCACTAGCTCAGCTAAGGATGCATTTACCCAGCTGTGCTGTTTTAAATCCAAGCTACACCTACGCTATACTGTGTTGACTGAATTGTAAGCCTTGACATTCACAGAGAGAGGTCAAGGGCATGCAGGTGGCTGCACCCCCTCCTCCAGTCTGCAATTCCAGCCTGAACTCTCCCTTCCTTCCCTTCTGCCCATTATGAGTTTTTCTCTTACTGGGGTCCTGACATAGGACACTTTTATTTGTTCTTTCTTTTCTATCTTTTCTGCTCCCTCTCCTCACTAAAGCTGCTGAACACAGAAACTCCCTGTGCAGCAGCTGTTTCCATTCAGCCCTGTGGTCCCTATGAAGATGGAATTAGCCTCTCATTAACCCTCTGCCTCCTGCTGTTATGCATCAATGCAGCTATTTAACTAAGTGCAGGGAGCAATTAATACCATCTCTGTTTGCAGTCACCACTTTTGCCTCTTTCAGCTGCAATGCTGAGTATGCAGCAGCACACTCAGCTGCCACAGATATGTAAGCCCCAGAGAACGAAGTCGATAAACAGATATTTTTAAAAAAAGACTTTGTGACAAGGATCAGATATACAACAGCAAGGGTCAAGTTTAATACGTGTTATTGCTGGGAAAAAAAAAAAGCAATTTTACAAAGTAACCCGATTTTTTTTTTTTAACTTGCTCACCATAATGGAATACTTTATGATTTTACTTAGCTGAAACGCACCTAACTGCTAAACGTGCCAGAATACTTGGGAATATGTACTGAAAAATAAACTTTTAAAATCTTGTTGAGATAAATCAGCTTTTTAAAATAAGTAATAGTCATAGAAAACTAACATTAATTATGCTGTTTTCTCAAGGGTATTTTTACACTGCAATAGGAAGGTGCTTGTTCCTCCTCCTCCCAACCACACTCCCCAGCTGTCTTAGTCCATTTTCAAGTAACAAAGTATTTTGTCTGTTCCAAGAACCTACTCAAGAAGGTACTGATGGCTACCTTTCACATATAGCTACGCCTCAGGCACCTCATCCAAGTCTCAGAAGTTGCATTTGTCATTAGATGGACCCAGACTGCATTTTAAACAAAATATTACTACAAATAGCCAAGCTTGAAACAAGTTGCACAGCACTCAGTGAAGGACAGGCAGCAAAACTAGAAGTGTCTACCCGGGCAGAAGCAGCAACCCCCCCCAGTGCCTGAAAACTGAACCCTCATCAGCCAAATACATGTATACCTCTTCCTGCTTTCCCCAGACTCCTGTGAACAGTCACAGAATAGTTTTCTGTGTCTGGTACAAGACTCGCTGTCCTAGCAACAGGCTTTTCCCATCACTATTTCGTTTACTCTTCCTCTAATCTCACCAGAGGCCCTACCACTTCCATGTTGGAGGAAATCTCACTACAGAACCTGGGGCTCACAGACTAAATCCTTAGCATCACACAACTGAATTTGTAACATATGCTTAAGTGTTTATTCAATTCCCCTAAGTGAACCTAAGACTGTATTTGGGACTCTTCTAGCCACACAGATGTTGAAATTTCTGAGGGGCTTAAGGCTGGGAACAAACTAAAAGCAAGTTAACAGTTTTCCTCTGAAGGAAAAATCCTTGCCTTGTGATCTCAAGTTATTCTGACAGAGTTCAATTTCAGTCACTGAGCGTATCTCTAAGTACTCTGCAAAATACTCTTGTAGTCTCAACTGGGAGGGTAAAAGAGTTACAGATGCCACTGTTAATTTGCTCATTCTTGACTCACACAATGGGCTATCTTCCTGCCAATTTGGCTGTGCTAACATTACTGTAAGGCAATCTAATCAGCAGGAATCCAAATGTCCACTATAACAAAGAGGAAAAAATAAAACTGGATTTGACCCAGAAAATGATGGAAAGTAATTTATTTTCCTGTCTTGTTCTAAGATTCCAGAGTCAGATAATGTATTTAAAGGTCTATTCCAATCTAAAAAACCCCATACTGATATACACTATATATTCCAGATTAAAAAGGTGTCAACCTCTCTTAGGACACAGTTTTAAAGAGCTATTACTAAGGTCTGGACTGAGACAGAAAGTTTACAAAAAACATATTCCACAAAACTTCCACAGTGGAGATAAAACAAGACTCAGTCCTACTGTTCCCTTCCCACTTCAATTAAATTGTAATCACAAATATATAATTGCATGTACGGTGTGGCTTAGCTGCCTAGGATATACAAATTTTAGTGTAATTTTTCAAGTTCCTAACATACCATATATCTACATCCAATCAAATTTAAGTGTAGGTATTTCTTAGAGGAAGGGAGGTGAGTAGCAGGAAGGGAAGAAATGTTTCCTGAGTTTGTGTGCACCAACCATGTAAGATTCTTACATTTATCCTCCCAAATAACTCCAGCAGAGTATTTCTGTAAATGTAATTTGTGGTGCTCTATAAACCTGTTACTAAGATTTCCCATTTGCCCAGGCTCAACAGCAGAGAAACAGAAATTTATAATCTGCTTCTCTGAGCTCTGATCATGCACAGCTCGTGCACCCTCAAAAACCTCCATTGAAGTCCCATTTATATACATATAACAAGACTGAAACAGTCCCTCCTGCACCAGCAGAACATTACACAATTTCCTCAAGGTGCTGTTGGTCAAAACTGGATTTGTATTAACCTGGTTAAGACTTTTTGCTGAAGTCAGTTCCACTGCCTAGCAAAAGCACGAGATTTGAGAGTAAGTCTACAAGAGTGTGATGTGTGGGGATACCATAGAAGCCCTTATCTCTCTAATTCTTCCCCCTTTTCCATACTCGGAGGAGAACAAATGCCAGTTTGGGCTGCTGTTAGAAAATAGAGAAGGAATACTTATGTATTGTACCAGCCAAGTTTTTTTCTGAGTCGCAGTGGTCTGAAGTCTCTGGCAGCAAGCAGAGGTTTGTATCACCTATTTTACAGCCCTCTTGCAGGTACTTCTACCTGAAGCTCAGAGCTACCTATGTAATTCAGTGCTACCCACCAGCCATACTCTGAAATAATCAGTTCTGCCTTCCCTTTCTTTTCACATAATGATGCAGTAACAGCAGCCAACAGCTTCCCTATCAGAGTGTGTACCTAGGGACAAATGCAGTTGTAGGGATTATGTATGCTTCCTCTGTAGTCACCCCCAACTTTTCCCAAATGTTGTGATGGCAGACTGAGTGGACTTGGTCTGTAAATGGTGCTGTGAATTAGACAACCCTGCTCTGAATTAATATGCTTGAGTTTCCTGAGACTTGAGTTAGCTGCTTTTCCTAAGTAAGGATATTTAGGGCTTTTCTAATTAATAGCAAATGTTCCATCATATTACAAACTCAGAAAACAAGACAGAGATCTGGAAAAGAATTCAAGGACAGTATAAACCAGATGGCTCTAGGCAAGAAAATTACATTTAAACATAAACATCTTTCTGCACAACCCATGCACATTTTTGCAGTGTTACCAACTTTACAGTCCCAGCATTTTATCATATCCCTGAAGTATATACTGCTTGAGATACAAATGCAGCACAATCAGTCAAGAGAAAATCAGGTTTTGTTTTACATCCTTAGCTATGTGACTATCAATGGACAGATTTGAACTACCAACAAAAATATGGAAACTGTGAGAATCAACCACTCCATCTGCTCAACCCACTCCTCAGCCACAGGCAGAATATATGCAGATGGGAATGTCTGAAATCCCAGCAGGCTTTACACATTGTAGCTTCATTTTTTTAGAGTAGGACAATGGGAATTAGCAAGTTTGTCTTGAAATAGTAATTGAGACATTTCATTCACGTAAAACCACAAATGCACCAGTGATTTTACATCTCTGAAGCAAAACCACAGAGGGAATGAAAGAAAAGCTTTTATTGTTGTACTGCAATGAATACGAAAAATTATGCTTTTCCCCACTGTAGACATTAAAATCTAGTGACACTGTTTTGGGAAATTGAGTAGTAGGCACTCAAGTCAAGATATTTCAATCTGTCTTCACTGAACAGAGAAACAAGAAAAGCTTCTGCAGCCACTCCTGTAAAAGAAACCAACAAAAAAGATTTTGGAGCTTATCATTCCATACCTTAAAATATTTTATTGCAGCAGCTATAAGGCATAGGAGAAAGTAAACTAAGAAGGAACAAAGATATATACACTACACTGAGCACTAGTGTCCAGAAGTGTATGTAAAAGAGGGCTGTACATTATTCATAGTTAAAAAAGCAGGACCTCGGATGGGATTGAAATATTAGATATAGCTTATTTTAGTTCCAACTTGTTCACATTTCATGGAAACCATGCCCTACAGTCATTTCAGAACACCGTTTTCTTTTATAAATTAATCATAGTAATGTGCTCTGCTGTCAAACATCATGGAAACACCAGACCAGCTGACAAACAGAATTCTCACCCTTATTTTCAAAGATGACAAAATTAGTTCTTTACGAAGAACTTATCAATTGATAAAGATACATCTGCCCAACTACATAAGAGGCATGTTTGGAAATGCAACCTGGATTTTAAAAGACTGAAGAAATAAGAGCTAATCCAATGTTATTGAATAACTTACTGTTATTCAAACAAGGAAACAAATCCTGAGACATGAAGGATCAGGAGTGGTATATCTGAAGAATAAGGAGTGGTACAGGCTGATGAATGGTCCAGAATGTGAAATGGTTCACCTTGGATGGTTGGTCTTTGGCCCAACCTCCTGCTCACATTAGAGTCAAGGTTGCTCAGGACTTTTTGCACAGCTGGGTCTTGAGAACCGCTACGGATGGAGTCTGCACAGCAGCTCTGAGTACCCAGTTCTCTTCTTGACTGTTCTCACAGGGAATTTTTTTCCCCATATATTCAGTTAACTCTCATTTCAACTTATGCACATTGTTTATGCACCCTCCCACTGTTTATATCAGCAAGAGTTTGAGTCCCCCACTGTGATAACCACTCCACAGGCACAGAGGGGTTCTATTACATCAACCTGAAGCCATCCTTTCTTCAGACCAAACCAGCCCAGATCCCACAGCCTCTTCTCCCTCAGTAAGTGCTCCAGCCCCTGATTGTGTTGGCAGCCCTTCCCCTGCACTCCTTCACCTTTATGGTACTGGCAGGCCTCAAATTGGATGCACAGTCATAATGAGTGTAGAAAATAATGGATCTAGAGTATAAGGCACAATGGATTTAAAAATACAATGGCTTTTATTTGTTAGGTAAACAGCTTCACCACTATTGCCCAGCTGCTAAGAGGTTAAAAACCCCTGAAAGTAACAAAGGTCTTTCCAAGGACCATTATAGAAATGCAATAAGGCTACAGAAGGAAGTGCGTTCATTCTGCCAAAAAACCTAAAATGAGACCCCCTAGTCAAACATCCAAACAAAAAAGTCCTAGATGTGGTAACTACAGAATACATTACACTTAAGTAAAAGTTTGAAGTGTCTTAGGAATACTTAATTTCCAATTTAATTAACTTAGATATGCACAATGTCACAACAGAATAAACCAAAATGGTACTAAGCTGTGCAGAGGCATTACCTGGTAAGGCTAATCTTCTCCAGCTTCTTCAATACCTATAAAAGGGAACTAAATTGAACTAATGACGTCTGCAAATAAGTGTAAAAAGGGTGGTGCTGGAAACACTAGTGAAGACTGAGGTACAGTACAAAACATTTACAAAGATGTTTGGAAAATAAAGTGAATTTGGTAGAAGGCCAGATAATACAAGTTAATGTGCAGCAGGGCCCTGAGGGAGACACAGAGGGAAAGTGAAGCAGCAGGAGAAAGAACTGTGTCTTTATGAAAGGGGTCTTATTAGGCAGTCCAGAAGAGGACTTGTCTGCAGCTCAGGTAAGAAGCCACCTGGAATAATTCATTCTGTCCTGAGAAATGGAATACCAAGCAGAGAATGGTATGCTGAGGGAAATTCAGAAAAGTACAATGAGAAGCACAAAGCCACTGAGCAGATTGCTTTGTGTGTCAATTTACCTACTTTCAAATGCTATTTTCATCACAACAGATTTCCACATCTGTGAGGCAGGCGAAGTTGAGAGAAATAATCTGGGTAAGTGGCAAGGAGCATAACCAGCAAATTCCAGGGTATGGACCCAATGTGGAAATGCATTTGGGTCACAAGAATTAGGAGAATAAGGAATGTATGTTATGTTGGGTTTTTTTCTGACTGAATGAAGTTGTTCAGTTTAACAATCTCCCAAGAGACAAGTTTGAGTTTCCATTTTTTAAGGCATGTTGTGTTGAAGAGTTGGAAAAGGTTCCGAAATACTACACAGTAGTAGTAAACAAAGTTATATATAAGGTACACTGAGCACTTGTCTTAGGACTAGAATAGAGAGAAATCCTGCACTAACTGCAACAGCTGAGCAAATAATCTCTGCACCACTAGAGTTCTGTGAAACCTTTAAACCTGTCCTCTTTTTAGTCCTCTTAACTTCCTGTCTTTATAACATAAAAGCATATCTTAAAACAAAACAAAACACAACAAAAAAAAAAAAAGAAAAAGCCCAAGATAAAGCCAAAGTAAAGAATTACTCTTTCCTTAAAAGCCTTAAAAAAAGACAACTTACATTTAGCACAAGGAAAACTTAGCAGCACAACTAAATCTATACCAACAGATCTTCACTACTGTATTACTTACTACTTCTTGTGCATAAACTAAGAGGTTCTCTTCAATGCATCTCTAAAGAGGAAAGAATAAAAAAATTGAGCCTGAATTCTTTATAAGAGTCATATTACTCATAAATATGCAACACCACAGGAAAGCACGTAAATTCATAAATTGGATAGCCTAGTACAGTTTTGATTGGCAGTCTTCTAATCCTGCTTTAGGCCGGCATTATTTCTGGCTCACCAGAGAAGACCCTCTGAACACCTGCCCTTCTGATCCTCTCCCCCATCCCACTTTGGGGCAGTGACTGAGTGACCAGAGGGGGGCTTGGCTGCCAGAGGGTGTCAACACACCTCAGTGCTCTACAAGATTGAGAGCCCCAGCATGTTCCCAGGTGAGAGAATCAGTGCCACTTAGAGCACCTTGATCCTCTCCCTTCTTTCAGATACACTCAAAAGCCTAATTTCAATTTAGTATGTGATTGCAACAACAAAGAGGACAAAGGAGTAAGTGATGAAGTCTAATGATTTTTTTTAAAAATCTACTTCAATTTAAGAACCGAAAAGATGTGATAATCAAGCATGTTAAAATGAACTTTCCAAAACCTAAGTGAGATGTTACACAACTCAGCAAAACACTGAAAAATACTCTGTGCCAGAGGAGGAAACTTCAACAATCGTCTAAAAATAGCTTTTAAAAAAATGAGGGAGTTCACTTCCAAATAAGTGATTCTGACTTTGCTGCTTTCATGCTGGCTGTAATCCAACTGAGCAACAAAGAGGTTTGTCTTTGCAGGTCTGGCTAATGCACAGTTAATTTCAGAGAGAAGCGAGTTGGAAAATCATCAAATATCAACCTGTTCCACATTCTGTAACGGGCAGAAAAGAAAATTACCTACGAGTATAGTACACAGGGGTCACGTGTACTGTAGCTTCTCAGAATTCACCCGAAATCAGTTTCATCCCATCCAAAACATTCATTCTATCAAAGTGAAAACTGACTAAACTTCACTCAGCTAAGACAGTACAAGGAAACACCTATTTTCTCAGACCTCATGACCATCCTTTATGAGCCACTATGAAACTCAATGGGTCACAGCTCAAGCTGACTTCCTTGTTATCACCATATCTTCAGTGTGTACCCGCACCTTCACATACTCCCAGAGTTCTACTTCCTACCTGCATTGTGTTTCAAGTCTATCACACACAGCACTGTCTAACTTGTGCCTTCTGTCCATGTCACTCACAACGAATGCATTAATCTCTTTTTGCCTGAACTCAGTCCACCCTGGAGTGGGAAATCTAGCACCTTCTTTTGGCAACACTCATCAGCAAGACAGAAGGACTAACTGCTTGCTTCACAGTGAGATTCTGCCTGAGGCTTTTAGTTTCTTCCTCTCCAGCAGCTTTCTCTATTGTTAAAGACCTGCTTTGTGCTTTTGTCATCTCAACTGTTCCCATAATTCCTCCAGGACACCTAAAACAGCATGGAAAAGTGCTGTTGTCTTCACATCCTAGCCTGCATGACCTCTCAAAACATCTCCGCTGTCTCTATGGTAAATATTTTGACACTGTCTTCATATGCATTTTATTCAGGCATAGAGATTCTATAGAGAAAGGTTCATTTTTGCCTGTTTTTTGAATTACTGAAGCCATCCACTAGAGGAGAAGAAAAAGTGATCACATGAGCAGGACTGTGACAGATTTCCCTAAAATTAAATGTGAAAACTAATGTAAAATATATGTAAATAATAATGTGTAAATAATAAATACAGTGTACCCAAATTCTAAAAAGCAGAATAAGGACCCAAGTGAGAAATGAGCAAATCTGCTACTGGGTTGTGATCTCCCAGTCTTGGCCTCCAGATTATTGCTTATGCTTCCCACAGCATCCTGTCCATACAGAGGTGAAATGTATTCCCTGAGTCACAGACTGGGTGAATAACTGGGCTGGGGGTGCTAATAAAAGACAGTCAGAGAGAGCATGTGAGCAAGCGAGGGTGTCAAGATGTGCACGCCTGCTTCTCCAGGCATGGACCAGAGTCTCAGTGACAGCTGTAAAACATGCAATGAGGTCACAAAAGGAAGAGGAAGAATGCGCCAAGGCCTGTGGACGTGGCTGAGCATTTAGACTGCTCACGCCAGCTCTTATTGTTCACTTTGCTGTAGTTGTTACACAATAACAAAGGGACGGAAAAGGATGTCAATAACAGCAACAATAATGTCTCCAGAAATAAAGGATTTACCACACTGGATTGGAAAAGCGATGTATCTGAGGTGTTGTCATTAGTATTGATTAAAATCCTGCATTTGAAAGAAAAGGAGGACAATCGAATTCATGTACTTAATGAAATACTGTGCAGGGAAGATTAAAACTATTCCTTATTCCCTATTGTAATTGGGTTGAGGTAACTTGTACCACATAATCTTCTAATATTGAGGAAGATTAGACAACATACTGGTAAAAATAAGAGCACCTGAGTCCCATCTGTGCAACAGCTGCCCTTGAGATAGCAATGAAGGAAGTGAATAATGCATTTGAACTTCTGTCACTGCTGATGCAAGGTGGAGAACTGACTTAATAATATACTGAGTGGTAAATGGCGAGCGTGACTTCTCTAAGACCAGAGTAGTAAAGGGCACTGTACCTATCATACCTCCCATACCTACTCAAGAGTTTGGAAAGACCCTCCTTTAACAGGAAGAAACAAAAAGACAGGTGGTGTCTTCTTCTTTAGGTGTGAAGTTTTAGTTTATACTAATTCCTACAGGATGGATACAGAGCTAACATAAACCAGCCCACACACTTCCAAAAGTGAGAAGGAAACCCCAAACAAACAAGTTCAGACACTCCAAAAGGCCTGCACCAATAAAGCACTAAGCTAGATATAAAACAAAGCCAGAGTTGTTTGCAAGGTTACTTAGATGATGTCAAAGAAATGTATAGTGAAAGAAACCACTGCTGTGAATCTTGCTCTTATTTTAACTATTAAAAAGCCATCAAACTTAAGAACAAGTCCAGAATTTTGTATTTTTTTTTAAAGCGTAGTTATCTTTGAAAAAGAAAAGGTTAATCTGATTTCCCAAGAGCATGTTTTGGAACACAGCTCCCTCTTGACTTCCTCAACAACAAGAAAACAGTTAAGCCATGGAGACATAAATAGAGAAGAGGATTCTACACTGTAAATCTTTTTGGCCTTGTCTCAGCCTCCTAAAGCAAGTACCATCTATCTTGCAAAACAGAGGTAGTGTTTGCAGCATTCTTCAGAAGCAGTGGCCAACCCAAAGTGGAAACTGAGGTTCAGAATTAATCCTGCATGTAGCATGGGCACGTTCCTTACTCCCACCACACTGACGGAAGGTAAGAGTGAAATGGACTGCCCATTTCTACCTTCTTTATTGTGCACTTGGTAGCAAGAACTTTACCTCTTTGAGCAAATTGTGTACAATTCCTCCCCTTCACATACCTGGTCCAATGTTCATGGGGTCTGTGGCTGTCACAACAGCACTCAGTTAGAGAGGCTTCCACGATTCTTCACCACTGCCCTTTGTACTGTTTCTCGTTAAGATGGAAATAAAGCAAATGCATTACACGCTGCTGGGGTTTACCTGTACTAACATGCACAGGAGCAGACTGGTGAGATTTGCTTTGTTTCCTAGTGAAAAATAAATCTATGCAAAGATGCGGAAGGAGCTTAAGGCTGTAACAATAGTGTTATGTGATGACTGAGGTTAAAGAGGAAATCTTTACTGAAAAAGAAAATTATGCATTTTTTTGTCAGAAAACTTTTATTACCGCTACCTGCGGTGATGGAACATTTTGCACATGCCCTGCCAAACACAGAAAACACCTATGCTGTCTGGTCCAGAAGAGCTAATGCTCTAGATAAGAATGTGCAGAAATTGTTTTCCCCAAATAAAGTGTATTCAGATGTGTGGTCTAAAAGCTCATGGTTATTGTAATAAAGTATTATCTCATATTATTTATTTGTCTCTAGCTCTTCTGTACTGCCAGGTAGGTTCACACAAAAACACCATTCATAACCAATCTGTATTTGGCATTACAATAAGTGTACTGATGTGAATTAAAAGGACTGATAATTGAAAACAGGTCTATTCTTGCAGTTGACCCCTGCCATGTTTCCACTTGGCAATGCAATTATTATGCAAATCAAAATACAATGGTATAATTTCTTTATATTCAGTAAAATTTGGTTAAAAGCCTTTTTAAAAGGTTGTTCACACCATGTTCACCACAACTGGTACTTTAACAAAAGTGCAGGCAGAATTTGTTAAATAATTACTTTAAAAATAAGACATTTTAAGTTAAGGAGTTCAATATTCTGTATTTATTTTTACTACATAACTACTGAAAAAATATTCTGAACATTTTGTATAAAATAAGCTTGCTAATTGTTTCTCTTTTATTAGTTGTGGGGATGGAGACAGTTAAAAGCTGTGGAGAGGCTTTCAGATCAAAGGAAAGAATGGATTCACTATGACATCATGTTTTGTTTTGTATATTTTTAAGAGTGCAAAGTTTCCCTGTAACTCTCTAGATCCTTCATTGATTTATCCTTCCTAGTAAGCCAAGTTCTTTCTCAGTTTTAAAAGTTCCAACGGTCAGTTCAGTCACGTAATTCGCCTCACCTGTACCTCAAGTATGTGATCTCATTGTTTTTTGGCTGGAGCTCCCATTCCCAAGATCTCACGTGTCTGAAACATTTATATCGAGACGGTTTAATTATGATCCAGTGCCACCAGCACTTCCTCTCGGTGTTATCTATATCTGCCTCTGACATATAGGGTGGCAATTTCAGTGCATAACTGAGACAGAGATGATTTGCAAGACTGCTCCCAATCCTCTCTGAGATAATCAGTAAGGTAGTTATTTACTCCCATGTTCATATAAACCTAAAGGTATTTACAGTGTAAAAAAACCCCTGCACCCATGTTTTTAAATTGTTGCTCCTCCCAGTTAAGATCTTGCAGAGGTTAAACATGCAGGTTGGGATCACTTATTATTCAAAGCCCAACATTCTTCTCCTGCAACTTAGGTTTAAAAAAATTATGTTTGGTTCACACTTGGCACCTGTTTTGAGTTCCCTGCAGTACCTCTCCTGTTATAAAGCAGGAAAAAAAAGCCTTAGCCACAGAAAATGGCGGGGGCATAAGAACTACATACGGACTCACCATCCCTCTGCTCTCCTGCTGCCTTACCTGGGTCTCTCATCCTCACGTTGCAGCGCCGGTGCCCGGGGCCGCCTGCGCTCCCACTTCCCGCAGGACACGGAGCCTCCCCGGACTCCCTCTTCAACTTCCCGCTCCCCGCTTCCTTCCCCGCTCCACCCTTCCCCCCGGCCGAGCCCAGGTCCCCACAGCCACAAAGGAAAAGCCGCAGGTCAGGAAAGACACGATGCGACTGTAACACGGCGTCTAAGCCAAAAAAAGAAGTGTGGGAGTTGGAGGAGAGGAAAACAGGCCGGCGGGAACAAAGATGCTTTCGTATTCTTCATGGGATGCAGCGACTGCTCCTTCTCGCTTTCAGAGGGAAAACAAACCAATAAAGTCACCTAGAGCAGACCTTTCTTTAATCTCGAGTGGTATTTCCGGCTGTGGGTGTTTCGCTGTCCCCAACGGGAACAAGAGATGGGTGGGCGATGGACGCCCTGCCAGCCTTGCCCGCAGGGGCCCCTGCCAGCCCTGCAGAGCTCTTCCTCTAACTAAAATCCTCTCCTGAAAAATTCTACCTGCAGGTAGTTGTTGTTTCAGTAACTGTATTTCCTCTAGAAAGCCCTTCTTGTTTAGGAATGTGCGTATGCATGTATATGTACACATACTTGGGAGAGGAAAGGGCAAGAGCTTCATGCCCTGGAAGAGAGGAGTGGCCAGTCTAACAACTTGGTATTGGTATGGCCAGTCTTCGTGAGCAAAGATTTGGGAAAGGTCTTTTACCCTTCGAGCCTGCGCAATGCATTTTTTTAGGTGAGACCCAGTGTGCGCTGAACTGAGTCCACCCTTTAATCCTAAGGTTCAACTGCCGGGGCCGAGCGAGCTCGGACAGTGGCAGTGAGGTCCTCTGGACGTAGGTTTGTTTAGAGTGACCTTCTCTTAGATGGATGGCCTTACAGGGCTGACGAGCTCCATCTGCCCGGGGCAGTTTCCCTGACTGGGAATCGAACCCAGGCCGCAGCGGTGAGAGCGCCGCATCCTAACCACTAGACCACCAGGGGGCCAACAACTAGTCCTTCAAGTACAGACTGAGTAAGTACCATGCTCCCCATAGAGCAGCAAAGTTGGCTTCTACTCCCTCCATCTTTATCTACAAACCTCAGGCTACCCTGCATCCCCTGGAGGGACCAGCTAGAACACCCACGAACACACCTCTCATCAAGTACGTAAAAGCACCTAAGTCCAATATTGGAGAGGTATTTTGCATAACCCTGCTTTTTTGGGGACATTCTTTTCTCGCAGTACCTTCCACACAGCCTCTGTTTTTTGCAGACATCTATTTCCCCTTCATTTACAATTTATAAAGAATGTCACAAAATGCAGCAGAATACTGATTCATTGTGAGAATTTCTGTTTTCCTGTTTCTTTATGGAAGCTTATCCACATGAACAGGAAACCTTGTGGTAATTAGCCTTCTCCTTTTTGTTCAAAACACTGATGCTGACTGCCTGAGAAGCAAAAACAAATCCATCCTGAGTTCAAAGCCATTTCTGTATTCCATTTGTTTCTCTGACAAGGCTATCTTACAGAGCAGTCAATTTCTTTTTCCAGATAACAAAGCAGCAAACTGCATTTCAAACCCTCCCCCCACCCCCCCTGGACAATAAACAAAGCTTCTCAAATCTGCTTCTGAAGAACAATGCCCTTACCTTAATAAACTGCTTACTTGTCCCATTAGCAGTGAACAGAGCATCTTATGTCTAACAGGAGCTGCCATTTTTAATCAGTGCAGCTTAATGAAGCATCAGCTCCTTTCACACCCTCAGTCTTTTCAGCATAAGAAATAGTTCCAGCCTTCTCTCTGAGTCGATCCCTCTGCTCTCAATCAGTGCATGATGAACATGTGACAGCAGGACTTCTCCACTGAGACTCATTTCATATCAATAAGAGCTTTCAGGATGACCCAAACCACAGATTACTTTACGTCTCAATGGTACTTTGCAGACCTTATCTGGAGGCTGGAGAATGTTCCCGTTGCATATCACATTTCCAGACTACCAAAGATTTATTTTCAGGTGCTAATATTTGTAGTAAATTTCCAAGTAACAAACCTACTATAATAAGCATGCATGTGCAACAACAGAGAACAAAACACTCTACAGCTCAACACAAAGTCAGAAGTCACAGGTTAGAAACAGAGGAGAAAGGGAAACTATTATTTCAGTCTAAGAACATGCATATTAACACATTTTCACAGTGCTAAATATCAGTTTGAAAAACAGTACTACATTATTTAGTAAGCCAAATTAAAACACAAGACTCTTCAATTCAAAGGGTATCCAGATCATACTATAGAGGTGTAAAAGCCCACAGGAAGATGCTCTCCTTTTCTGTGAAGTATTTGTGTTCTTAAACCTAAATCTATAGTTGTCATCATAGTTAGTGCAAAAATAAGAAACCACGAAAATGTGACATATACAAGAGGATCCTAAAGCTTAGCAATAGAAGACCAATAAAATGAATATATATCATTGTCAATAGTAAGCTTACAAATGTCACCATACTAAAATCCATTACAAATACAGTTCTGGGTTGCAGATTCTAACAACACAGCCAACTTAAGTACGTTGCATATGATCCTCTATATTTGAAAATGAACATGTTATTTGTGACTGCTCCTTGCATGCCTCTGTCTAGTAAGACAAGTAACTAGTGGTCAGACTAATATTTTTGTCTAGTTCACTATGGTTTAGTACAAAACCATTAAAAAGCACTTTCTTATGGAAGGAAGCCACTATAAAGGAGTCAAGAATTTCCATGCCAATGCCCATCTTGTGCACAAATCATCACAAAAAATCTGCATGACAAATGAATGACAAATATGAATGAATGACATGACGAATGACAAATGAATGACAAATATGAATATGAATATGAATGACAAATTCCAGCCTGGACTTATTTTACTGAAAACTGAATTCCCTAAATACATATACTCACACATACAGAGTTAAACATTGGAATACATGGATACTTTTGTATCCATGTTCCTGTTATAAGAAGTAATTTGGAAATTTGACTGAATATCGTAAAAAAAAAAAAAATGTCCATTACTTAAGGATAAGCAACATATGTGAACAAAACTGAATTATTTGACAATACTTCCATAAATAATGGCTGTTAGCTGTCTTGAGTTACATGGAATTTCCTTGGACAGATTGGTTTTGGAGCTCATAACCTCACCACCAGGTAAGTGGCACTGGTAGTCATTCTAGTCTATTCTTCATAATTTCTTTGTAATTGCTCTGTTACAAAACTGATTCCGACCCTGCCCCTGCCCTAAGTGCCGTACCACACTGAGTTGTGCATTTGTGATGCATGCCAAGTTGTGCTTCCGATTCCCTCCCTCATAGCTGAAAGCAGCATTCCTCTGTAATCCTGAAGAGCTCTTCAGGTTCCACCATCACACTTGATATTTTAAAAGGTGGTTTAGATGATGTGCAACTTCTCAGGATTTATTTGCTTCAGACACTTGCATGCTCAAAAGCTACCTTCTGGTTTTTTACCCTCTTTTGTGCTATAAATAAATAATAAACAAACCAGCTGAATAATGATGCTTACACTACTTCCTAGTACCTAAAGTGAAAAACACTCCCTGATCTCCTCGTTTAATTGCATCCTCAAAGAAACAAGATTCTGAACAGCACATTCTCATGAAAGCACTTTAATAAAGGTGTTTTGAAAGAATCAGAACTGAAGAATGTGCTTCTGGTTTACACCACCAGGAACAACCAATTCTCCTGCTATCAGAAGGAACTTCTGAAGGGAAATGGTCAAAACTTCACATTGATATTACAATGAAGCAGCCAAAGCCAATGAACACACAAGTGTGTGGGTTATGGCAGACCAGCCTGTGATGCACTCACGTTTGGAAAACATTTGACATGAGACACAGACAGGCATCCTGCCAACCAGTAATAAGAACCCTAAAAGCTGTAAGTAGCTATAACCACCTTCTCACATACCCAAAATATATCTGTTTACAGCTAACAAATAAGTAAAATAGTAACACCACAGTAAATCCTGGGCGCCTTGCAAAAATGGTAAGCTCAAAAATAGCCTCTGTAGCAAATCTTCTTGTTTACTTTCAGCCTTTAAACCTTCTTCCTATTCTTTGACAGGTAAACTGGATTTTAAAAAATATTCTTTAATCATTACTTTTTAAAACTGTATTTCTGTTTCAGAAAAACTAAATTAATATCCAGCCAAACCACCCCAAATATCTAGCAAGACCATATAAACAAAAACAGCAAAAGCTGTCAGATAAAAATACAGTAATAGCAACAGCTCTATATATGAATTTTCTGTGGATAGGTTACAACATAATTCTCAGACAATAATCAGAAAGATGCGCTGTTGTACCAAAACCCAGTGTTATGCTCAGTACTCCTGAGTTACATTATTACAGTTAGCAGCTTCATCTGACCTATTTATGTTCCCTCTTTTAATGGGCATAGCTGATTCCAGAGAAGAGCTATGGAGACCATCTGTCAGAAAGACATTTAAAAAATGCTTGGAACGTATCGAAGATAACAGTAAGTGCAGAATTTATCAATTTTTCTATTAAAAATAAGCCTTTGCAGTAATTTTTTAATAAACTTTGTTGAGGAAGACATATACATCTCAAATTAAGTATTTGTTTGACTAAGGAAAACACTCCACAGACTCATCACCCTACCCTAGACCCTGCAAAGAAAGGAGAGGAATCTATGCTTACCAGCAAACTAATTAACATTACATGACAATCACTCTACCCACAGCAACTCTACCATTTGAATTGCTCCAAATAAAACTCAGACAGATAAACTGAAGCAGGGCACTAAGTGCATAGAGTGATGCTGACTGAAACCTTATTAAAATGGGAGCAGTGCTCTGACATCCATCCCAGTCTTGTCCTTCTTTGAAAATCATGTCTTCCCTTCCTTCTTCAAAAAGCAATGTGCCCAGCAAATCAATTGTTTTCAGGGAGCAATAAACACAGGGAGAGGAGAGCTTTCTATCCCACAAACAGGGTAGACAGTACTGCACTAACATTAACCAACAGATTTCAATATGAGCAACAGATTTCAATCTACAGAACTAAAAATTAACTCATATTTATGTAAGCTAAAAAGAAAAATAATATTTTTCAACAGTTTCTTTTTTGTATTTTTATACAAAAATTATACAATATATAATATATTTTTGTATTTTATATGAACAATTATGTAACAGCTTTTACATATTTTGTGCATACAAACTGTCTGAGAAGTTGGTCTTTTACAAATCTCCATGTAATTTTCATGCAAACAGAGTTAAACTTTTCCTATTCAGGCCTTCAGATTCGGCCTAAAGTTGCATGCACAGGTAACTGCCTGTAACTAACACTTGTAAAAATAAAGGGAGGATGAAGGTTTCCCATGACAAATATAGGACTGCTTACACATTCCTGAACTGCAAAATGCATTATTTCAAGAATACCAAATACACTTGATTGAACCAATCTTTTGGCCAATCCTGTACTCCAAAATCCCAATGATGGAAACAGACTAACATAACTAACATCACAGAAAAGGCTTTCAAGCAGCTGTAGTTCACTTCAAGCTGACCCATCTACTTTGTCCTTAATTCTGCATTAAGAACACAATAATATAAAATAGCAACAACATGTTGTATAATACATGCAATACATAGCATACACAATATGTGATAATAAGAATGTAATTCTGTATAACACACAGTTCTGCACTGTGTTTTTATTATTCCTGTTTCCAAAGCTGACTGAAGTACTACCTCAGTTTAAAACTGGTTCTACCAATTTAGCTTAAGTTAGTAAAGAATACCTGAATTTCTAATATGAAATTCCAATATTTTCTTCCCTCCCCCTGATTCAATTCCATGTATAATATTTAAAGTTCCATTTTCCTTACCACATTGACTTATTGGAAAGCTCTTCATGCCCTGGAAAACAGGTAGCTCTATTGCATGGTGAACCACGTATGGATGCAAGACGATTTGGGTGTGTCGGTGATAAACAAGTATGGACAGTGATTGCATGGAACAACTGGTTGCATTTAGAGTCACAGAATTTAAAACTAGGAGAAACAGTGATGATCTAATCTGACCTCCTGCATAACACACAGGCCATATAACCCCACCTAGCAATTACCTGCCTCTGTGACAAGTTTGATATGGTAACTCACCAACACTGGTTCTGCCAGATCCATTTTGAAACATTCACCTACAATGCTAATTTGAAGCATGCTGCATCAGGCAGATTCTGCACCTCCCAAACACACTTCCCAGAAGACAGGCGGATGTTTTCCTTTGGATACAGAGACTAATGCCTCATGTTACCACCCTATGGCTGTGCTGACAGAGCCGCCCCTTACTAGTGGCACAAAGCAGCCCCATCAGCTCATCCTCCAGTGGACTCACTGTCTGTCCAGTGCCTTGTGGAGTGCATGCACTGGATGCAACACCCAAAAATTAGCACCAACAGTCACAACTTTCAAGGCAGCAGCTCTCCAGACAGCAGATAGCACCCAGTGCACTGATGTAGCTCAAGGACCTGCACTCTGCCTTGGAATGGATACATGGGGGTGGCCCAAGGTACTTCTCTGGCAGGAATCCACAAGCCTTGTGACAGCAAGGTATCTCACAGTCGTAACACCAATTGAATCAACCCAAGCAAAACAAATATTTATTCAAATTCTAATTGGTTTTGGCATTGTCAGATACCTTTTCAATACAAATAGGTATTTCAATACAAAAAATTATAATAAATTTTATGTTGCAGGTATGTTTTGTAAGTACAAAGACTTGTATTTCTATGTTTTTTTGTTGCAGAGACAAAACTGATTAGATTAACAGGATAAAACTATTTCAAGTTTTCATATTCTTCTTTATATTTGGCTTTGTACATATGTGAACTCTTATATGATTATTTTAACCAATTTGTTTGACAGCCTGAGCCTATATACAGAAAAATATATTTGAAGTTGTTTTAAACTCTTGCTTTCTTTAGAAGACATGATTTCCCAATGAATTAATTTAACTGTTATATTTTACAAATCTACAAGATTTATCTTTATTTTAAATTTAATACCTTTCTAATACTCATCCATGAGCATTCAAATAATGAGAAAACTCCAGAAAAAACATTTGCTGGTGACTACAACCTACACATGTTCTCTGCTCAGGTTTCACTCCTTCAGTATTTATCAGAAGTCAAAGCAAAAGAAGATAACCAAAGTGGCCTACCTCAGAAATCTATCTTCAAGTTAACTAGCTCTCCTGTCCTTTCAGGTGCAGTAGTAATCAGCAGATCAAGCTTTACACAGAAAGCTTTTGCATACTGTACCTATCTTCCCTGTCATTGCCCACAATTGCTTGGAAGAGCTGCAGTGCTACAAATTGCTTGGAATGTGGAGGCAGAACAACCGAAGCACATTCAGAGTTAGAAAACCCACAGTGTTGTAACAGCACCTTTCAACACTGTGCACCTTCTCCTTCTGCCTCCTCGGGTAACAACAGCCAAACTGGTTTTCTCTTCCCCCCTCACCCCCCTTGCTATATGACTAATAAGTTATCTACTGTATTCAATTCTGCTTCACTTATCACTAACAAAACCACCAATCAAGTCCTAAAAGCAGAAGTATTTCCGCAAGACATAGAACAAAACCTCCACCTGCCTTTTACGATCCAGGTTTTCTTTTTGAGTTACACAATTGTCTATATATTTAACAGCGATACAAAACTGCGAAGAGAAAACCCTTAACAAAATATAAGGGCTTTTCTTATGTTATTGATGTGTAGGTATGTTTTTTGGCAACTTCCAACCTGACACCCATCATATTCAGGGAGACAGTATTTCAGGTTTCTGTATTCTGGAGACACTTCTGCCTAATCCCTGTTCAACATCAAACTCAGTCCACCACAACTTTCTGAAGAACATTTTCAGCATTTATCCGGGACATGATCAACTCATAAGTGTGTAATACTTACAAGGTTATAAACTAAAGACAACTGTTGTACTTGTTCTTCTCCAAGCATGTTAATCCTTCCAGGAAAACACTGGTAGCATAAATTTTTTATGCAGAAATACTATTTTTATGCTTTTAAATTTCAATATAAAAATACAGAGAGAGAACATGCAAAAGCATGTAATTCTTAAGCAAACAGAGACACGGTTTTATGAGCCAAGAGGCAATATGGCTTGAGGGAGAAGTTTCCATCAGAATATTCGGATCATAGGTCACTGATGTAGTTGTAAAAAGTTATCCAAGTATTTTTCCAGCTACTAATTTTTTTAATACTACTAAGTTATACTGACTTCATGCACCCATGACATCACAGCATTTTCTGCATTTCAGATAGAGAAACAGTTCTAAATAGATGCATGGTTGAAAAAGCAAGGGTTTGTGGATGTCAGTATCACCACCTTAACCACAAAAAGGAAGTACTTTGGTGTTTAGAAATCTTGGCATATAAAACCACTCACATTGAAGTTTTTATTTATCACTGCATAAATCAGGTAATGTGGATTATAGCAGATGATTGCAGGGGTTTAGCTCAGCTGTTGTGAAAACAGCCTTGTCTCCTCTCCTTAAGGAATCTATAATGAAATACAAACCCATTTCTTGTAACAAAAACTGCAGCTGGATCCTTTGTGAACTGCGAAAGGAGGGCAGGAGGCATGGCCATAGGCACTGACTCACATTCCCAGGAAGAGTCAGGTGATGCAGCTGAAGCAGTTCTTCCCCCCAGCCTACTTCTAAAAAACCTCTTCCTGAGCTATTGCAGCTCACAGCCATGGCCACCAGTGTGAATCATTTGTGGCTTCTGGCTGCATCACTGTGTAACAGTGCAAACGACGTGGCTGAGAAGTTCAACTGATGTCCAGCTGAGCCAGACCTCTTACAGAGAACAGCAACCTCAGAAAGGCAGCAACAGCAGCTGGACAGTCTCAGCCACAAACACTCACTCTGTCTGAGAGCATGACTGAGAGCTCAAAATAACGTCTTTTAAAAATGCCTTGACTTTCCCCCAAGAGGTTCACATACTCTATGTGCATATATATATATCCACTATATATGCATAGATATAAGAGCAAATCACATTGTCTGCTCAGGTGTGAGATAATAAAATAGTGATTAATTAAATTTTGCATTTGCATTTTTCCTTATCAAATGTTATTCTTACACTGCTTATCCACTTACGATCCTGAGAGCTTCTGTACCTTTTTGAGATCAGTTATACTCCTGTTGTACAAGCACCACAGAGGAAATGGAGTCTAGTCTAAATTTAAACCTAAATCAAAGTCATTAATTTGTCATCCAAAACTATTACTGCAAAAAAATTTTCCCATTACAAGTAGCCCTACTTTAGAGTCAATTTCTCACCAATGTCACAAAACTATTCCCTTTTACACTGTCGCATGAGTACACTTACCATTCCAGAGACATTTCCCTGCTGATTTTCCTCTTAGGTTGTGTCAAAACTTTTCCCAGAATTATTTCAGTACTTCCATCCCTGCAAGATAGATTTCCCTGCACATGCACTAAACACTTAAACATACCCTGGCTCCTGAACACATTTACTTCAATAAGCAGTCATATTAACCTTACCTAGAATATTTAAATAAACTAATGTTTACAGAATCACGCTGCCCTCCTATCACTATCCTCCACCTGAAAAACCTTACATCTTAAGTTTGGAAAGTAAATGATTTTTATAAAGCTCACCAGGATGAACAGCCAAAAAAGGAAACTAGACCTCCGGTTCCCCTCCCCAAAATGCCTGTCTGCACCCAGGGAGCCAGCCACGCAGTCTGCCCCTCACCTCCCCGACCAGAGCCAGCTCCCGCCTCCCCCTCTCCTCTCTCCAAATGGGCCATTAACCTAGGCTGGCTACATCTTTTGTAACGCTAATGACCTCCCTTCCCCCCCCCCCCTGTTCTTTTCTTTTTTTTTTTTTTTTTTTTTCCTTGGAGTGGGGCAGAGGGAAGAAAAATTCCCCTGATTTCCTAATCTATAACACATGGATTCAAAGAACTAACACTTAAATTAATGCAAGAAAAATCTTTCAAAAACCATTAAGCAGAATGACCTATCCCCAAACCAACTCCAGGTGTGAAAGTCCCCTGCTGAACATAGTTGGTGGGCACAGCAGTACCTCACTGTCTTACTTTTGAACAAGCATCTATTCTCAGCCCCTACCTGAAACATGAACCATGCAGTAGTTTGACTTCTGATCTGATGTCATATAGGTTTAGCTCTTACTTACAGCTTAAGAAATTATCTTCTCACGTATCAATTCAAATTTTACAACTTCTAAAAGCTCATTTTCCTTATCAAAGATATCCCATTTCAACATAGTCCCACTCCCACAAGTTTGTTTCCAAATCCTCACAGTGTGTTCAGCCAATTGATTCAGCCCAAACAGGAGACAGCGCCTTGAAGGCAGAAGAGCATAAGCTTCAGGGGCAGATCAGCCATTAGTGAAACAGAAACTCTCCTCTCTGGACAGGAAAGTGCCAGCCCTACCCCTGCCTTCTGCCTGGAGTATTCCACCTGTTTGGCTTGTATGCCAGCTTGCTGGCTGCTGCCTGAGCAGGAAAAACAATTTCTTTTACCTCATTTCCTCTCAGATTCAGTGTTGTTTTCACTGAAGTCAACAAACTCTAGGAAAGTATTGGTTGAAAAGAGAAGGAATGTGGAAGAGCACAGGGTAAGAGGAAAAGGAGAGGAAAAGAGATGGGGAGAAATTATTTAGGAAAATGAAGCTGAGGACTGGAAGTCCAACACACTACAGCAGAAAAAGCAGGTGTGAGATCAGTGATAATCAGCAAGGAGAATGCCTTAGGCACATACACTGAGGTTTTAAGATATCTTTGGGATTTAGGTAACTAAACAGCACATAAGTTTAGTAGTATACGCTAAGAAAATGAGAAAAAAAGTAATTTTAAAAGGAGGATTTTCCTTGGAGCAGTGCAGAGTGATTACCAGAGGCATCAAAACACAGAGGACAAACTTTGGATATCTAAGGAGTTTAAAATCCTTGAAACTGGGATCACATCATCATACAGGTTTCATACAGCAAATCAGCCAAGAATTCAACATGTGAAGGAAGAATGGACAGCTTGGTTTTAAACAGCCTGCATCTGAGAGAGTGCAGAAAATATTGTGGGAGCAAAGAGAGGGAAGATGAGCAGCAGAGGTGTTTCTATCCAGCTGAAATCTCAGTTACCCCCTCAGTGATGGTATCAGATGAAACCACCCAATGAACATTACAGGAGACAGAGGTTTGTGCCTACAGAAGAAAAACGTTAAATGTTATGCCTGGAATGGCACTGTTTCTTTCCATCATCAAAGAAATCAGGGCTACAAGAAGACATCTAATCTAAAGAGGTAAAGAAAAATTCTGCACAGGGCTTTCTCCAGAGTAGCTCAGCAGCACAAACAAACGTACTGACAAAGTGGAATGGCTTTCGTCCACAGTCAGTGAACCAGGCCCCCAGGACTACTGCTCCTGCCAGGAACATTTTGGTTGCTCTCCGCGTATATCATGCCCTGATGAGGTTAGTACCATTTCTGTAAGAAAGAAAGGATTTCAGCTAAACTGTGAGACCTGATTAGCATGGACAGTTAAGCCATTTAACAGCTCTATGAATCAGTGCTGTTTACAGTCCAGTCAAAATTCAGACCAAAGTGGGTTAACTGAAAGCTAAATCTCTAGTAAACATACAAGACTTAGACAAATTATGACTACCAAAAAATGAAAAAGTCACATTTTCTTCATGTGTGTAGCAGCACATCAGCAGAAGTTTAAACAGCGCATGAACATTGTGTCAGTAAGAGAGTTTCTATCCTGTGACAGCAGCAACGATCCACTAACACTAAATAACTGCACTCAAGTGAGAACAGAAGAAGAAGGATCAACTTCAGCAATGGCCAGCAGAATGAGACATCATAAGTGTGAATATCTTTCTTTCCATTTATCTATTTATCCATTTCTCTCGGCACATGTCTTCCCAAAATAAAGCAACAGACATATCTCAAAATGACCCAAAGAAGACAATATGCTACCAACTTTTATGTAGACACATTCAAAATTTACTCTTAAAATTGCATGCCATATCTGGTTACAATTTGTTAACTATTGGCAAGTGAGAAATGACAATGTTTACAGGATATGACCTCTTACTTGTTACATTCCTTTTGTGCAGCTGTCTGTTATGAAACATCATTTAACCACTTTTGCTACTTCCTTGTTAGTCTGATTTCCAGGAGGAAATCCTGCTCAAATGCAAGCAAATTTTCTTGACAGTTGTGAAACATTAAACAGTGTAGTACAGTCTATCCATGCCAACCTGTTGGTAACTCTGAGAGAAACAGCTTGGGAGGTTGTGATTCAGAAGTGGAGTTTAATCAGGTAATCAGGAAAGTTCCAGTACATGTTCAGGTATAAATTTGCTTTGAGATTATTTAACCTGGTCAGCATGTCTTAAAATGCCAAAGCTATCTCTGACTACACTACATGTCAACTCTATTTGCACTAGTGTCCAGTCTCTTCTGTGCTGAACAACTCTGTAATCGGCACTACGTTTTGTAAAGCCTGTTCAAATTTGAAATGTTAAAAGGCAAACTCTTCATTCATTTTAAGTGCCTTAGTAAGCTACAGTTGTACTTTCCTTTCTTCTGCCACATAAATCATATAGAAAAAAGCTTATGATGCCCTGTAAAATTGACAAAGTTTGAAAAGGCATCTAGGCATGAAAGGCTGTAGTCTTCAGCATTCTGCCATATATTCCTTCATACCAACAAATACTGTACCTAATTCTGGGAAACACATTTAGAATCATAGAATCATAGAATCGATTGGGTTGGAAAAGACCTCCGAGATCATCGAGTCCAACCCTTGGTCCAAATCCAGTCCATTTACTAGATCATGGCACTCAGTGCCACGTCCAATCTGCGTTTAAAAATCTCCAGGGATGGTGAATCCACCACCTCTCTGGGCAGCCCATTCCAATGCCTGTAAAAAATTTTCTCCTGATATCCAACTTAAATTTCCCCTGGCGGAGCTTAAGCCCGTGCCCCCTTGTCCTATTGCTGAGTGCCTGAGAGAAGAGACCAACTCCCACCTGGCCAGAACTTCCCTTCAGGTAGTTATAGACGGTGATGAGGTCACCTCTGAGCCTCCTCTTCTCCAGGCTAAACAACCCCAGCTCCCTCAGCCTCTCCCCATAGGACTTATGCTCCAGTCCCTTCACCAGCCTTGTTGCTCTTCTCTGGACCCGCTCTAGCACCTCAATATCCTTTCTGAACTGAGGGGCCCAGAACTGAACACAATACTCAAGGTGTGGCCTCACCAACGCAGAGTACAGGGGAAGGATCACTTCCCTGCTCCTGCTGGCCACGCTATTTTTCTTCAATTAATCTGGCAAACTCAAGGTGATTACAGCAGTTTCAAAATTAGTCCCCAGTCTCATATAAAGTTAACACGGCTAGAACTGCAATAGCAATAAAGCATCCAATCAGACCATTTCAAATGGCACTCAAGTAGACTTCCTTTTCAGTGAGGTTTGACTCCAGGATTTTTTTCATGTAATTAAAAAACCCCATGGACTATAGTTGGATTATGTATCTAACCTCTGTCATCCATTGATTTTTTAAATGCAGTTGTTCACTATGCGTCCATGAAAAAAAATAAAGTCTCAGAAAAGCTGGCATTGTTTACTTAATTTTGGTAACACCTTTACCATATTACACCTGAAATAGTACTTAAATACAGTTTAAGTACTTAAATATAGTTTATTCTGCAAAAGGTATTTTATGTACTGTTTTTTTGAAAATAATGTCTGGATACTGCATGTTCCAATCAAATGTGAAAACAGAATGTGGAAAATAAGTCCCCTACGAGGAGAAATCTAGAGTGCTCACCAAAGACCAAGAAAGTTATGAGAGCAAACTTCTCATTCTTTTGAGCAGTTTTCTGTTTTATGTTACTCTGGAAATTCCCAAAACCAGACAATTCCCTTCCCATATGAGTATCAGGTTCCTTATTGCTCATTAATAAAAGTCAACTGCACAACATTTACAGCTTATAGAGTGCCTAACACTGGGACATTAACTACTCATTTCTACATATTTCTATTAGTGGGCAAACTAAAACAAGAGGTAAGCAAGCCATTTCAAGTTAATTAACCAAGGGGGTGTGGCATAATAACCAACTAATGCTACACTGAGATGCCAAAATGGGGACTTAGAATGAAATAAAAAGTTTTACTGAAACTTAATAAAGAAAAAGGTTCATTACAGGAAGTCATGAAGAAAATCCTACAAAACATCCCTGCATACTACACCAAACTGATACCTATACGTATCAATGTATTACTTCTGTAGGAGAATGCAAGTCCTGTGATTTTACAGAAAGTTATCACAAAGAGGGTCAAATATGACATGTGGAAATTATAGATGGAATAGAGGCCATACGAGAGGAGGAAAGAAGTTTTATGTAAAAAGATCCTTATAAGGAAAGATTTTTAAAACCTTTCCAAAGGAAATAACAACAACAAAACTAAAACCTCCTAACCACTTTCCCCCCACTTAAATATGTATCAGTAGCTTGGATGTAACTCAGGCCCTCAGGACTACTACTAACTTTGATCTTCCTAACACTTCTTATTTTCAGAATTACTTTAAACTATACTTGAGCCATACTTTCAATATTTTACCCATAACAAGGTTTTAATTTACTTCTAAGTAAACCTTTGTTTCTTAGAAACCTTTCTAAACACCCAGCCTATATGCATAAAAGAAAACGTCTTCTTAAATGTTTGGGGTTTGGGGTTTTTCAGTCTTAGGTTCCCTTTGGCCCAAGAGGTTCCTTTAGGAGAACTATTCCCAGAAATATTTCCCATTATCTGTAAAAGTTTATCACATCACTTATTCCAGACAAGTGTCCTGAAAATACACTTTGCAGTACTTTGTAACTAACCTATGTATTTCTGGGCTTTCGATACTGTGAGCAGAAAAGGTCTGTGGTAGATTTTGGAACGTTTAGGTTGTCCCCCTAAATTCCTTAAAATGATCATCTCACTCCATGAGGATCAGCATGGCCAAGTCAGATATGGCAATGCACTTTCTGAGCCCTTTCTAATAAAAAATGGTGGTGTGAAACAAGGCTGTATTCTCGCTCCAACCCTATTCACAGTCTTTTTCATCATGATGCTCCAAAGGGCCACGGCAGACCTTGAGGATCAGGACGGTATCTACATTCGATACCGTACTGATGGAAGCCTTTTCAACCTAAGGCAACTGAAGGCCCACACTAAGACCTCAAACCACCTTGTCCAGGAGCTGCTTTATGCTGATGACGCCGCCCTTGTCGCCCACACAGAAGCAGCTCTGCAGCATTTAACATCCTGCTTTGCAGACGCTGCTGAGCTCTTTGGGCTGGAAGTCAGCTTAAAGAAGACGGAAGTCTTCTACCAACCTGCACCTCAGGAAGCCTTCCATCATCCCCATATCACCATTGGCCAGTCAGAGCTTAAATCAGTCCAACAGTTCACTTACCTAGGTAGCCTCATCTCCTCAGATGGTAAGATTGATGAGGAGATAGACAACAGATTAGCAAAGGCATATAGTGCTTTTGGAAAACTCCATAAAAGAGTATGGCGTAACAAACACTCGAAGAAAAGCACCAAGATCAGTGTTTACAAAGCCATAGTGTTGTCGACTCTCTTATACGGTTCCGAATCATGGGTCATCTACCGCCACCACCTGCGTCTCCTAGAACGCTTCCATCAACGCTGCCTCCGCACAATCCTAAACATCCACTGGTCAGATTATGTGATCAACACATCTGTTTTGGAACAAGCAGCAGTCACTAGCATTGAGGCCATGTTGCTGAGAATTCAGCTGCGCTGGGCAGGACACATCTCCAGGATGAAGGACCACCGCCTCCCTAAGATCTTGCTTTATGGTGAATTTGCCAACGGCTGCCGCAAGAGAGGAGCCCTGAAGAAAAGACATAAGGACTCCCTGAAACAACATCTCAGCCTCGGCCACATTGATCTTCATAACTGGTCTACTCTGGCCTCAAACCGGGAGGCCTGGAGACACACCATCTTTAACGCTGCCGTTTCCTTTGAGAACACACGCAGGATCACTCTTGAGGAGAAAAGACAACGCAGAAAGAATCGTATCCTGCTGAATACACCACCTAAGGAGTCTTTCTGCTGTGCCTTTTGCAATCGGATATGTCTATCTCGTATTGGCCTCATAAGTCACCAGCGTGCCTGTAACAAACGTGGATAGTGCCTTCCTAAATCTTCGTTCGCGAAGCCCAGCCATGATGATGTATTTCTGACAGCATAGTTTGTTATTTAGTACCAACATGTGACATTTCTCTGGAAGCTGTATAGAGTCCATCACAGATTTTTGTCATACTTTCTACACTTCTCAATTTCTCATTACATTTTATGACTTCCTATTTCAGACAGGGAAAGCAGACATGAAAAAAAGCTTTGATGATGCATACACACATAAGTACATACCACATTTGAAGCTACAAGACGGTCTTATCTTCCAGCCCATTCCATTAAGAATAATATAGGAACATGCACTCAATTTCTCCTATGTAGCAGGTTACTTTGCATCTAAGAATTGATGGTTGAAAATAAGATCAGTAATTGACAGAAGCCAAGAGCAAAGTATGTTCAGTGCTAACACAGAAGCTATATGAAAATGGATAAATATCTACGTACCTCAACATAACCACATGTTTATTCTTAGTAGAGCACAAAGAGGTATCTTCAATTTGCTCCAATTTACCCTCCACAGCTGCTTGGTGAATTGTAGCACTGTGCCTGAAAATGGCAGTATTTTAATGGAGAAGGTATCATACAAAGACTATAGTATCTTTTGTTCCTTCTTTGATTAACCATTCATTATCACTACTAATTATCTCAATCAGCCTCCATTTCAAGGGCAAGACTGCCACTGAGAGGAACACAAACTGGCTGGAGGAGTGGGCCAGCAGTAATGTCACTAAATTCAACAAGGACAAATGCAATGTGTGGCAGGTAAGATGAACTAAACTCTGAAATGAGCCATGCTGGGGACTGACTGACTTAGCAACTGCTTTGCTGTAAAGTATCTGGGGGTCCTGGAGAGACAGCTAAATAAGAGCTCACAGTGCATGATGGCAGCAATGAGGACTAACAGTATCCTGAATTGAACCAAGGTGAATGCAGACAGGAGATTAAGCTAGGTAAATACTTGCATTTACTTTGAATTCTTAAGATCACACCTTGGAATTGTGTGTTCAGTTTTGGGCCCCACAGTACCTGAACAACATTAGAATCATAGTGTCATAGAATGATTAGGATTGGAAGGGACCTTAAAGATCATCTTGCTCCAAATGCCCTGCTGTGGGCAGGGACGTCTTCCACTAGACCAGGTTACTCAGAGCCCCATCCAGCCTGGTCTTGAATGCCTCCAGGGATGGGAAATGCATACGCTCTCTGGGAAACCTGTTCCTGTGCCTCACCATCCTCACAGAAAGGAATTTCTTCCTAACATGACATCTAAACCTACCCTCCTTCATCTTAAGGCCACTTCCCCTTCTCCTATAATTAATGAACTTGAACAAGCCTAGCCAAGGGCCAATGAGACAGTCAGGGGGCTGGAGCACTTGAGGAAAGGCTGTGAGAACTCAGCTTGTTCAGACTCAACATGATGCAGCTTTGGAGAACCTCAAGCAGCCTCAGTACCCACTAAGAGGTTAGCAAGAAGATATAGCCATGGTCTCTGCTGAGATGCATGTAGGAAGGACAAGACAGAATGAAAGTAAGTCGAAACAGAGGAGGGTCCAGCCAGATGTATGGAAGAACGTTTTGTCTGTGAGGAGATACAAGCAACAGAAGAGGTTGCCAAGACATGCTCAAAGAGGAAATCGCCAGAGGTTTCTGGACCTGACTGAATAAAGCCGTGAGTTGACTAGTCTGAATTCAGTGTTGACTCTGCCATGAGCAATAGAGAGCTTAGAGGCATCCTGAGGTCCTTCCCACTTTGAGTAATAATTCTGACACACAACTTCTTCTCCATGAAACAAAGCCTGGCAGAATTTAGCCAAGCCACCAGCTAACACAGGCTCTGTATGAAAACACCATTAAAAATTACCCTGTATCTATAACCACTCATCTCTTCATTGTTCAAGCAAGTATTCAAGACCCAGAGTGGCACAGAAGAGTTGAAAGGAGAGCTATTTGCTGTGTTTTCTGTCTTGTTTGGAAGTATGGGATAAGCAGAAGCCACTTTCAGCCTCACCTCAGGCTGGATTCCCAAGAGCCTACAAGCCCTTGCGGGAGCTGTGGTTGAGAACACAGCAACCCCAAATCTGAATTGTTATAGGTTAGAAATCCGAGGGGGGAATTTTTCTTCCCCCTGCCCCAACTGCAGGAAAGACAGAGTTTGAATGGAAAGAGGGGACAATTAGCTTTACAAAAGAACCTAGCTGGCCAAACCGCATTCCTAACGGATGGCCCATCAGAGGCTGGGGGGAGAGGGGAGGAATTTTGGAGAGGGGTTGCTGGCTCTCCTCACAAGGGAGAAGTCAGTTTGCTGGGTTCTCTCTCTGGGACGGAGACGGGGTAGTTGTCTTTGTCTCCAGCTAGGACCTGCTGTGTTTTCATCAGAGAGTTTTGTGTTCACTGGGAGAAAAAAGGAGGAGCCTTGGGACACTGTCATCTGAGGACAACAGTGAGTTCCGTGAGGGTGGACTGCTTTCCTTTCCCCCTTCTTCCATTGGGGGAAGGGTCCCCATTTTCTTTTCGGCTTCTCCCGCGACCCGAGACACCCCCAGACCCCCCTCCCGCGCGGTGACCGCCAGAGCCCGACAGCGCCCCCTGCAGGGCAACACCGAGCACTGCAGGCTCTGCACCTCCAGCGATCCAACAGCGCCCCCTGCCGGCCGGGATTGGAACTGCGCTGAAGGACAGAGAAGTGTTCAGACTTTCTTTTGTTTGAAGGGGACTTTTGGGTACAGGACTATTGTCTAGGGTTTTTGAGTGTTCTGTTACTGTTCTTGACAACATACATATATCTTTTAATAAAGGGTTGTTATTTCTTCTGTTTTTCTACACTTCCTCGATTAAAGCCCCTTAATTTTAAATTTACAATTGCTGAGAGAGAGAAGTTTGGTTTGTCTCATAACTCATCCTCTTTAGCAAACATTCCAGTCTCCTCAAACTGAGACATGAATGTGGCCTGAATACTAGGCCAGGAATCTAATATTCCCAATTATCTGTAGTCCAGCTTCCATACAGAGGCACTGTTGAATCCTTGGTCCAGTTATTTGCTACAGCTGTAAAGATTGCAACAGGCAGTTATGCAGGTCACAGGGAAACCGTGTCAGTAAATCAAGTCCTCAGAAACTCCCTTAGTAGTTCTCTAAGGCTTCTCTCCATCCTACAGACCTATCCCACTATCTGTGGTGGCCAATGCTCCATCTTCACCTCATTCTCAAAGAGTATTTGTCACTGGCTTTGCAGCTGTTCAATAGAAATGTTCTCTTCTACAAAACACAATATATTTTATTATCACGAGCAGCTGAACTAAATATGATAAACCCTTTTTGGTAGTTGTATTTGCATAAGTAGATTTGATTAAACAACCTCCAACATTTATTTATAGGTCTCACAGTGCACTATTTGTAAAATGATTAAAAACTATTTTTGGTAAGATTTTTTTCTTATAGAAAGAGCCAGCTTCTACTCAAGAGAGGAGACAAAAGAACAGAATACTTGCCAGAGTGAAATGGCTTTAGGTCTCTGGATTACTGGAAAGGAACTTAAACTAAGGTTTAAGGTCTATAAATGTGACAGCATTAGGGCTATTTTACTAAAGACTATGATCTCAAAACAGGAGATAAGAGGCTGAATAAAACAGTCAAGATTTAGACCTGTATTGAGGCAAAGCAACAATTATAATATACATACAAACTCAGCCACATATGAGCAGTATGTAATTTGAGAAAGCCATTTCTCTCAATGACCTCTCCCCTTTCTCATGAAGTATACTGATTCAGGAAAGCTACAGAAAAGATGTAGAGGCAAGCAGGAAAAAAGTGGCATGTGCCATATCTGTCCAAAGGAGGAATAAAGAAAAACCTGAAAAATTCTTAGACTGTTAAATTGAATGGAAATCTTATTGCACTTGCCCTGCATCCTGTATCTGAATTACACCCTTGAGCAACAGCAGCAAAATCATAAGAGCTAGGAAAATAAAAGTTTCTTTCAGTATTTCCTATTCTTCCTTCTGACTATCATCAGTGCTAATGGCTGGATTAATATCAGAAGAAATAAAAATTATCAAATGAATTATCAAGAAATAAAAATTCTGCTGAAATCATTCCATGTGATTACCATGAGTTAAGGCAACATATATGTGTGTGCACCCTGAGCAGTGAGAGGTAAAAAACAAACAAAAAAACCCCAACAACAATAAAAAAATCAGTATATTAATAACATCATATTCTTTTATCAGTGCAGGAGTTTGCACTTGATGCAAAAACAAACGAGAAACATATGCAGTTACATTTCCTCAAAGACAGGCAATTTCCCCATGGGCAGCAGTAGTTATTTATATTATCTTAGTCCAGAAAGCTTTCCTCAGAATGACAATTTCTTAAGTTTCAGTGCTAGGATTTTCCAATTTTGATGGTATTTTTTTTTGAGCAGTAGTAAGCAGAATAAAGATTAAAATTACACTCTTGCTTTTGCACGCATGTTGGTAACTTTCAGTAATAATAATGAAAGATCCAATATCTTAGATCAGAGCTTGGACCACAGAGCAAAAGTAAAAAAACATGCTTACTTTAGAAACATGGGATTAGCATCTATGAAAATAAACAACCATGGGTTTATGAAAGGCAGGTCCTACTTGACTATCCTGATCTCCCTCTTTGGCCAGGTGACCCTCTTAGTGGATGAGGGGAAAGGCTGTGGATATTATCTACCTGGACTTTTAGTAAAGCCTTTGACACTGTTTCCCACAGCATTCTCCTGGAGAAACTGACTGCTCATGGCTTAGATGGGTGTACTTTGCTGGGCAAAAAAATGGCTGAATGGCCAGGCCACAGAGAGTGATGGGGAATGGGGTTACGTGCAGCTGGCAGCCACTCACTGGTGGGTTCCCCAGGGCTCAGTGCTGGCCAGTCCTGTTTTATATATATCCTTATTGATGATTTTGATGAGGGGATCAAGGGCATACTCAGTCAGTTTGCAGACACCAAATTGGATGGGAGTGTTGATCTGCTGGAGGGCAGGAAGGCTCTGCAGAGGGATCTGGACAGGCTGCATTGATGGGCTGAGGCCAACAGTATCAGCTTCAACAAGGCCGAGTGCTGAGTCCTACACTTCAGTCACAACAACCCCCTGCAGTGCTACAGACTGGGGGAAGTGTAGCTCGAAGGCTGCCCAGCAGAAAAGGACCTGGGGGT
The DNA here is from genome assembly GCF_003945595.2 of Pipra filicauda. Classification (NCBI taxonomy): domain Eukaryota; kingdom Metazoa; phylum Chordata; class Aves; order Passeriformes; family Pipridae; genus Pipra; species Pipra filicauda. Next base: position 1,790,909 of record NW_024103529.1, read on the forward strand.
GCTGGTCAACAGCAGCTGAACATGAGACAGCGTGTGCACAGGTGGCCAAGAAGGTCAATGGCAACCTGGCTTGGATCAGCAACAGTATGGCCTGCAGGATCGGCAGTGACCGGCCCCCTGTGCTGGGCACTGGTGAGGCCACACCTTGAATGCTGTGTTCAGTATTGGGCCCCTAAAGACCAGAAAGACACTGAGGTGCTGGAGTGTGTCCAGAGAAAAGTAACAGAGGTGGCGAAGGGTCTGGAGCACAAGTCTGATGAGGAACAGCTGAGGGAGCTGGGGGTGTTTAGTCTGGAGAAAAGGAGGCTCAAGGGGGACCTTCTCGGTTTCTACAACTACCTGACAGGAGGTTGGAGCCAGGTGGTCAGCCTCTGCTCCCAGAGAACAAGCAACAGGATAAGAGGAAATGGCCTCAAGGTGCACCAGAGAAGATTTAGATTAGATATTAGGAAAAATTTCTTCATCAAAACGGTTTCCAAGCATTGGAACAGGTTGCCCAGGGAAGTGGTGGAGTCACCATCCCTGGAGATATTTAAAGGACGTGTAGATGTGGCACTCATGGAAATGGTTTAGTGGTGGGTTTGGCAGTGCTGGGTTTATGGTTGGACTCAATTCTTAAAGGTCTTTTCCAGCCTAAATGATTCTATGATTCTATGAAATCAATGACACACAAATGTTCATCACATTATAGCTAAATCTAATTTTAGATGTGTTAAACACTCACAATCAAACATTCTTCCTCATTTCAAAACTTGTTTTATAATACAACACAAAGTATTTGAATGCTAAAATGGGAAAACTATCTACAATCGTATTGGTTAATTCAAGGTGTCCTAAGACAATCTTCTCCTTAAAATAATGTAAACATGTCAAAAATTGTTTTCAGCTTCCTGCCTCAACAAAACAATGAAGGACATGTAGTTTGATTCACAAAAGCAAGGCCTCATGCCGTGGTCTGACCCAGGGGTGAATTTTTCAAACTCCCTGCAAATCTACTAAAGGATGAGAAAAGTTTCCAGGCAGGCAACAGACTCAGCATGGGGGAATAATATCAAAATTTATTGCTAAGGGAATAAAATCTAAAAAGTAATATATACAACAATTCTAACTAATCTTCCTATGACGATAAAACCATGTATTTACAAAAATCACCCCTTCTCCCCCCATAAAGTCCAGGAGGAGAAGTTTCTCCTTCGCTCTCAGGGCCACAGTTTCGATTCACCATAGCTGGAAAATTTGTCTCTCTCTCTCTCTTTTCTATAAGGTGTGGGGGGTCTGCCCCTACCTTTAGCCACTTGGCTACACTACTGAGGGCTCACCATGGGCTTCAGGGGAACACCTGTGTCACCATGTCTTCACTATGGAGAACAGGGAGGTAAAGCTTTAAGTCTTTATTCCCTGCTCTGTGGAGGTTCCTTCCACAGGAAGTTTTGGGAGATCCCTCTCCAAGTAGGATCCATCCCTCCCCAGGTCAAAGGCGTCTGGGGGTTTCGGATGAGTACATATCCCAAGAATGTTCCAGCTTGGTTTCTCTCTCTCTGCTCCATCTGGTTTGTTGCTGCTGCTGCTGCTGCTTCTGCTGCTTCTTCGCAGGGTCTGGCTGTCCTGGTCTAGCTCACAGGATGCCTCCAGGCCCCTCGGCCCGTCTCTACTGCTTCAGGCACCGCAAGGTCCAGCTAGCCTGTTACTGCCCTTCCCCCGCTGTGGGGGAGGGAACAGCAATGTTGGCCAGAGAACTCCAGCCACCAGTTTCTTCTCTCACTCTCTGGAATTCTTTTGATCTCTGCTTCACGATTGCCGCTGCCCCCGCTTGCAGTGGGGGGGAACGGCGGGGAAACCGCCGCAGCCCTGGCCAAGTCAGGGCCATGGGGCCCCGGGGGCCCCCCCCAAATCTGGGGTTCCCCCTTGGCTACCCCTCATTCCTCTAATTCGTTCTGTGTAATCACGTCTCAGCTTGGGGCCTGGCTTGGCTTTAGTGCCAAGGCCCCGGGGGGGAGGGCGGGGGGAAGCCCCCATCCCCCACGGGCCGTACGGCTCCCTCTCTCTCTCTATCTACCTCATGGTTTCAATTTCTTCTGCACCACCAAGTGTTTCTTCTCCGGCGTATCAAAATATGTCATTTTACAGAGGCGTAACTATAGCTTTCGATTGGCTCTGCATTGGAAAAGCCAACTCTGGAGCAAATCATTTTCAGCCCCAGGGGAGGGGGCCTTCTCAAACCACGACACCTCAGTTATCATCCATTGTTCTACCCTTTAAACAAACAACTTGTCATAGGAAAATGAGTGAAGTGGCCTCTTCTCCTCACAGGAAGGCAGGAAAGTTGAAGTTTTTTCTTTCAATATAAAGAGTTCTCTTTCACAAGGCAAAGTGCTCTTTTGTCTGCATTTTTGTGTGGTTGTGTACCTCTTTACATCTAGATGCTGTTGGAGATGTCTTTAACAGTCTTGCAATAAGAAGATAAGAGAAGGCATTGGACCAGAAGTCTTCCTCAAGAAGAGAACTTACAACTCTGGAATTACAGCCAGCATAATTTCACAGTGGGAAAATTGTTCCACTATATAGGCCAAGAGAATACATCATCTTTAGCTATTATATTCTGTAGATTTGAGGGTGTTTTGGGTTTGGTTTATTTTTTTTTTTTTTTTTTTTTTTTTTTTTTAAGAACTTCTAGTGACTGTTTTATCCCTGTTGTTGCGCTATTATTGTACATATGGACTCTTCAGCAAAAGAAGCCCTCTAATACGAGCAAAAAGTCTACAATATATATTAAACGATACAGGGAGAAAAAAGAAGACACAAGGAAACAGTAACACAATATTAACAGCATTAACAAGCATTAACAGCATTAACAGCATTAACAAGCAGAACAAACAGTGACACAAGCCCATTACTAACCTGTTCAAGGCTTGTTTAGCCAGGAAAGGTATACAGGATGAGAGAAATGTTTAAGATACCATAGTTACTGAGTATAACTCAACTCTGTATTTGGCCTTATTTTGTATTTAGCCAGAAACTTGAGGTTGTTTTGCCTTTTTTAGGTTGGTTTAAATTGCTTCCAAGGCAATACACCTCAGACTAGAAAAGGGGATGTTTCTAGTCAGAGGACAGTCTCACTCAGGGAATTCTACCAGCGTAATTACAGCTGTTTAAATACAGCAGTGCACTGGCTGACACACAACTGCACAACAGCCCTTACTGTTTTCTCACATATAATATGGCAATAATTCCACTTCCTTTCATCACAAGAGTGTTAAGTAATTACAGCATTCTAGATAATCAAACATTCAATTTTTTTCACGTGAACATTAAACCGCACCATTTCTTTTTTCAGAGGGCACTGCTTTCTTAAGCTTTTTTTCCAAAAAGTACAGAGTATGATAGCTCTCCCTTTAGCTAATGTTGATGTGTCTTGCATGGGTATATTGCTGAAGTTGTTGTTCACCTAAGTCATCTGGAAGGATGATTAAAAAAAAAAGCGACTTGGCACTAACCAGAACTGAAATTGCTGCTGCGGCTGCTGCTGCCACTGGAACATTTCCAGCTTCAGATACCCCCAGTACACTGAAGCCAGGCTGGCACACAATGGATAACCAGTAATCAGCTAATGCACCACATGCACAGGAGGCTGTGGAAAAACAAGACTGCTGTGTTTATTCTTTAAATGAGCAGGCCACAGTCAGCAGAGCTCTGAGGTCAAAACACTCAACATGGACTCAAAAAAAAAAAGTTGAAGAATTAAATACAGCAAAGATGCACCATATTACTTTCCTTCTTTGCACAGTATTGAGGGAATCTACATAAATTTTTAAAAATTACAAAGAAATTCAAACAGTTACATTTACCACTACCCCTTGTAGAATGAGATAAAAACTTGGACCAGTATAAGGATGGTCACCTCAGATGTGAAATTGTATAATTCTGAACCATCTAATGGTTCAAAAGTTAAAATATCCTTCATGTGGACAAACAAAAAACCCCAGATTTGGGAGGATTGAGGAAAGTCTGAAAGGATCATCTCTCCTGGCAAGTGTTGGGATAGGCTGTTTTCTGAAGAAATACATTAGGAAAAGGAGACAACCTGACTTACTGTTTTTCATTACTTTCTATACACGTACTTTAAAAGTGTATTTAGCCCTCTAACTTTAGATATTTCAGCCCACCAAATTCACATCCTGGCTATTTATAAATTGGTAGCTAGAGCACATGCTCACCAATAGCTTTCCTCTTCGTTTATATGTAGAGGTTAACATTGGACTATATCAGTACCTCTCTTAAATGTCACAAGGAAACTTATTTTCTAAACTGAAAAGATACAGGTGAAGAAAGCTCATTTCAGATAGGATTACAGTCTTGCACAGCATTAGAGAGACAAATCTTGGATTCTGCCACCAGAGATACAGATTGGTGTTTTCAAGGAGTCTAACCATTTTCCTTTCAAAAAAACTCAGATGTAAAGGAATACCACACTCATTTCAAATTACAACAGGCAGTACTATAGCATCTAGAGAGTCCTGTATGGAAGGGCCCTGCTAGTGCTTGTTGGCATTTGAAGCACACTTGACAGCTGAGGTACAGGTATTTAAAGGGATGTGCAATTTACTTCACAGCCTAAATACCCAAAAGTCACGGCAGCAAAACAGCTCATTCATGTGAGATTTGGGAGTTCTTCAGTGGGGATGGGGAGATGAGCCGTAACAGGGGGGTTGTGAGTGTGTAATTTTGTAACTGAAATCCTGAAGGGTAGGGTAGGAGAACTACACATAGTAAGTAAGTATATCTCTTGTTCAAACCAAGCAGTAGAGGATGATGTATAAGAATATTCAATGCAACTATATAATGTGTAGATAAGGCACTACAGCTTTGTCAGCACAGGTCCTTTTGTAAGCAGACTTCTAATGGGAACGCTTTTTCCCCATTTTTCCTACACTTGTATTTTGCAAACATAAAGTATATTCTCTTTCTGTACTGCGCTGGACTCCTAGTTAGTCTATGTACTAAATAAATTCAACTCTAAGAGGATAAATAAAATACTTATATGTCTCTCCTACTCTTTTGCTACTCCATCAGTGGCAGGCTTAGGCACATTATTAACAATGAAGCCCATTTAGACCATGACAGTGTATTCATCTCACTTTTTTCCTCTCCTCCCTCGAATTACAAATTATTTTTCCTTAGAAGTAATATCGCTTTTACTGCTGCTCTTGGTGCATATCAAATCACAGTCACAGGTAATACCCAAGTAGCCTCATTATCTGCAAGTACAGGTCACATTGGTATGGTTTGCAAGGCCCTGGTTGAAGGTCAGATGTACTTGACTGTATGAATGAAAGCTTGAACTGGAAGACAAAGTACTTGAAAGTTCGGCCTTACAAGCTGTACACAACCTTGAACTCAGTTTTAAAGATTTAAAAGCTTAAATTCATGTGTCCTGCCCTTCCTTTATTCCCCTTTTTTCTGATTAAACCATATCTGATGAATTCCTTAAGCAACAGATTAAAAATACCCAAACAAAGCCAAACAAGAGCAACAGAAATCTATAAGCTTTCTTGTAAGCTTCATGTAATCACATACAGAAGCTTACGGTGTCTTCTCCTGTATCCACTTTTCATATTCAGTAGCATTTTACTAACAGAAAAAATACAAATAACAGAAAACATAAAAAAACCCCAATCAAACAAAAAAAAAAAAAAAAGAGAGAAAACCCTGCACTTATTGGAAGGAGTAGTTTTAATTTTCATTCTACACTACTGCTTTTAACCTGTGCTCCCCCCTTGCTTTTTAAAATTAAGGGGGTTTTTTGTTTTTTGGGTTTTTTTTTAAATCACGTCTGGATGCTTCAGCTAAACATAAACATAAAAGCTAAGTATCTCCAGAAAATACCAATGGTAAAAAATACTGTGTCCATGAAAAAAAGGGGAATTCAGACCTTGAGACTTTTTTTTATTGGAGAGGATACTCAAAGTGTACAAGAAGCATAGTGTTTAACTCCTGTGGGGATATTTCCAAGGTCACTAGACAGCTTTTCATGATTTCTGAATCTTCATGATGAGCTTATGGCGAAACATATAAGGGAAAAACAGTCCCTGCAATATATTTTTTTCCACATATGGGTTTTTTTGTTGTTTTGTTTTGTTGGTTTTTGTTTTTTTTTTTTCCAAAACAGTAAGCTACAGAATAACATTAATAGGTTGCTGTCAGGTTGACTGTTACTCAGAAGACATTCTCAAAGTTATGTATGAATGCAATGAGATACCAACCCTCCTGTTGCCTTCAGAAGGTGAAAATATTAACACTACTCTGAAAAGAATTAAGGTATTCATGCCATTAACTTCTAAACCTCAGGAAGATGCAGTAGACAGGGATTAGATCAGTGCAATAAGCACCTCGCTTCTGACTGGCAGATGTTATAACCACATCAGAGCAGTCTGAAATAAATCCATTGGAGTCTAGAAGAACTTATTTTCAGAAATGCTGCATACTTGCAAAGCCAATGTCTGGACTGTAAAAAGTAAGTAAACAAAAGTTACAGACTCAACTTTTTCTACTGGAATAAAATGTAAATAACTGAAGTCATTGCTATGTTAAAAAAAATGCCGACCAAACAATAACATTATTTATTAAATGTTGGTATAATAAAGTTTATTTAAAGCGGATAGTTTCATACGTTTTAGAAATTATTTCTCTACAAAAATTTTGCAAGCTCTATTATCTATTATTTGATAGTGTTCCTTTTTGTTTATTTAAACAGACCTGAGACATTTCTGGTGGCAAGAGTAGATTGACACAAGAAAATATCTGTGAGTTAACACACAAGCAAAAAATCCACCACGTTGAGACATGTAACAGATGAGCTTGAGGATTTCCATCTGGAACACTGCTTGCTTGCATTAAAGTACTAAGTACATTTGAAATCACAGCACTGTGTGTTAGTACTTAATTCTTCTGAGGAAGATCTGAAAAGGGTTATACTTTCCAGAGTGAGGCCACAAACCCCATGACTTGCACTATCTGGCTTGATGTGCAGTCTCATTCACAGACTCCCTGCCTGGTATTGCACAGGAATTCTTACGATACAAGGGGTGCAGGTGGCATGAAGGGTGCCATGAAGAAGTAAAAACACTGGGAATACTCTACTGCTCTTTCTTCTGCTACCAATAGAGGTTGGCTGGAAAAAAAACCAAACCAAACAAGTGAATGACAGAAGTTTCTGTTCTGATTTGTGGAACCTGATAATCCACATGCCATGTGACATGAGATGGATTCTAAAACAAGTGATAAAAAGTTATGTGTAAAAAGTAGCCAATTTGGGAATGCTAGGAGTTACACCAGCCATGCTGGTACCTATGGTATCATTTCATAGTAACACACTTTGTTTGTTTTAAGGCATTTTGCATAACACTCTCTAAGGTATCTATTTCATTCTTCATTTAAAGAAGGTTTTTTGTTCTCATGTTAAGGTGCTGGGCAAACTAATATGTACAAAAAGAGGGGTAAAAAGTACCTTGTTTTTTGCTACTTTGGCAGTCTGCTTGTAATCGGTTTCCTCAAACATATTATCAAGCTTCCATCTCATACTTGACAAGGCGAGAGAGGTATTGTAAACTTAAAACTTCAGAGAGCAAAAGAGATTTGCATTTGGCACAGATTATGCTTTCACAGAATATACAATCTCTGTGAAAATGTTTCCAGAAAATCTAGCACAATTTACAGGGAAGGGGAAGGGCCGGGGAAAGGAAAAGGGCAGGGGAAGATGCCGAGGGAGGGGATTATTTTGTTGCAGAAGCACATTTATGCTGTTTTGAAGGGGTTCTTCCTGGGGTATCAGTGTGTTTTTCTCCACTGTCAAGTTGGAGCACTTTACACACAAACTTGACCAACAAAGTAAAATGGATGAGATGATTCCTATCATTTTGGAAAAAGTTTAGCCACCTTATCTCTTGTCAGATTAAATCACTGTTATACTACTGACTACAGAAAAATCATTGTTAAAACAGCTGATCAAATAGGCACTCACAGGAGGAAAGAAATGGGCAATTCTCAAGACTCAAGCTCATAGCAAGTAATACCAATATAATGCACTGTTAGTAGATAAATTGTAGTACAATTATCAGTACAGGAATTAAACAAGTACTGCGTAATGGCTTACATGAAAGTATTTACAAATATACATACAAAGAAATCCATATAAATATTCAAAATTTATTTCTTGAAAAAATCAAAAGATTGTTCCTGGGATTTTTTTTTTTAATTATACATTTAAAGTGTTTTCAGGTACTCACTAACATACCAGCTACATTTCTAAAGATTACTTTTGTTCAGTGAATTTGCATGGTTGAATTTGCATCAATATCAGCTGCTGTAGTGACATTCAGAAAATGTGACTGGAAGTTTGTTCCATCCTGCAGAGAAAGATTCCTCTTAATTTCAACTCAGGCAGTGGCAGGATACTCTCTTTTAAAATAAAGAACACCAGAGTCAGTCTCTGACCTCAGGCAGCTACTCAGGCGTCAATGACCATGCTTTTCAAACGCAAAAGAGTTTTGAGCTCCCTACAGCTGAGCTGTGTCTGCAGAACACAGCTAGGACTCGAAAGACATCAATGGGGACAACTGGTGGTCTATACATCCGTGTATCCATGGCCTATAGAGCTAACGGGCACTACAGGAAAACAGTGCGTTGAACACAGGTACTGGAGGATGCCTACTGTTCTGGAAAAAAGGAAGGAAAGAAAGCAAAGGAGAACAGAAGCATGCATTGTAAACTCTCTGCCAGGCTATAAGAAGGGAGAGCACAGAGGAAAGAGCACATGAGGATCATTTCAGAAAGCACACAAGTCTAAGACTCAGTTGGGACTTTATGAGAGATTAGCCAGGCTGCTTTTAAGAAAGAACAGAAATTATTATATTTTCCATGGGGCATCCTGGGAAACTAACTTGTGACACATACTGACAGAACAAGTATTCTCAGTAGCAGAGAGCCTAAACACTCCTGGATGTCCTACTCCTACCTGAGTTCTCCACAGATCACTAAAGTGGTTCTTATGAAGCGGGATTTAAAATAAAAGGAGTTGGAATGAAAGCAGAGGCACCTGTTGGAACAGCAGCTGCCACCAGCGGTGGTACAGGCAGCTGGTGAACAGCAGCCTCTCAGACAGCTGCAGCAAGAAGGGCAGGAGCTTTCCTGTCAAGATCCTTCATGTAGTGCATTTGAAATTGAAATTTCAGCTAACTAGTGAATATAGTATGGTATAACAAAAGAATCAGTAATCTGAATGCTGAGAAAGTTCAGAATTTCAATACATTAAAGAAAAAATAAAATAATGAGGTCATACCAGACCTATCAAAATTAATTATAATTTGAGGAAAATAGCTCTATTTTATATTTTGCATAATTTATAAAGCTTATGATACAGTAATCAATTATCCTACTGACTGCTGGAAAGAAAAACACCTTGAAGAAAGCAAAAACCAGAGTGGCCATGAAATCACAATGCTGGCAAGAGAATTGACATAGTCTCTTCTACTCCTCTCAAATAAAAAAAAATAATTAAAAAAAAAAGAGAATATGTTTCAGGGTGACAGAATCCCTTTAAATAAACCATTTATTACTATACTTAGTCAAAATCTGCAAGATAAAGTTCTAGTAATTTTAAAAAAAAGTTTACTTTGAATATGTACCATAAATGCAAACTCCCTTGAAGATTAATTGCATTGCATAATTGTGGCTCTTAAGAGATACAGTCAATAAGACCAAAAAGACATGGTTTGTGCAGATTATGATTCCTCATGACTTGCATAGACCCTTGACCCCTAAAAGCCATGCAGATTATAGTTTTTATGAAATGTGTATGACATTCTTGTTTTATTTCATCCACAGTTTTCATCTCCATCAAGACCAATCACTGTCTGTGGAAGAATAATTTATTCTTCTTTTGTTATTCTTTGTAGGTGAGTCATCAAGAGAGAGTAGCTCTCTTAAATCTTTGCTTAATCAACATAGCAAACTTGCTGTAGTCAAGTAAGCATGATGTAACCATAAGGCAGAGATGAAACCTGGACAAAATTCAAAGCAAAATAAATTCTTAATTGATTTGAGATTAAGCAGACATTAACATAACAAACTTTTCGAGGGAATCAAGTGCCAAGAAGAGATGTTAGATCATGTGCCCTGGAGTTAAAGACCGTCATCCCAAGAACCTCAGCTAAAGCTACAAAAGTACACTATTATCACACAATATATTTTAAATCAGAGAGATACACAGAAACACTGGGTTTACGAAAGAGCTAATTTTTCAAGAGGAAAATAAAAAATCTGCTAAGATTTATGATAGGAGTGAAAACTCTCCTGTACTGCCACCTACTTTAAAGATATGCCACACAAATGGATGCATTAATACATGCACATTAATTTCCCATATCCTTTATTGTTAGCTACATATCATAGCAAAGATAAGGACTTGGTCTAATTACTGCCATCTCTCTTGCTTTGCTGATAGCTATGCCCTGTCCAGAAGATGTCAGGTAGAACATTACTTTGAAATGCTGGGCAGTCTGGATTTTCAGTAAGTCTGTTCCATGATTCACAGAAGAAAAGGTTTTCAAAATATCTGACAGCTGCCCAAGCCATTCCTTTTAGATTATTATTATTAATATTATTATTACTATTACTATCACAATAAAACAGCATAATAATTTAATAGGTGAAGTAATCGGTCTTCAATTAGGACCAAAAACTAATGAGGATGATATCTAGTAGAAAGAAAAGAGGGGCCTTTTTAGAAAAATCATTCCTGTCTACTTTCACGGTGGCTGTAAGACTCTCAGATATATTCTCTAGTACACTTAGTCTAACAAAGATCAGTATTTTGATATAAAGAAACAGACCTTGAGATTGTCAGATTTTATACTGTATATATAATCCAAGTAATCCTTTGAGGAAACAACATCCTTTTCTCTGGAACACAGCCAGAGAAACCAGGGCTCACAGCAATAGGGAAACATGAAGAACAACATGGGAAAAATATTTAATATGGCACTCTTAACAAAAAAAAAAAGTATCAGTGCAACAGCAACAGAAATACTGCATGGCTTTGCTCAAAAAAATCTCTGTTTCTCATATATTCAAAACTAGAGGCAGGAGGAAACAGAGGAGGGAGGAACATTTCAGAGAGTCTGATAAAGTTCTAAAATAAAATATTGCAAGAGTCAAAAAAGATAGTACAACAGTCCATTTAGACTATAAAGGGTGAAGACAGAGCTAGAATATTACTGACCAACAGTTTATAAGAACAAACAGCCAGATTCTGGAAATTCCAGTCAATTGTGCAAAGAAAGAAAAAAATGAAATCCAGATGCTTACAGAGTAGAATATGTCAGCCTCATTTCCCAAAACATGATCCTGCAAACAATTTAGCTTAAGGAAAAAAAATCCAAGCAATATCTGGTTCTGTCCATCAGCAAATACTTTTCCTACAGATTATCTCCTTCTAATTTAAATGAAAAACAGTTGTCTTTTTTTCCATTACCTATGAAGTTTTAAAGGGGTGAGTAATATATAGTAGATACATGGTATTTTGTGTTTTTAAAACACTGTGCAATCACTGACTAATTCTCAGAACAACCCTGTAAAGGTAAATAAATAGACACAAACAAGAAGAATATCTTTACTTTGATTAAATTAAGCATGGGAAGGGAGGGATCACCAAGTTTCCTCTTGCCCTGGGACAAATACACTACATGCACTTACTGTTCTTCCTTTTAAAACAATCAGCCATTTGGAATTTCTGATGTCTCTAATGGCTTTCTGCCTCACCTCAACTGGAATTCATGCCAAGAATCTTACATGTTAAAAAGGTCCATATAATCCTGCTGTAATTCTCAAAAGCTGCACGCCACAAACAACAACAACTAGATTGCAGCTTTAGAGGCTCAAGGATATTAAATTCCCATGTGTTTCTGCTCATGTTCTACAGTTACCCTAGGATAAAGCTCTGTAATAGATCATATACATTGCATCTGTGACCCAAAAGGAAAGCACTTTATCTTTTACTTGTGTTCAGCTTTAATATATTGATTTTGGTTTTCCTAAAGGAATTTAATTTTTTTTCCTCTGTGTATGGAATTCACCCATCACCAATCAGTTCACAAACATCAATGAAGGGGAAAATCAGACTACTTTTAATTTTTTTTTTCCACATTATAAACATGTATGTTCTGGAACAGTTAAAAATGCCCTTTACAACACTCATAAAAACTTTTCAACAGGACCACAGAGCACTAGTTCAACTCTCAATTCATCCATAGAACACTTGGAAATTGCTATACTAAAATCTGCACTGAGCTTTTTAATAAAAGTAGAAATTCATTTCGTACTGGTAACTTCAGCTTTCGTATAAAAACTCACTAAGAACACGTGTAGGCCTATCTCAGTAAACATTAATAATTTGCAGGATTAGTTATAACCTCAAATGTTAGTTTGTCCAACACGTAAAAAAAGAAATTAAATTACAGCATCTAGCTCTATTCTCTAGTCTTCTATGAAAAAATAGCAATTTTTTTTCAGATTATAAAAACATAGCAATTTTTTTTCAGATTACTTCTAGTAAGAACTCCTTCTACTCTGATTTTCATCTCCTTCCATACTTCACTCTTAAAGCAGCACAAAACTGGAAGCAGACCACTGAGCTCAGGCATCTCTATGCTCCTCCCTACTACCTCTGTATTTTATAGATGTACTGAAAGCTACTGCTTAGACTGTGGCACTACAATTACTAAAACTGTATCTCAACACCATCAGACCACCAGCAGAACAAATCCCATCTGGATTGGGCAAGCCACATGTCTGTATTTCCAACAAATTAACCAGAAGGAATGATAACTTCATGTATAGCAGCTTGTACTTTCATACCAACAACTGGAGCACAGACAACAGATGATCAGGAACAAAAATAAGGTAGTTCAGACATTACCTGATCTGGCATGAAGCTTGTTGGTAAAAAATGAACATGTCAGAATATTCCAAGCAACTCCTAAGGATGAGTACAAATTTTTCCTTCCGTTTCCTTCCTCTCCTTCTTTCTCCCCTTCCCTCTTCCTTTCTCTTCTCTCTCCACTCTACAGGGCTCCTGAAGTTGAATGTACTGTGTTGCTAAACAGCAGTCCAGAACCCAACTGAAAGTTCACTGTAATGATAACATTCAGCCATTGCTTATTAGAGCTCCTTACTTCTATGACAGCACAGTAGATTCAGGGTAATTATCATCAAATCAGAAGACATCATGGGCCCGATTGTTCTAGTGGGTCTGGTAACTTCCTTTGTAGGTTATATTAGCATGACAGAGAACTTAAAAAAATGCTACTATTGGCGCTGCCTTGTTTAGTTGGAAAAAAAAACATAAGAGTAAGGTTCTGATAAAAAAGAAACAACTTTCCTTTCAAATTTAGCAACATTAATCCAGGAAAAGCCTAAGGATTCAAATGAAAATGATAAATGGAGGAAGAAAGATAAAATGATTAGAGGAAAAATGATTACAAACCCTCATCTAGTCAACTAATATAAAATTATGTGATCTTCATTAGTCTACGATTGAGACAATATTTTTTGGTAGCAACTATTGATCAAGCAAAAACATCAATTACTTTTTTCATGTCACTCAGTCTTAGAAATGTTCTATCTTCTAAAATCAAACTGAATCCTCTTAGCAGTCCTGTAGAAATTGCAGTTTCCAGGTGTTTACTTTTTTTTTTTAAATCACTTTGACAAAAAAACAGGGTTACCAAAAAAAAGTGAAAAAAATGATGGTATTATTTTTATGTTAATTGAGTTTTAAATTGATAGGTTTCGATTAAAATTTGAATATATTGTCAGACTTGCAAAAAAATATTTCTTGGAGCATGACCTGCAAAAGAACTGTTCTCTCTGTCCTTTGCAATATCTTTTTATTTCAGTGTCCATTTTATTTCAGCCAAATGAGAAGCAATGTTTCTGTGAGGCTTAAAAAAGAATAAATCACTAAATGAAGAAAATTTTTATTTATATTGAAAATTACATTATTATATTGCAATTACTTCATAATCATAACCATTTATCATAATCATAAATTGTTTACCACTTATTAGATTTGCTAATTAGGGTGTTGCAAGGCCTTTATGTTTCTGCACAGAAAATTTTATGCATGAAATGCAGCAGCACTGAAAGCAAAACACTTGGGTTAGTACCTCTAATGAGTGTAGCAATGCTATACCTTCACTCTGGTCACAAAGGTCTCAGTTTATCTAGATCAATTGTTTTTCATAATTTCTGTTAAAATAACAAAAAGAGGTTAGTAGACCACCAGACTGAACAGAACTAAGTTAAGCTTCAAAGCCGTTTATTCTCTTTTAAGGAAAGAAGAGTATCAAAATGTTCAGTTATATTTTCTTCTCTGCTCAAATATTTTGTTTTCTCTTTTAAGCTGCCATAAGACTCTCACTGTAGGCACAAAGAAGAACAAACAGTAGTGGCACTGGGGCAAGGGAACTCCTGGACATACGACATTTGCAAATCACTATTACTGTGTCTTAGAACAGCCAGAACTAACTACATTCAGACAGCTTTCAAATGCCACAGCAAAAAAGAGTTACTGAAGAGGAGGGCATTCCAGGAGATTACATGAGGGCTCACAGGGAAAAGGTAAAGGTACCCTCATACTATCTATTGTTGCTTATGGTCAGGAATAATCCAACCTAAAATCTAAAGAAACAGCTACTTGCAAAATAGTAATATGACATACTGGAATTTCAGCAAAACTCAACTTGGCCATCAGCACTTAAGAGTTCTCCAGGAAAACCTGTCCTCACAATGTCAAATTCTGCCAAGGAAGCTTGACTTTACAGAGTATTCCACAGCAAAATACGGCAACTCCTAAGGCAAAAACTTTAGCATAAATTCCCCATAAATCTTACTTTTATTGTTAGGTTTTCAAGTACTGTTGAATCCTCATGAACTCTAAATCTATGGGTACACAACAGGAGTGGTTTTGTGTCAAAGCACAGCACTGCATTCTGGCTGGACCTGGGATCACCCTCCCCTTGTCTGTGCCAGCCTTAGTTACTACACTTGTTTAATTGTGGCTATTCATTCGCTACAACATCACGCTAATTAATCATGGGGCAGAATTAATTCGGTGCCAACAGAATCAACCCCTTTCTCCAAGCACTTTCAGTTTCATACAGTCAGCCCTGCAAGAGGTGGAATTCCCTCCTCCTTTACTGAAGGCTACCAGTGAGAACTCCGGAGGACTGTGCACCATCTTGGAGTGCAACATAAATGAAAAGACAGAGAAGAGCTAGACTGGCATATGTAAAAAGTAAAGGGATGAAGGGCAGCAACAATAAATTAGCAACTGCAAGAGGGCAGAAAGAAAGGGCTAATGAAAGCTGAGGACACACATTGCATTTAGTAAAGCTCTAAGAAGGACAGAAGAGAATGATCTGTGGGCACAAAAAACAAGGAAGCAGAAAAGCCTACCCAGAGGCAAACTCTAAAACTCAATAAACATCTGCTGACTGAGACTTGAGGTTCTAAATACAACTATTATGAGCAGGAGAAAAAGGACTGTCAGCAGTTTTGCTAACAATTTATCTTTAAATATATAAATAGGAGACCCCATGGTCTAAAAATCCTCTGTGTTAAGGTCACGTTTTTAAAAAATCTATTTTCTCAAAGTTACCAGATCACATTTTCTCTTCAAGCAACGCCATCAAATATGCAATAACACTACAACACTGTCATTCTTAAAAAGTGAAACTATCCAAACTCAGCCTACCATTAAAATTCTCTAAAAAACATTTTTTCCTATAAAAAGTTTTAAAAGTATAATTACATAACCATGCCCCAACAAGCCACATTCCTCTCTGCAAGACCAAGCCAGGCAACTGCAATTGAGTTATCAGTTTGACTAACAAGATTTCTGATGAAGCGTGGTAATATAATGTAATTAATAAATTGAAATGTAAGTTCTTTTACACTACGACAGAATTGCATCAATAATGGTGCACAGCTTATTTCAGCTTCTTAAATGAAATGCAGTATAAAGTACAAAGCATCACTGTCATGGCAATGGTACTGTATATTACTGGCATTTCAAATTCAACACAAAGCTTACTGTCAGTTGTTCTATTTATGTTTTCTGTACAAACGACTTTGTCGAAATAAATAATACTCACTAAATCTTGTCAGTGTGGTCCTTTAACCATTCCAGGATAAGTCAGATAGATAATTTAAGGCTACCAACTATTCACAATTCCCATTCAGACAAATAAACAATGCAGCTTTAGACACAGCTCAGTTTGACAGGAAAAAATAACCTAGAAAATACTGAAAAACTGAACTATAGTTGGACTACGGACTACTTCATTGACTCCAAAAGACCACATAAATTCATCATTTTAATTTCTCAGTAAAATCTCCTCTAGATTCAAAAAAGAACACTTATTTAGTTGTCAGAATGAAACTCATCTGAAATCATGAATCAGCAATAATGGCAAATGTTCACAAATGACAAACTCATGTAAGTTCTTGTCATAAGTCTGAGGTTCATTTCCTCTAGATATCTTCCAACTTCTCCCTCCCTCTGTCCCAATGGATGGTAATTCCTGTTCTCAGCTTTTCCCACACTGTAGAGTACTTCCATCCTGATTGTGCCAAGCACCAAACAGACTGTTCACACAACTGTGATAGAAGAGGGGCATTAAGAGACAGTCCCTTCCATGGCAAAGGAGAAGATAATTACTAATTTTTAACTTTTTTTTTAATCCATTGGGAACTGTGCTTATAAACTGTGAATGAACCAGAGTATGTATGGATCTTAATCACTGTAGAATTTCCTGCTTCTCAGAAACTGTGTCCTGTTAGTCACTGAGAGTAACACACAGATATGCCAGATAGGTCTGTCATACTCAGGGAACTTGATATAATGTAGTACTAAACAAGCAGGACACTTATACCCACATCAGGAATTATTCACATTCTTCCTAGATTGAATTTACTATAAATGTGTCTCTGAAATCTAAGTTTAGCTTCAAAGACGATTTAAGTGAACAAACTGAGCTGGATTCTGGATAAACAGCAAACTCATTACCACTAGCAACTCCCACATTACTCTGTTTAAAAAAACCCAAAATCTAAATTTAAACTTTCCTACTGTGATTTATTTCTGCAGTACTGCTTTTCCAGATCCTTATGAAGGCGGCATTATACGAGACAGAACATACATAATGTCAACATCTGGTAAGAACTAAAACTGCAAAATTCTTCCTTTGTTCTCTTGGAAGGAAAAATTCTTCCATGAAAAGCCACTATAACTTACTCTAAAAACTAGTAGAAAAGGTACAAAGAGGAACAGTGGAAAAATTTTTTCCTTTTTTTTAGTTGGTAAAGGTCATGCTTTGTAGTATTTGGTCTTCTTTTTTTTTTTTAACAAAATCATGAAAAATCTACTAAATTCTAATAATACCATTCAGCAGAATTAAATTAAACGTTTAAATAAACTGACAATTTCTGAAGTATATTAACTCCTTGTGAAGAATTAATCATGGTAGGATACTATTCTCCCTTTCCACTTCAAGACAGAGAAGTTTCTGACAGAATTAATTGAATAGATGTTCTCCAAGCAAGTATGTAGTTCATTCACAAAGAGTGAAGTCCTGATGCACTTTGTAATTTTTCTTTCTTTTTTGTTCCAATAAGTACTATGGTCCTAATCATCTTCAAAGGCACAACAGTTCATGCGCTCATAGGAATATTATTTGATCACTCTCATGACTACAAGATGGTGAAGTTTACTATCCAGAGAGGAGAAAGGAGGTCAAAAATTATGATCACACCCATAGACTTCACTCAAATATCCCCTTGGAAAGTCCCAGGGGAGGGTTCTGAAGGCAAAGAGGCCCAAGAAAGCCGGTGAACAACAAATTGAACGTGAGCCAGAAACACGTTCTTGCTGCAAAGAAGGTGAATGGTATTCTGGGCTGGATTAGGCAAAGTGTTGACAGCACACCAAGAGAGGTGATCCTTCTGTTCTTCTCAGAACTGATGATGCCACAAGTGGAGTGTTGGGTCCAGTTCTGGGCTCCCCAGTACAAAACAGACATGGACATACTGGAGAGAGAGTCTGGCAAAGGAACACCAAGATGACGAATGGCCTCGAGCACCCCTCCTATGAAGAAAGGCTGAGAAAGCTGGAACTGTTCACCTGGGAGAAGGGAAGGCTCAGGGGCATCTCATCAATGAGCATAAATGCCTGAAGGAAGGGTGCAAACAGAACAGAGCCAGGCTCTTTCCAGCGGTGCCCAGTGACAGGATCAGGGGCAATGGGCACACACTGAAACACAGGAGGTTCCTCCTGAACATCAGGAAACACTTTCCCTCTGTGGGTGTCCAAGCACAGGCACAGATTACTCAAGGGGAAGGTGGAGTCTCCATCCTTAGAAATATTCAAAAGGCATCTGGGCTTTTTATAGTCTTGTGCGCCCGGCTCTAGGTGACCCCACTTGAGCAGGAGTTTAGACAGGTGACAACCAGAGATTCCTGCCAGCCTCTTCCATTCTGTGATTCTATAACGGGAACTGAAATCTCATTACTGAAGAATATGATTATGTAACATTCTGAATGAGATGTGACACTTACCTATACCTCATTGTCATCAATTATTATGCTTAAAACTGCTTAAATGAGGTATAAAAAGCGATTCAGCATAACACATAGTACAGACATACAGGAAGGTAAAAAAATTCTCACAAGAAAGGAGAAAACCTACCTTCATGAAAAGCAATTAGCACATTTATTTCCATTGCAGAAGGGGTAGGTATTGAAATTGAACCCCATGGAGTTTCATGAAGTAAGGTAATTATGGGTATTTACAGGTATTCAGCCCTCCAGGATATGAGACAGAATCTGTAAGTTTTAAAAAGCATGAAAAAAAGTTTTGTGTTTTGCAGAACTCTCTCACCAAGTAACTAAATTAATATAGATCTCCATACCATCATGACTTGACTCTTATGAATCGATATACTTTTTCTACTTTGCCTCATAGGAAAGATATACATCAGTGGAAGAGGACAGTTAAGAGATTCAATCCATTCTTTAATCCAGCATCTCATAAGACAGAAGAAAAGCCTAATTGGAAATATTGTTAGCAATTTTTGTCCTTTACATATAGTAGCCACCTACATGCATCAGGCAGAGAGAAATTCTTCCCTCAAAGATTTAATTTAGTTACATATTTCATTGAAAGAAATTGCATGCTTGTTTTAGCATGGGCCAGACCTTCCATGAGGTGTGTTATATGTGGCAGAACATTGACTTGTAGGAGGGATGAGAGAGTCATCTGTTCCTACAGGTATAAGATTATACAAAATATACAAAAAGAAAGAAACAACTGATGAACATGTAGACCACCATGAGCTTAAATAAAAAGAACAAAGGACATCTGCAAATCAGTTTAAATAAAAAGAACCACCTGAGCCAGTAAATCAGACAACATCAACATCAGTAACTTGAAAAAATTATACTGTACTGTGCTGTGCATAAAAAAAAAAAAAGGAAAAAAGAGATTGATGGGTGGAAAAATGAACTTATCTCATGCAGATGTAATGTAAAACAAAAATGTTTTATGTCTAATGTAAAAAAAGAAAAAAAAAAGGTAAAGCATGTAGAACAGCAAAGGACAGTCCTCAGTACACCCTTCCAAAATTGGTACCTGGTCTTTCCTGCAGATGACAATAACCACCTTGGTTTCTGCATGTGGCTGCAAAACTCATCTCAAGCACACAAATCTGGGCAAAGGAAGGATGTTACAGCTGATTTGCTCCTTGAGGAATGGCACTCTGAGTCCCAACTACAGTTAACAGCAAACCATATTCTCCTACCTAATATCTTAAAGGTAAGCAAGCTGTGGAATTTAGATACAATGCAAAGTTCAAAAGATTATCAAACTAGATGCATTTGGCCCCCTGAAGGACAGGAAGCAAAAGAGCACAGTTTTGGGTTAGGATTATCACAGCCTATTGTAGATGAAGGTCAGACAACATAATGTCTTTGCAAGCAAATGGTACATTTGTGTTTATAGTGTGCAAAGGATAGACTTCTCAAGGTAGACACTTGTGTTGTTTTACACAAGCTTCAGCCAAATCTCTTTAAACACAGTTCAGAAGGACACAGAGCCACCAATGAAATGGTTTTGGACTTATCACATGGCATAGTAACCACCTTATTTCTCTGTCATTACAACCGTGAATCAGTTCTGTGTTGACAATTATAATTCTATCTCTATGACAAAACAATTTACTTTTTGGAAACATTTCAAAAAGTTGCTCTGGCAGATCAGAAATTAGAGGTGCTGTTACAGACCTAGCCTCACATTTTAAAATGTATAAATGGCCTATTTTTAAGACAGTATCGCATTTCAGTTATCAGCAGATGGCCATAATCCTGATGCAAATTTCTACGTCGTGATGTATTACATTCTAGTGATATCCTACAATCTGCAATAAAATCCAGTTTCTGAAGTATTTCCAAAATTCTCCAGAGTTTATTGGGGGTAATTTGCAAAATTCAGCATGCAACCAATAATACTGCAAACAACCAGGTGTTAAAATTAAGCATTCTTTTTATACATAGGTGGACTAAATCTAAGCACACTGAAAAAACCACTTTTTTCAGTATATCTTTAAATTTGGCAGGGCTAAAAAGATTTCTGTCAATATTTTAATTCCAGTGACAAATTTTCATGTATAGTTAAAACACAGTGGGAATATGTAAGCCAATTTGCAGAGTCTTAATGAATATTTCTATTCACTAGAGATAGTAAAAATTCACATCTTCAGAAAATATACATCATTCCTATAGACAGTTCGTTTACATGGAAAATCCTGACTTTGAACTGAGTAATGAACACTGCCCCCAGTGTCAAAACACTATCAGCATCAGACACCCCCACCAAACCTCCATCCTTCTATCACAAAATCTTTGAAATCAGAGATCATCACACATCCCTAGAGAGCACATAAGTTGGTATATTATTACTACAGGTAACAGAAAGGTTCAATTAAGCTTTTCCATGTTATTTAGGAAGCAGAAATTCCCATCACAACTAAAACCTGCAACAAGAGGTAACATAAAATGTCATAAAGACAATAAAACTTAAACATAAGGAAAATACCCAGAAGTGACACGAACACATTTCCTTTTCAGTCATATATCAAAGTACTCAGAACACAGAACAAAAATGTAATGACACCCCACCACAGGTGTCCAATCCAGTTTGTGTCCTCTCTTCACATATACATGCAACATAGAAACTTCTGCCTTTGCAAACATTAACCCTACAATCTACGGATTCTTCTTTCAGAAGCTTTTGTTTATGTGTTCCTTTACAGACTACAAAACCATAGATTGTAGAGGAAGACACAAAAATAACTTCTGAATGAAGAATCTTGTAATTGTTCCCACACACCTTCTGGTATGTCCAAGCCTGATCAAAGACAAAACCACATTTTACTTTTCCAACACAAGTTTTTTATTAATAAAAACATCAAGTCTCTAAAAACAATTAGGCAATCCAATACATTGTTAATGGTACTTTCACAAGACACATTTGTCCTAACTGATTTTCACCCCATAAGGCATTTTTGAAAAGTGGTTTTTTAGGATCAAGGAATATTAAAGTATCAGGCAGCTAAGTTACATAATTTTTGTCTTTTTTTCATCAAGAGGCTGCAGAAGAGCATTATCAGTGCTGACAGTGTCTGGGCATTTTGACTAATCTTTTTATAGTGCTTCAATTTAATAATATCCAAGCCTGGAACACACTCTGTGCCTGATAAGCAGCTCACGCAAATCCAGAAAAAAAACCACTGTATTAGAAGTCACTATGTTCTTTACACTGGAAGTACCATGCACACTGTAAATTACATGCATTGATCATGCCAGAACACCCTCAGCTTGACCATGGATTCATGTCCATGTTCTATCCCATATTCCTAAAATCAGCATTACAGTTCACTGATAACACACCAGCAAATCTGCCTATTAAAAAACCACAGATGTCCAACAGAATCCAGAAAAGCTGACCTTCCCCTTTCAAAGTATGCTTTCACGTATATATTTAACATATTATTTCAAAATAAACTATAAAAATATGTGGTATTTTTCAAAAAGATAAATAATCCATAGTGGATCTAGGAAATGGAGCAGAAGTGTATCCAATCTAAAAGTTGCATTCAGACTTGATGGTCACTATCAAGGAGCATGTCCATTAAAGTTTCCCACTGAAATATTTTTTTTCAAGTTAGTATAGATGCATCAATGTAACTGAGACAGACACTGACTCTTTAAATTCTGTAATTATATTTCACATCTAATGACTCATGACTGCTTGGGAAAATGTCAGGTTTGCAAGAGTGACTACTACTTCATTAAGCCCATTTGAAACAGGAAAGAGGAGAGAGTTCACACTTTATCTCAGCATCTCTGATGCAAGAAAGCTGAAAACTCTTGTAAGGCTACAGTGTTATTGCTACCTTTAGATGGAAGTTTTATCCAGCTCTCCACTAGACTCCATTTAAGAAAGTTTCTCCTTGAGATACTTTGATTTAAGCATACTGGGTTGCTGTGCTCACTTCTCTAAGACTTTAGCAGTTCACAAACACTGTCCACCTTTTTGGTTTGTCTGGTTTTACCAAAGAAATCAGTTATGCAACATTTTCAAGGTTAAAGTAATTTTAATATATGCCACATTTGGTGTTTGATAACCACATTCCACTCTTCTCTATTGCAAGGTTGCAGTATTTTAAAGGATTAACAATGAGGATTTATGACACTTTGCAAAACATCTCCTAACCGGGGAAATAATACCTTCTCTGTTGGTAAGATCAGTACAGCCTTCTATGTTACAACTTACATACACCTTTGACACTGACAGCCAAGGCTATGCTCTGTATCAGAGATGGAATTGCAGTAGAATATGGTGTTTATCTGCTCACAAGAGGTATTTGAAATATACTGGCACATTTGTTGCATGGCCAGAGACCATTCAGGAAGCAGTCGCAATATTAAGGTGACATTTACTCACTGGTTTTCTTAGTGGGAAGACTACCAAACCCAGGACGATAAAGCAAAATTTTGAGATTTAATCCTAGCTTTGAATACAACAAAAAACCTCTTTCCCATTCCATCAGTGCTCGTTCCTCACACGTATGTACAGTGACAGCACAAGCTGGTGCTTGTTTCAAAAGAACAGAGACACACACAGGAAAGTACCTCAGGGTGGGGATGGCCAGTGCTGAACTCTTCCTCTGCCAGCGAGGCTTTGCCTGATATCCTGCTCTTCTGCTGGTTACCCACCTTTCACCACAGCTCCCCTCAGACTTACTCACTGAACTCATGTATCTAACTTCAAGCCATGCAGCCCCTTTTATTTCTGTAATTCTTCTTCTACAATATTTTTCATCAGAGTGTATTTTCTAAGTAGAGCAGCTGTGGAACACAAATCTTAAAACAACACAAAATCTTAAAAGAAAGAGCAATATTGTCCTACTGTAAAATTATTAAAAAGTCAAAATTTACTCCTTTAAAACTTGGTTCTCTCTTCTTCACATCTGGTATTACAAGAGACATTTAATAATTATTATGGAAGATTTTAGTGAAATCCTTCTTATGAACTCACTATTCTGCTTACTACACAAATATGAACTTTGAAGCCTATCTTTCCTTCCCGTCCCCAAAATTTTAAACATCCTATTGTTAAAACAAACAAACAAACAAGTTACTAATTTCTGCACAACAAATAGTCCATCTGTTTATTCCAGTCAATGTAGTGGGATAAAGAATATGCAACTGTACCTAATGCTGTAAGCCAGGACATCAGTACCTTAAACACTTGACCTCCAAACAAAAAGAAGAAAGTATAAAGTATGCACCTAAAGCAGCATGCCATCTTTTAATTTTGCTGTGCAGAATATAATACAACCTTTCCAGAAGTTATACACCATCAACTCATGCAGCAAGTGCTAAAAGAACACAAGGAACAATAACATTATACAAATCAGCTGCACCTAAAATGCTGAATGTATTGCAATACTATAATACCATTACAAAATCTCTTAGGCACAGTCTTACTACCAGCAAATTCACAAAGCTCTCTTTAATGAAAATTATATCCAAGGACATAACTTGACTTTTAATCCAAGGATACAATTTAGCCCTTAAGTATACAATTGAGAAAAATATCATTAGGCCCAGAATTTATATTTCCTTCACATTCCTGCACTACTAATTTTAACTAGGCATAGGCATAACTGCTGGACACATTTAGTCCAAGAGGTGTACTAGTTCAGACCACAGATCTCCCTACTTCAGCACACCATGTCCACAATGATGGCAAGGGGAGCGTGTAAGAACAAAGCTAGTATGTAGAATCCTCAGAATGCTGGAGTTTAAAGACAGGTAATGTCTTTCAATTTGGAAGAAAATACAGATTAGACAATCCAGTTTCTTCTAGATGAACACCTCTTTCTGCAGAATAACCAAATTAATATGTATAAAGCATATATATTCTGATATAAAGTTTCATTTTTAAGGATGTACAAATCAGTCTGCAGTTCTGGACTCTGAACCTGCACATGTTTTCAGTAACATTCATGATGTTAGCTTTAAAAATATACTTTAGGATTACATTAAAAGTTTTCAGAATTGCATGTGTAAAACATTGAAGGGATCTAAGGAGTGCTTTCTTAATTTGGGTATTACATTATGGATAGAAATCACATCCTTGATCAAGCTTTAAAGGCAAGCTCTGTGAATCATGTTAAGTCAAAATAGTGACAGGTGAAGGCCCATTTCATAGTAATAGCACTGGGCTTTTTTGGCCACTGTTACCTATTTACCAAAGCCTGTTGTGCATTCTCATGGACTACAGCAAGAGTCATCTACAAATTCTAGATTTTACAGATTTGCCTGTCTTAATGCATCTTACATATAAAAACCCCCAAACAAATCACCAAACCTAACACCCACCTTGCTATGTAAAAACAATGTTTCTTCTACTTCTCTATGGAGTTGCAACACACTGAATCTACTATGCAAACAGCAGATTGGCTAATCTTTCTTTCTTTGGACAGAAGAAAGAGAAGCCTGAAAGGAAAGAAGAGCAGAAGAAATGAGTAACATGTTCTGGGCACAAGTATCAATAAGCAACACTTTGAACTCTGGAGTTATGGAACCACAGAGCATGAGTTTTGTGGAAGTCTGAGTGAAACAACAGAAATCAGATTTTTTTTTTCTGCTTTCTGCATGACCTTTGGATAGGGGCAGGGGAGTAAATAAAGACTATCAAGATGATCTCTGTTTACTCAAACAAGAATTTAGGAACAGTAATCATCAATGACATACAAGTTTCTACAATCACACTGTGTCTTGGAAAAAAAGATATGCCTTAATTCTTGCCCATTTCCCAAAGAGAGATATAAATCTCAAGTTGAAAGTTTCAATACAAATTGAATGAGTTGCAATAATTTAATTTTCTATTTTGTCTAATGCATCCAGTCAAGAATGCATTTACTATATCTTTAGGGCTTTGTAGCTTTCCTGTTTATTTTAATAACAGTAGTTTCATGCCTA
Source organism: Pipra filicauda (assembly GCF_003945595.2). NCBI lineage: Eukaryota > Metazoa > Chordata > Aves > Passeriformes > Pipridae > Pipra > Pipra filicauda. Next base: position 1,816,568 of record NW_024103529.1, read on the forward strand.
GAGCTCCACACATTGAGATAAAGACATCAAGGCACCTCACCAAACCCCACAGTGCAAAATGTGAATCGTAGCCTTTCTTGGTCTGTTAACACGGTTGCCATTCAGATATGTACAGTGGTAGCAGCCCACTGTAATATGAAAATTTGAGCTGACTGTAGAGATAGAAGTGTGAGTGAAAACACATGAAGACAGTACTTATTTAATCAATTTCCTATTGTAGCCAATTCCACATTTTTTCCATCATTTAAAAGAACAAAATGCTACTGTCTTCCATTAATCAAAAATAAACATGGCATACAGAAGATACAGCCAGAAAGGAAGAAAAAGGAGAAGAGCTGAAGAGGTGAGAAACACAGATATACCAACTACAGGTACAGCCTTTACTCAGGCACTTCTACCTTCACTTACAGCAAGCACAACAGTATACCAGTCACCAATAGGAAAAGGAGCATAAAAACAAGTGTAAAAATTACAGGGAATTGGTTGAGAAGATAATGATTGGGGTGAGCAGCCAACTGCAGTTCAGAGTGCATCTTCTCTTCTTTGAGAGGTGGAATAAGACATTTCTGTAAGGCCTCCATGTTCCACTAAAAACACAGTTTTATCAGTGCTGAAGTTGACCCAGCCTTTTATGGGTGACTCAGGCTAAGGCTCACTAACACAAGCAGCTCAAACTGCAAAAGATGAAGGTGAGCAGCAAAAAAATGATGACAAGCACCTGGGGAAAGTTCGGAGTATAAGATCTTCCCTGGTATGTCTGCAGAAAGCAGCCTATTTCTAACTCACCTGTAGCACTACAGTACAAATATAAACTAAGTATTAAAGTAAGCTTGTTGGGAAAAAAACAAACAACATAACAAAAGCACAGTCACGGACTTCTTTCAATATTTCCTGTGTTAAAACATTGAAAGAAAAAGGTAAAAAGGTATTTCTTAAAACAAAAGTCCTACTTGATGGATGTGTGAAGTAAACATGAATAGGTAATTTCAAGGTAGCAATGCTACCAATAAATACTGCGTGCTCCAAATATTGACTCAAGTGTCAGTTCTTTGAGACACTCCATGATCTATGTGATCTAGCAAAGTCTTGAAAATTAAATGTTGAGGGGACAGAAATCAGAGATCATCAGGCCATCAATATCACCACAGCCAGAAACTCCAACCAAAAGTCACCCAGGCTTTTATGCTGAGTTTATGAACCCCATTTTGTTGTATCACCAATATAGAATTTCTAAGCAACAATTTGAAAAAGTAATACAGAAATAATGAAATTGAACTCTTTTTACTTAAAGAAGAAATACATATGAAATTTTTTTCTCCAGAACTTCCTAGTCACAAACCTACCGTCCTCTTGCATGGCAGGGTACTGCACTTCCTTAGCTCTCACATATTTACTGTGCTTCCCCCTACGTTGTTGTCTCCCTCATTAGCCTACAGATTTATTTTCCATTCTATACTTCAGTGTCTCCTTTCTCTATACAATTAACTCCAGAAACTGTTAACTCTCACATTCTGCCAATCATATCCTATCTATTATTCCTAAAAACCCAAACATATTAAGGATATGTCACAGAAAAAGGTGTATCAAAGAAATGGGTAAAAGAGAAGGAGAAGCATTTCACTTAAACTGGGACAAGACAGCTGGAGATTCAATTTCTTACAAAATGACCTTAATCAAAAGCTTAGGATTTCTAGCATAACTAAATTACCTATTCTCAGTAAAGCCCATAAGGATTACATCTAAGACATTTCAGTAACTGATCGAATATGCCACTTCTAAAATATTTATTAAGCATTTGCATAACATATGATATGGCTTTAATTTCAAATTTATTAAAAACACACACACAGTCATTTCATACAAAAAACATACCCACAACTATGAGAAATAAGAGCTTACTATGCTTTCCAGTGGAAAAGCAGAAACTTTCCCATGACTTGTTTTCTTTTAGGCAAGGAAGGAAAGTAATCTAATTCATCTAACCTAAAGAAACAGTATTACCTTGGCTAAATACAAGCAAACAGCACTTCTACCAATGTTGTCTCACCGAAAAATATTTGTCATTTTCCACTCACTCCACTTCCCTCCTAAATTAGTACTATCTGCTTAATCTCAGCTGAGATCTCCATATTTCACCTATCGCAAAGATGAATTTTGGGTATAAACACAGCTCTCAGAGGCAAGGCAATCACTGCTGCAGGGTAACAGGAAAAATGTCTCTACATGGTTGCAATCATTTGCCTTTCACCACTTACTCAGAGCAAAGCAGCAAAAAAGTTCAGGTCATTTCCTGACTGGCACAGCAAGTTATAGCAAGATACACATTCTATTAATTTTTAATTGCATTGCTCGCAGACTGAAAGCCCAAAAGGGGAGTGTTTCTTTTTAAAGCGTAAAGAAGGGCACTGAAACTGCTTACCTCACTCAGCTCTGCAGGGGAGTCATTTCCATATTTCATAGCAACTCCAGAATTCATGATTAGACTTCTCAGGGCTTGACGATTTCTGCAGATTTCAATGCTTCAAAGCTTTGTTCAACTGGTTCAATACTTTCTCCTCCAAAATTTTTCCATCTGACACATTTTGCTCTAGACAGCCATTTTTACTCCACACTGAGAGTTTAAGTTAATGATGCAAGATTTTCTAAAAGAGCCAAACTGGTTTTGACTTCACAGACAATCCATTGCTGTGAGAGACTTGTTAATACTGTGGAGTGCTCAGAGAATTCAGAGAAGAAACTGCTTACCAGGACCTCAGGGCTGTCTTAGTCCATCTCCAAGGCGTGCTTCATCTCTGCTGTCTGTTTTATTCTGCTCTTTTCCACAACTCTGTTGAAGGGCATCTCCCAATGCCGTTGAACATACTCAGAAAAATTTGATGAGCTTCACACAAGTCCACAGAGAAATTAAAAAGAAGGGAGCGCTGCTACAGTCTTCAGTGTTCACAGAGGGAGAAAGGAAAAGAGAAGAAAGCTCCCCTCACCGAGAGAAACCAGTGTTGCACTTCACGCTAAAGTTTCCCCTGCCAGTGAGCCTGGAGTTTAAGTGGTTTATGATCAAACACAGCTGTCTTGCTGCTGGCTAAAGGGTGCATGGAAGGGGCGGTACCAAAAGGAGAGTGGAAGTGGGAGGGAGAGAGCTACAGAGAGTTCATTTTGGAACTACAGGCATCTCTTCAGCTTTCTGCATACTAATTACTATACAGAAAACTATAGAGCTAAGTAACAGGAAATACCATCTGGATAACAATAAATTGGATTCCTATTTCCCTATTCCTGTCTGCAATTAAGTAAGGAAAACTGGGGTTGTAACGATTTCAAAGGGTCACAGTAAGCCTGAAAGCACCATTAGAACACTGCAGATTTTACATAACAGACTGACATTTTACAAAAGATTCAGGAGATGCTACTAGAAGGGGAGAAAAAAGCATTTGCTTTCAATATTCAACTACAAACCTAGAAAAATCCTTAACAAGCTGGATTTGTGAACATGCTGCACCCATTGCAAGAACTGATGATATCCTGTTCCCTTTCTTCCATCCCCTAAAACACAGGGGCAGCCCCACATACTATATGATGCTGGATTATGATGTAGTTTTGGAATTAGAAGTAGGAAATACCCTACTGTGCAGCTGAAATCTATCTTATCATATTAATACAATGTATTATTAAAGTGTCAAATTATTTAAGAAAAAAACCCCTAATATAAGAAACAGAAATAAATGCTGCACAAGCTGTGGCACAGTTCTTGCACTCTGGTAAAAAACATCTGCATGAGAAACAATGCATTCCAAATGCAGCATTTTGAAAATTATATTGTGATTATTTCTTTCTCCTCTATTAATCACAGATTAGTATCAGTATGCAGACACAGGAATAATTCATCCCAATGACAATACAGAAAGTGCCTTAAAAGCAAGATAAACACGCGGATATTGCTCTATGATAGTACAAAGCGGTAGCACTTTCTGGGTCCCTGTCATTCCTCCATGCCCAGCATCAGGAACTACAACACTCCTCTGGAGGGTAATGGGAAAGCCATAGTCTCTTTACATGACGTTTTACTTTCATCCTCCAGGTCTCTAGTTTGCTTTAGCTAGTCTGCATCCTGGGGTTTCCCTTGCTCTTTACATGCCCACCTTGCATCGCCTCCATTCTTCATTATTTTCCTCGTTGAGTCCCTGTCCCACCTTCACATTTAATTCTGTCTCTACGTTCAGTGCTTCTGTGTATATTCCTCTACTCATCTGCTTTGTTTCCAACATGTTTCCAATTATGGCCCCTCAAATCCCAGCAACGGGCTGCACTGCTCTCTGCTGGTAGATGGGTGGTGATGCTGGGACAAATTGTGCTGTTCCCCTCCAGTGGGTAGGAATCCAGGAAGATGCAGACTCCTCCAGACTACAGACTGAAGTATGGAACAGCACATCCACAGCACTGAAATGTGATTAACAGGTTTTTATGCCCAGAAACAAGTGACAGTATAGTCACTTAGTTCACTTTTCACAGATGAGGAAAAACCCCCACAACTTCAGTTCAAAAATTCCTGCAGCCAATAAAATAAATTTAAAATGTTTTATCTTTTCAAAATTATGTCTTCACAAACGAGGGTGAGAGTTTTTTGGTTTTTTGCATCACTACCCCTATCAACTTTATTTTCCCCTTTATAATCTGCTCTGCTCTGATCTTTGTCCAGTTCTGTCACATATATCACAGGCTCACCAACTGCAGGATGAGCCTCAGAATTACTAAGAATGAAGTTCTAAGGTTTCCCTTTTCTAAAGGAAAGTCCATATTAATTATGGCTTCAATACACTGCATTTCCCATACTATGTCCCTATACTGCCAAATACTTCCCAGCCAATTGTGAACAGGTATTCAGAAATTAAAAGTTATGACTTGTTTTCTTCACTTGCCGTTGTTTGTCTATTTCTGGCAGATCAGGACATTTCAGCCATCCTACAGACCAGACAGAGCACATGGTACCACAGATGCATCCCAAGCATAGACTGTGCAGGACACTTTGGGATCTGAACTAGATCCACTGTAAACACATATGGTGCACAGGATTTTTTCTGCCTTTTTTCTACTCTATACAGTAACATGGTAGAAAGAGACAGAGAGACTGACTGAAAAATGACAGCAGAATTCACAGCTTCAGATGTGTGTAAGAACATGGAAGATACATGCAGGTACTTTCAGAACAAAGTTTATTTAAAATTTAAAAATTAATTGTAATCCATGTGCAAATAAATGAAATGGTTAAACCAAACTCTGATGAAAAATGATTTTACTTTAACCTCAGCTGACTCCCATTCAAATCTGCATGCTTGCACTGAGTGGTACAGGATTACATATTTCTCAGTTGGAAAGCATCAACTGTTAACTAACCGACAAAGACTGGCAATGCTTGTTTCAGAATCCTTATAAACTACTGAGGAGGGCTAGCTAAGACTAAATGTAATAATTCTTCTAAAATAGCTACTAATATATCACATTTTTAAAACAGTAGCATCAAGAACATAGTCTGAGCACCTGAAAATGTAGAACTTGTTCTTCTGTGAAATGTCATTATCATCTAGCATTTCTCCAAGTCCATTTACTAACTGAATGAAAATGTTACATCACAAAATTAAATTCCCAGACAGACTTGACCAGCTGTCTGCAGGCTGTTTCACCAGTTTCAAATACATGTAAGTAACCTAATACAATAGCAGGGTACTAAGAATTTTGTTGAAGCCAAAGTATATTTTCCCATTGGCTTGTGCCAAAGGCAGATTTCAAAGAAAACAAAGGAAAACCTCAAGTATGCCAATTTTGCATTGCCAGGAAATGAACAGACCACCCTGTGACCCAGTGAGAGAGGTGCCTTTTGGACTCAGTCCTTCTGTTTTGTCTGGTAGCGTACAGTTCGTTCTCTCTCTCCTCGCCTCAGCTCCTTGCCTAGGATAGCAATGCTTCCTTGCTCTCAGCCTTTTTCCTGCCTTCTCTTTTAGCCTCTATAGGCAGGGAGGGGGTTGATCTGGGTATGGGAAGAGGAATCTCTTAACCTACAGATGTACATTTCCTAGTCCAGGATGACATGATCCCAGTGGATGCCTCAGTGTGTACTGTGGTACACACAAAAAAGGGGTAACAAGCAGCTGGACAAACCTTTCTGTCACAGAGGCTTTCAGGACCAACATCCACCAAACGCTTTCTGTCAAGATAGTGATACTGGCCTGGGCTTCCACTCCCCCCCAGTGCATTCTGATCCATTACTGCCTTTTGTACCTCTAAAGCACTTACGATGCACATACTGCTTGTAGATAAGCACATTTGCACTGATTCTTCCCAAGATAATTTCAGAATTATGCAGCAACAACCATTAGTGTTGCCAGTTTGCTGATTGTTGATTTAATAATCTTATGGCCACTCTATTCCATTTGTTTACTCTTATCAAACTGCAGTGAAAGAAACATTGGCGCGTGTCCAAGAATCACCGTGGGTGATTGTATCTGAATAATCATTTAGTAAGATTTGCTCTATCACCTGGTGTAAAAGGATTCTTTCAGGACAAGACACAACTCTGTCGCCCTCCTCACCTTACTTTTGAAACTGCCACAGAATATGGAAAACATTGGCAGTTATTTAGTAGTTATTTTACAAGGTTTCTCCCTCATAACATGTCTCAGTAATTACAACAGTCTATTTACTTAGAGTTACTGGAGCAGGTGTGACACTAGGCACACATGAATATTCCTTCCTTGATTTAACAGCCACAGAGTGAAAACTACAGCATAAAAGCAATTTTCTATTAAATATGTATGTGTCATATATTCTTCATCATAATGTGCGCCATTTTCAGAGCAGCAGTTTCACTCTGCATGCAACATGCACGATTAGCTGATCACAATTCCAGGATGCATGAAATAAGCCCTTCTCGGTTGGTTCTGGTTAATTAGCTCTGTAATTGAAAAGCAACTAATTGAAGTCCACTGAGCATTTAGTTTCTGCTTGTTTGTTTCATTATCATCTCTGTAGTTAAAACATCACCCTGCACAATCCAATACACAAATAAATTACATCTTTAAGTACTGCAAATCTACTACAAACAGTTTGAGTACAATTTTATTTTCTTCTCATTCTTGCACAAAATACACTGGTGTAGTACCAAAGTCTAAATTTCCATGGACAAAATAGTAGCACTCAGAAGGTTAACATGAGGGCTAAACTTGGAAGCAGAAATTCAATACAGTAGTTGGATAATGTTTCCAGAAAAATCTTTATTCAATAGCACTAATGCACTATGATTTAAAAGGAGAAGGTTGAAAGGGATGGCAGGTTCATGATACAAACTGTTCTCATTAATGCTAGTGAAGGTTATGCACCTAGGTTGAGAGAAAAAAAATCCAACCTATCTGAACGAATTGCAAGTAATCTTACACTGAAAAATTAAGCACTCTCTTGGAAGAAAATAGAAGCAAAATCTTCTTCTTTCCTTCAATCAAACCATCTTGATTAGTCTGAAACAGATAACATGTCTAGAATAATACAATTTCCAAACAGCACTTTAATCAGCTACTCTCACCTATTCACCCTTCCTCAACTACTTAATCTGCTTAAAAAGTTGTATCCTTGACCCGAGCAGTCTCCTTGGGAGTTCACATTTGATCCTTCTTTCCATCTTCCAATATTTCAAGCCATGAAGCCACTCACCAACCTGACAAACAGACACTTTCATTTCCTATCACTTCATCCAAACCTATCACATTCATTTTGATTCCCTCTGACTCAACAGAGCCTCAGCACCAGATGAGAACAGGAAAAGGACGAGGGCGTCAATGTGTGCCTGTTATTAATGTTGGAGACTTGCCTGTGAGGACAAAGGGAGACAACAGCCACTTCTATGCTCTCTTCATGTTGCAGCCCCCTAATTATCATCACTGTTTATTTGCTCCTTGCTTAAAAACATCAACAAGGCCATTCTGTAAACTACAATTCATGCCATCAGACTGCTGCTTAGCTTCCTTTCACAGTCCAGCATTCCCTCAGTTCAGTTGTACATTCCTCCATTTATTAACCACAAGGTAAATTTGTTCATTTCACTTCCAGTCCCTACAATCTTGGTAGCCAACTTATATTCCCTCATATTTATCAGTTGTGAACTGAATCTCCTTCAAAAATTGTCACTTATACAAGAAAGATTTGCCAGGACTCCTCTGCTAAGTTTCCCGTATTTTTCCCAATCTCTAATAGCGAGGTTTCCTCATCTACATTCTCCCCTTACTCCTGCACTCGTTGTTTTGTATCTTGTCCTTCATACACTCTCATTTCCAGTTCCAGTCCCCACTGCATAGTCATGACTGTGCCCCTGCAAACATTCAGCTCTTGAAGTGCAGCTCTTGAACTCTACCAAGACATCTGTGTGTGGTCAGTCTACAATTATTTTCCCTAATTGTAAGATTTCTCTCCACTGTGACTTCCATTACCACTGGGCACAATGAACACACAACTCCCTAACCTGGAGTGTCCTGGCACTGAACCAGGGATCGGTGACCATGTGAATTCCCATGGTGACACAAGGATCCCATTTCCTCATCTGTGGACAAGATCTCCTCTGAATGCTTAACAGATGAACTGTTGGATCGTTTCTGTCTATATGTGTGTGTGTATATATATGTATATATATGTATATATGTGTACATGTGTGTGTACATACATGTACACATACATGTAGACAGAAACAAGATATATATACATACATACATATATACACTTATTTGTGCATATAGAGCATGTGACATTTGTATATATGCTATACACAAAGTATTCCCATATATTTATATATACATATACACACATTCATACGTTACACACACTTTTCTATACAAATGTATATATATATATATACATATGTATATATAAGTATTTGAAGGTTTCAATCCACTGAAATGTTCCATTTGAAACATTTTAAGTCAGATGAATTCTGGCAAATGGAAGGCAAGTATCTCACAGACTTGAAGCTCTACAAGACTTTAGCAGGCCTGAACATTTAAATAACAAGAACATCAACTTCACTGAGCATTTATGGGGTTTGGGCAGCTTTCATTTTGGCAGATATTATAACTAAAATTACTTCAACAATGACATGAGCTGAAATAACATATTGAAAAATTTTGCGAAATCAAACACCCTGGTTTTCAGCCAGATCTATTTTACTATCAAAAAAAATTTATGATTGTTGTAACTGAATTCCTACAGCCCTAATCTAGATTTCATTAATTTGATATATTTCTTGGTTACATAGTTTAGTGGCTGCTTATGAAGATCAGCAAGTTAGTCTACAGATCACTTCTCAACTCTCTAACTATTTACTATTCAGTAGATACTAGTTCTTCATTTTTCTAAAGATCTAGTATTTGTAGGGTTTTTTTCCTCTCCTTGGATAGTAAAACATAAAATCCGAACTCTCTATTCTAACCCTGTATCTGGTCTATAAAATTCATTTTTCCCCTTCTAATTGCTTTGTCATATACCTTTTAAATCTCTCCAGTGACATTTTTCCTATACATCTTCCTACATTTAAGCTTCTCATCATAATTTTCAAGATTGCTTTACCTCTGCCTCACCGATACTTCAGCCTTCGTACCTGTCAGTTCCCTTTTACATTTTGAGGGACAGTGAACAACCCTGCTTCAGCATTTATCATCTCTGACTTTCTTATATGGTTTGTTTGGTTCTACAACATTTTTCTCAAGTCACTTACTTCAGATTCATGAAACATAATCACAGAACTAAAATCTTCTCTATTTTCAGGCCTCTTCTGGATAGTCCCATACTTCATTAAGTTAAGAAATTATTTGCTCAATATTTCTACAGTTTACTCTCAGATAATGGTCTATCAAGCAACTAAACCAAATGAAATAAACAAACCCATGTCCAAGAAAAAAAGAATCTTGTTTGTTCTGCCTTCACAATTCAGAATCCTGGCACAGGATACTTCACCATTATAAAAAAACATCTGGCACCCATGTAGTTTCCACAGAAACAAAGACTTTCCCCTCCTTTTCTATAATGCATATCAGACAATCAATAGTTATGTAAAAAATAGATTCAAGCAATAATATACATTTACAATCTCTTTAAAAATTCACAGGGTAGAAAAATTCAATGCCTTTTTCTCCAGTCATTTTCCTAAAATTATAGTTTCAAGCAGGTAGACTAATACAAAACTCAGTGTAGGAAATTACAGACGACTATTTAGCTTAGAGGCACAAACCTCACTTGGGTACGTCAGTGGGGTTCTTGTTTCACTATGAACTCTTCATAGAACGGACACTGTCCTTCCTGAAACACAAAGTTTACTTTGCTTCCTAGCAGGATGAAAAGTGGAGTTTACCAATACACTGCAGCATAGCTACTATCATAAACTGTCTCCCAGCTGAGAAATGACAATGCGGTTTTCTAGCCCAAAATGAAGCAATCATGCAGGAAACAGTTCTTTTTCACAAAAAGCAGAAACATTAAGTACATGACATGTGCAGAAGTACCCAGTTCCCATTTTCTCTGCACTAGAACCAAAGTAGTTCCTCAAAAGAGCTCTGCTGACAACCATACAGTCATTTTAAAAACCACCACAACACAAAGAGGAACGGGGTGTTTGAACAGTCACAGCATCCTGTGCTGCCTCAGGTCAACTCTGCCAGGCCTGAAAGCAGCAGAGAAACAATTCCAAAGAACTGGAGCCCCTTGATAATTTAACCATGGCACTGACATGGGAACCCTGCTTTTCCTGACTTGGTTGGCAGGATAACAGTTGCATAATCCATTATAACTAACCTAGCACTGAACTGCAAAAACACTTGGGGTCCATTTTCAACTCTGCACTGTAGTTAAGATTTTTATTTCATTATCAAAATTCCTGTATTTCATGAAATCAAAACATAAGGGTGTAGTGTGTGTATAATGAATGGAGGAATAACTCATCTTTTTAATAAATGAGGATTCATAGAAGCTCATAAGTTGGCAGGGTTAGTTAGGAGGGCTTTAAACTAGGTTTGAAGGGGGAAGGGGCAGCAACTGGGTTCTCCAGAAATAAGCCTAAGGGTGCAGAGCCCGAGTTGAGAATAAAATCAATGGCCCAGCTGAAGTGCATGTACACCAATGCATGCAGTATGGGAAACAAACAAGAGGAACTGGAAGCCATAGTGCAGCAGGAAAACTATGACATAGTTGCTGTCACAGAAACGTGGTGGGATGACTCACACGACTGGAGTGCTGCTATGGGGGGCTACACTGTCTCCCATAATATACTCCTGGAAAAGCTGGTAGCCCATGGCTTGGACAAGTGTACCCTCTCCTGGATTAGGAGCTGGCTGGAGGGTCGGGCCCAGAGCGTGCTGGTGAATGGAGCTGCATCCAGCTGGCGGCCGGTCACTAGTGGTGTTCCCCAGGGGTCTGTGTTGGGTCCAGTCCTGTTTAACATCTTTATTAATGATTTAGATGAGGGGATTGAGTCCATCATCTGCAAATTTGCTGATGACACCAAATTGGGAGGGAGTGTCGACCTGCTGGAAGGCAGGAGGGCTCTGCAGTGGGATCTGGATAGACTTGAGAGATGGGCTGATTCCAATGGGATGAAGTTCAATAAAGCCAAGTGCCGGGTCCTGCACTTTGGCCACAACAACCCCATGCAGCGCTACAGGCTGGGCACAGAGTGGCTGGAAAGCAGCCAGGCAGAAAGGGACCTGGGGGTGCTGATCGACAGGAAGCTCAACATGAGCCAACAGTGTGCCCAGGTGGCCAAGAAGGCCAATGGGATCTTGTCCTGCATCAAAATTGCGTGGCCAGCAGGAGCAGGGAAGTGATCCTTCCCCTGTACTCTGCGTTGGTGAGGCCACACCTTGAGTATTGTGTTCAGTTCTGGGCCCCTCAGTTCAGAAAGGATATTGAGGTGCTGGAGCGGGTCCAGAGAAGAGCAACAAGGCTGGTGAAGGGACTGGAGCATAAGTCCTATGGGGAGAGGTTGAGGGAGCTGGGGTTGTTTAGCCTGGAGAAGAGGAGGCTCAGAGGTGACCTCATCACCGTCTATAACTACCTGAAGGGAAGTTCTAGCCAGGGGGGGGTTGGTCTCTTCTCTCAGGCACTCAGCAATAGGACAAGGGGGCACGGGCTTAAGCTCCGCCAGGGGAAATTTAAGTTGGATATCAGGAGAAAATTCTTTACAGAGAGAGTAATCAGGCATTGGAATGGGCTGCCCAGAGAGGTGGTGGATTCACCATCCCTGGAGATTTTTAAACGCAGATTGGACGTGGCACTGAGTGCCATGATCTAGTAAATGGACTGGATTTGGACCAAGGGTTGGACTCGATGATCTCGGAGGTCTTTTCCAACCCAGTCGATTCTATGATTCTAGGATTCAGCATTGCCAACTTCAACTATGTCAAGTCAGCAATTCACACTCAAGAGAACAGGCAGAACAGCTGGTAAGAAAGAAGACCCTGTGACAAAAGCTACATCTTTCTGGCACACCAGAATCCATGAGGTTAATGTTGCTTCAACTTACTAATCCTGGCCCTCAGACTCAAATTGCCAATGCCAAGTGAGATAATAATATTAATACTATATTCTGTACAGCTCTGTGCAGTGGTGTGGGCTAAATGTACCAGGTGAATTATTCTTCATTTCAGATAACTGGAAAAAAAAAAAAAGTTTGGGAAAGTAAAAACACCTGAACATCTGCAAAAACATCTGAACACCTGCACTGGAGCCAGAGCTCCCTTAATTACAACAAACAAAATGAGATACTAAGGGCAGTTTCTAAGCAATGAAGAGGGAAGTTGCAACTTGCAACTAAGTTAAATTAGACGTTTTGAAACTTTGAATGTAAGACCTTCAAAATACCTCCTTACACACATTTGTTAAGACCCTCTTTCCTATAGTACCCGACTGCCACAAGACAGTTCACATCATCCAATTACAAACACAGAATTAGGTCAAAACCCATCACGCTGTGCACTTCAACTTGTCATATGCTTGTCATATGTCATATAAAAGATCCAGTTAAAAGCCTCAGTAAAAAGATCTATTAACAGGCTGCCTGAACAAATGTGACCTGTACTGACACCCATCAGACTGTGCTGTGATCATCTCCAGAAGGAAACAGTAACAGAATTAAAAAAAAAAATAATTTGCCATTTGCTCACCTCTATGTCTGTCACAATATAGTAAATTCAAAAGACTGAAAAATTATATTTCATATAAAATAGATGAGTCCTAGCAGACCTAATCCACAGTCCATTTTAAGAGAAAAATTAATAACTGAGCATTGTTTTAGAAGGCTATGGAAGCCAGGTCTGTATAAACAAAAGGCATAATTATATTAGAGTTGATGCCTGCTTCAGACAAACAAGGTCCATTACAATGCTGGCTTGAGATCAAAGACGAGGAGCAAACAGCTTCTCACATCCTCAAACATAAAAAATCCCTGTCAGACAAAATTGCTTTTCTGCCTGCTTTCTGACAAGCCAAACCTCCTGAATCTATATTCCAATAATCAGTTCTTGCTTTAATGGAATGCTTGTATTTTATTTTTAGCCTGGTAGAATGGAAACGATACCTAGTTTGGAAGTACATGCACAAGAGGCAAGGTTATCTTGGGCACAAAGCTTTTATAGTGGGCTCAATTGCCCACACCACTCCAATCTTCAACTTTAGGCCCTTCCCTCTACTAGGGTTCCAACTGAAGGCATGATTAGGCTATGTTTTTATCGTAATATTTGTTATTGGGGCCCATTTCCCTCTCTATAAGAGAAGGGGTAGGGCATCTGAAGGAGCAGAGCTTCCTAAACCCAGGAACAAATAATTTAAAAACAGTCTAAATTTGGAGAGAGGGGGAGAAGAAAATGGGACAGACTTTGCTAGAAAAGGACATACTAATATTAGTGAGTTCTAAAACCATAAAAGCTTCAGAAATTAAATGAGAAATTTTACAGTAGATTCTCATTAACAAGGACACCAAACCAAAGTAGCCTACAAAACAATCATGGAATTACCTTTCACAATACAGTTCTGTCTTCAGACTTCCTTGATACTTTTCCTTAAAAGGTCATTTCCTAAAAGAAATACCTGTGTGATTTCCATAGAACTCACATTTAATTTACATCTGATGCCTATAAATTAGCAACAGAGAAAATGGTTCATATTTAGAATAGCTGTAAGAGCATGCCTAGACTGCCACAAATCTCTAGGAATTTTTCTCCCATCCCCTGCAAAAGTAGTTTTGCTTTCTTTCGCAACTAGATAATCCTTCCTGTCGATTTCAAAATCTACATTTACTTGGTTAGTTAAAATGAGCCAAAAATGTAGGTTAAAAAAATCACAGTACCCACACGAAGTGTACAACTTTTTGAGAGAGTGAACGGTATGGCATTTTTAAGCAGTATAATTTTTCCTCTCTACACACACTAATATTACTGTGACTTTTGCCAAATAAAAACTTATCTACATAAGATGAACAACCAGCCATCCTTTATCAGTGGATAATTGAATCATTTGAGACTTTGTAAGGAAAGGCTTTTGGTTACATAGGCACATGCCCTACTAGTCACACAGCAAAGAACACTAGCTAGCTGTCTAACAGTCAAGCCAGAAGGCAAGGTGGAAAGTAGCAGAATAATTGACACATTATTTGGACAAAGAGGTTAAATTCAGCACTTTGAATTTGATCACAGAATGTCATGTGTGCATATACACCACATACCAAGCACCTCTCAGATACTCTCCTGCTAAAGCACTAACTATATTTTATTAAGGCACTACAAGAAATTATTATATGCTCAATAACATGACAGAGGTATGGAATTTACATGTAAATCACTAAATTTACATGCACCACAAATGCTTATTGTGACTCAGGATGAAACAGCCTATTAATACTGTTTCAAGCAGTTATCCAGAACCAGCTGCATTTCAGTCTGACATAAATGTAAACACAATGATAATAGTAAGTGTGTTCTTTTGTACACAGAAGCTATTCATATAAATAGGTCACAGCAAATTAGGTTTGTCTGATTAAGGAGCAGATCAAGGTGGGAAGGGAAAAGCCACCTGTCCCTGAAAAATGCAACAGCGACTTTTAGAACTATTGCTCACTATAAACTATACCAACTGAAAAGAGTAGCCTTCTCAAAATAGTGGTTCTGTCTGTCATAGTTTGCAGCTCAATGCTCTTCAGCAGGAAAAATTAGCAATGCAAATATTCACTGAGTCTGACTTATGAAGAGGTTTTGCAGTAAGAATGTCTATTTTCAGATAACATGATGCTTCCTGAGATTAAGACATTAAGTTCACATTTGCAAGCAATAACGTCGAGAATCTAATGCTAATACAACTACATGTTGACTTGTAACGCATATTTCCAGTTCAACTTAGTATTTTACAAACTTTCGGGTTGTGTACTCAACAGAGGTGATATCTGCATTTGGCACAGAGAGTCCATAGTCAGAACTAAATCTGGTTTAGTTGTCTTAATTCTGCTCTATGTAAAGCACATCCTTTCACACAGATGCATGAACAAACAGTCTATTCTCAAGCCCAATGAAGTCTTTAGGACCTCTAGATGAGGTACAAACATCCGCAAATCAGACAGGAATAGCTGAAGAAGAGCATATACCAGAGCAGTTTCAAGAAAATGTATTAAGAATATTTTTGTATTAGCTTTCTATTTTTTTCTCGGAATCACAGAATATGCCAAGTTAGAAGGGACCCACAAGGATCATCAAGTCCAGCTCATGGCCCTGCACAGGACCATCCCCAAGAATCAGACCATGTGCCTGAGTTATCATCCAAATGCTTCTTTAACTCTCTCAGGCTTGGTGCCCTGACCACTTCTCTGGGGAATCTGTTCCAGTGTCCAACTACACTCTGAGGGAAGAACCTCTGTCCACCATCCAACCTAAACCTCCCCTGACACAACTTCAGGCCATTCCTCAAGTCCTGTCACTGGTCACCACAGAGAAGAGTCTGTCCCCTCTCTTCCCCCCATGAGGAAGTTGTTCCTGATGGAGACATTCCAAAACCAGCTCCTCTTGAGAGGAGAAGTGCAGATTTGGCAGGTGGAGCAATCTGCACCAATGCCCTCTAACCTAGACACATCCATCTTGCATTGACAGCCCTGCATGGGATAAACCAGGATTATGCCCACTTTGTTGCTGGCCAGACCAACGAGACGCATCAGGAAGTAACGCAGGCAACTCTGTAAATAAGCCCTTCTCTCTGACTAAGAACAACCACATCTGTAGCTGCTCTGAGGCAGAAACAACAACACAACCTTTTAAGCTGTGGTCATAATGAAATTCTACCATTCAGTTCTCAAAAATACAGCTGTACCCTTCCACTATGCAAGTCAACTATATTCTCATCAAATCTTTCTAAATGTTTCCAACTAAAAAAGCTCTGGCAATGAAGGTGCAGTCAAAGAGAGGTTCTTTGGAAGGAAAAATCAGAGATTAAAGGATCCTGGATCCCTTCAGACCAGGGACTAGATAGTTAAAAAACCCCAGGTATCAACATGGGGTCACATTTTAAAATGTACATTCTTGGTGCAGAGACTTTCTCAGCAAACCAGAGATATTTCCAGCTAAAAGAACAGAGGTCTGAGATAATATAATCATGGCAAATGAAACAGACCCAATGGGTTCTGTTTATGTGACAACAAGTAAACTCATCTTAAAACAACACTGAATTTAGGCAACAGAAACCAACATTAAGCACAGATATATGCATTACCATTTATATGTACACCTTCTACTAAAAAAAAAAAAATCAAGTCTATTTTAACCACATGCAATGAGACTAAGAAAAGGGAATTAAACATATCTAAATCTTATTGCTTCCGCTTACTAAACTTCACTGGAATTCTAATGTGAAATATGCTTGCCATGTTGAGATAGTGCCTGTGCAATGTTTTCAGAGAACAGCAATATTTCAACTCTTAGAAAAGAATACTATCCGTCCTTATGGCACTGTAGGGTACAAACCAAGATCCCGTGGTTATCTGGGAAGTGAACAGATCTGACTTGGCACAGATCAGCTGTTTCACTACAGTTGTATGACTCTCCACATTAGTGATCCTTGTCCAACTTTGAAGATTCAAGTACATACAAAAAGCAACAATCCAAACATCCACATGTACAAAGAAATCCTTTGAAATACTTGAATTCTTTTCTATTCATGAAGAACATTTTAATTATTTACAATTTCCCAACACACATACACACACACACACAGATTCCTATTGGCACAAATAGGTACATCATCAGTAAGTGGTGACACGTCATATTAAAGCTTAATACTTTTTTCATAAATACTGGTACCAAGGGGAAGAGCTATAAAGAGGAATGTGTTCTATAGAGACTACAGAATAAATGATTCTAGCAAACCAAAAGCTGAATCTGAACATGCATTAATAAACCAAAACACATAAAAATGATGCGAGATGGACAGATAAAAATACAAGCAATGAGTATAAATGGCTAAATTTAAAACAGCACTTTTAAAAAAATTGTATCACTCCTGTGATGAGGAATAATGCTTGAGAGCAGGTATTATGTTGTGATAAAACTCTGTAAAGCTCTATGTTGACAGGATTTAAAAAATGCATTTTAAAAAAAAAGCATTTAAAAAAATCCCTATATAAAAGCTAGGCAAAGTGACAGTGGACTGATGTTCATTTAGCTTTTGCAAATGGAAAACCTATTAAGGGCAGATGGAGACCCACTGTCTTGACTGAGGAATATAATCTATGCTGTAGAAGTACATAATCACCACAACGATGTCTTTAGCTTGACTGCACAGTTTAAAATCAAAAGAAGGTTAAAAGAAGGTGGCCAGAAAGAAACCCAGGACATTAAGTAACAAGAACTCACACTTGATTAATTAACTGAATTCAGCCTATAAAAATAGGAAAGATGAGATGTGTCATTTCTGAGAATGAATGCAAGGGAGCAGCTTTGCTTGTTATTATGGCAAATGCAGGTTGGTAAAACAACCTTAGAAAGAGACAGAGAAGGAAGTACCTATATTAAAATCACAGCTATTTGAAGGTTGTGTTTATCTCATTAAAGAGTCTAAATTTAGACTGCAGTAAGCATGCCCCATAGTATTAAAAATTGTGGAAAGATGAATAAATGTAAATACTGAAACTCAAAGTAAATAATTCTCTCCATTTTCTCCTGTTCCTTTCTCTCTCCATTTTAATGAAGCCAAAGCAAAAATTTACATATGACCCATGACATCAATGCTCAGCAGGAGTCAAATGAAAATGTTACTGTATTCATCTACATATAAATCAGAGACTGCTGATTCTACTATGGTTTCAAAAAGCATAGAAGGAATACTTTAAAGTAGAAGTATAGCAAATGCTGGTTAAAACAAATATCAGGCATCTTTCATGATAGTAAGCATAGGAGGAATTTAGAGATGGGAACAAAAAGAAAGCCATAAAACCTGGGGATCTTTATTTCTTATGAGCCTTCATCATTTTTATTGTTAAGATTCCTACATGTCACAGTAATGTAGTAGCCATCACGCTGTGCATTCTTGAGTAATTCTGCACGCCTGTGTCTTATATCATCATTTCTGAACCATCATCATCCACCTATTAGCAGATGATGTTTCTTGCCTTGCTGATGAGAACATTTAAGATACTGTCAATTTTCTTAAATTCTTTTCTCCCTTGGTTAATTTTTAATGTCTGTATATTTTTACTCTGTGTATGGAAACTTAAGGTCCTATATAAGTTCATGTTCAGGAACTTAGATAAAACTAAGAATGCTTTTTGAAATATTTTCAGGATATTTTCCATCATTTTCTTTTCAAATAATGTGGCTTAAAGACATTGATTTTCCTCTGTTGTCAGCAATCATTTCCATCTAGGATGTTGGACTAAATGACCTCCTGAGGTTCTCTTACAGTTTGAATTATCCTATGATACCATGAACTAGGAGTCTATTTCATCAATGTGAAGCATGCCAATGAAGAGTCATTTTTAAAATTAGAAATTTTTCACTTTCATTTTAGTATCTTTCATTTCTCCACTTAAACTCCCATGCAACATAAGTTGGAAACATGCAACAAAATGGGTGACATTTTATAAGAAGCCTGGGCTAAAATTAAAACACAAACTTGATACCAGTACACTGATGGGAAAGCAAAAAATAATGCCTTACTCCTTCAACAGTGTCATCCAAAACATAGCCCCATACTAGCCACCATGAAGAAAATTCACCCTGTTCAAGCCAAAACCAGCAGAAACAGTTACGTGCTTTTTAAAATGAAGAATAGCACTTGCCTGTAGAAATAAAAAAGCACATTGCTAGCACACCAAAGGTTTAAAACAATTACCAAACAATTTAGTGGGCAGTAATGAAATAACCTGGGATGAATTTTGCTGCACAACACCTCTGAACAATCTGACACTATACTTAAAATTAATCGGTAGGAAGTTTTTAGACACAAATCTTCTTCTGTTAAAACTGTATAAATTAGGAACTTCGGTTTGGTCCCTCACAGATTCCTACCTTTTTTGATGTAACTCAATTATACAAGCTTTGGAAATATTATGCACCTACTAAGTGCTAAAATCACATTAGTTTTCTGGTAAATAAAAGGGAATAACATGCAGTACTGTTTCCATGAGGGCTCAAAGGCTCTAAGGCTGGGATTAATATGCTTCTTTGGAAAAAAAAAATTCTACAAAACTTAAAAGCAAAGGGCAAATGCACTTACAGTGTTGGCAAGTTCTAAGTAGCTTCCTCCAACAGAGTTGCTAAAATTTGAGGCCTGAGCTAGAAGTCTTTGCAGAGCAGCCTGTTGAGTCACATTGCTTCCACCATACTCCAACACCTTTTGTAGTGTAAAATGGCTATGGAGGTCCGGACTCTGAAGGTCTCTTGCTCCTGAATCATATTCCCAGCTTTCTCTGGCTCCTGATAAGGCACCTAAAACGCAGAAATGGAAAAACATTCTAGTATGGACTGTGTATAAAGAACACACAGAATCACAGAATATCTCAAGCAGGAAGGGACCTGTAAGGATCATCAACTCCCTGCTCCTCAGAGGACCACCTAAAACTAAACCACATGACTAAGATCATCATTCAGACACTCCTTGAATTCTCCCAGGCTTGGTGCCGTGACCACTTCCCTAGGGAGTCTGTTCCAATGACTGACCACCACCTCAGTGAGGAACTTTTCCCTAACATCGAATCTGAACTTCCCCTGACACTGGTTCGTTCCCTTTTCTCGTGTCCTGCCACTGGTCACCAGAGAGATGAGATGAGCACCTCCCCAGTCACTGCCCTCTCTGAGGAAGCTGTACACTGTTAAGGCGTCACACTCAGCCTTCTCTTCTCCAAGCTGAACAAACCCAGTGACCTTAGCTGCTCCTTCTAAGACTTGCCCTTGAGATCTCTCACCATCTTAGTGTCTCTCCTCTGGACACATTCCTCTAGTTTGATGCCCTTTTTTTGCTGAGAAGATACACTGTTAACACATGAATAACCCTACTTGTTATTTCAGAAATTAAAAAAGCAAACAGGTATTATTGCCTATCTTGCACATGCCAACAATGTCAGAAAATAAGAAATTAGGATTTCCAATACACAGATGATTTACTAAATTACAAGATCCAGAAGGAAAAATAAAAGCATTTGCCTATGTTATTTAGTACAGTGTAAAATCAGTGTAATTTACAACAGCGAAGGACCATTGAATGAGTATGTTACCATGTCAGATTGAAAAGCAGCACTGATCAAAGAGTAAAAGAGGAAAAACATAATTTGCCTGTTTTTGTTTACCGAATACCAACACACTAAGTGAATCTTTTAGCTGTATAGTTCATCACTTTTTATGTTAGCACTGCCTTTCTTATTAACTCATCAGGATTGCTTGTTTCAATTCAAGTTTCAGACACATTAATCACAAGGTGTTTGATTATAAATTGATGCCATAATATGATCATGTAGCTAATGACAGACAATGAATGCTACAAGAAACTTTCTGTATCATGAAGCTGTAGGGTTGCTGTTCCTGCACGTATAATCCTTCCAATTCCCTACAGCCACGGATGGGTTTAAACCATAAAACAAATAGAAGGAAATTTTCTTATTTTGTCAGTTATTATTTCATCCCTGGGTGCTTCTGATTCCCATAAAACAGTCCTTTTAAAATCTTGTTACGTTTTAGATTCAACCACTTCCTATGGCAAAATATTCCACAGTAGGCACTAGACTATTTAATAACGCTGGGCAGTACTGTAAATTTTCATATATAACATAATGAAGATTAAAAACAAATAAGTGACCTGTTAAAGCATACACTCTAAGTTAATAGAAAAGTCAGAACAGAATCCAGAGCTACAGACTAGATCAAAACTCTAAATCAAACATGCAATCATCAAACTATGAGCAGTTATCTTTAATGCCATCCTATTATTTTGAAAGTTTTTCCCTTTTGGGAGCTAGTTTTCTCTCTCAAATATTACCCAGCATCCTGAGTGCTTACTAATCAGTGGTTATTATTTATTCACTACATTACAGGCAGAAACAATAAACTATATAATGAACTATTAGGAGAGCGTCTCCTCCTCACCAAGGAAGTTGAAGATGCAAAAATGCAAACAGAAAACTACCTAGAAGGGAAGCAAGGCAGCAACTGATCTACTGCTTCAGGTCAACACCCTAACACCCTGTAAAGCTGTTATGCATGAAAAACCAACTTAGGTTTCCCTGCCTTACTGTAAGGTAAATACACTAGTCCTGAAACATGTAATTAGAAAATAACACACAACAAAAAATAATTACATTTTATACTAATATAATTACCATGATTCCTTACCACAAGTACCAGTAGCAATTAAAGATTAATTAAATTATTTTTACACCAAGAGCATGCACCACTGTTCTGCATCCAGCTACATGCTGCAGAATCTCCAGCAGACTGGAGCTGAGATGTTGGTACCAGCAGTATTTTACACAGTGGGAAGTGTACTATGACTATGCACAACCTTAGGTATGTCTGCCCTCGGGTGGCTACAGCAGAGCAAAAAGCTCAGCAGCCCACAGAGCTGAAGCAACAGAAACGTCTCAGATATCCACAGGAGGCAGAGGATCAGTTCCATCACTTTCAGGCTTGACAAGAACATGGGAAACAATCCTGTCTGGGCAAGCATAGCCTCAGAATTAAGAGAGGTGGTTATATCATATATATATCCCTCTATTCACAGAGCTAAACATGGTATATATTTCAACAGAGTACATGCACCACATATCTATTACTGAAAAAACTGTTCTGCAAAAGAGCTTTCACGTTTACACAATTAACAACCACTTTGTTGAATACCCAAGTGGCTCTCATAGATTGTGCCATCCGCCATCAGATTAGAAGCACTTAAAACACTCAGCTGGCACAGAAGTCACCTGTCAGTCACAGTGGATCAGGAAAGACTGGGTTTTTATTACTGTATTGTGACCATCTTTAACCCAAGTTTTCTTAAAAGTTTATCTCTTTACCCCTAATTTAAAACATACATACTAAAAAAGGAAGGAGAGGTGACTTTTACAAAGGAAGGTATTTCCAGTACTTTATTTTGGGCTTAAGCATAATCCCTAAATTTGCCCACTGTGTTCCCAACAAATTCCAAAACTCTGGCTGCTAAGAAGCTGTCCTGGATTACACACCTTTCAAGTCTCAGCTTTGCAGGGAAACTCTGGAATTGTCAGAACTGAGATTTCACTTGTAACTGAAAATTCAGTCAGGAATGAACAAACAACTCTTGTATCTTGCTGTGATTAGCATACAATTCTTGCCTTTACAATAGAAATAAGCCATAATTGGATATAATGGCACACAGCTGATAGCTGATAACTAGGAACCTAAAGCTAATAAATCTGTGTTCAAGATTAGACTTTACAGAACTACACATTTTTCTCTGTTCATCTGCACTTCTGTGAATAGCATGAAACTTAAAATTTCTGTATTAAGTGAAACAAAATTATTACTATCACTATTAAAAAGAAAGAAACCAAAAAATTACCCTTGTTTCAGCCAAGTAATATAAGACTATATAATTGTTTTCAAATTATATAAGTAACATTTCAATTCCAGATTAAGAAAGTTAAATCAATCCCTTCTGGACTGAATGGATACATTGGACTTCTGTAAATGTGCAGTATAAAGGCTTCTGATTCTACACAAGCTTCTATAAAACTAGTCCTTTAGTGACTTCCTAGTATTACCAGCACTTGACTATCTTGATTGTAACTGATAATGGGTGAAATTCATGTTATAGCAAGTATTCAGTACCTAACAGGAACTTTTATTTCTATCCTTTTGTAGAGTAGATCAGTACAGCATTTAAGTATATGTGGGTCCACTAGTTGCAATCAAATCAATCACAGTAGGACAACCTAAATCTTGTCTGAAACATTTACTCAAAGAATTTTTCCTTCTGCAGGTTTTCCTGTTATAGAACCATAGAATGGTTTGGGTTGGAAGGGACTTCAAAGACAGTAGGCAGAGACACCTTCCATTAGACAGGTTGCTTAAAGCCCCATCCACATGGCCTTAAATACTTCCAGGGATGGAACATGCACAACTTCTCTGGGCAACCTGTTCTTACTTATTTACTCAAAATTATTTAAATTTTGACATATCATAGCACACTTAAGAAAAACAAAGGACAGTTTAGTTTGATGCCATATAAAAGATTCTATAATCACAAATAAAATTTCAGTTTGTGAACTGTACCAAAGCAACTGCAATCAATTCCCTTGACAAATGTCACTATGAATAGTGTACCTTGCCCACCTGCACAGAGACTTCTTCCTAGCTTAATCTTCCTTTACCACCTGCAAAGCTCTCAGGAACAGCAGAGGTCTGTGTTCTAGTACTGGTGTCACCCTATGATATTGATCTGAAAGAAAATGGCATTTCATCTTGTCTACTAACAGTTAACCTTCTGCCTAGAAGGCTTGTACTCTGCAACAGAGAAAAATATGCCTACCATAAATACAAGACTATACATACTGCCAGGTTTTTTTTTTGTTTGATAAAGGTTAACTTCACCAGGCTATGCTGATGGACCAAGCATTATGTGATTTCTTCACTGCTCACAGAATAGAAAAGATAAACCACCAGGATGGTAGGTAGGGTGTTGAAGATGTACTAGCTGCTGAAAGGTCTGGGATATCGGGAAAAGTGAGGTACTGTAAAATTAGCCCTGCAGCAAATGAGCAGACTTAAATGAGTCTGACTTGTGAATGGCAAACATGAAGACACCTGTGCAAGTTTCAAGCTGGCTTCCCGCCAAGCCCCCGAAACTCAACAACAAGGACCCGCTTCCCAGAGAGGAAAGAGAAATGACCCAAGCAGCCGAAGCTATAGCAAAAATATATACATATATATATATTTTACATATGAGACAGATACACACAACGAGAATACCACACACCACAACTCCAGAAATCCCAAACAGCTCCCCAAAAAGGGAAGAGGGGGAGGGAGAAGGGAGAAGGACAAAAAGGGACAAAGACCGAGCAAGTCAACCAGCCAACTGAAGGCAAACTAGCAAAAATCTCACCACTTCCCTTTGAACAGGCAGAATGGCTGGACACGGCCCAGCGCTCTCCCCTCACGCGTGGTAGACACAGCAGTCGCTGCAGGCCTCGGCTCCAGATAAGCCAGACCGAGACAGGGACCCACCGTTCTCGAACCTCGCCGGAAAGGAAGAGGGCGAGGTCCCTCCTGTTGGCTTTATTTATACCTCAAGTTACGTAAAGGAATAGCATGGAATACTTCCGTGATCACTTTCCTAGTTCCTTCCTGGTTATAAGTTGGTCTCCAGGAAGGCCTAGAGTGAAACCATCACATTCTCCACCCCTTATTCCATACTATTTCTTTACATAACACCTGTATATTGTGTTCATCTATATCCCGTGCATATATATACACATATACATATATATATATATAGTTCTTGTTGGTCTCTCGGTGCAGTTGTCTCGTCGTTGGAAAATCAATACCGATGTCAGTTCAGTTCAGTCCAGATCTTTGGTCTCCTCAGTCACAATTACAGTTCTGATTTATGGCTGTTTCATCACTGGACTGTCTCATCACTGGATACCAGCATCAGCTTAGTTCAGGTCTCTCTCTCTCTCATCTGGTGACTGGCTTCCTGTAAAAACACAACTCAGGACATACAATTAGCTTTTCCCCAAGGCTAAATTTCCTTGAGGTACACACTGGATGACTCCATCCTTCCTCATTATCCACCACATGTGTCCTGGCCCTTGAGCAAAGACAATCCCACGAATGGGTTTGTCTTGGCCTGAGGCAGGGGTAACCCAAACAGCTTTCCCTAGCATTCCCCTCAAATGGATTGCTGGAACTTTATCTCCATCAACAATATGAAGGGATTCTGCCTGTGCAGGGCCAGCTCGATTGATAGAACCCCTGGTGTTAACTAGCCAGGTAGCCTTGGCTAAGTTTTTGTCCCAGTTTTTATAAGTTCCTTCACCTAGTGACTTTAGAGTCGTCTTCAACAGTCCGTTATATCTCTCAACCTTCCCAGTAGCTGGTGCATGATAGGGAATGTGGTACACCCATTCGATACCATGTTCCCTCGCCCAAGTGGTGACTAATTCATTTTTGAAATGAGTCCCGTTGTCCGACTCAATACGTTCTGGGGTCCCGTGTCTCCACAGGACTTGCCTTTCAAGGCCCAAAATGGTATTCCGGGCCATTGCATGGGGCACTGAAAAAGTCTCTAACCATCCCGTTGTTGCTTCCACCATGGTAAGTACATAGCACTTACCTTGGCGGGTCTGTGGCAGTTTGATATAATCAACCTGCCATGCCTCTCCATACTTATACTTATCCCATCGTCCACCATACCACAGGGGCTTCAGTCTTTTCGCCTGCTTAATAGTGGCACAAGTCTCACAATCATGGATAACTTCAGAAATGATATCCATGGTTAAATCCACCCCTCGGTCTCGTGCCCATCTGTGGATGGCATCTCGGCCCTGATGACCAGAAGCATCATGGGCCCATTGAGCCAGAAACAGCTCTCCCTTCTGCTGCCAGTCTAGGTCTACTTGTGACACTCCTATCTGTGCAGCTCGGTCCGCTTCTCTGTTGTTATTGTGTTCTTCATTAGCTTGCTTCTTGGACACATGGGCATCTACATGGTGGACTCTCACATTCAGACTCTTCGCTCTGGCAGCGATGTCCTGCCACAAGTCAGCAACCCAGACGGGTTTTCCTCCACGCCTCCAGTTCATCTTCTTCCATCGGTCTAACCATCCCCATAGGGCATTGGCTATCATCCACGAGTCTGTGTAGAGGTAGAGTCTTGGCCATCCTTCTCGTTCGGCAATGTCCAGGGCCAATTGGACGGCTTTGAGTTCTGCAAATTGACTCGACTCGCCTTGACCCTCAGCGGCTTCTGCCACTCGTCAGGTGGGATTCCAAACGGCTGCTTTCCACTTCCGGTTCCTTCCTACAATACGGCAAGAACCATCAGTGAAAAGGGTATAATGCCTTTCTTCATCTGGCAGCTGATCAAATGGTGGAGCTTCTTCGGCTCGGCTCACTGGTTCTTCTTCTTCTGCCAGACTGAAGTTCCCACCTTCAGGCCAATTGGTTATGATTCCCAAAATGCCAGGGTGATTCGAGTTCCCGATTCGGACACGTTGCGTAATCAAAGCGATCCACTTGCTCCACATGGCATCGGTGGCATGATGTGTAGGGGGCACCTTCTCTTTGAACATCCAGCTCAAGACTGGTAATCGGGGTGCCAGGAAGAGCTGTGCTTCGGTACCAATTACCTCTGAAGTTGCTCGTATACCTTCATACGCCGCTAAGATTCCTTTTCCACAGGGGTGTAATTGGCCTCAGAACCTCGGTAGCTTCGGCTCCAGAAACCCAGCGGTCGCCCTCGCGTCTCGCCAGGCACCTTTTGCCAGAGGCTCCAGGAGGGACCTTTATCTCCAGCTGCAGTGTAGAGTACATTCTTTACATCTGGTCCCGTTCTGACTGGTCCAAGAGCCACGGCATGTGCAATTTCTTGCTTGATCTGCCTGAAAGCTTGTTGTTGCTCAGGACCCCACTAGAAATTGTTCTTTTTACGGGTCACAAAGTAAAGAGGGCTCACAATCTGACTGTATTCTGGGATATGCATCCTCCAGAAACCTATTGCTCCCAGAAAAGCTTGGGTTTCTTTCTTGTTTGTGGGGGGAGCCATTGCCACAATCTTGTTGATTATGTCTGTTGGTATCTGGCGTCGTCCATCTTGCCATTTCACCCCTAGGAATTGGATCTCTCAGGCAGGTCCCTTGACTTTGCTCTTCTTGATAGCGAAACCGGCCTCGAGGAGAATCTGGATGATCTTCTGTCCTTTTTTGAAAACTTCCTCTGCTGTATCCCCCCATACAATGATGTCATCGATGTACTGGATGTGTTCGGGAGCCTTACCCTTCTCTAGTGTGACCTGGATCAGTCCATGACAGATGGTTGGACTGTGTTTCCACCCCTGGGGCAGTCGATTCCAGGTGTGTTGAACGCCCCTCCAGGTGAAAGCAAACTGTGACCTGCACTCTGCCGCTAAAGGAATGGAGAAAAACGCGTTGGCAATGTCAATGGTGGCATACCACTTTGCTGTCTTGGACTCCAACTTGTACTGGAGCTCCAACATATCTGGCACGGCAGCACTCAACGGTGGCGTAACTTCATTTAAGCCACGATAGTCTACAGTCAGTCTCCAATCTTCATCGGACTTACGCACAGGTCAGATGGGGCTGTTGAAGGGTGAATGGGTTCTGTTGATCACCCCTTGGCTCTCCAACTTTCGGATCATTTTGTGGATAGGGATCACAGCATCTCGGTTTGTCCGATACTGTCGTCTGTGTACAGTTGTTGTGGCTATTGGCACTTCCTGATCTTTAACTCGCAGTAGTCCTACAATGGAAGGGTCTTCTGAAAGGCCAGGAAGGGCAGACAATTGCTTGGACTCCTCTTCAATCACCGTGGCTATACCAAAAGCCCACCGGTACCCTTTCAGGTCCTTAAAGTATCTTCTCCTTAGGTAGTCCATACCAAGGATGCAAGGGGCTTCTGGCCCTGTCACAATGGGATGCTTTTCCCATTGGTCTCCCGTCAAGCTCATGTCTACCTCTACTACTGACAATTCTTGAGACCCTCCTGTCACTCCAGAAATAGTAACAGTCTTGGTACTCTTATGCTCTGAAGGCATTAAAGTACACTGGGCTCCAGTATCTATCAAGGCCTGGTATCTCTGAGGATCCGATGTGCCAGGCCATCGAACCCACACAGCCCAGTAAACTCGGTTATCTTCTTGGTCCCTTTCCTTCTCCTGGCAGAAGGCAGGGCCCCTCTACTGGTCTTGATCAGAGCATTCGTCGTCAGAGTCTGACTTTGACTTCTTAGACTTTTTGCCGTTGTCGAAGTGGACCTCCATCTCCTTGTGCCTCAGCGATCGCAGTTTCTCTTCTAAGAAATCTCCATCTACTACATAGACAACTTTCTTGTCAGTGTCCTTTCGCTTCAGTTCCCTCACTCTGGCTTCAAGCTTAGAAGTGGGTTCACCATCCCACTTCTTCATGTTTTCTCCTTTACTACGAAGGTATGCCCATAGTTGGTTACGTGACTGACGCTTAGAGTTCTCTTTCCTTCGACGTGTGAATGACAGGGATCGTGAGCAAGATTGAGACCAGGATCGAGGTCTAGGTCGAGGTCGTCTTTGTCGATCCCGCCGTGATCTTCCCATTGGCCTTTCTCTGTAATCTCTATACCTTCTGTCCTCTCTGTCTCTAAGGTCGTCCTCATATCTGGAATATTCATAATCTCTCTCCATTCTTTCCCTATCGTAGGTACGTTGGTACAGGGGATCGAAGGAGTCTTCCATATTTTCCTCTATGGTTCTTATCCAAGCACACATGGTGTCCACGCTTGGTTCCTCCATCTTTGGATTATATATGGGTATCAAGCAGGAAATATATGGTTTAGGGACACCTTGAATTACTTTTTTCCACATTGGTTGCGTGCAGGGAACATTCTCAGGAACTTGGATGTCATAATAATCTGGATCAGAATAGATGATCTCCAGCATGGCCAATTCCCGTAGGTATTGGATGCCTTCTTCTGCAGTCCTCCACCTTCTTGAAGAACTCTTCAGGGACTCCTTAAATGGGTATTTCACTCTCACCGCGTGGAGGATTCGGAGCCAAAGACTGGACGCCATTTTCTCCCTTCCCATTTCTTGCTCTATCACAGGGTCTCAAGCAATGGATCCCAATTGTCGTGCTTCATCACCTTCAATTACATGACTATCAGCTCCCTTGTCCCAGCATCGCACCAGCCAGGTGAGGACTTCTTCACCAGGCAAGCGCATATAATCTCTCCGTAAATCTCGAAGCTCTCTTGTGGTCAGTGATTGTGTAATTTCGCTTTCTCGCATTATTTCTTGTCCATCTCTCCCACATAGAATCTTTTCCACCTCTCTCTTTACTCTTCCACTCCTACGTGGGACTGCTCCCACCTCCTCCCTATATCTCTCACATGGAGGTGGGGACTGAGCATGCCGTGGGGATAAGCTTCTATATCGTTCATGGTGTGGAGAGGGACTTCTACGCCATTCACGCTGCGGAGATGGACTTCTACGCCGTTCATACCGTGGGGATGGACTCCTACGCCGTTCACACCGCAGAGATGGACTTCTATGTCGTTCACGCCGTGGAGATGGACTTCTACGTTGTTCACGCCGTGGAGATGGACTTCTATGCCATTCACGCCATGGGGATGGACTCCTGCGTCGTTCGTGATACCCAGCGGGTGGAGGTAGTGAGTAATCTTTCGCGTGCTGAGATAAGGGTCTCCTCCTCCAATCATCCACACCTCCAAGAGAAGGTTGGGTCTGAAGGCGTAGGAATAATTCTCCCTCTGATTGAGGGGGATGCTTTGGCTCCTTCTTTGCGTCTTTTGTAACACTGAATGTGTAGTCAGGATATAAATCATCAAGCGACAATATACCACCGGTCGTTTGTACTGTTGCTTTCTTTTCTCTTGATACTGCTCTATATTCCTTTGGGTATGCCCCTAGTTCTTTTGGACGTGCTCCTTCCCGTGTAACCGTTTCTTCCTCTCTGGCAGCTGCTTCTTCTCTTCCAATCGCTCCTTCCTCAGTCACAACCACTTCTTCCTCTCTCGCAGTCACGCCTTCATCTCTTGCTGTTGCTCCTTCGCCCGTTGCTGCCACTCCTTCGTCCATTGCATCTTGTGTGTATTGGATAGGTTCTTCTGTTCCTTCTTCTTCTTCTTCTTCTCTTTCTTCTGTGCGTTCTGGTTGCAGAGATGGGTCCGTAAGTTCCTTGATCTCCCTTACCCACGTCTTCTTCTTCTTCATAGGGGCAACGATGACTTTACGGTTCTTAGCTTGAGTCCCGGTTCTAGTGGACTTAGTAGAAACGGCATTGACTTCAAGTTGTGTTTGGACCCCAACTTCTGTGGACCTAATAGGGACATCACTGGTTTCAAGTGGCGTGGTTTGGGTTTCTGTGTCGACCTTAACCTTTTGAAGGTGGTCTATGGCAGCTCGATAAGCATTAGCCAGGCCCCAGCACAAAGCGGAGAATTGCATATTCGGATCTTTGTAGGAAAAACACCCTTCTGCCAAACAGTGGGCCATCTCACCAGAATCAAACATTTGTTCTGGTGTGAACTCCCAATTAATGGGGGGTGACACATGTCCTACTAATCTACCGAAATCTCCCCAAGCTCCATGCCACCCGGGGACTGGCCTGTCTGCAGCCCTTTCCAAAGTTCCAGCGAGTCCCTTTGAGGCGTGATCTTTCCTACAAGAGGGAAAGCAATACAACACCATTCTTTCAAGTTTAAGGAGCACTTCCAGTACCTTTATCAATGACAGTACTGTTGCAACAAAATTTATATAGTAATTAGAGCCGATTCTAACCATGGGGATCTCCTTTACCAAACCTTCGATGTCAAAATTAAAGAATGGAAGCAATTCGTTCCATCCATCCTCAAGGTCTGGACGTTTCCCTATAGGGTAGCCTAAAACAGGTATAAAGATGGCTAGAATTATAAGACAAATTAATGAAACAGTCATTGTTTTTGTTATTATTTCTTCTTGATCCCAAAACAAACCTTTGTTTATATAAACAAAGTTTTCTTGGCTGCTTTCCCAGACTCTGGCAGTGTTCCCAGACCTGTTCCCAAAACAATAGATTGGTTTGCAAAACAACACCGAGCTTGGTTGTCTTCCCGGAAAATGTTTATCAAAACAAGCCAAACTTAACCAAAATATCCCACTTCTGACACCAAAAATGTTGTGCAAGTTTCGAGCTGGCTTCCCGCCAAGCCCCCGAAACTCGAC
Organism: Pipra filicauda; assembly: GCF_003945595.2. Classification (NCBI taxonomy): domain Eukaryota; kingdom Metazoa; phylum Chordata; class Aves; order Passeriformes; family Pipridae; genus Pipra; species Pipra filicauda. Next base: position 1,848,017 of record NW_024103529.1, read on the forward strand.
AACAAGGACCCGCTTCCCAGAGAGGAAAGAGAAAAGAAACGACCCAAGCAGCCAAAGCTATAGCAAAAATATATACATATATATATATTTTACATATGAGACAGATACACACAACGAGAATACCACACACCACAACTCCAGAAATCCCAAACAGCTCCCCAAAAAGGGAAGAGGGGGAGGGAGAAGGGAGAAGGACAAAAAGGGACAAAGACCGAGCAAGTCAACCAGCCAATTGAAGGCAAACTAGCAAAAATCTCACCACTTCCCTTTGAACAGGCAGGATGGCTGGACACGGCCCAGCGCTCTCCCCTCACGCGTGGCAGACACAGCAGTCGCTGCAGGCCTCAGCTCCAGATAAGCCAGACCGAGACAGGGACCCACCGTTCTCGAACCTCGCCGGAAAGGAAGAGAGCGAGGTCCCTCCTGTTGGCTTTATTTATACCTCAAGTTACGTAAAGGAATAGCATGGAATACTTCCGTGATCACTTTCCTAGTTCCTTCCTGGTTATAAGTTGGTCTCCAGGAAGGCCTAGAGTGAAATCATCACAACACTTGACAACATTAGGGCACAACCAGCCAGGTCACAGAGCTTTATCCCACTCAATGAGGAGAGTCCTAGCAGAGATCCAGTCTGATCTCTGTTCTCCATAAGGTATCCATGACATTTAGTTACTTAAGCTTATTTGCATTATCTCACCAGAAGAATGACTGTTTCTCAGCATTCCTTTGCTAATTTTTCATTCAACAGCTAAATTGTGACAACCTATCAAAAAGAGTTGGAATTTTGAATGCTTACTCTATTATTCAAGGAAGGCAACAGGGAGGTTTGTGAGAAGCACTAAACTTCAGTAATAATGGTTTTGGAGATAAATGCACTGAATGAAGGGGATAATGGACAAAATGAACAAAGGATGGCCATTTTGCACTTGCTAGTCAGCTGAGTAAGACCTCAAACAGTAGGTCTATCTATAAAAAAATGGGGGTGGGGCAGGAAGCAAACAAGAATTGAGACTAAGTCCTTGGATATTTGGACAATTCAAGTCCTGTAAGCTGCTGCAAACATTAAAAATACCAAATGCACTTTAAAGAAAAGGCAGAAGGTGAAGAGAGCTGTGGTTGCTCAAGCAACATATGAAGTACAATAAATCAAAACAGCTGGAAAGAAGCTATGCTCCACAGAGGGATCCGCTTTTATACTAAGGTAACCTGACTGTAGAAGGGAAAATTATCACATTTGGAGCTTATGTCAACTATTTTCATTGTTTTCTACAAAACACTCCCATACAGGAATCAGACCAATGGCTCCGGCTTCACTGAACATGGCTATTAGCTGGCAGCCTGACAGCTAGAGTAACTCATTTAACAGCAATCATGCTTTAAAGCCTGTTTATTATTTTGCATCAGGTAATAAAACAATATGAATGATGGTACAGCAACAGAGTGATGACGATATAACAATAACTGATCCTCACATGCACCTGTGGGTGAGAATGTTTATTAAATACAGAAAGCTGTCTGTTAAACATCCATTACACTTTCTAGGAGAATTGAGAATAAACCAGCTTTTCTTTATTTGGATGGGAAAAAAGAGTTTGCAGATGCATATTTTTAAAATGGATTCTCAACTCAGTATTCAGTCCTAGAGAAAGTTTTCATCGGAACTTTTTGCAACACTTGTCCAGTGACCTAGAAGGAAATAATTGCTATGGGAGAAGCACAAATGTGAAATGAGGCATCTCTATGGGATCAGTATCTAGGTATTGTTCCTCCCACCATACCCTTATCTGGCTTGATGAACACTGCAAAGAAGATACAGTGTTAGGCTATGTTATTTCAGTCCTTTCTTGTTAGGTTTGGAAGTGACGATAACGAGCTCTAAGAGAAGTAAACTACAGCTATACCTCACCCTGACTAAGGCAACTTACTCACAGGATAAATCTGTTTTATAAAATTAGATCTAAGAGGAAGATTGAACCACATCAACCATTTCGCTCTAAAAGAATTCTGTCAACTCACACTTCATCTCCCCTCTGCCCCTGAATTGCTAGTTGTAACATTTCTATTTTCTACTCGTATGTTCATTGAAATCATCACAGAAGCTCAACTGGCTTTCAGGTTCACTGAGGTATTCTCAACATTGGTACATTCAGGATTCAGGAATTCTGGAATATTGTGCTGCCTGACACTATGGGGTATAATTATAGCATAAATTTGAGAAGTACTTAAAAATACCTTTAGAGAAATTAGAACAGACTGAAGCATAACCAGCACTTTTACTTACCAGAGTAATGCTAATATATCGGGGGTTTTTAGGCTTTTGGGTTTTAATTTTTTACACTCCACTCCATAATATATTTTTCAAAGCAGACTTTTACCAAGTATGAAAACTATGTAAAATCTTGAGAAAAATAAATTCAATGCCTACAGGAAAATTAGGACAGAGAAAAGAATAAGCTTGCCAAGAACAAAACCGTGAAATAGACAATCAATCGGAGTTTATAGCATTGACTCATAAAGTCTTAAGAAAGTAAAACATTTAGTGATATATCTAATTAAAGTTTCTTTCATTATGATTTCCCAGTTACGCAAACCAGCTTTGTAGAGGAAGAAGCTGAGTTTGTAAAACCAATAGTCCAAATAGTATATAATAACAAATGTTTGGAGAATTTTAGTTAATAGACCATCTTCAAATTTATTTCAACTACTGTAGAGATGCATATGTGTTTCATGTGCATATCATGGTTTCAGTACTTGCCAGCAGACTGGCATTAGCCATATAGGAAACAATGACACACAAAACAAAATAAAAGCACACCATCCATGACACCTTTATACACCTGTCTTCGAATCTGAAATGATTTAATGTTATTGTTGAGACATAGCAATCATTTCCTCTATTCAGAATGACTTCTCAACAGTCTAGAAACCAAGGTCTCCTAGAACCCAGTGCTGTTTCAGCACCAAACTAAATTTTGCCAGAACACTGCTGGCTAATGACTTCATTGTAGTCTGGAACTCAATCTAATATTTCATTTGAGGTTTATAGTAAGGGAAAAAAACATCCTTCCTTTTCCCCTGAAAATTAACAATCTCTAGTAAAAAGGGGTGTATATGGTAACAGGAAAAAGAGCACATAAAACCTGAAGTCAAACAGAATCTAGATGACTTTCTAACATACCTTTCAAGCACAAACAGTACACTGTACTTTTGAAAAAAAGTTGGCTTTTTTTTGGCAATTTGCAAGTGAACAATCAGCTTCCTCCCCAGTTATCATCCACTTAAGACAATCTCAGTTTGGATCTGACTTCAATACACGTGTATCAAAGCAAACAAACAAAACATTCTGAGTTTGTTGACTGTCACTGTCATTTTGCTGTTGTTTCATGAACCATAGTATGTCAGAGCTACACTAGTGATATTAGAAGCAGGCAGGTGAAGAGCACATCCCCAGGAGTCAGCAGAGGCTAAGCAAAAATGCACTGAGAGACAACATTTGTTGTACAAAAGCTAAAGCCTAGGATGTATGACAGTGCTCATCTCGAGCCAAACAAAGCATATCCTCTATGAAATCCCAGCTACAGCCTTTTGGTTTCTCAACTTTATCAGAATTCGTGTAGAAATCATAAACTGAGACTTAACTGAGGAACTGATGCTGTAATCCAGCTCCGCACCATATAGCAAACACGAACCATAGCTCTATGTCTTTCACCACTGGAGCTGACTAAGAAGCATGAACAGAAACAAGCCTGAGCTGCGGTGCTCTATAGAGCTGTGTGGTCTAAAGCCAAAATCTGGGCTAACAATTCCATTGACTCTTGGTAGCAGCAGCTACCAAGGGCAGTTTCCTGCATTTTCCCTGTAGGCACACTCTGACCACTGGACTGTCTGTCTTCCCCCTTCCCTCTCAATGTTTTAAGCTATTTGGTAATTTCAAGGACATTTGGTAGTGGTGTCAAAGTGTCGAATAGACTAAATTCCTGTAATTTCTAGGGAAGGCACAGAGATGACAGACTCTGTTAGTGCTTCTGCTGAGAATGATAATGCAACGCAATGCTCAACCTTGACTAGACACACTAGATCAAAAAAAGAGAAAAGAGAAAAAAACATGCACATACGTGGAAGGAGGTGATCAGGAAACTACTGCAAAGCAAAAAGAGTTTGTTTCCTATACAACAAAAGGGGAAGCTGTGCTATTCCCAGTTGCAGGACATGAAGAATGGTAAAGACTTTCACACGTTCGTGCAGACTCAGCACAGTCTCAGTTCTGTAAGACAGTAGTAGAGGAAGGGAGGCCATGCATATGTGAGCAAGTGCAACTATCTCTAGTTCAAAGTTCCTGGACTGAAATTTAATATGGAAGCATCTGTCGACGGAGGGGTTCAGAGACAGATTGCACACGACCAATTTGATCTGCAAAATGTCCGCTTTATTTATTTAAGCTGCCCTTTTTATACTTTTTCTACACCCCAGTGCGTGATCACTTTTACATTATTGGTTATATGATAGTGTCCATGGTCTAAACATGCTCTACTAACACACTTCTAATTGGATTATTGCAGGTATCCACGTGAGGTGAAGACATTGTTTACCTCTTGGGACTCCTCCTTAATTTTGGCATGATGACTGCGCACTTTTCACTGTCTGTGCCCGGCCAGGTCAAGGCAAGCCCTACAGAAATGCAGGATAATGCTCACACAATCCTGCTCTCTCCACAAGCATCATTACATGATCACTCAGTTCCTACTATCTTCTCTAACCATTTGCTTTTCACCATGCTAGCAGATAGAATACCACTTCAAAATAAACTCTGGTCTAATACAGATTAGGTGTTCTTACATTTTACAAATATTCACACCATGAGAAAGCTCCAACCAAGTTTGTTGCCCTATTAGCCACCAGAGACCCCTGCAGAGATGACTTCTATCCCTTGTAGATTCATTAGTGTTTAACATATACAATACATTGCGATTTTAGTAATATTCATCAGCTGTCAATTACAAATCCCTGGAAATTCAGGTTCATTTCTCATAATGCTCATAAAACTTAACACTCCACGTTTCTTAAAAAAAAAAAAAAATTACCTATATTCTGCTGCTTTTCACAAAGACAGTGGTATCAGAAGAATATTCAGAAGTAATAAACCACTTTCAGTTAACGGAAGTTTTGTATGTAGTTAAATTTGGCCTAGCAGATATGCACAGCTTTTCTAGTCAAACATATCTAAGGGTAAAACTTTGCTCACAAATCTCAAAATCTGCAGCATGCCTTTGAGTCCATATGAATTCTGTAGTCCTTAATTAAACATAGTATAAATAAACATAATCACTGCCTCAGTTTCTTGAAAGCAATTTATTTGCAATAAGATCAAACATGATTATGTAACACAAAAGTAATGATTTTTCAGCCCCAGTGGTCTGCCTCTCATGTTTACACACAAGCTTAATTTGAGGCTGGATTCCTATCATTCCTTTGATTAATTCTCATGCTTGATCCACTACACAAATAAATGATCATATCAAATTTTAAGAGACTTATTTTCAGTAAAGAAAGGGGAATTGGCTATGAATTAATTACTAAGTACCAACCTACCGTCAAAAATTGCTAATGGACTCCTGGATTCGTAACTGTTTATCTAGAATATGGTTTAGCTTACTGAGCACATATATGACCGAGTGTTATTAAACCTGAGTCCTGTATCTTGATCAAAATGGTCAATCAATTTCCTTACTTCTGCATCCCACCTGGAAACACAGGAAGATTTGTTGGGCAAATTTGCGCAAAATTATTAGAATAATCTTATCAATGATAAAAAAAGATGAAGTTCAATAGTCAAGTAGACACAATTACTTCTTAAGACCTTTTTTCACAGTTATGTTCTTTATAATGAAATGCAAAAACTATAGGCACCAAAGATAATACTTTATTTAGATAGAAGTTTTTGCACTTTTTGTTAAGAAATTGTGAACAGCTACAAGAAAAGGCAGCAAGAAATGCTGCCTGACTGGTAATCTTTCCACAATTACATACAAACTCACAGTGTAAGAACATGCATGTCATGGCTGGATTCCTTTGCTTCAGATCATCAGGACTCCTGCTACTCAGTAACAGTCTTGAAATTTTGTCATTTATGCACTCCACATTGGTACATCAAGGATTATCAGCAGTTGACATATTATGTAGAAATTAGTCTTGAAAAAAAGCCCTGTAAACTATCTTGGAAAATAAAGTTTACTAAAAACAGTGTTCTTTGACCTGGGGGGAAAAAAAAAAGATAACACCAAAAAAGAACATCTATCAAGTTAATTGTACATGATGTACATGCCTCCTGTCTTAAAGCAATGCTTAGAAAGCAATAGCAAACAGTCAATATAACACAATTAACTCTTTGATCACTAATGAGTACATAGATGACCCCTCAAATACATGAAAGGCATGGAAACATATACCAATCCTAATTGAAGCTTGACTGTAAGTATAATTTCTCAGCTGTCATTATGTTCATACCATAGGCAGAGATGATAATAGAAATCTATTACAGTGGTGTTTTCTTGCCTCTTTGAAAAAATTATCTGTAGAATATTTTGAACTGCCATTGTGCTGCCACAATGGTTTTCTTTTACAACCAAATAAAAAGCAGTTGCATTCTAAACACTCATTACTATTTCCTCCCATTCATTTTTTTGGGGGAGCACTTTCCCTTGTTCTCTAATTACTAAAAAGTCTTACAGAATCTTCAAGAGTCGAGGCAAGACAAGGACAAAACCCATAAATTCCCTCTAGGTTTAGAAGTACAGTGCAGTAAGGTAGTCAGGCTTGATCAGTACAGAGCAAAATATATCGAGGTAGGTAATTCAAAGGTCTTCTGGACTTAACTGTTGTGAAAAAAAAAAAAAGGAAAAAGAAAAATGAATTCACTCACTAACCTTAAAAATGCATTAAATTACTCTCATACACCTAAAAGAAATTGGAAAAAACTAGAAAATAGGAAAAAAAATAGGGGCTGAATTCTATGCATTAATAAATTTAAATGTTCATCTATGAATACTTCTAGGCAGCAATTAATAAGATTTCTTGGTGAGATACATTTTGACACTGTAATGTAGACTTTTCTCTGATAAAGCTTAGGAGCTGTCTTTCACGCTTGATTACTACAAACCATAATTATAAGGCTGATTTGTCTAAGAAAGGAGATTTTAAAACCCAAGTTACCAGAAATCCGGTCAGCAAGCAGGGAAATTTGTATATCTTAGTATAGCCGTCTGAGGGCAGAAAAACTTCTCTGTTTTGAAATATACAAGTGTGGCATAATTTTAAAAACAGGCAAGAGAGGCAGGAGATAACTGTGTGATCCAGGGAACACACAATATCCTTAATCCAATCTAAAAAAAATTTTATTTATATATATATATATATATTAGGCACAATCTTGGCTATGAACTATTGTCTGATACAGCTCTGGAAAGAGATTCACAAGCTGGAAATGCAATTGAGCACAAGGGTTATGAAGATTTCAGTACAGACACTGATGGAGACATGGGTGTAGAAACAACAGAGTTAATTGTCATCAATTCAAGAATATAGATGGAAGAAAGATAAACAGAGGAAATGTTAACAACAGAATACTCCTATGACAAAATAACCATGAAACCATAAAAGATAAATTGGAAAATAAGCAGAGATATGAAACAGATTCGCTACGGTGAGAAACCAAAGTGAAATGCCAAGGAGCATGAGATGGTGAGGAAGTAGCACAGTTCATCTAAAAATCAAGATAGGGAGTTCCCTAAGGACACAAAGTAACCAAGGAAAATTTGAATGCCTGAGATGACCAGTCAAAAAGGTGCAGTTACTAGAAGACAGAACATGCTAAACCCACCTCCCCAAAGTAAATAAATAGTCCATCCCACCACCCCAAAAAAACCCCAAATCAACACATGCCCAGTTTTATTTTCCACAAGACTGACTGCTGACCAAATAAATACAGGTGTGACTGATCAGTCATGGAAGAGGGGTCAGAGGAGCAGGGCCAGGGTGCTGGGCCCAGGAAGCTCAGAGAAGATTGCAGGCTGGGACTGATCACAGCTGTTGCAAAGATGACTTGATCTCAACACCAAGAGGATCTGAGAGTGGGTTTTGCTTTAGATAAACAGCTCTCAACAGCTGAGAGAATCAACTGCTGGTGTGTTTCTCCCCATGTTCATTAAGAGTGTGAATGTCTCCCTGGGTTAGCCAGGCCAATGTGGGCTATATGTATACATGGCTCAGCCCAAAGTAAAGACTGAAAACATAGTCAACTAACAAAAGATTTTCAAAGAGAGCAATGGGATTAAGTCAGCTTCAATTCATATACATCTTCCTGGCAAGGCCAGGGATGTTGTGTTGTGATGGTGATCATATCAGAGAGACACTGGGAACCACACTGATATTGTGATTGAACTGTGCATTGCAATCGCTGTCTTCTGCTATGTGTAACCTGTATTTTTATTGTGTTTTCAGTGTGTTTTGTATCATGTTGCTAAATCAGAAATCCCATGTAACATCGACTATCTTCAAATAAATAAATAAATCTGCTGTTAAACATTGTACCTTCCACATCTGGACTATCTAGAAGAACCTGGTCAGAGAGAACCCATCAGATCAGTTACATGAGGAGCTAGAATAAATATAAGCAAACTCTCCAGAAGATGTATGAAGTATATCTGACAGTAAAAAATATTCCAAACATAATTTAGAACACATGCAAAGAAAAACTATTGGGACGACTAATGAAAGTTTTCTCACTAAAAAAGGATTTTAAAAAATCTAGGCTCACATGGTCTAAACAAAAGGTTGAGGAGATGCAGCTCTAACTAAACACAATCAGAGGTTGACGGCCTTCTTCTGAAGCATGGATATAGGTCAGTTCCACATCTAGATCATTAGCCAGTAGTCATGTTTAGCTAGTATGCAGCTGCTGTAAGGAGCTAGAGAACTGACAGCATCCCCAGCTTCTTCCACAATACTTCACATTTTGGGATTATTGACCACAGAAACTGTGTCCTCCAGCCTCTTGCATTTGTTACAGTGTGAAAGGAAGCATTCTGTAGGTGTTGACATTTCTGATCTAATGTGGACTGACCACAGTGCTATCAAGGACTGGACTCAATGACACAGACAGCCCTTCCTACATCCCATGTTCCTGTAGATGGAATAGCTTTTGGGTTTTTTTTTTGTTTGTTTTGGTGTGTTTGTTTGTTTGTGGGGTTTGTTTGTTTTGTTTGAGGGGGTTGTTTATTTGTTTTTGGTTTGTTTTTTTTTAACTGGATTAAGGGAGGACAAAAGGAAAGGAGAATTTTTTATCTTCTAAATCATAAGGCTCTTCCAGCATTTAGATCTCCAGCTAAGTGGAACAATTTTTAAAGCATCAAAGACACATCCATTCCTACAGTGCATTACATCTGGAAGACAAGAGACTAAGATTATTTCTGTCCTCATTTTTCATAGTTTTACCCTATGTACCTGTCCGGGCTTTACTGACAACAGAGAGCTCACTGGATATTCAGTTACCAGCTGCGCTCTGCAGCTCTTGTCCTTTCAAGGAAGTCTCTTCTCTTGTGCAATTAGCATTTTTAGAAGAGGATGCTCTGCAAACATTCTAGTCTACATACTGATGACAAGACTGCACCAGTTATAACACCACTCTAGCATATGATGAAATTATGTCAAGGCATATTCACAAAGCCCTGTAGAGACAACCTTGATGCAGTAAAATTGGTAAAAACCCCTCTGGAGTTTATCTTTTGTTAAATTTCACAAACAGGACATTTAAAAGTCATACCTACCTAAACTGTTATTGCTGCTAGTTGGCCAGGAAGCTATTCTACCCCTTAACTTCTTCTTTTTACAAGAGTCATCTGATTTCACAGAAAGCTCCACTTCCTCCTTCTTGATTTCTCGTACCAGTTCCATGCGGCATTGACTAAAATCCTGGAAGGAAACTTTTCCATTTTCATCTGCTCCCAGCTGGTGCATGATCTCCGCAACAGACGCCTCCATATTCAGCTGGCGGCACACCATCAGCAAGTCATTCCTAAAGATATTTTAGAGGGAAAATGGGGGTGGGGAAATTGGAAAAGTGGGAACAGAGAAGACAAAAAAACCCCAACAATTAGTTTAGAAGAAAAGGAATACTAACTCTCTCTTATCAGGATATGCATTGATGCACAGACATTTAAAACCAATAAGCCAATTTTTTTTTTTTTAATGCTAATCCAACAACAAAACTGTGAGGTTGGCGATAAATTACAATACAGAAGGGCTATGGAAAAGAAGGGAACATTTTTCTTTAAATGTTTAACCTCTATTTTCATGACATTATTAACATTTCTACTATCAGAGACAGACACACATGAGAGCTGTTGAATCAACACAGAATCCTGCTGTTGATCTTCACAGTATCTTCTGAAAAGCTGACATAATAAGAATTTGAGTCATTATCATCTGACTAGATCAATGGTTACTTAAATTTCCATTTTACTCAGGATAGGACAAGAAAATTTCTTTTGCCACTGAACAGCAGTAAGCTAAAGATGCAAAACATAAAAAATATCCCAGAGAACGTAGCGGAAAAAAGAAATACTGTGTCAATTAACTATTGCCAAGCCTTTCTTTCAAACATTCTTACTTGGTCCAATTGTTTAATGAAACCCACAAAAGGGGGATAAAGACAGTATTATGAAAAATATTCTTGCACTGAATGCAAGTGGCCAAAATACAGCTGAAACCAAATCAACATGGAAGATTCTTTCAGCATACAACACACTGACAAATTTAGACAGTGTGCTTTTAGGAGAGATACATGCAAATAAACATAAACATACTACCCTAGCAAAAAAAAAAAAACAAAAAAACAAAACAAAACCAAGCCAGCAACACCATGACCAATGCCAGTTTTTATTTTATGTGAAGACAACATAGACAAGAACCTCAAGAACATACCTTAGACTTAATTTGGGGTGTAACACTGGTCTCATCAGAAAATATTCTGAGGGGTTTATTCCTCATCACTTTGCCTTTTTTCTTTTTCAAAGCTGAGGTACAATAAAGTACTTTGAAAGTAACAGTTGGTAAAAATATGATCACAAATTAGAAGTTGATAACTAAATAACAAGGTGAATAACAATTAACAAGTCTAGTCATGGAAAAGGAAAGAAGGTTTTAATTGGATATGAAGGTAAGTGGACTGACTATTAGACAGTCTAACACCTGACATTCTTTAACAGTGGCAGGTCTGTAGTTCAGTAAAACTCCTCAGTTGCTTCATCAGAGACTAAATCAACCCCTGGAAAAGACAGTGATACCGTCTTCTTGTTCAAAATGTAAACCACTATAAATCTCATTGCTGTTCTTAGGCAAACAGAGCTCTGCAACCGTAAACCCAGATCAAGGAATCTCCCTGACTATACAGATATCTTCTGCCCTTCCCAGATGCTCAGTTATCATAAACAGAAGGAGACAAAGTTGATAGATTGCCTCATTCTGCTGCTATTCAGAGAGACCGAGTCACCAAAAAAGGGAGATCCAAAAGACCTTCTTTCACACTCTTTTCCTCTTATTCCTCTCCCAGCTAGCCCTAGCTCCCTTTAGAAGGGAAGAGGCATGGGGAAAGAAGGAATCTTGAAACAACTTCTCCAACAAATGAATGATGACAGATACTACTTATCAAATTACAACTAATCAAATTCTAAATAAAATGTGAGCAAACCAATTCAGTCAGGTCTTAAACAACAGCAGCTCTACACTATCAAAATCTTCTTGGTGCCCTGTTCTCTCTGATTTGAAAAATTTTTAAAAATTACCACTAGTTTGCCACTCCCACACATCACTGTTTCTTTCCTGCCAGCCTTTTCTGAACTACTTTTTGAATTAGATTGAATAACACCACCACACCGATTTATATCGCAAATAATATGAGTATGTTTCTGTGTTATGGCTTCTTTTAAGAATCTTAAAAACATATTTCTCATTTTTATGTTGTACAAAATCTTTCTGTAGGAGGAAGGTGAAGGAGATGTCAATATTACGTGATTATTAGCATATTTAGTAGTATCATTATTTCATTACTAATATCAGAGCATCATTCAGAAGGTTTCTATGAAAACATAATACAGTGAAATATCTGGAGTTCTTGCACGAACAGTTCCACTGAAGTCATATATTATCATAATCAAGGTCCATCTATTCTACAGAAAGATGTTGTAAATTGGGTGGAGGTCTCTTCCATGCAAAAATTCCAGAGCTGCTGAAACAAAATCCTTGTTAGAGTTGCTTACAGTAAAACTGAAGCATAACAATAAAATTTACATTATGACCATGTATTTTAGAAAAAAACAACAAACAAGCCGCACAAAACCAAAACTAAAGCAACCAAATCTCTACTTATCACAAAAAATAACTTTATTATAGTTTACATTACATAAGTCAAATATAAGGTATTATCACTTGCAGTTAATTTTTTGGTCAGAGTTTTGCTCTTAGCTTTGAATCTGATCAATGAATAAATAATCTTTACGGCTCAGTTCCCTGTTTTTAAAAATTAAAGCAACAATACAAATACAATCTCACAAGGATATTGCAAGGGAAAATAAGACAGTGCATTCAGATTTTTACACAGGTAATGACAAATAAAACTAAGCAATGTCTTCATGCGTTCCCTTGTCACAGATCAGACAGAGCAGCACAGATTGAGGGACCCTGTGTGTTAATCTTGAAATAAGTTTCAGGAGAAGCAGTGCAGAGTGATTCTGCCAGGGTATTCCAGGACACGTTTGCTGCCCAGGCCCCAGAAGAACTCTCCTTCCACACTAGGGTGGCAGGAGGCTGTGGCACCGGTGGCACACATTACACTGCCCCTGGTCATGACAACTGTAAGCCTCCATCTCAATACAGCCCACAAAGACATGTCCAAATCTACATCTGATTCCTGACAGTCTAAAGGTGGAAGTTTTCTCTCCTATTACACAAATACAAACTGGTTATCATTTGTAGTATCTGTAGCCTGAGGACATTGCCTGAAGCAACCTACAGCAGCACAAGAAAAGATGTAATGAATTTCAAAACCCAATAAAATTGAAACTACTCGAGTAATTGAGGACTACAAGCACTACTGAAAACAGATTTCATTTTCTTGGAGCACACCATGCAACCTGAAATGACAAAGAGTGGCTGGTTGATACTTCATTGGGGTTTTTTATATAAATGAAAGATCAAAACTAAAATTTATTCCATATTCCCTGCTGTACTCACTTTTACCTTGTTCTGACTATTGCTTTGGTAAAGCACAAGCAACTGCCTAGGTAAGCATAACGATGCTGCACAGTATCTGCAAAGTGTTGGCTCTGAGACTGAACAGAACAAGTGGATTAACTTTCCTGGATTTTTCCTATCTAATGTTCTACCAAATTTATTAAGGAAACCTGGTAAGGATGGTTCTAATACCAAGACAAACTGTATATTTTACTTAAAAGTATTTAAATTTTTGGCTATTAAAAAGTATCAGTATTTTGCCAGGAACCATTGAATCTCTGCCTATGCAACTTTCAGTCTAGGTGCACAAATACTTTGAAGAGAGAAATCAAAATTAAAGATGCATTAATTTAAAAAGGACTAACATAAAAAAGGACTGCCTGTCTAATGGAGTGCTCAGAGGCAATAAGAAGTTGCTGATCTAAAATATGGACTGAAATCACTCCAGATAGATCACTTCTATCCTTAGTAGGAGAGTGTTTAATTTAGGTCCCTGGTATGAGGGGGGTCTGGCAGGCTGTCCCAGAGGAGGGGAGAAGAGGGGAGGATCTTCGGAGTGCACAGAGGTTTGCCAGTCCAATTTGGGGGAGAGGGGAAGGGAGGGAGGGGGGGGGAAGGGAGGAGGGGAGGAAGAGGGAGAAGGGGAGGCAAGGGTGGGGAGAGGGGGAAGGGGGGGCAAGGGTGAGGAGGGGGAGAAGGGGGGGAGGGGCGAAGGGGGGAGGGAGGGTGGTCTAGCAGGCTGCCCCGGAGGAGGGGAGAAGAGAGGAGGATCTTCAGAGCGCACACAGGTTTGCCAGTCCAATTTGGGGGTGGGGGAGGGGGTCTGATGCGCCATGGGGTCTCAGTGGGGAGGAAGTCTGTGCACCCCTATGAGGTTACAAGCTATGCTGGTGATGGCACATGCCGTTGGCAGGGTCTCCCACGCCAGACAGGTCAAAACCAAAGGGTCAGATATAATATGTCCATGGGCAGGATGGGCTCACTAGCCCTCTGGCAACCATCCTAGGAGAAGGACAACTCTAATTCCCAAACCTGGGAAGATGGAGCTCTCTTAGCCCTGTAAGGGACCATCTAAGAGAAGGTCACTCTAATTAAACTGATGTCCTGAGGACCTTGCTGCCACCGTCCGAGCTCGCTCGGCCCTGGCAGATGAACCTTGGGATTAAAGGGTGGGTTCAGTTCCGCACATGCTGCATCTCACCTAAAAAATCCATTGCGCAGGCTTGAAGGCTTTACCCACATGCAAAAAGTCCTGTAGCGACGGGCGAGGGTCGAAACGGCAGGTGAAAGGTGCACTGGGAGCCGCAGACCCAACCCTGCATGCAGGCGGTTCAGGATATTGGTCATTTGAGACTGACCAGAGATGACAGTCTCTTGTGGCAGCACCCTGAATGACCAAGCAGCCTTTTCAAGGACAGCACTGCTTGCTCCACTCGGAGAGGGGCCTAGAAAAGGTGGCCTAAACAAAGCTCATCTCCACCTTCACCCGGTTGGTTAACTGCAGGCCAACGGGCATCTTCTTCCAATGCGGTCGCACAAAGATCAAAAGACAAAGGCACACACCTGCCTCCAAAGGTGTACCTAAATTAACTCTAGCATGTTGGAATACCAGAACCATGCTCAATTCTGCGGATAGCGGTTGTCCTGAGCGTTGTTCTGCCCTAATTGCCCATGAGCTGGCTCGTCTCAACATCGACATTGCTGCTCTCAGTGAAGTTCGCCTTCAAGAGGAAGGCAGCCTCAGAGAACATGGTGCAAGTTACACACTCTTTTGGTCAGGTAAACCTAGAACCGAAAGGCATCTCTCAGGAGTCGGCTTCATGAGCAAAAACTCTATTGTTCCTAAACTCGAAAATCTGCTGACGGGTCACTCTGACCGCATTATCTCCCTATGCCTTCCACTACACAACAACCAACACGTCGTCCTGTTTAGTATATATGCCCCAACTCTCCAAGTTGACCCTGCTGAAAAAGATAAATTTTACACCAACCTGCGCTGCCTTGCCCAAAAGGTTCCTGCAGGTGATAAGATCATTATTCTTGGTGATTTCAACGCCAGAGTAGGTAAGAATTTTGAAGCCTGGAAAGGAGGCAAGCATGGTGTTGGAAACTGCAACAATAATGGTCGACTCCTGCTAAAATTCTGTGCGGAGCAACAGCTCACCATCACTAATACTATCTTTCAATAGAAAAATAGTCTGAAGACAACTTGGATGCATCCTAGATCTAAGCATTGGCATCTCATTGATTATGTCTCGGTGCAATGGTGAGATGTCCGCTATGTCCATCACACCCGCGTGATGCCCAGCGCAGAATGCCAAACAGACCATCGGCTTATGTGCTGTAAACTTAACTTCAATCTTAAGTTCAAACCAAAAAGGGGCAGTATCCCAAGGAGGAGACTCCAAGTTAACAATCTCCAATCAGCCACAGTGAGAGACAGATTCCAGGCAAACCTTCAAACTAGGCTCGAAAACCATTCCATAGATTCCACAGATTCCTCTCCTGAAACAATTTGGCACCATATTAAAAACAGCTTCCAGCAGTCCTCTGAAGAAACCTTAGGGTTCTCCTTCAAGAACAAGGACTGGTTTGATGAAAACAACCAAAAGATCCAGGAATTGTTGAGGAAGAAGAGAACTGCTCACCAAGCACATCTTGCTCAGCCTTCCTGTCACGTAAGAAAAACAGCCTTTTGTCTTGCATGCAGCAAGTTCCAACAGAAACTCCGTGACATCCAGAACAAGTGGTGGATCGATCTAGCTGAAAAACTCAATTATGTGCAGATATGGGTGATCACAAAGGATTCTATGAGGCCTTGAAAACATACCAAGTCCAAAGTCCCCTACTCAGGGCAGATGGTCAAACGCTTCTGACAGATAAAACCTCCATTCTGAATCATTGGTCTGAACACTTTCAGACTCTTTTCAGTACTAGCCGTGTAGTTCAAGACTCAACAATTCAGTCCATCCCACAACAACCAGTGAAGAATGATTTGGATATTGCCCCCACTTTGGGAGAAACCCTCAAGGCCATACAGCAGGTGAAAACTGGCAAGGCAGCTGAGGTTGATGGAATTCCACCTGAAGTCTGGAAACATGGGGGCCTTGCACTCCATGTTAAATTTCATGAGTTTGTGGTGCACTGTTGGGAACTAGGCGAACTACCATCAGACCTCCGAGATGCAGTCATCATCACTTTGTATAAGAAGAAAGGAGTTAAATCAGACTATTCAAATTACCGTGGTATTACTCTGCTCTCCATTGCTGGCAAAATCCTGGCAAGAATACTTTTGAACAGATTAATACCCGCTATTGCAGAAGGAATTCTACCTGAAAGCCAATGTGGTTTCAGAGCCAACAGGAGTGTTTGTTCTCAGACAACTGCAAGGGAAGTGTAGAGAACAGAACAGAACAAAGGTCTCTATGTAACCTTTGTTGATCTCACCAAGGCTTCTGATATTGTGAGCAGAAAAGGTCTATGGCAGATTTTGGAATGTTTAGGATGTCCCCCCAAGTTCCTTAAAATTATCATCTCACTCCATGAGGATCAGCGCGGCCAAGTCAGATATGGCAACACACTTTCTGAGCCCTTTCTAATAATCAGTGGTGTGAAACAAGGCTGTGTTCTCACACCAACCCTATTCACAACCTTTTTCAGCATGATGCTCCAAAGGGCCACAGCAGACCTCGAGGATCAGGACGGTATCTACATTCGATACTGTACTGATGGAAGCCTTTTCAACCTAAGGCGACTGAAGGCCCACACCAAGACCTTAAACCATCTTGTCCAGGAGCTGCTTTATGCTGATGATGCCGCCCTTGTCGCTCACACAGAAGCAGCTCTGCAGTGTTTAACATCCTGCTTTGCAGATGCTGCTGAGCTCCTTGGGCTGGAAGTCAGCTTAAAGAAGACAGAAGTTCTCTATCAACCGGCACCTCAGGAAGCCTTCCATCATCCCCATATCACCATTGGCCAATCAGAGCTCAAATCAGTCCAGCAGTTTAATTACCTAGGTAGCCTCATCTCCTCGGACAGTAAGATTGACGGAGAGATAGACAACAGGTTAGCTTGTAGTGCTTTCAGAAAACTCCATAAAAGAGTTTGGTGTAATAAACACTTGAAGAAAAGTACCAAGATCAGTGTTTACAGAGCCATTGTGCTGTCTACTCTTTTATATGGTTCCAAATCATGGGTCATCTACTGCTACCACCTGCGTCTCCTAGAACGCTTCCATCAACGCTGTCTCCGTACAATCCTAAACATCCTCTGGTCAGATTATGTGACCAATACATCTGTTCTAGAACAAGCAGCAGTCACAAGTACTGAGGCCATGTTGCTGAGAACACAGCTGCGATGGGCAGGGCACGTCTCAAGGATGAAGGACCACCGCCTCCCTAAGATCCTGCTTTACGGTGAACTTGCCACTGGCTGCTGCAAGAGAGGAGCCCCAAAGAAAAGATACAAGGATTCCCCGAAACAACATCTCAGCCTTGGCCATATTGATCAACATCACTGGTCTACTCTGGCCTCCAATCGGGAGGCCTGGAGACACAGCATCTATAACGCTGCTGCTTCCTTTGAGAAAGCATGCAGGATCACTCTCGAGGAGAGAAAACAACACAGAAAGAACCGTGTCTTGCAGAATATACCACCTAAGGAGTCTTTCTGCTGCGCCTTTTGCAATCGGACATGTCTATCTTGTATTGGCCTTATTAGCCACCAGTGTGCCTATAACAAATGTGGATAGAGCCTTTCTCAAATCTTCGTTTGTGAAGCCTAGCCATGATTTTCTGTGCATCAACTATATTGTCAGCACAAGGCAAAAGCAGTAAACGAGCCATTTTCAACTAAGCGGATGTCTTTTGCAAGACATCAATAATATGATGCAGGACAGGATGCAGAACAGGCACATGTGGACACACTTGTTAAAATGCTGAGCAGCAATACTGTTTATACTGGGATTTGAAAATTCACACTGAGGCTTTAGTTTTAACATCTCATTGTGAACAGGAAGGGAACTGATGCTACATGTTTTTTCATGCTACATGAAAACTTGAGAAGACATAAGAGCACTGACTGACATTTGCTAGTTTTACAGGACCTTTTTTCTATTTTTGCCCTCAAATATAAGGGAATGAAAGCGAAGCGTAAGCATGAAGTTGAAAGCAAATGAGAAAAAAAAGGTCACCGAACCAGACTACAGTCCCACAAGGAGGTATTTATTCCGTAACCACTGAGTTCTGTATACTTGAAGTCTATGTGGCACTATATGGGATCTTGCACATTTGCTTGATTATCCTGCAAGCATAAGAGACAGACAGTAAAACTCTGCAGATAACCTCTTAAACAGAGGAAAAAAGGCAATTAAACCGCACCAAAGTAGAAAATATATCAGACTCAAAAAAACCCCCCAACACAAAACAAGAGAAGTGCCGCAGAACTAAACGAAGTGGCCACATTTGCAGGGAGAAATTAGCCTGGATAAGAAAGGAGAGAACAGAGGAATGCAGCACTGGCCATGTCATGCCAGCATTTTTAAAGTAGAGAAATTATTAACCTCTGCATAAGGAACACATTATCGCTTCCAACTACTCTCGAGAAAAACTATTCCTACAACCTCAGATATTATCTATTCTCCCAGTATGGCATAGGGGAAAACCAGGGTGCAGCTGCTGTTACGGATCAAGGGGAAATAGAGTCAGAGAAGCTTCAGGACAAGAAAAATGAGACATAATAGATTGGAAGGAAAGAAGGTGGTAGGAGTCTCTTCTGGGAAACTGAATGAAAAGATGAAGGAAAAGCAAGGAAGTTTTACTTGCATTTTAAATCTAAAGAAGAGTAGTGCAGAGCTCCATTTGCAGAATCATATAAGTCAACTGAATGAGCCTTATGTCATTAAAATGTCACCCCACGGAAATACAGCACATAATGAAACCATGGAGAGGACTGCAAAGGAAAATTATCCAACCCTGTACTCAATGATATGAAAAAAAATACCTCTGTCATCCCTCATGGATGGGTGTCTAAGTTGTTTTTTTAAGAATGTCACAGCATCCATTTGTGCTCTGTCCTAGTGCTTTACTGTTCTCTCCTGAAAGTTTCCTAATTTAAAATTGCTCAGCTACAATTCAGATTGTTACTTCAGAAAAGGAGTTAATAGTCTGTTTTCTGCCATCACAGTGGATAAGAAAAATAGTCCTTACATATTTAAAACCCATCATCAGATGTTCTGCCTTCATTTGAGTAAAGAACCCCATTTTCTGCATCTCTAATCATCTTTAGTGAGTTGTTCTTGTCTTTCTCTAAATGGTCCACAAGCTTGATGGATGACGGCACACCAAACTAGACACCAGTTTAAAATATACACTGAAAAGCTGATAAAAAGTTGAAAGCCTAAGTCCTGTACTACAATAGCACGGTTCTGCTAATTCAAATTCAAATTTCAGAAGATTTTCTTCAATCACTCATCCTGTATTTCTGCCACCAAATACACTATTGTCTACATATTATCACTTTATCTCACCTGATTTTTTTCAAGCAATATCTTCATCTGTCAGCACCAATTGTGACTCTTATCCCCCAACATGTCTCCAATTTTCCTTAGCTTAGTGGCACTTCAAATTTAAGAAAGCTAACTTGTTATCATGTCATCCAGATAATTATTTTTTAATAATACTGATCTGGTCCAAGCCATCCTTCTGATTTCAATTTGATACAGTATTTTATTTGTAAAACAAAGCATTGGTATCTAATGACCTCCAAGTATAGCTTGAAAAGAGCCCCAAACCAAATTCTCTCCCATATTGTATTTCCTTGGCTTGCCCGTAATGTCATAAAACAACACCAAAAGCTTTAATAAAGACAAGACAGAAGGTATCCCTTGTTGCACTTCCTAACTGCTAACTGCTAACCACTAACTGACATAACTTGTACTTAACGAATCCACATTCAGCCAGTTGTCTGTAGACTGATCCCAATTTTGCCACATTTCTATAGAAAAGAAGCATATTTTATCTTTCCCCATTTTCTGTTACTTCTATCTTTTAATAGAGCTCAGAGAAGAAAAAAATGCAAAATAGTTCTGAAGTCATCTTTCATAATCTTACATTAAGATTTTCCAGCACAACTAATTAAAACAAACCTAAGTACTCTCTAGCTTCTTTCTTCCCCCTCCCTTCCAAAGAATTTGTTACAAGTCCTATTTGCAGGAACCATTTCACTATACTTGTTATTTTCAGTGCAGAAAACAAAAACCAAAAAGAGAAAACATGTCACACTTCTCAGCATCAGCCATCAACAAGTTCACTTGGCTCCCTCTTCTCTGTTTTTTGCTGTTACTGTTTCCATACTGTGGGGCAATTTTCTGTTACACTTCAAATTCCTTGCTAGTCTCATTTTCTGCTTTGCATATTACAGTGCCTGTTCACAATTAACTTGCAACTTGACCCAGTTCCACTGTGCTGAGCAGCAGCAGGAAAAAGACAAGGTTAACAGTCAAACAGCTCCTAAACCCTGTATTTTTTATTCATAATTCAACAGCCTAAGCTTTTACTTCACAGCTCTGTCCTGCCTTGGCTACCTCTCACAACACTATTCCAAGCATGCAGCCTACACCACCACTCCTTCCTCCAGGAAAGCCAATCCAAAATAGTCAATACTTCCCACCATGGGCTGGGGGGGGAGGGAAGGGGGAAATGTGTCCCCCATTTCATGAGAGATATGGACAAAACTGCCACTCTGTGGCAGGAACTTCCAGAATGGATATATATTTTATAGATGGCACAACAAAGGCACATTCTACTCATTAGAAGTAACTTTAATTTTGTACTCTGATTGCCTTCACCAAACTGTTAACGCAAACTGCACCTCACAACCTGTGAGAACAGCGTGTCTGGTTTTGGCTAAGGCTCTCAGGAGACTGAACTGATGCAGGCAAACAAAGGTCCGTTTATCAACAGAGAAGCAGAGCTTGTCAATAGAATCTCTGCCATTCTGTGCTTTCTTTTGTGTTGCTCGCTAATTTCAAATACTGGTAATACACAGTATCAATTCAACCTACAGAGTGCCACAGGGTTAGGAACTACCGGGAGCACAGTTTTTGTTCAGAGGTCTCTGTTACCTGATTTACCCTTAAAAATTACCTAAGGGATTTCATTGAATAACCGCTAATACTACAAAAATAGTTTGGCTCTATTAAATACAAGAAAGTATTGATGCAGAAAAACTCTCAGAAGAAAGGAGACATTGAACATGCTGATCACAATTAATCATTACAGCTCACTACAGTGATGTTAATTAACACAGAAGGTCAATGCATGCAAACAGTCACTCTGCTATGATGAATTCCACATATGTACTACTTATTCTAAAAGATGCATGTGAACATTCACAGTAAAAATAAGGTAGATTTGAAAATCCATGTATCTACACCATAACTTTTCCTCCAGATGTCACTTGAAACCTATCCTTCGCACAGCACACAATTAAGCACAACACTAGCCTCGTTAATGTCTTTCATTTACCAACTGAGATACCGGGAGTCTAAATAAAACCTCCTGTTGTGCTTTTACACTTCTGATAACAATGCCATTTTTATGGTCATGAATTAACTTTTAGAGAGATTTCTTAGTTCGGATCATTTGGAGTGAACCACATTTAAAAATCAAGCACACATAACCGCAGGGATCACAACTAAATGCCAAGCTCAAGTTTCTTACCCCCCTCCATCGTCTCGTCACTGAAAGTCACAGATCCATAGAACAAGCCACAGCTATCAACTGACCATGATGGAAAGAAATATTTCTTACTGAGCTAGTGTTCAGTGACTCTTTAACTGAATGAACCCTAGAGCAGACACAGCAAAACTTCAGGACCACGCAGAGCAGAGGATCTCATCTGGCAGCATAGGTTTGGAGGAAATGAATAAGATGGTTTTATTACAAGCAGGAGTTTCCATGGTTGCCTCTAACCAAGATACTTGGAGGTCATTTTATTTGGGGAGTTGGGGAGCCATTTTGTGGCCGAGGACTCGTGGGCTGCTCAGTGTTCTGCTTACAGTTACCTATTGCTGTTTACCGTTCTGCTTACAGGGTTGCTCACAGTTACTTACTGTTACTTACAGTTATGGTGTGAAGGCCGGCCGGAAAGTATGTAAGGCAGTAAGACCAGTCTGGGCTCACTGCCAGGGGACCACGCGGCCGGGGGCAAGGAAACAACTTGATTGGTTGGTTAAAACAACCCATGGACTGCAAGAAGACTATATCCCCTTTTAAGGAAGAAAAGAGCAAGGCTGGGTATGGGAGGAGTGAGGGAGTGGTTATGTAAATCAAAGGGTCTTAAAAGGGCTCATCCCTCCCATTTGGGCTGTGCTCGGACCTGGTCGTGAGTCTGGTGCACCCAGCGCGCTGCTAATAAAATTCTTTGTTTCACTTTATTTGGCCATCTCAGAAATTTTAATTAGAGATATTTCTCACAGGGTGACTTTAAAAAACCCATAAAACCCTTCACTTAACTTTTCTCAGTTCATTGCATGAGGAGTGCAGGTACGTCGCTTAGGGCTGTGCACTTGCAAGAAAGGCAAAGGTGCCCAAGTACTTTGTGAGGTTCCTTTACTCCCTATCAAAACATGTATGATCTGTTGCTTGAATCAATTTCAGGTACTCACTACCCTATCCCAGCAATCAAAAACAAAGACATTCTAAAAATAATTTTAGAATCCATCCACAACTACCAGCGAAACATTTGTACGTGACATCCTCAAACAATAAATACAAATAAATTAAGCACTCACAGGTGGAACTCTTCTTTCATCCAAGTGCCTCCCAAAACAGTGAATCTATCCGATAATTTCAAGCAATAAATTTGGGCAAATTAATTCTGAAAACATACAGAAAGCTGTTCCTTAGCAACATGAGCTAACCCACAGCAGTTAAGGAGGATGCTAACTGCCTTGTCTGCCATAAGCAGAAGATGCAATCACACATGAATAAGACAAAATCAAATATTTACTGTAGTCCCAGTCATACTGCTAGAACAGCTACCTATGGTTTCTATATTATAAACCTAAGGCTATAGATTTGCTAGAAAAGCCAGGTACCAAAGCATCCTGTGAAGGCCCCTGCCCCCAGTCACCCTTCGGAGGAGAGTAATGGATTACAGGAGTAAAGTTCCAGTCTTTCAGAATTACCACAAAGAAAACCAAGAAAACACAAGGCAAAAAAATCCCAGTTTAACAATTCCTTTTTTTTTCCCCTCTAGGGCCACAAAAGGGAAAGTACTGACTTTAAGGAGAGCTTGAAGTCTCTTACAGTAATAACACAAAGAACGCAGTATTTGCAACAGCCCCAATAAACAATTAATAAAATTTAATAAAAACTTAATAAGAAATACAACACTTGGAAGTCAGCTGGATAGTAACTTTCAAAGGGATCAAAAAGTTTAACATTTATACTCTCAAGTGACTCACTGTTTGCCCAGTTTTTCCCACATTACAATCTACCTGGACAACAAGTTCCTATGAAAGAGAATACAGTAACACCATGTAACAACAAGAATGAGATATATACTTAAGTATATATACCAGACTATTAATGCCAATAAGGAAAGAAAATCTATACAATAATCTATACAAAACACATCAAGTAACTTTATTAACCTCAAACATTAACAGTTCCAGCTAAAATACCCTTCAGGTGTTTAATGTTTACATAAGAACTGGACCACTAAGTCATTTAAAAATATGATAGGTTCAGAAAATGCAAGTTTGAATATATTCCTCTGTGTACTAGTTGTAACAAACACAGACTTTGAAAATACATAATCCTTTAATGGATGTTGATCTTTGGTACGCTTTCTAGACACAATATTTAACAAAGGGATACTTTTTTCTTCAGAATAAACTAAGCATGCAGGGTGTCTCTCTGGCTTTTCATCTACATTCGCGCTCCTGTTTTTCCCCATAACTTATTCCTTTTTTGGTTATGATGCTCTGAGAGGACCTGTGGAAGATTAAGTTAGACTAAAATCCCAAAAAATTCTATACAACTGTGGAATCAGTCACTGACTAAAGCAAGTCCCAAGAGAAACAGGAAACAGACTACAATAATTTGAAAAATATCACAGTGCTTCCAGTCACCATCCTATTTGGCATACAGTAAATATCGTGCTGTATCCATATAAAAGCACTCCTTCAGTTACATGGATCACAAACTCCATGACAACCTCCAAATGGAGATGGATGAAAAATAAAATTAAGTCTAGAAACAGAATCTGAGGGCTGAAACTGTTTTTAAGACAAACTAAAAAACTAACGCAAGGACAAAGTCCATTTTACCAAGGCGGGGGCTTTTTTTTAATTTTTTTTTTTTTTCATTACTGGTTTAGTTTCGGGGTTTGTGAGGTTTTTTGTTTTGGTTTTGGTTTGATTTGGGCTGGTTTTTTTGGTGGAATTTCTAAAACTGAGTAGACCTCAAGTGAGAATAAAATCCTATACAGGGAGTCTAAGAACTTTTCTAGCTCTGTAAGAACAGCCCGGTAATGTGAAGAGCCAGAGTAAGACCAAAGACTAAGCAAAGGCTTGCTAGAAAGCATCTACATGCAGAATATTAACTCATGCCCAAAGTAAGTTCTCAGAGATTCTGACTGAACATATTTGCATGGCTCATCCTGTGAGTTAAACCCTTCTTTTGCCACCATTGATTACTTTGCTGGTCACAGACAACCCACATTAACTTTGCTCTTCCATTTAACAGGTCATTTTGTGCTTCAATAGGTATTTTTTTTTAAATGTTAAGCACAGAAGTTCAAGCATATTAGCAAAATCAAACACCTCAAAAAAAAAAAAAAAGGTTAAATGAAATGGTAACCACTCCTGCGAAAAGTAACAGAACACAGAAACACAAATCTCCTCCCATAAAAAACACAATGAGTAGATACATACTTTCTCTTCTTGAAAACACTTTTTTTCCTCCTCTAATAGCATGTGGCCACTACATGCAGCAACATTGAGGGGTGTGCCAAAATGTACTCGAAGTAAATCTGGGAACACCCTACTACTACAGCCCATTAAAAAGGAAAGTATCAGCTTGTCCTTACAAAGGTTTTGAGCTCCCAAAGCTATGTACCACTAAAACCACCCAGTTAACAAATCAAACCCAACAAGTTCCTACTCAGGTAACAAATCAAATCCAACAAGTTCCTTTCAACTGCTTCTGTGAAGGGCTAGTGAAGGCTCAGTCACTCAGCATGTCCTTTTAACAGGCTGTATAAGCTCAATACACAGTTAGTAAGTTTATGGGTTCTTTAACAACCTACTCTACTTTTACCAGAGATTTTCTGTAAGACATTGACAACTAGCATATTTGTAACTTAATAATGAAATAATTTTTTCTTCACCTATTATTTCCACAGCTCATACCTTCATTTTTTGAAGCAAAAGTATTTTCTGCAGATTCAAAGTTCCTTTATCTAGACTTTGCAGTGTTAGAATAGAATAATCTGGATTTAGTGACTTCTGCAGTAAGTCTGAAATTCATTATGTCCTAAATGGAATTTCAGTACAATCCACATATAATAAAGCTACAAGACAACTAAGTTTCTGAAGAAGACATTAATCTAGCCTGTCATCCATAAAAACTCAGTGTTATAGGTTAGAAATCCGAGGGGAGAGGGGAGGAGTTTTGGGCGAGGGATTTGCTGGCTCTTCTCAGAAGGGAGAGGTCAGTTTTTTGCTGAGCTCTCGCTCTGGGATGGAGACGGGGCATCTTGCGCGCATGCTTTTGGTAAGAAGGCCTGGAGGCCGGTCTTTCTGGCTTCTCGCCCTGGTCAGCCCTGACTGCTGGCCTCAACTTGCGGGCAGGTTGTCCTTGTCTCTGGCCCGGACCTGCCGCGTTCTCATCAGAGAGTTTGTGCTTACTGGGAGAAGAAAGAAGGAACCTTGGGACACTGTCATCTGAGGACAACAGTGAGTTCCGTGAGGGTGGACTGCTTTCCTTTCCCCCTTCTTCCATTGGGGGAAGGGTCCCCATTCTCTTTTCGGCTTCTCCCGCGACCCGAGACACCCCCAGACCCCCCTCCCGCGCGGTGACCGCCAGAGCCCGACAGCGCCCCCTGCAGGGCAACACCGAGCACTGCAGGCTCTGCACCTCCAGCGATCCAACAGCGCCCCCTGCCGGCCGGGATTGGAACTGCGCTGAAGGACAGAGAAGTGTTCAGACTTTCTTTTGTTTGAAGGGGACTTTTGGGTACAGGACTATTGTCTAGGGTTTTTTGATGTTCTCTTACTGTTCTTGCCAACATACATATATCTTTTAATAAAGGGTTGCTATTTCTTCTGTTTTTCTACACTTCCTTGATTAAAGCCCCTTAATTTTGAATTTACAATTGCTGAGAGAGAGAAGTTTGGTTTGTCTCATAACTCATCCTCTTTAGCAAACATTCCAGTCTCTTCGATCTGAGACACTCAGCATCATCCAAGGCCACATATGCAGACATCACAAAAAAAGCCCCAACAAAAGCACAGGTGTCTTCCTCCCCAATGCACCAACCCTCTAAAGCTGAAAATGTTTATAACTGTAACACCAGACTCTGAAACTTTTCAAAGCAAACAGAATAAAACCTAAAACAATGGAAAACAATTACTGGGCTTTTTTTCAGTTAAATGTTTTTTGTTAGTAAAACTACAATCCAGCTATAGATGCAAAAACCCAAATTTCTGCTGTAAAGAGTATTTAAGGCTGCCTTTTGCTTTTAGTAAGGCTCATCCAGATGATTTCAAGCATTCATAATCTAGTCTTAACCATGGACTTCTTGGTGTTTTTTGGGGGGAAAGTGTATTTTTCATTTGGTTAATTGGTTGGCTTTTGAGAAGTTACTTCTTATTGTGGAAGTATCAGAATAATGCCAAATATCTGCAAGATGTTAAAATTAATAAGTAACAAATATTAGCCCCAAAAGAAGCAAAAGCCATTTCAGTACAAAATGACAAATTACAACTCTTGTGTTTTCTTAGTACTTTTCTCTAGCTGGATCCTGCAAAATTTCACTATGTGCATGTAAATGCCATGCTTAGCATTTCATATCCCATGGTACAGCATTTTCTGGATTATAACCACCAATGGTATATGCTTAATTATGCTTTTATTGTTTCGATATCACCCTAACTATTTAGAGCCTGAAAATTAATCAATAACTCAGGTGAGAGCCTGAAAATTAATCAGTATCTCAGGGCATGCTCCTCCTCTCCATCTGTGCCTTTACTTCCCTGTTATTATTTGAAAAGGTTTATTACAGTTTGATGCATGATAAAGCATTTCCACAGCTGAGACACCATGTTACTTCATTAGGAATGCAAATATCTCTTTTCCCCATGCAATATGCATGAAATAAAAATGCATACAAAATGCCTGCCTTTGCTGCAAGCATAAAGATCTCCTTTTCCGTAACAGCTCTGGAGTTGGAAAGAAAGAAATCTTATTAAAAAAATTGCTGCATGTGTTATGCAAAAGAAACGACTGACCAAGCTTTAGCCCTGCAAGCAGAAGAGAAGGGATATCAATTTTCAAAGATATGACAACTTACACTCAGTAAAAGTTGCCAAACTGCAAATTTCAACCCCATTGCATTGAAATTAAGTAAGTTCCAAAAGAGGCTCAAGCTAGTAATAGGCTATAGATCAGTTCTAGTCCACAAGGAAAGAGTTGATTTTACAGTGCTGGCTTCTGTGTTTTCAGCTCTTTATACAGATGCCCAGGCATTTATTGCAATGTTTAACCTGCTGTAAAAGACACGGTAACATGCAAAAGTCAGTCTGTCACCTCCACTGGGGCTACAAGGAAGGCAAAAGAAACTGTTGCCCTCAAGGATGAGCAAAGGGAAGCCAAAGAAAGAAAGGGCAAGAAGGAATAGGAAAACCAAGCAACTGGTCTGTATGAAACAAAAAAACCCCAAACAAACAAACAGCACAAGCAAGACAAACAGTATGCACAGAATGGCAAGATTAGCATAAAAGCAGCTGAAACTTTCTTGTCTGTAATTTGTTGCATTGAAATAGATGCAACTACCTAAACACTAGGGCTCTAAACAAGAACAAACCCTCAGTTGCTACACTTTTAACAGAGATGCTATACTAAGTCTATGGCGGTACATACTGTAAAGACATCCAAAATCCACTGGGCAAGTCTCCTCCTGCATAAGCCATTGCCATAAAACAGATTATAAGGGAAATTGAGTCACCACACAAAGCAAGAAAGGCATTCCATTCACTCAACTGATTACCCAGACTACCTAATGAAGGAAAGAAAAGTACTCGACTCCCTCAAGATCATTTGTTAAATATTCATTTGCTACTTTCTCACACATATGGAGATTTAAAGGAAGACAGTAATTTATAACACCAAGTTCTCTGATAAAAGCCATACCAGTTCTACCTTGAAGGCACAACTCCAAGTGAAGTATTAGCAATGTTCAACAACAAACCCACCATCTCCTGAAGGACTTTCAACCACTATCTGCTGGGCCTTACTTCCATTTCCTACTGAAATCCAATGTCCCCAGTCAGACATTTCCCAGATTTTCAGAGCTTTCAAACGGCATAGTTCAAGCAACACACTGAAACACCCATTTTGAAATACTCAGAATACAAATTCAGAACAAAACTTAGGGAATGTGGAAAAGTTGATCAGAAATGAGTGGCTTGCATCATAGTAGCATCTCTCAACTGCCCATATGAAACACTAAAACATTAACATTCCTCAGTAAGGTCTTTAAATTACAAATATACAGATGTCTATTGAGTTTACATTGCAGAAAAGCATCACAGTACAGATCAGTGAGTGTGATCTGAGGAAGGACTGTACATTTTAAGTTAACATCCTAAGTTTTCAGACATCAGAATGAATTCCATGAAGACTAAATAGAAAGAAGCAGTCTTAGTACAATGGTTGGAAAGCATACATTTTCAAAGTTTATATTTCAAAACCACAACTGTCAAAATAATCATTAGACGTGGGGGAGGGGGGAGAAGAAGGGGAGGAAGAGTGTTCAGGGAGCTGTTTAGATAAGAAATATCACAACCCTTAAACTTTACTTTTAAAGTGACTGCCAGTTATTACAGATTTTCAACAACTTTCTGACTCCAAAGAGATGGCAGGGGGGATTCAAGTTTACTTAGCCTTTCTGCAGGGTCATATTTTAAGTTACAGATTAGATGACAGACTTAGAAATTCCCTCACTCAGTTCTCTAGAGGCAGTTACTAATTGCAACTAGTATATGTTTCATTTTGAAAACACAAGTTTCCCCCACCTCTGGTAAATCATGCTTTCGGAAGTTCAGTATTTTTTAAAGAACAGCGTGAGAGCAGAGGACTGGTCTCAGAAATACAACTCCCACAAAACCTACTCCTGACCAAAACACACTGCCAGTGCTTCCACACGTGTGAACATTCCATTATGGCATGTACAAGCTCACCCCTTCCAAAATCTGTTAGCCTGGGTGACACGCCTCAAACCCCATGGGGAGCAGCAGAGGAATTTAAATGAGATTGTGTACACGTATCGTGATAAAAATGTATTAATAAAACTAGACGACCCGGGAGACCAAGTATGAGTTTTCTCCCAGAACACCTACGACCAGCTTCGCGTGATTACTTGGAAAAAACACCTGCCCGGGGCACGAGGTGGTAAAAGACATCCGAGTTAGGAGGCGTCGCTTTTCAGACCCGGTGGACGTGGAAGTCCTCTGGGCGGTCTTTACCCACCGTCCCGAAAAGCTCTGGGTGCCGAGGCCCCGGAGGAGCCCCGCTCCCGAGCCCCCCGCTCCGATGCCGCGGATCGAAGGAGCCGCGGGGCGCGTGGGGTCCGGCGGGGCTGCGCTCCCGCAACTGCTCCAACTCGCCGAAAAGTTGAGCCGATGGAGGACGGGGAGGGGGGAAAAGGACGGGACGGCTCCGTACCGGCAGAGAGCCGCCTCCCGCTGTCGCTACCTGCTGATGAAGCCATCTCCATCGCCGTCGCAGGTCTGGAAGAGGCGCCTCATCCTCTCCTCCTCACCCGTGCTGGAGGTATCGCTGCTGCCGGCGCTGCTCACCTCCGCTACGGCGGCTGCCGCCATCATGAGCCCGGAGGAGGAGGAGGAGGAGGAGAAAACGGAGGAGGAGGAGGAGGAGAAAACGGAGGAGGAGGAGGAGAAGGCGAGGCTGCCTCAGGATTCCCAGACCCACCGCGCCTGCAAAGTGCGAGCGACAGCACAAAGCGGGGCGGGGGCTCCGCAGGGCCGGATCGCTGTGGCCGCGGCCCGGAGCGGAGACTCCCGCAGCGGGGACCGGGCGGCGGAGGCTTCCCCGCCTGCCCACGGCATCGTCCTGCCCCGCGCCCGGCCGGTCCTCCGGAGCCGCGATCCACGGTCTCGGCAAACCGGGGCCAGCTGCGCTCCCAGTCAGGACCATCCAAACTCGTCCCGAGGGTCGCTTGTTCTCTCCTTTGGCTGGGCAGGCCTGGCTCCCGGCTTCGGGAACGCTGCTGCCCGCTTTGGCTGTGCCCTGGCTAGTCTGTGGAAGCCAAGCCCAGACAAACCCCAATGTCTTCTGTAGCCCTGTGTTTGCGCTTGACGCTGTTTGATGGGGTGTTGTTCAG